>NC_134714.1:99807500-100432500 GCF_049634645.1 Pelodiscus sinensis
AATGAGAATATGACAATGGATTTATTTTACATCACTTTTGTTGAAGTAATAGTTTACAGCTGGGTAAATTACTATTAATATCTAAATTACAGAATTAATAAACTATAAACTGAAAGAGCTAATAAACAGTCTTCAGTGAGCACATTATTCAGTGAATGTTGCCAGTATTTATCAACTGAATTCATAAAGAATAATTTTATGAAGTCTTTGATTAGCGCTCTTCAAAGAATAATTCATGCAATGAATAATTTCCTGATGTATTTGCTGTCTTAAAGAAAGTAAAGGTATTTACACTGAATGGAAGATTAGATTCTGAAGACTCTAATGACGTAACAAATTTTGAGACTCACATGTATGTATTTTCAAGACGAATTTGCAGAAACAATAGATGCATAAGAAAATTCAGTAAGTTTTATAGTTGCACACTGCTATGTCGTACTATAACAATGAGAGCTGATTCACAATTTTGCATGAACATATTAAATAGGAATATCATTTTCTGTGATTGTGCTCTACTTTAAACTGCTGTGGGGCATTTCATGGGTCTGAATTGTTTCATAGGAGATGTAGTCCAGTGAGAGAGCCTGGCCTATAGAAGAGAATGACGATATGGAACACTCAAACTACAAATCCCATGAGACACCATGGTCATTCGAGGGGCAGCATCATTAATGTTGAACCAAGCTGAAACAAATGGTGATTCTGTTTAACAAACCAAAATAAAATGTTTTCTGAACTTTATATTTCATGACAAATTCTGATTTCATGTTTTTGTCCTAATTTGAGGCTAGCACATCTTTTGAAATATTAGAATTTCCTACCAGATGGAAATTCCAGACTGGTCCTTGAAGGCCTGTACCCTATGCCTATTTCAGACAGAGGTGAACAAAATCCCATGAGCCACATAACTGAGAAATGCCATATGTTTTTGACAGAAAAATCCCTTTGTCACTGAAGAGATTAGCTGGTTTCCTGATACATTCATCTTGATTACCTCATCTTGAAGTGTACAACTGCAAATGTTTATTGGTCATAATGCTATCCATCCTTTCAAAAAGATGAGCCATAATATAAACGCATTATGCGCTATGGCAGGTGGGAGCTGTAGGGGAAGCACCTATGGGTGGAGGCACATGCAGAGCTGTCTATCCATGCCTCCGCAGCAAGGAGAAATCACCGTTTGCAGGGAGCCATGCAATGTGAACATCCTTTGGCTCTGGTGCCCTGAAACCCTTCCTGCACCCTGAAATAGCTCCTGAGTGTGGTCAGCAGTCCCCCCAAAAGCAATAACGCCATATTTACTCTTTTTTGTTATCACTGAAATGACCTCACTGCAAAGTTTATCAGAAAATTTAATTTTGTCCAGGGTTCTCGTTTTCTGAGAAGGATGACTCTATAGACTTAACCAACCATCCAACCAATGGAGTTGCTAATTGTTCTTATCAGCCTCTTGTAAGTACTTGAACCATCTACTCACTGCCTCTTTTTTTCCTTCCCTCCTTTTTTCTCTTTTTTCCCTCCTCTCCTCCTTCTTCCCTTCCCTTATTTATTCTTGGATCTGGACTTCTAATACTCCTGTCATCTGAAGAAGTGGATGACACGAAAGCTCATGATCCCATCTACATGTTTTGTTAGTCTTTAAGGTGCTACCAGACCATTTGTTGTTTTTTAAGTTTTTCCTGTTGCAGACTAACTTGGCTCCCCCTCTGAAGCATTCTAATATGTACAGTGATCTAAATTCAGCATTTACTTTGTTTTGCATTTCTTCTTTTCCTTTATAGTGGAACATGGAAGGCTGCATCATCACATTTGATATCAGCAAATATGATTGACTATAGTTTCAAGATCTTTAATCAAATCCATATTTTCCTACTTAGCTATTGATTCAAATATGCAAACTTAAATGGACTTTTGTAGACTATTAAACTAGGCAATATTGATTAATCTCATGTAATAATGATTTGATGTGAATTCCCTGAAATGGGTTGCACAGTTTTTTAACGATTCTATATTATATTAGCAATCAAGTTATTTTTATTACTGATTTAAGTCAGACATTAAAAACGATTAATTTTGCAATGACTGCTATATATTTTTTACTCCGAAGTTAGCAATTGTAATGTTTGAAAAGGAAAAACAAAGGAGCAGATTACACTGATGTGTTTGGGACAGTAATATAGTTAAAAAATTAAAGTAATTAATTGCATTTATTGTTTTTGACAGTTGCTCAATTTTTATACAAGATTTTAAATGGATGTCTCAATATACATAAGTAGTAATGGGGGGGGAATCTATAAAGAGCATTTGGTGGAAAGGTAAAACTAATGCAAATGGTTCTAAAATCCTGTAGTGGTGTTGGAAGCATAGCTAAACATTGTGCTTTTTAGTTAAGAATTCTGGACTAGAATTCAACTGATGAAAATCAGCATAGCTCCATTGACTTCAATAACACTACTCAATGTACACACATTGTGAATCAGCCCTCATTATTTTCAAAGTGAACAAAAAGTTATTTGAAGTGGTATATAACTCCCTTGTTTTCTGTGAATGAAGAGTGTTTTCTTTCCCCCCGCGTGGGGAAAACCAAGAACCTAAGATGGCTCCCTGCGTACTGACATTTCCTTCTCTCCGCACACACTTCCTGCAGCCTCTCTTGCCAACCATTCCCAGAGGCTTCCTACCAGTGAACCATTCCCAGAGGCTTCCTGCCAGTGAAAGAGAGTAGGGGGAGGCGTGTTTCACACTGCCTGCCATGCAGCACAAAAACAAGTAAGAGCCCCCTCACAGACTCCTCTTGATCTTTGCTCCTGGTCAGACACCCCCTGCTCCCAGCCCTGTGGCCAACATCCCCTTTGCCCCTTGCCAAAATCCCTCCTCCCCCAGTCCCCTTGCCAGACACCCCTTCCTCCCTCTCCCCGTCCTTTGCTCGAAGGCCAGACACACCCTGCATCTAGCCCTCTGGCCAACATCTCCCTCTGCCCCATGGCCAGATACCCTCTGCCCCCTGGCCAGGCAGCCAGCTTCCAGCCTGCTCCTGCCCCCTGATTGGGCAGCTTGCCCGCTGGCCAGACCTTGCATCCTCAACCTCTTCTACACTCCACCTCCCACTCAGATCCTGTATTCCCATCCCTATACCATTCTCTGGCAGCCCTGTCCCACACTTAATGCTTCATTTTTTACCCCAACCCAGAGCCTAGGGGAACCCACAACATCTATTAACCCTGAAACCCCAGAAGACCAAATCTGCCCTGAGGCCCTGAACCTCAGTTCTCCCTGCCCCTCCCCACACACTGGGTGTTTCAGTTGGGAGTCACATCAGAGAGGGTTGGGTGGTTTTGGAGGTTTTTTTTTATGTGGATCAATGGCCCTTGACCCATAAAAGGTTCCCCACTCCTGCCATAAATCAAAACAATGTTCAAACCTTTTGCGTTGAACATAATATTTTACTTTTATTTGAAAATGAAGTCTGGCCAACAAGCCCCCAATTTGGGCCCAGCCCCCATCTGGCCACAGTATCATAACACTCCTGCACCCTCATACACACCAACCCTGAGTCCATTGTAAACCTGAACCCCCTGCCCTGAACCTCCATATCCTCACATCTCCAGACTCCTGCACCCTCACATCACCACCACCCTTCCATAAGATTGACAGAAGACAGCCTGAATGCATGCATGAAGCTGGATTTTACCAATTATGATGTATACTTCAAAGAAATGTGGGCTAAATTAGGGTGTCTACACTACAACCCTAGTTCGAACTAGGGTGGCTAATGTAGGCATTCGAACTTGTAAATGAAGTCCGGGTTTTAAATATCCCAGGCTTTATTTGCATGTTCCCGGGCACCACCATTTTTAAATGCCCCATGGTTCAAACTACCTGCCTGCAAGGAGGTTTAACGGTAGTTCGAATTAGGAGCTTTAATTCGAACTACCTAGTCCGTGCCACGTGTAGCCACGGCCAGGTAGTTCAAACTATGGGCATTTAAAAATGGCAGCACCTGGGAACATGCAAATAAAGCCAGGGATATTTAAATCCCGGGCTTCATTTGCAAGTTCGAATGCCTACATTAGCCACTCTAGTTCGAAGTAGGGTGGCAGTGTAGACATACCCTTATAGTGTTCATTCGAGGAATATTTGCAATGCATAACATGCAGGATACCACTGGAACCAGTAATACTCTAGAACCAGAATAACATTCGTTGTATGTGCCTCCTGTACTACCATGGATCAACATCAAGTCATGTCTTGAAGGAAAATCCCACTGGATTTTTTGTCAGTAAAAGTCTTTTATAAAAAGCCTTATAATTGCTGTTTCATCTGCATACTTCGTTACAATGCGGCATACAGGGTGGACCTCACAAAACCACAGAAGTTCTTGAACCAAGAAGTCCTCGCTGGGAGCCCCGGTAGCAAGAAGGTTAGTGGCTTGGAGCCACAGCTGCCCGAGGCCACAGCTGCCCGACAGGGAGGGATGGCTGGAGCCAGGGGCGCAACAGCCTGGGCTGCCCAGCGGGGGGGGGGGGGTGTGTGTGTGTGTGTGTGTGTGTGTGTGTGTGTGTGTGTGTGTGTGTGTGTGTGTGTGTGTGTGTGTGTGTGTGTCTGGGATTAGCAGTGCAGAGGGGCAGTGGGCTGGGAGGCTGGTAGCAAGGGACCTCCCCTGCTCCAGCAAATTTCCTCGTTTGGAAACAGGTCAGTTCCTGAGGGTGCTGGGCCAGAGAGGTCCAATCTATATGATCAAAGTTTTCACACATAGGTGCCCAAATTTAGGCAATTAATTTTCAACAAGACTCATAGGGTATGTCTACACTACAAAGTTAGTTCGAACTAACATCCGTTAGTTCGAACTAACTTTCATAGGCGCTACACTAGCGCTCCGTTAGTTCGAATTTAATTCGAACTAACGGAGCGCTTAATTCGAACTAGGTAATCCTCATTCCACGAGGATTAAGCCTAGTTCGAACTTACTAGTTCGAATTAAGGGCTGTGTAGCCCCTTAATTCGAACTAGTGGGAGGCTAGCCCTCCCCAGCTTTCCCTGGTGGCCACTCTGGCCAAAACCAGGGAAACTCTACTGCCCCCCTCCCAGTCCCAGACCCCTTAAAGGGGCACGGGCTGGCTACAGTGCCCGTGCCAGGTGCAAGCCTGCCAGTACCCAGCCAGCAGACCCTGCACCTGGCACGGCTCGAGCCACCCACCCGATGCCCCCCAGCCCTCCCCCTCTTCCTGGGACCAGGCTGGCGGCTCCCGGGAGCTTGCCCAAGACCGCAAGAGTCGGGCACCCGCCTGGGCTAGTGCGCACATCATGGACCTCGTCCACGACCTCCGCAATAGGCACAGGAAAGTGGCCGGCTAGGGCAGGAGAGCTGCCAGCCTGGCCACCCAGGAGCAGGTGTGCATGAAAATCAAGGTGGTCCACTGAGACCCCCGATCCTGAGCTTACAATGGCCGTACTGGGTCAGACCAAAGGTCCATCTAGCCCAGTAGCCTGTCTACCGACAGCGGCCAACCCTAGGGACCCTGGAGGGGATGGACCAAAGACAGTGACCAAGCCATTTGTCTCGTGCAATCCCTCTCCAGCCTTCCACAAACCTTGGGCAGGGACACCACTCCTACCCCCTGGCTAATACCACTCCATGGACCCAACCTCCATAACTTGATCTCACCTCCCTTTAAACTCTGTTCTAGTTCTAGCCTTCACAGCCTCCTGCAGCAAGGAGTTCCACAGGTTGACTCTTTGCTTTGTGAAGAACAACTTTCTGTTACTAGTTTGAAGCCTACTACCCATTCCTTTCCTTTGGTGTCCTCTAGTCCTTCTTTATGGGAACTAATGAAGAACTTTTCTGTATGCACCCTCTCCACCCAACTCCTGCTTTTAGAGACCTCTATCCTGTCCCCCCTCTGTCTCCTCTTTTCTAAGCTGAGAAGTCCCAGTCTCTTTAGCCTCTCTTCATATGGGACCTGTTCCCAACCCCTGATCATTTTAGTTGCCCTCCCCTCGCCCAGCCTCTCTCTTCCCCTCTCCCACCTCCTTTTCCGAGTCTCCCCCAGTTTTGTTCAATAAAGACAGATTCCATTTTTGAACACAATTGTCCTTTATTTTGTACATCAAGAAGAGGGGCTAGCGAAGGGTAAGTGGAAGGAGGTGAGGGAGGAATGGGGTACGTGCCCCTGATGGGGAGGACTGGGCTGGCTCTGCGGGCTTTTGGGGTGGAAGCTCTCCTGCAGCCCCCCAATTGCCCCCTCTCTCCAGATGGCAGCCTGCGGCAAGTGCAGCCGGGCTGATGGCCGAGTGGTGTGATGTGCCCAGTGTGGGTACTCCGGGCAATCCAAGCCAGGACTTCTTTGGAAGCGGGGCACCCCTGAGAACTGTCTGTCCAGGGTGGGGGTCGGGTCCCTTTAAGCACAGCCCTCGGCTAGCCTGAGACAGCATCTCCACGCTCTAAGTCCTCCTCTGATGCCCTGCCAGCACTGCTTCCGGCCATCCTTAAGCCTGGTTCAGGGTCCACTTAATGTGGACATGCTAGTTCGAATTAGCAAAACGCTAATTCGAACTAGTTTTTTAGCCTGGATCCGTTAGTTCGAATTAGCTTAGTTCGAATTAACTAATTCGAACTAAGTTAGTTCGAATTAACCTTGTAGTGTAGACGTACCCATAAAGAGCACCATGGCATTGTATAAATAAGCAGATTATACTAGAATAAAACAACTTTCTATCCAGTGCAGCATGCAGCATTGGTGAATATGCATGATACTAAGTAAGTTAATGATTCCATATAATGGTCATAATGCTGACTCACAGAGTGGCATTGAATTAGTGGGAAACCAACATGGTGTCAGAATTAGGCCCAGCATGTTTATTGATTACAGCCCCATAGTACAAAAATATTAGTTGTTACTTCATTGTTTTGGACAGTGGTTTGCAAAAGGTAAGAAACCTCTTAGTTCAGATTTCAGGGCTGTTCTTTTGCTGGTCACTTTGTTCTTTTTACTTCATTCACAATCCTGATTCTTGGTAACAAATAGTTCTAACATAATAGCCATTACAATGCTTGTGATATGCATACCTTTGAAGTAAAAATGTGCCACATGCTTGCCTTTCATGCCCCTGCCACCAAATTACATGCCAAAGCCTGAAATCGAGTGTGTAACATGCTACTTGTTTCAATGCTGTACATAAGCCATTTCTCAATATACTTCAAAATGCCCCACACATTTTGCCTTAGCAATTTGTTTGCTTTTGTTCTTCCCCCACAAGATGAGTCTTAAACTGCATACAGAAAATTACACCTATTTTTGCTCATCTCTCAAAAATTATTGCAAACAATCTTATTCATGTTGAATGCTGTTGCTTATCTTTTGAGATTTCATTGTGACCATATGGTCTTATAAGTTCTAAACTGGTGATCATGGTTTTGTATTTGATATTTTTCTTAGGAAGACATGAAATTAAATCCTTCACACTTAACTTAATTGTGGGAGTTTAGTTTCTGAATTACCTACCTTCTGGACAAGCAGAAACAAGTAACTAAGAGCACAACATATTGGTGAATGTAAAGAGGAGAGAACAAACACACATTTTCAGTGGTAAAGTTAAACTGTTAACTGTCCTATGAAATGTGCCCTGCAAGGCTGCAATTTTGCCCTGATGTGCAAAAGACAGATACAATGAAAAGAGATTTTTCACAGACTATGCAGTATAGAGGTTTTGGATAGCTTTCAGTGTAAAGGCAAGTATTCCGATCCAATAGACCATTTACCTATCTTCTCAGTTCCAACTATGAACTGAATTATTCTTTGGAATTTTTTGGGCACATAGACTTTTTCCATATGTGTCACTATCCAGTCTTTGCCTATTAACACTTCATATATAATAGTTTAGAATCATAGACTATTAGAACTGGAAGGGACCTTGAGAGATCATCAAGTCCAAGTCCCCTGCCCTCACGGAAGTACCAAGCAGCTTCTAGATCATCCCTGACAAATTTCTGTCTAACCTGCTCTTAAGTATCTCCAGTGATGGAGATTCCACAACCTCCCTACGCAACTTATTCCAGTGTTTAACCACTCTGACAGGCAGGAAGTTTTTCCTAATCTCCAACCTAAACCTCCCTTGCTTCAGTTTAAGCCTATTGCTTCTTGTCCTATCCTCAGAGACCAATTTTTCTCCGTCCTCTTGTAACACCATTTTAGGTATTTGAAAACTGCTCTCATGTCCCCTCTCAGTCTTCTCTTTTCTAAACTAAACAAGCTCAATTCTTTCAGTCTTCTCTCATAGGTCATGTTCTCTAGACCTTTAATCATTCTTGTTGCTCTTCTCTGGACCTAATCAGTGCAGAGTAGAGCAGAAGAATGACTTCTTGTGTCTTGCTCACAACTCTCCTGTTAATGCATCTCAGAATCATGTTTGCTTTTTATGCAACAGTGTCACACTTTTGACTCATGTTTAGTTTGTGGTGCACTATGACCCCCTATATCCCTTTCTGCAGGGCTTCCTAGACAGTTGCTTCCCATTCTCTATGTATGAAATGGATTGTTCCTTCCTAAGTGGAGCACTTTGCATTTGTCCTTATTAAACTTCATCCTATTTACCTCAGACTATTTCTCCAGTTTGTACAGATCATTTTGAATGATGACCTTATCCTCCAAACCAGTTGCAACCCCTCCCAGGTTGGTATCATCTACAAACTTAAAAAGCGTACTCTCTATGTCTAATATCTAAATTGTTGATGAAGATATTGAACAGAACCGGTCCCAAAACAGACCCCTGTGGAACTCCACTTGTTATGCCACACTTGTTACAATAGTTTGCTTTCTGAATCACAGAAACACAAACCTCCCATTAATCTGAAAGGGTATGTCTACACTACAGCACTAGTTAATTCGAAATAAGCTAATTCGAAATAATGCATCTACACACAAAAACTAATTCGAAATAGCGTTTTGCTATTTTGAAATAGCGCGTCCACACTGATTGGATGCTGGATCGCATTTAAGGGCAGCTGAAACCAGTTCCGGCAGGGCATCAGGTCAGTAGTTGCTTTGTGTGGCTGCTGTCTGAGGCTATCTGAGGCTCCTGCTTAAAAGGACCCCCCTGGACAGCAGGCTCTCAGCTTTCCCGCTTGCTTGCCTACCTTGCTGAGGGACAGCAAAGCGTTTTCCTCTCCGTCTGCTTCAGTCGCTCTCATTTGGGACACCACAGCACTCAGCACGATGGAGCCTGGGCACTCTGGTGCTCATGTTGAATGTCTTGCTGCAAGCCTGGCAGCAATTGCTGGAGGCTGCCTGGCAGCAATTGCTGGAGGCTGCCTGGCACCTTCCACTGCAGGCCATCCCCCTGGCCCTCCCCCTACCCTCCTGGGGGCCCTGGAGGAGCGGCGCCTGGATGCCAGCGTGCCCCGCTGCATCTGGTGTCTGGACCCCAGCAGTGACTGGTGGGACCGCATCATCCTGGAGTGCTGGGGAGACCAACAGTGGACCCAGAACTTCAGGATGAAGAGGGACACCTTCCTGGAGCTCTGCAAGTGGCTCGCCCCTGCTCTGCGGTGACAGGACACATGCATGAGGCCTGCCATTCCCCTCCACAAGTGGGAGGCCATCACCCTCTGGAAGCTCTCCACGCTGGATAGCTACCGATCCGTGGGGAACCAGTTCAGCGTGGGGAGATCCACCATCGGAGCGGTGCTCATGCAGGTATGGCACTAACTGGTCACTGGGCCAGGACGGGGGCCTGCAAGGAGGACGTGGGCTGCCCCAGGGAAAATGGGGGAGAGGTGGTATAAGCGACCTCCCTGGGAGGGTTTGGTCTGTCTCGGCCGCGCTACAGACCACCCGCGGTGGCCAGGACTGCAGCGGGGGTTGCTCCTGAGAGTGGAGCACGGAGCAGTGGTGGGGTATGAACACTCCCAGCCACCCAGGCACCCCAGTTACCATTGGTTTTGTGTGTCTCTCTGCAGGTGGTCAAGGCCATCAACAGGGTGCTGCTCCCCATAGTCGTCTGCCTCACCGACCTGGATGCGGTCGTCCAGGGGTTCAGCGCCCTGGGCTTCCCCAACTGCGGGGGGGGGGGGCAATTGATGGGATGCATATCTCCATCCGTGCCCCATCAACAGGAAGGGGTAATTCTCCGTGATCCTGCAAGGCCATGTCTGACCACCAGGGCCAGTTCATGGACATCAGTGTGGGCTGGTCCGGCAAGGCACATGATGTGCAAGTGTACCGCAACTCTTCTGTGTGCCAGAGGCTGCATGCTGGGACTTTCTTCCCCAACCGCCACATCAGGGTCAGGGACGTGGACATGCTAGTGTGCCTGCTGGGGGATGCGGCCTACCCCGAACAGCCCTGGCTGATGAAGCCCTACACAGGACACCTCAGCCCCTCCCAGCAGGCCTTTAATTCCAGGCTCATCAGGGCCTGCATTGTAGTCAAGGGGGCCATCGGCCGACTGAAAGCCCAATGTAGATGCCTCCTCGCCCACGTCAACCTCTCCCAGCACAATATTCCGCACATGGTGGCAGCGTGCTGTGTTCTCCACAATGTATGTGAGAAGAAGAGGGAGGCTTTCCTGCCTGCCTGGATGGCAGAGGCTGACCGCCTGGCTGGCCAGTATGCACAGCCCTGCACGGCTGCCAGCCGGGAGGCCCTTGGGGGGCTGTCTGCATCCGAGAAGCCCTGTGGGAGAGCTTCCAGGCGGACGAGTACTGAAGTCCCCCTGGTGTGCCCCAGTGGGGCCTTGTGCCTTACATTCCACCCCCACCTCCTTCCCCTTTCCCCTCTCTAACCCCCCTTCCTGATGTACAATAAAAACACTTGTGTTGCCACAAAAAACTCTCTTTATTTAACATAACTGGGATGGAGGGAGGGGGAGAATGAGGGCGGGAGGAGAGAGGGGAAACCAGGGAGGAGGGCGCTGGAAGTGGGAGGAAAGGGGAGGAAGGGAGAGGGGAAGCTCAGGGTTGGGGGTCTTGCCGGCCGTCCCATCTTGCAGCACTGCGGGTACGGGGGCCTCAGGAATGAAGGGTGGGGCAGGAGGGACAGGGGGGCAGAAGAAGCGGGAGGGGAAGCAAGGGTGGGAGAAGGAGCGATAGCTGGGGCAGCCACAGGGTCTGGAGCAGCAGGAGGCAGCAATCGGTCCGCCAGGGCCTGCAGGTGCTCACAAAGGGCACGGCCCTGCTCCCGCAGCTCCTGCAAGCTCTCCCGCCACAGCTGCAGGTCCTCTTGCACCCACTGCTCCTGGCTGTGGACCTGCCGTCCCTGCAACTGCAGCTGCTGCCTCTGGAGCTCCTCCAGGTTGCGGGTGTGCTTGCTGGCTCGGGTGCGGGTGGATGGTCCAGGCAGGGTGGTGCATCCTGCACTCGCAGGTGCTGTGGCTGCGGTGAAACAAGAGAAGTGGTCAGTTCTCCATGGGGACACAGTGGGTGAAACCCAGCCCCCCTCTGCAAGGTGAGGACGGCAGGTCTCCACACCATCACGTCCTGCTATCCCCGGGAATGTGAGCTAGCCCAGGACTGCACCCCAGCCCCTGTGCTGCCTATAGTGTGGTGTGGGGGGAGGGAAGGGGAGATGTGCCCTGCCTCTGTGTAGAGGGGGCATCTGGAGGGAGGGCATTGTGCAGTGTCTCTCCGCGGGGTCAGGAGCCTGTCATGTACCTTCACACGTAGACGAGTGTGGGGAACAGGCCATGGCCCCTACATGGCACCCAGCTGGGGCCACATGTCCTGGATAGCACAGCAGAGGCACAGGTTGCTGCCTGCTCCATGGTCAGCAAGGCTGACACACATGGTCCCTGGGCTCCCCCTCTCTGCCCCCGTCCCCACATAAGGGGACTGTGATGTCACTCACATGTGGAGGCCTCCCCGGCCTCAGATGAGGCTGCTGACAGGCTCTCCAGTTCGGCTCGGGGGTGCTGGGTGCAGGACATGCTCTGTGCAGGCTCCCGGCTTCCGTCCTCCTCCTCTTCCTCCTCTTCCCCTGTGTCAGGGGCAGAGCTGTCTGCCCCGGGGTCAATGATAACCAGGGGGGCACAGACCGTCTGACCCCCCCAGGATGTGGTCCAGGGCCTCAAACTGTGGGCAAGCCTCTGGGTCAGCCCCTGGTTGGGAGGCCCTGGCATAGGCCTGCCACAGTTCTTTTATTTTGCTGCGCCTGTAGCCTCTGGTATCCAGGCTGGCAACCGTGCGGCTGTAGACGGCCGCATTCCTGTGCCTAGTGCGGAGATCATGGGCTGGGAGGGAGCAGACAAGTTTTCCTGGTTGTGCACTTATTTCGAATTAGCTTCCTACTGTAAGAAATCAGTGCTTTTTGCGGAAATACTATGCTGCTCCCGTTCGGGCAAAAGTCTTTTCCCAAAAGACTTTTGCGCAAAAGGGCCAGCGTAAACAGCACAGTAGTGTTTTCTGCAAAAAAAGCCCCGATCGTGAAAATGACGATCAGCACTTTTTTGCAGAAAAGCGCGTCTAGATTGGCCACAGACGCTTTTCTGCAAAAAGTGCTTTTGCGGAAAAGCGTCCTGCCAATCTAGACGCTCTTCCGAAAATGCTTTTAACGGAAAACTTTTCTGTTAAAAGCATTTCCGGAAAATCATGCCAATCTAGACATGGCCAATGTGTATACACTTCTGTGTAATCTGAGGTGCGTGAGGTGCGTTGTAAAACGAGTAGTTTGGGGGAGACTTCTGCTTTGCCGCTATATCAACACATCTGCCAGTGGTGTGAAATTTATTTTTATTTCATTAGTCTTCTTTCCCTGAATATCCTTGCCCTCTTCCCTCCCATTTTGACTATATAATATGTTTTGTTTATTTGATGTTATAGAGCCACAGAATGTAAGACCAGATGGGATCACAAGATCATCTAGTCTAACTACCTGAATAGCAGGAGGCATACTTGGTTTGGGCATTTGTAGGAATTTGGATAAGGAAGAAAGAATTTGAACATCTGGGGGTAACTGTGCAGTTGTCTTCTGGGAAGTTAGCTACGTGATATTACTACTATTCATGTAATGGTTGTCTGAAGCCTCGATTGCTAATTTTTAATAAAATAAAAAACACTCAGAAAGGAAGATTAAGACATGCTATAGACATTTAGAGCTGGAGAAATATTGCAATAAATGTATTTATGATCTGTTTGTTCAGATAAAACCTAGGAAATGTTATTGACTATCTCTGAACTGTTTTCTGCAAAAACGTGAAAAGTGGAATCAGAGGTGAAGGTAACAGGTGCACTGCAGTGAGCAGCTCCTGCAAGAGCTGGCTAAGTTGTGGAAAAAGCCAGCCGGGAGCTATTTAAAGAGCTGGCAGGACCGGGGCTGCGATAGGATAGGACCTGTGAGAAATGTATGTTATTCCGAGTACAATTACGGTATCTTCACACACTTTTTTTTTCCAGAAAGAGAAAGTGTCACAAATACCCATAGAAACATTTACATAATTATTTGAACTGGAATTGTTAAAGGCTTGTGCCAGGTCTGGGAGCTCAACTAAGGTGGGAATGAACGTGGTTATGTGACCCCCGTAACACAGTTCCTTTGAGTAGTTCAAATGAATAGTCCATTGCAAATAGGGATAGTGAGCCATCTGTAGCGGAAATATGGCCACATAAAACCATTCAATGGATAACTTTGAATGGTGACCTAATTTGAAAAAATGAAGTTGATTATTCATTGACTATGTGGTTACCAGCTCTGGGAAACTTAAAGGCAGGGAGGTCAGGAATGAAGTGAAATTATAAGTAAACATTAAAGATCAGTAAGAGAGAATTAAATATAGACTAGAACAGTGGTTCTCAAACTGGTCCGCAGTACACTAATGGGGCTGCCTTCCAGTCCCCTTCTTCCACCTTCCCTTCTTCTCCCCACAGCAGGGAGCCCAGACCCGCACTCCACCCCTCTCCCTCACGAGGTTGGAGTGCCAGCTCTGGTTTTCCTCTGGGGAGAGGAAGACTCAAGCCTCCCTGGTGAAGCCGCCTCCATGCATTGCTGCTCTCCCTCCCCTTCTCCTGGCAACAGAAACAAAAGCACACAAATGCACTGCCTGGAGGCTTTCCCTGCTGCTCCCATTGGCTGGAGTTGGGGCAAGTGGGAGCAGGAAGGAGCCAAGCCTGGGACATGGTACTTCAGAGCGGTGTGGGGCATGAAAGCAAGTAAGTGCCCCACCACCTGTCATGCACAGAACCCGCATCCCCAGCCGGCTTCTGAACCCTTCCTCTGGCCAGACACCCGACCTCCAGCCGGCTCCTGCACCCTTCCCCAGCCAGCCAGACACCCTACTCCCAGCCTGCTCCTGCACCTACTTCCTACCCAGACCTCTCATCCTCACCCCTTCTGCACCCTGACTCCTGCCCATATCCTGCTCCCCCATTCCTATCTCACTCACGAGCAGCCCTGTCCCACGCACTGAACCCTCATTTTTGTCTCCACTCAAGAGCCTACCAGGGGCGGGGGGCCCACAAAATCCACTAACCCTGGTATCCCAGAAGAGTAAATCTGGCCCATGGGAAGCCCTGAACCTCAGGCCTCACTATTCCTCTTCCTTGCCCCTTGGGGCTCGAGCACCAGAGGAGTGAGGTGTCTCAGTTGGGGGCCACATCAGTGAGGGTTGGCGGGTTTGGAGGTTTGGGAGGATGGTTTTTTTTTTTTTTTTGCTTCTCACTTGTGTGGTCCCCAACTAATTTTTGTGAGAGTCAGTGGCCCCGATACAAAAAAGATTTCCCACCCTTGCCATAAACAAAGAAAACACTGAAACCTTTTGTGTTGGACATAAATGAATATTTTACTTTATTTATAATGAGGTTAGTTTAATTTTCTCATGTTAGTTTAAATGCTGAATCTGTTTAATAATTTAATATTTGCTTTCTTACGGGTTAAATTAAACCGCTCTCCCTAGCTATCGCACTAGCAAAATGGCTCGGGTGTAATTATGTCATTAGTGGCGAGTTTCCTTTAGCAACTGGTGGTCCACAGAAAGGTCTGCATCATGCCAGGTGGGCCATGGGCCCAAGTTGAGAACCACTGGAATAGAATCTTAAGCACCAAGAATCAGCCCAAAGGAGATGACTCTGCGACACTTTTTCTGCCATGATGGGGATGAGCTTAAAAGAGAAAATCTGTCCCAGGAAAGAGTGAACAGTTGCTCTGTCTGGAGCTTGCTGTTAATACAGACAGGCCAGCGGAGAGGAAAACAGTGGCAGGCTTCATTGCTTCTCAAGTTGCATAAGCCACCGACAAAGCAGTACACCTAGAGGGGAGGGATTGGAGGTAGACCCCATGAAAAGATACTAAATCTGCTAACCGACTAAGCCTAAAGGGCGGGATCCAGAAAGACTGCCTGACAGCCAGACCACCTTTATCTACGGATTCCCCTCAAGTATTATGAACAGAGGCAAAGGACATTATAAATTACTGGAAGTGGGCTCTAGGGAGCCCTTGGTCTCCCACATTAAAATTCAAAACCAGCCGTAATCTTTGCAGTTCTACTAAAGTGTGGATTATATGGAAAATTAACTATATAAAAATGGCACCACCTTTTCAATAGGTCTGTTCCTTTTATACATCCAGATAAATCTCTTTGCACTTCAATAACACCCAAAATGAATTTTTACTCCTCTGAGGCCTAGAGAAACAACTCAGCTGAGAATGTGAGTACAGCTGTAGAATCTCCATCACATCAGCAACAGAATTGTTGGCTAAATTTCTATGACTTGCATCTGTGAAAATCTGCTCAAAACAGTGGGGTTGCATAGGTGTTACTGAAAGCAAAATTGGAAGTCCGTGGTGCAGAAGATTCAACTTAGCTTGTAAAAAATTTATTTCTGATGGCAATGTGCAAGAGAAAAAAAAACATTGGAAGCTTTAAGTCTATGGGCACACTGCCAAGTTGGCAGTTAGGGGAAAAGGCAACTTTATATTTATAAAATGAGGACACTTAATCCAGAAATTGCTGAGACCAAATAAACCTAGAAATTCAGCCTTACTGTTACAGAGTTATTTTGCAGAGTAGAGCCTCACTTCAATTCCCTTCACAAATGTAATGTTCTTCAAGAATATGTCAGAATGAATTTGACTATTTTCATTTTCTATTGAAATTCTTAGGAATACTAAAGGTAGCCTGGCAAGACTTAGTAGGGGAATGAGTTGCAGCACGTTTACTTCAGAGCATTGGAAGGGATGATTAGAATAAGTATTCTAAGAAACTCAGACTTTAGAGGAAAAAGCACTCCAAAACAAAATGAGCCTAGAAGGCAGGTTTCTGCTACAGTTTAATCTCTAAAGAACCATTCAAAAACAGCCTTAGTTTAAATCCTTCTCTGCTTATGTGGTTCCCAGGGCCCTGAGCAGATTCTGCCGGCCCCTTTTTCTTTGGTGCAGTTTCAGACAACTAGGTAGCCTCACAATTTGCCAATTTTCAGCTGGTTTCCCCCATAACAATGCTTGGAGGGATCCTGATAATCTCTCTCTCTCTCTCTTTTTTTTTTTTTTTTGACCTTTAGGTCCTGCTTTGCAGAATACCTCTAATAATAAACATGCCGCAATTTCAATGTGTCAATAACCAAATATTCTCAAAATGTACATTATAAACTAAAACTTCACCAGCAACCGGGCTGTTCCCATGCACTATTAAGCAGGCAAATGTAATTAGACTATTGGGAGTCAAATGCTATTGGGAGCTGTAATGCACTGACTGATAGTGATACGAAGTCCACTGAAGAAACATCTGCAGATGTTTTACTCTTATTGCCCTGGAGGCTCCCTGATAGAAAGCAATTTGAACATCAGAAAACGTCCCAGGTATTAAAACAGCAGTGGGAGAGATGTATCCAGTGGGACACATTCAGACTGCGGCTGCCTCCCTGGGACCCTTACCACAAAGCAGCTCAAACCACTTTAAATGGCTGCTAGCTGCCTTCTGCGCTGGACCCTGGGGAGGAGGCGGGAAGGCTCCTCATGCTGGCCTGCCCCCAGTAAAATCTCTCAGCTCCCATTGGCCAGTTTCCAGCAGCCTGTTTCTACAGGCCACCTGCTAAAGCCTCCCCCCTTCCCCTCCCCCTGCAGAGCCACATGGAGCAGCCAGCCATTTTGACTAGCCTGAGACTGCAGCAGACAGGTATATAGACTGCCTCAGGCTCCTGCAGGGCTGATGGTTGGGAGCTGCCTAGGTAAGTGCCTCCCAGACACAGCCTGCCTCTGGCACTCCTCCCCTTATTTCCCCCAACTACCTACCTCAGGTCACCACCCAAACCCTCTGTACCCCTTTCCCCCCCTTCTCTCAAGTCACAGCTCCCTCCTAGACCCTGCATCCCCTCCAACATCCCTCCCCAAGGTCAGAAAACTTTTCTGCACCCATACCCCCTCCTGGACTCTGATCACAACTCCCCCTCAGACCTCACACCCTCTCCTGCACCCCAGTCTCCTACCCCAAGCTCCCTTCTGCACCCAACCTCCATCCCAGATCCTGCACCCCCTCCATTAAAGTGCAGCTCTTCTTCCCCGTGAGAAACAGAGTATGACATGCTGCAAATCTTGTGAGGCTTTTCCTTTTGTTAAGATCATCCACGTGGCAAGCAGGTTTTCTCCAGTAATTGCAGCTCCACTGAATGTTGTATAACCCCATACATTGCCATTGTCTCACAGACAGCAACATAATTTGTCCCAGAAAGTTCATAAAGAAAAGCAACACAGCAGTCTTTAAGGGTGCATCTGCACTGCACCGTAACTCGAACTAAGATACGCAATTTGAGCTATGCAAATTACATATCTTATTTCAATGCTATTTTGAAATAACTTATTTTGTCATTTGGCGCATCTACACAGCATCTACACAGCACCAAATCTGGAAATAAAGCGCTATTCGGAAACATCCCTTATTCTTTGTGGAATGATGTTTACAGGCACGTCGGAATAGCGAGCCCAAAATAATGGGCTTGCTGTGAACACAAAGGATAGCTATATTGGGATACTCTGGTACCCCAAAATAGCATTGCAGTGTAGACATACTAAGATACCAAGCATTCTCTGTTAAATCCAGTCATCCATGGCAAATTTATTAGTCTGCATGTGTCTTTGACTGATACATCATGCTGTAGGCAAATATATACTAATTGGAAGAAGAAATAGAAAACCCTAAGGATGCCCATGTTTAATGACTTTGCCCATATTCCAAAATGCATCTATCACATATTACGCATTACGTGGTGTTAGGGCTGTTTTTCACTTTGGCACTCCAAGTGCAGAAGGTGGGGGCCCACAAAGACTGTAAATACCTTGCCTTTATAGGCTTTTTTTTTATTATTATTTTTTACAAAGAACAAAAACAAAACAAACAAAGAAAAAAAGCTTTCCAGAATTATAGATGCACTGGCTTTGCGGAACCTCCCCTCCCCCCCCCCCCGAAAAGATGCCACCATTAAGTGATTTTACTCTAAAAAACAGGAGGGGACACTTGAATTTCTTTTCCAGGGGTAGCTTAAGCTTTTTTGCCCCAAAAAGAGCTTGAAAAAAGAAGAGTGAAACAAGGTGCAGTTTTTGGTAGCTAACCGCCCAGTTTTAGGCAGGCACATGCACAGACCCCGCTGTTACTTTTTACGACACAAGAATTAAATTATTACCTTAAAGTGATTTTTATTAACAAACAAAAGATATTCTTGATAAAGCATACTTGGTTGCTAGGTGTATAGAGCAACTAAGTAAAACAAATTAAAACACAGAGAAAATGTTTGGGAACAACTTTTAGATAGTGAATGAGGGAGGGAAGGCATGGATTCACACAGCAAAGTTTAAACCAAACAACCAAAATAAAGAAAAATACCCAGATTGTGACAAGATAGACTTTTTTCTTTACTTATGATACAAACTGATTTGTACTTTCAAGGTTCAGTTTATTTTATGTTTAATATTTCTACACTTCAAAAGCAAAAGGTCTGTGGGGAACACGAGCCCAGTCATTTTGATTTTCGCAGTTGCCTTTTTTTAGCTGTCTTTTTAGACATTTTTACAAAGGAAGAGCAGACCAGATATTTATATTTACTTTAAATATTAGCACCTTATTCCCCTTGACTTTTTTGGCCCCCTGCCAACACCCTTGCTAGCTACCTGAGTTTAACCCCTTAGTCACAGGGTGCTGGCCAGCACTCCTATCCATCAGATATGGCTATAGGCAATGCAAGTTAATTTGTCCATATGATTTTTTTTAAGTTAAAGTATTCACTTCTAGTAAGACACACTTTACTGTAGCTGGCTAGGAAAGTTTCCACCCACTCATGCTACATGTACACTACAACTTTTGCTGGAACAGGCAATGCAAATGAAGCGTGGATTAGCATTTTCTCACACTTCATTTCCATAATCTCTTCTGAACCATTTTTGCACAAGGGTTTTTGCACAGAAACAAGCAGTGTGGACATTTCCTTTTGCACAAAAACACCTTTGGGTGCACCTTTGTGCACAAGATCTTTATGCCTCAAAAAAGGAGGTACCCTGTATACCGATCTTGCGCAAAATCCCCTTGCGTAAAATCCACACCGCTTGTTTTTGCATAGAAACCCCTTGCGCAAAAATAGATCGGAAGAGATTATGCAAATGAAGTGTGAGAAAATGCTAATCCTCACTTCATTTGCATTGCCTCTTCCAGCAAAAGTCGTAATGTAGACGTAGCCTCAGATTTTAAGCGAGAGTGAGAGAAACAGGCCTGACCAATTCAGGGAGAAGACACATTATATATCTGGGTATGTCTACACTAGAAAGTTAGTTCGAACTAACGGACGTTAGTTCGAACTAACTTTCCTATGCGCTACACTAGCGCTCCGCTAGTTCGAATTTGAATCGAACTAGCGGAGCGCTTAGTTCGAACTAGGTAAACCTCATTTTACGAGGACTAACGCCTAGTTCGAACTAGCTAGTTCGAACTAAGGGCTGTGTAGCCCTTTAGTTCGAACTAGTGGGAGGCTAGCCCTCCCCAGGTTTCCCTGGTGGCCACTCTGGCCAACACCAGGGAAACTCTATGCCCCCCTCCCGGCCCCGGACCCCTTAAAGGGGCACGGGCTGGCTACGGTGCCCGTGCCAGGTGCAAGCCTGCCAGCACCCAGCTAGCAGACCCTGCACCTGGCACGGCACAGAGCCACCCACCCGATGCCCCCCAGCCCACCCCCTCTTGCCGGGACCAGGCTGGCGGCTCCCGGGAGCTTGCCCTGGACCGCAAGAGGCGGGCACCTTCCTGGGCTAGTGCGGACATCGTGGACCTCGTCCACGATCTCCGCACTAGGCACAGGAAAGTGGCCGTCTAGGGCAGGAGAGCTGCCAGCCTGGCCACCCAGGACCAGGTGTGCATGAAAATCAAGGGGGTCCACTGAGACCCCCGACACTGAGCCCTGAGCTTACAATGGCCGTACTGGGTCAGACCAAAGGTCCATCTAGCCCAGTAGCCTGTCTGCCAACAGCGGCCAACCCTAGGGACCCTGGAGGGGATGGACCGAAGACAATGACCAAGCCATTTGTCTCGTGCCATCCCTCTCCAGCCTTCCACAAACTTTGGGCAGGGACACCACTCCTACCCTCTGGCTAATAGGACTCCATGGACCCAACCTCCATCACTTGATCTCACTTCCCTTTCAACTCTGTTCTAGTTCTAGCCTTCACAGCCTCCTGCAGCAAGGAGTTCCACAGGTTAACTATTTGCTTTGTCAAGAACAACAACTTTCTCTTACTACTTTCAAGCCTGCTACCCATTCCTTTCCTTTGGTGTCCTCTAGTCCTTCTTGATGGGAACTCCTGAAGAACTTTTATGAATGCACCCTCTCCACCCAACCCCTGCTTTTAGAGCCCTCTATCCTGTCCCCCCTCCGTCTCCTCTTTTCTAAGCTGAACAGTCCCAGTCTCTGTAGCCTCTCTTCATCTGGGACCTGTTCCCAACCCCTGATCATGTTAGTTGCCCTCCCCTCTCCCAGCCTTTCTCTTCCCCTCTCCCACCTCCTTTTCCCAGTCTCCCCCAGTTTTTTTCAATAAAGACAGAGTCAATGTTGGAAGAAACGTTATCTTTATTTTGTACATCAATAAGAAGGGGGGCTAGGGAAGGGCAAGTGGAAGAAGGTGAGGGAGGAATGGGGTACGAGCCCCCGATGGGGAGGACTGGGCTGGCTCTGCGGGCTTCTGGGGGTGGAAGCTCTCCTGCAGCCCCCCAATTACTCCCTCTCCGCAGATGGCAGCCTGCGGCAAGTGCAGCCGGGCTGATGGCCGAGTGGTGTGATGTGCCCAGTGTGGGCACTCAGGGCACTCCAAGCCAGAACTTCTTTGCAAGCGGGGCACCCCTTAGAACTGTGTGTCCGGGGTGGGGGTCGGGACCCTTTAAGCGCAGCCCTCGGCTAGCCTGAGACAGTATCTCCATGCTCTAAGTACTCCTTTTATGCCCTGCCGGCACTGCTTCCGGCCATCATTAAGCCCTGTTCAGAGTCCACTCAATGTGGACTTACTAGTTCGAACTAGCAAAACGCTAGTTCGAACTAGTTTTTAGTTCTAGATGCGTTAGTTCGAACTAGCTTAGTTCGAATTAACTAATTCGAACTAAGTTAGTTCGAACTAGCGCTGTAGTGTAGACGTACCCTCTGTTACTATGATAAAGTTAATGATCTAATGGATGCCGATGAATTAATTAACTTTTAATTAGTTCTACTTTGGCACTGTACTAAAACCAAATTATTGCTGAAGAGGACTAAATGTTCAAGCTGAAATCCTCAGAGGAGCATCAGGGCAAAAACCTGGCTTCAGAAGAAAGACATATATCTGGTTGTTGCCTGTAGTGATTTAAAATCAGATAATTGCTTTTGAAGCTAAGCTGAACAAAAGAAAGGGAAAAATCAAGTATGAGAAAGTAGCGAATTCCCCAACCTTTTTGGCAGTGGGGACTTTGTTATCTTGTCACATTGTCAGTTACGTATTAGCTTGTTTCCATGCACTGATAAACCTGACAGAAATACCTGGATTAAATATTTGTGAGTTGTGCTGGTTTAAGGAGGAAAGATTGATGCTTCAGTTAACCCTATTACTGTACTCAGACACTCAGAAATTACTGACTTGGATACAACAATCAAATGAATACAGCACTCTATTGTAAAGTTACCTGCACATCACTTCAACTGTCTAAACAAACATGAGTGAGGTAATACAGGGTGGACCTCCTTGGTGCAGAAACCTCAGGACCTGAGCGCTCCCGAACCAGGAAGTTTGCCAGACCAGGGAAGATCAAGGCTTCTCTCGGGGCTGGGCTCCCTGCTCTGCTGCTGACCCCATGCCAAGGTTCCCATGGGTCAGCCTCCTTGGGCTCAGACTCTCCAGCCACACTGCTTCTGGGGTTCCCAACCAGGGCCAGGGATTCCCCCTGGGTGTTGCCAGCCCACTGCTGCTGGGGTCTCTGGGCGCTGCCAGCCCTGCTCTCTTCAGCTTTCCTGGCTGGAGGTAGGGATTCCCCTCCATAGCCCTGCTCCTACCAGGGCTCCAGCCAGGGCCCAGGATCCCTCCCAACTGCTGCTGGGGGTCCCTGCACTAGGGCTTTCCTCAGCTGGACTCCCTGCCCGCTGTGGGACCAGCTCCTGCCGACCCTGTCAGGGCTTTCCAGCACCTACAGGTGTCCTGGCTCACTTGTGCACCTCATCTCCGGGGCTTTCTGGTCCAGCAACATCCGTGGTCCTTCTGGACCATGAATGTTGCAGGACCAGAGTATTCTGGATTTGGGAGGTTCAGCCTGTATTTTTTTATTGTATCAGCTTCCCTTGGTGAGAGGAACAAGCTTTTCTTCCCATACAGCTAGAGTGCTGCAAAACCCACCCCCACCACTGTGTTTAGGAAACTGCCCCACAACTGAAATAGCCTGCAGTATGTGGTTCAATGCAAGTGCTGAAGTTTTGGATATCAACCCCCGCAGAAATGCATGAATGGACTACTCCATTCATACTACTTTCCATCTCACCCAACTCAAGGGATTTGGCAAACTTCCAGAATCCACCTAGGCACCAATTTTCATTAGTTTCATCACATTTTTCAGACAAAACATTTTGAACCAAAAAGGCAGGTGTGTGTACTCCAAAACATTGTGCAAATTCATGTGAATTCACCAAATGTTCTTGATTGGAGAGGAAAGAAAATCCAACATTTCAAAAAAATTGAAACATTGTGGCAGGACATTTTCCTAGATGTAAGATTTTGAATCTCAATGACTTTTCATTTTGAATTTTTTTAATGTTAAATCATTTTTGGTTCAGGTCTGATGACACATTTTGTTCCACCCTAAACAAATTGTTTTTCAGTTTTTGGTTCAGCCACCGAAACAATAATATATGATTCCCCTCAGGTCTATTTATGATTATTTATGTTTCCCGTGTCAAAGAAGAGCCCAGTCATAGGCCATGGTCCCATTGCAAAAATACTCTGCATGGAAGAGCTTAAAAATCTAACAAATCTTTTTGAATGCAAAGGTTACACTCAACAGCAAGTCCAAGCCAAATGACTCATAGTTTTGATCTTCAGTTGAGGATCCTTGGTCCTTTAAAAGAAGATACTTTTTAAAAAGCAGGAAAATTAACTCTAAACATTAACTTTCTCTTTACATCAAGAGAAGTAGGTTGTTTATTTACATCCTACCACGGTCCAAATGTCACTGGGTCTGGGGTTTCATAGGGAATGTCTACACTACAGAGTTAGTTCGAACTAACGGACGTTAGTTCGAACTAACTTTAATAGGCGCTACACTAGCGCTCCGCTAGTTCGAATTTAATTTAATTTTGAACCAAAAAGGTAGGTGCGTGTACTCCAAAACATTGTGCAAATTCATGTGAATTTAATTCGAACTAGCGGAGCGCTTAGTTCGAACTAGGTAAACCTCATTTTACGAGGATTAAGCCTAGTTCGAACTAGCTAGTTCGAATTAAGGGCTGTGTAGACCCTTAATTCGAACTAGTGGGAGGCTAGCCCTCCCCAGGTTTCCCTGGTGGCCACTCTGGCCAACACCAGGGAAACTCTATGCCCCCCTCCCAGCCCCGGACCCCTTAAGGGGCACGGGCTGGCTACGGTGCCCGTGCCAGGTGCAAGCCTGCCAGTACCCATCCAGCAGACCCTGCACCTGGCACGGATCGAGCCAGCCACCCGATGCCCCCCAGTCCTCCCCCTCTTCCCGGGACCAGGCTGGCGGCTCCCGGGATCTCGCCCGGGACCGCAAGAGGCGGGCACCCGCCTGGGCTAGTGCGGACATCGTGGACCTTGTCCACGATCTCCGCACTAGGCACAGGAAGGTGGACGTCTAGGGCAGGAGAGCTGCCAGCCTGGCCACCCAGGAGCAGGAGTGCATGAAAATCAAGGTGGTCCACTGAGACCCCCGACCCTGAGCCCTGAGCTTACAATGGCCATCCTGGGTCAGACCAAAGGTCCATCTAGCCCAGTAGCCTGTCTGCCGACGGCGGCCAACCCTAGGAACCCTGGAGGGGATGGACCAGAGACAGTGACCAAGCCATTTGTCTCGTGCCATCCCTCTCCAGCCTTCCACAAACTTTGGGCAGGGACACCACTCCTACCCCCTGGCTAATACCACTCCATGGACCCAACCTCCATGACTTGATCTCACCTCCCTTTAAACTCTGTTCTAGTTGTAGCCTTCACAGCCTCCTGCAGCAAGGTGTTCCACAGGTTGACTCTTTGCTTTGTGAAGAACAATTTTCTGTTACTAGTTTGAAGCCTGCTACCCATTCCTTTCCTTTGGTGTCCTCTAGTCCTTCTTTATGGGAACTAATGAAGAACTTTTCTGTATGCACCCTCTCCACCCAACTGCTTTTAGAGACCTCTATCCTGTCCCCCCTCTGTCTCCTCTTTTCTAAGCTGAGAAGTCCCAGTCTCTTTAGCCTCTCTTCATATGGGACCTGTTCCCAACCCCTGATCATTTTAGTTGCCCTCCCCTCTCCCAGCCTCTCTCTTCCCCTCTCCCACCTCCTTTTCCCAGTCTCCCCCAGTTTTGTTCAATAAAGACAGATTCCATTTTTGAACACAATTGTCCTTTATTTTGTACATCAAGAAAAGGGGCTAGGGAAGGGTAAGTGGAAGGAGGTGAGGGAGGAATGGGGCACGAGCCCCCGATGGGGAGGACTGGGCTGGCTCTGCGGGCTTCTGGGGGTGGAAGCTCTCCTGCAGCCCCCCAATTGCCCCCTCTCCCCAGATGGCAGCCTGCGGCAAGTGCAGCCGGGCTGATGGCCAAGTGATGTGATGTGCCCAGTGTGGGCACTCCGGGCACTCCAAGCCAGGACTGGTTTTCAAGCGGGGCACCCCTGAGAACTGTCTGTCCGGGGTGGGGGTCGGGACCCTTTAAGCACAGCCCTCGGCTAGCCTGAGACAGCAGCTCCACGCTCTAAGTCCTCCTCTGATGCCCTGCCGGCACTGCTTCCGGCCATCCTTAAGCCGGGTTCAGGGTCCACTTAATGTGGACATGCTAGTTCGAATTAGCAAAACGCTAATTCGAACTAGTTTTTAGTTCTAGACGCGTTAGTTCGAATTAGCGCTGTAGTGTAGACATACCCATAGATATTAAGCCAAAAGGGTCCATTATGATCATTTAGGCCAATGGTTCTCAGCCAAGGATACCTGTACCCCTGGGGTACACAGAGGTCTTCCGGGGGTACATCAACTCATCTAGTTATTTCCCTAGTTTTACAACAGGCTACATAAGAAGCACTACAAAGTCAGTACAAACTGAAATTTCATATGGTGACTTGCTTATACTGCTCTATATACTTTACACCATGGTGGGCAATAATTTTTGCAGGGGAGTCACTTAATGAATTTTGGTATGTGGTCATGGGCCAGCTTCACCCCTGAAGGGGCAGGGCCTGGACCAGGGGTGGAAAGGTGGGGCTGGGGACTAGCCTCCCTCCCAGAGTTGTCTGGAGCCAGAGGCTTTGAATTAAAAACAAAGCAAAGTGCTTGTGGCTTCCAACCTCACTGTCAGTGTTTCCATTGAGATGCACAGCAGCCCAGCTGCACAGGTAATTAATCAGCCCCACCCAGTCAGAGGCTCAGGGATCCCTGCACTGAACTGACTGACTGAGCAGGGCTGATTAATCACCTGTGCAGTAGGGATGTTAAATTGCAGGTAATTGACTATGGACTTGATGACCTTCCGAGGTCTCTTCCAGCTCTAGGATTCTATGGTTCCATGACTAATCCAATAGTCGATGCATTGACTATTCGATTCATCAATAGGGGGCCTCCGCCTTTGAAATGTAGAAACAGCACTAGGGCCGTGGAGCCCGGGGCCACCTGCGGACTCCCTGCTGACCCTGGGCTCCAAGTGGTGCTGCCACTTTGAAATGCTGCAGAGCCCAGCGTCAGGATCCTTCCGAAGTTTCAAAGCGGCAGTGCCACATGGAGCCCGGGATCAACGGGGGATTCCCCAGCTGATCCCGGGCTCCTTGCTGTGTTGCTGCTTTGAATCGCCTTGTGTGTGCCCTACAATGCCTGGAATCATGAGGAGGATTCATGCACATGACATGAATCTGGTGTTTCTGATTTTTCCTAAGGAGGGACAATCAGGTAGCTGAGGCACTAGTCTATGACTCAGGAGAGGTTCTTCTTTGAACGCGTGCTCAGATCCATTCACCATAGGTGTGTGTACCTGCCACATGCACCAGTGCTGGAAGTTTTGCCCTGAGCAGGACCCATAAGGGCCAGGTCCCAGCAGCCCCTGGAGCAGTGCACACATGCCAGGTGATTTAGGACACTCCCCGGTTCTTCCCTCCTCAGCTCCTTCTTACTGCCAGTGACGGTGCTTGGAACAGTGTGGTCCGGCCTTAGCTGAAGCAAACATTCCCTTTGTAACCTTGATAGTTCTAATCAAACTTGCTAAGTACCTGTGAATTGCTGGGCTGTGATTCCCTTAATGGACTTAGCCTGGTGGACAGGGCATGCCCAGCTCCCCTGGCTTCAAAGCTTGCGCCATGTGTCCCAGGCCCATGCCAGTCAGTGATCTGCCTTCAATGCCTGGAGGAAGGGCACATCTTGGACAAGTGTCCAACCTGCAGGTCCTTCCATTCCAGAACTATTAAAGAAGGAAGCATTTGTCTTAAGAGAGCTTTTGATGGAGTCGGCGCCTGCTTCACAAGACCAGCGGTCAGACTTGGCAACAGGGGTGGCCAGTATGTTAGGTGGGGGAAGGCATTGTCTTCCCAAACCTCCAGATTGGCCCCGCTCACCCTCCGACCCCAGCACCAACACTCCTAGTGCTCCTTGCCAGGGAACGCGCCATCTGCCCTTCTGGTGCTCCAGGGCTGGGGACACATGCAGCCCGGGGAGGCTGGAGCCGCTTGTCCTCCCCATGCTCCAGGGCTGCACACCACTTGCTCTCCCTCCCTCTCTGTGGTGGTGGTGGTGCGGGGGGGCGGAGGGAGTCACGTGCATGGCGCACTGCCCTGCTTCCCCAGGGAGATGGGGGGGATGCTTGGCTCCTGTGGGGGTAGGGACTCAGCAGAAGGGGTGGGGTTAGGAGTGGGGCTGTGGACTTGCTTCCACCAGATCTACCTTCACCAAGGCCTTCCAGGCTGCACAAGATTTAAGTGCCATGTTGGTATTGTCACCTCCGACACTGCCAGGGACTCAGCATAGGGGAAAGTTTCTGTTTGGCCCATGATCACCTGGCATGGACCGGTTTTACTCTCCTCCGGGGTCTGAGAGGTGATCATGTCCGAGTCCCCATAGGTCTGTCCAGGAGAGACGGGGGCATGTTGTGCGATCTCCTGCATCGCCGGAGTCAGTGGCAGAATGCCCCTGGAGGCCTGTACCCCTCCTCCCCTGGCACCAACGGAGCAGTGACTCTCTCTGCCCACCACATTGGTGATGGGACGACTCCTCATAGCACCATCACCGTTCACCTTGCCATAAATATTCACAGGCACCAAGTCACTCTGGCTGCCATCCTGATACCGTGGCTCCTCTCTCCGGCACAGTTCTCCCATCTTGAGGAGTGGACCTTTGGAGTACCCGAGCTGCCATTTGCACTGTGGGCACTCTTGGTCACTGAGGTCTCCATTGGTGGTGAAATCCTGGTACTGACGCAGTCACTGCTTCCGCTCTTCCTCTTAGGCATTGGGAAGTGTCCACTCCTGCAGCATGGCCTTGGACTTGGCTTCCATTCCCTGATGCAGCAGTTGGCACAACCCTCACTGCTGTCGACCTCAGCCCCACCGGTGCCGTTTGAGGACACGTTGTAGATCTCATCTTAGTGGCAAGTGCAATTGTTCCCATTGACTCCCTAGGGCTTCCCAGTCCAGACCCACCTTACCTGCTCAGTCACCGGAGCATCCCAAGCCCCCTCGGCACCTCCAGTGTCTCGTGGCCTGCAAGGGGATGCAGGAGCATCAGTTCCCCTACCCCCAGCAGGTAGTGCAAGTAACCAACCCCAACCTCATGAAGAAGGCCAACCGACCCTGGCCTCCACTTCTTCACTGATGGATGAGGCGATAATGGCATCTTCCTTGGTGGTGCCCCTGGAGGACTCAAGGCTGAGGAGGTGCAAGATGCCTCAGACTCACTGTTTGGGGTCCTTGGGCAAGTGGAACCTGGCAGGGTAGCCTTGCCCCTGCTCGAGGTAGTCACCAGAATTGCCAAGACTCTGACAGGCCCCCTCCTCCATCCCACCCCTAGCCAAAAGGGCTGAGTGCAAATGCTTTGTCCTGGTGGGGGACCATGATTACTTATATACACACCCACTGCCAAAATTCCTTGTGGTGGAGTCCACCCTGAAGCCATTTCCACGTTTTATCCACTTATGCAAAGGACTTTCTGTCTTCTCCCATGTTGTGATATCCTGGTTCCTGTGGGTCTGGAACGTCTCTACCCCCAGACCAGGGACCCTCTCCTACCGTAGGACCTGAATCTGGTCTTGGCACAGCTCATGGGACCTCTGTTTCAGCCCCTGGCCATATGTCCTTTGGCCACATGTCCTTTGTAGCAACTCTTTCTATGTAGCCTTCCTGACTGCCATCACGTCAGCTAGACAGGTGTCTGAGCTCCAAGCCCTGATGTTGGAACCACCATATACCCAAATCTTCAAGGATAAGGTCCAGTTGTGGCCTTATCTGGCCTTCCTTCCTAAGGTGGTCTCTCCCTTCCTTGTGGACCAGGACATTTTTCTGCCAGTCTTCTATCCCAAGCCTCATGTGTCCAATGAAGAGAAGCGCCTCCATGCACTGGATGTTTGGAGGACACTGGTTTTCTATCTGGAAAGGAGAAGGCCTTTTTGCAAGACCACATGTAACCATGGGTGGGCTAGACTTCACTGCCCTTCTCCAGTGTCTAAACCCCTCACATACACACTACAGATGGGGTATGTCTACACTAGACACCCTAGTTCGAACTAGGGTCATTCGGACTTGCAAATGAAGCCTGGGATTAAAATATCCCAGGCTTTATTTGCATGTTCCCAAGTGCCGCCATTTTTAAATGCCCCGTAGTTCGAACTCCCTGACCGTGGCTACACGTGGCACGGGCTAGGTTGTTCGAACTAAAGCCCCTAATTCGGAATACCATTATTCCTCATTGCAGGAGGAGTAACGGTAGTCTAAATTAGGGGCTATAGTTCGAACTACCTAGCCCGTGCCGTGTGTAGCTGCGGGCAGGGAGTTCGAACTATGGGGCATTTAAAAATGGCGGCACCCAGGAACATGCAAATAAAACCCGGGATATTTAAATCCCGGGCTTCATTTGCAAGTTTGAATGACCCTAGTTCGAACTAGGGTGTCTAGTGTAGACATACCCCATCTGTTTGCATAGCTTTTTCCGATACTTTTATCAGAAGAGGCTTTTTTGACATTTGGCCCATCTAGACCGAGCCAAATGTTTGAAAAAAAAAAAACCTCTTTTGAAAGCCCCCTTCTTCCTCATAGAACGAGGAATACATGGGCTTCCGAAAGAGTGTATTTGTTTTTCCACAAAAAAAAAAGTGGAAGAGCAATCATGTTCCCTGGACGCGGTAGAGTTTTTTGGGGATACCTCCAGCATCCTGAAACCCCCTTGCAGTCTAGCCATACCCTTGAAATCCAAGCAGACTCTTCCTCTGCTGTGGATCACTGACAGCCAGCTCACGAATTCACCAGTCAGTTAATTCACAAGGATACAGACTTAAAGAAAACCCTGCTACAAGAAAATATACAACCTGACAATAACAGACTAGAAACGGCTCTTTCCCCACTGCTGCATTTAAAGAGCAGCTGAAGAATCCCACCAGCTGAGAAAGTAACTAGACCTGTTTGGCTAAAATCAAAACAGCATTCAGAGCATGCAACTAACACAGAAGGTGGTGTTTTCCCCTCCCAGTTTCCCCAATATAATGAACATTGCTCATGTGCCCTGGTAGAGGGTTAACATCACTACCTGCTGCAGAGTGAGGAACAAGACTGCTCTCTGCTTCTAGCTCAGATTCTCCCAGCTCACACAGGTCTTACGAAAGCATCTGGCCAGCCTGCTTGCTCATGGCATCTGACCTCAAACTACTGGACCCAACTCCAGAAGTTTCTAGATGTGGAGTGCTGAATCTGCCCAGCAACAGTAACATTCAACTCACTCCTACCTCCCTCATAGGGGTCTCTTAAAGAGATAGCTCCCAGTTAGGTGCATGGGTTACACACACAGCTCTTTGCAGCCTATGCAGAGTAGGGGAGGGGCTCCCCAATTTCCTCCCAGAAATTTTCCAAGTGGATCACTTCCTCCATTCATACGTGCTACAAGCTGGCGGGGGCCCAACCGTTGGAGATGATCCAGACCTGTTCTACCAGAGCTCAGGCTTCATCATGTGCTTATCTTGTACATGTCCTGATCCAGGATATTTGTCGGATGGCAACATGGTCATCACTACACACATTCATGTCTCATTATTCCATCACACAGCGGGTTAGGGATGATGCTGCATTTGTCAGGGCTGCACGGCAGTCTGCATGTCCTTAACTCCTACCCACCTCTGCAGACACTGCTCACAGTCAGGGTGTGTTTAGACTACAGGGTTTTTCCGAAAAAAGCGGCCTTTTTAAAAAAAAAAAACTTCACCTGCATCTAGACTGCTGCTGCGTTCTTTTGAAAGTAAATTGAAAGAACGTGGCAGATTTTTCGACTGTGGAAAACCTCGTTTTACGAGGAAGAACACCTTTTTTTGAAAGTGCTCTTTCAAACAAAGGCGCTATGTAATGCAAACTGTGCTTTTTCAAAAGAAAGCATCCAGACTGCCTGGGTGCTCTCTTTCAGAAAAGCAGCTTGCTTTTTCGAAAGTACTGCTTGTAGTCCAGTATCTTTCGAAAAAGCCTCTTTTGAAAAAGGTGTGTAGTCTAGACGTAGCCTCACCTGTGTTGAATGGATATGAGCAAGCACTCGAGGAAGAAAAGACAGTTCCCTATTGTGTAACTGGTGTTCTTTGAGATGTGCTGCTCATGTCCATTCAACCTCCCACCTGCCTCCCTTCTGTCAGAGGCTATGTCTAGACTGCACAGCTTTTGAATGCGTCTGCTTTTTCAGAACAATTTCTGAAAAAGCGGACACGTTCTTTTGCCATCCCTGTAATCCTCATTGTATGAGAAAGAAGGGATGCTTTGAAATAGGAGGTTTTTCTGAAATTTGGTCCTGCCAAAGTTTGGAAAAGCCTCTTCTGAAAGAAAAGTGGGAAAAAATACCCAAATTGTGGTTCGCAGTTTGCGTATCTTTTTCTGACTTCTCTGTGCAGTCTAGACATAGCCTGAGTTCTGGCAAGAAGGAACTTTGGAGGGAGGAGCCAGAAAGTGTCCTATATCACCTGGCATGTGCATGCCACTCTAGGGATCTCTGGGGACCCAGGTCCCTATCGATACTGCTGAGGGAAAAGCTTCTGGCACCGGTGCATGTGGCAGGCACACACCCCTACATTGAATAGACATGAGCCACACATCTGGAAGAATATCAGTTACAGGACAGGTAACTTTCTTTTCCCTTTCCATCGCTGCTACAGATTTGAAGTGTGAGTTTGAGTAAATTCAGCTGTACTTCAATCCTCCTCTAAAACGTGTATGCGGAACCTCTCTGTGTGCAAAATCTTGATGCAGTCTTTGCTGTTCTTGGGCATGGATGGTCCCGCAGTGCTTAGCTCAGTGGGGCCAGGGTTTGGCAGATCTTTGCCAGACTACATCACTACTACTAAAGCGACTTTCAGCCTTCAGTAAATCCTGAAACATCTGCGGGAGGGGGCCCTTGTGTGGCTTGTCCATCTATTCTAAAAGCCCCTCTGTTCACAACATGGAAATTGAAGTCTGACTTTGTGAGTGCGTGTATATGAAGTAGAGTTGCACGGTGAGAATTTGGGTGGCATATCCCTCTCCCCATGTCACTCACATGATAAAGTTTGGACTGAAACAGCAGCTCAAACCTCTTTGCCTTTAAAGTGCTCAATGAGCTTGTGGCTATCTGGGGCCATTTGTACTGAACTCAATAAATGTTTGCAGTGTCTGGTGGTTTGAAGAAAGGGGGGTGGAGATCAGGAAATTCTTCCAGCCTTTTTTATTCCTACAGTAACTATAGACTTTGGCAGGAATGTGGGTGATTAATTTCACGTCTGTTAGCTCAGTCCATCCAGTTGAAGCTCCCCTCCCCCTTCCCCCCACCCCGTGGATGTCTTGGAGACAGCAGCGTCCCCCGAGCGCTGCTATTTCACCGAGCCCTGTGAATGCAGCTCTGCTAAGTAAACATTACTGAGCTGCTAATCACACGCTCTGAAAGAAAGCAGCACTTCGTGTGGGGAGCTGGCTGGGATCAGACCTCGCTCCTTCCCTCCTGCGCTCTCCCTCCTTCCCTCTGCCCTGCCGGTCCCACAGCGACCAGCCCCACGCCTGCTCCCCATGCTGGGGAGCACCCGGAGAGCGACACTGAGCGAGGCTGCGGTTCGGTCGCAGGCTGGCGGGTTTTCTCTAGAGACCCGGGGCGGGCGGTAGTTCCTCGCCATCCTTTCCAGCCAGCACATGTGGTGATTCGCTTCCGCAGCAGCGGCACAAAGTTGTGGGGAGCCCCGATGATGGGACTTTATTTACATCCCGTCGCTTGGCACTTTCTGGCCTTGACTTTTCCGATAGCGGCGTGGGGCTTCTCGGATGACACCTTAGAGAAAGCCACGAAATCCGAAGGCTATTGCAGCCGGATTCTGCGAGCTCAGGGCACCAGGAGAGAGGGATACAATGAATTTAGCCTCAGAGTAGAAGGCGATCCGGAATTTTACAAGCCCGGAAACAATTACAGGGGTAAGTCTCGGCCGATCGGTAATTACACACGATGATGAGCAGGACATGTGGCAGTGAAACGAAAAGCCGTGTGTGTGTGTGTGTGTGTGTGTGTGTGTGTGTGTGTGTGTGTGTGTGTGTGTGATCGAGACAGTGTGAAGTGTGAGTAATCGAGACAGTGTGAAGTGTGTGTGTGTGTGTTTAATCGAGACAGTGTGAAGTGTGAGTAATCGAGACAGTGTGAAGTGTGTGTATGTGTGTGTGTTTAATCGAGACAGTGTGAAGTGTGTGTGTGTGTGTGTGTTTAATCGAGACAGTGTGAAGTCCTCCCGCACACCGCTTGCAGTGGGGGATGCTTTCACAGCAAGTGAGTGGTATTTCTTCACCCCAATTCTTCCATTCGGCACTCAGGGATTTCCCACTCCTTCCATGTGTTCCGGGAGCTTTTTCGAATAGCAGCAAGAGTCTAGAGAGCACTTGTTTTACACCGATTCCCCCCTTACTCTGATTTCCCCAAGCCCCATCAGAGTAGCACCGTAAATAACACCCGATTTAGCACGCAGAATTAATGGAACAAGTTAGCATGAGCGCAAACTGATGCAGGAGGCTGCTAACTTCCTAGTTTTCCCACTTGGGTTTGTTTCCTTCTCCCCGCTGGCCCTCCGCTGAACGTGTTTTTGCGGGGGATATGAACAGATGGTTGAAACAGGAGAGAGAGATGGTGCTAATGACCGCAGAGATAAGAGCCCTAGCGTTGCACTCTGTGCTGAACGCTGCACATGTAATGCAGGAGATGAAGTCCTAAACACATCTCGGCATTTTTTGTGTCATTATCAGGTGAAAACAATTTCAAGTCACTTTTTTCCACCTGAGAACACTTATCGGGAAATAAACATCCTTAATGTACACTGTTGATGTTGTATTTTAAAATACTACTTTGAAAAGAAACTGAATATGTTTTATTACAGTCTAATAAATAGTGTATCAGTGAAACCATCTTTTGGAGAGAGCAAATCATTTTTTCAGAGCTACTTTCCAGCGGTCGTTTTCTGTCTTTCCTCTTTAGTTAGGTTCAGTGTGAACAGCAATTCTCTCACACTGGATGAACACTTCAATCTCCATTCATGTTGAAAAATCATGTGCACCATCTCATATGAATGTGATCATTAGACTTGCATGTTTAGAGGGGACATATAGAACAGTGATTAATCTGTTGTATCAGACTATTACTTTGTATAGAGAAATTCATGCATTGTAAGCAATTTATAACACAGTTTGAAGAAACACACTTTTGCCAAAAAGAGGTTAGCAAATATTTGACTTGTTAGCATGAGTTTGCAAGACATTATATCCCATGTCTGCTTAATATCTGTTCTCCTGGCACTACAGGGAAAACTCAGTTATTTGACATTGACTTATACATACATAGTCTTATGAAGTTTTGTAAATTACTTCCAGTGAAAATGTCATTGTGTGTTCCTTTCCTTTAAGATTTTTTTTTTTTTATTTTGAGATGAGGGGAAATAGATTACTGAAACACATTTGGTGGCTTTATTAAGTCCTACTACACAAGTCAAGTATCAAAATAATCAGTTTAAATGTTTTTACGTTACTTTTTTCATGATTAGCTCTCAGGTTCTTGTCCCTAGTGAGTTACACTGTGGCATTAAAAGTTCAGCTAAGTACACATGCTTGTCACTTTTAGGATTACATTATTCAGATGATACCAACCTTAGCAAATGGTCTTATAAGAATGTTTTGCTGGAGTGTGGGTGGAAGATAGCTAAATGTTCCTGTAAGCATACTTATCAGCTCTGGCAAGAGTTAATGTAATTTGTTTAATCTATAATGTGGTGACATCATACAAAGTTTTAACACAGGACTACTGAGTTCATTTTCAAAGGAGACTCCACTGGGAAATTAGAAATACCCTTCTGTGTTATACAAAGTGAAGAAACAGTATGTGACGAGAAAAACTGGGACATTAAGGACAAACTGATTTTGTAAATTATGAGAGAACAAGAAACAATGTTGTAGAAGGCTCTGGGAACCTGAGCTGAAGGAGAGCCAAAATAAATCAAAAGCTTTTACCATGAGTCCAGGGCAGGTTTAAGGTAGGGATGTTAAAGTTAGATTAATCAACTAATTGAATAGTTGATGGAATTTCCATAGACTATTTGTTTAGTCGATAAGGGGACTCCTGCTTTGAAATATAGCAAGAGCCCACCCAGCTGATGCTTCATTTCAAAGTCTGAAGTGCAGCACAACATTCTGCCTTTGAAATATACAAGAGCCCCAGCAGGGGTTCTTGTATATTTCAAAGACTGAAATGCTGCCCCTGCATCCTTACCTCCTCCTACAGATCTGGAGCTGGGGGGAATCGGCTTTTATGCTGGCTCCCCCCAGCAGCCCTTCACTTCGCCCCCTTGCTGCCTCTTTGTGATAGAGACAGCAAGGGGTGGGGGGAAGAAACTAGTCAGCTAGTGTGTCAGTCGACCAGTCGATTAGTCGCTAGTCGATTGATCGCTTATATCCCTAGTTTAAAGTGACCTGGGGCACTAGGCATGCCCCCTCTATGGATTCCAGTAAGCCTGATCCTTTCAGTTCAGTGCCTCTGTTTGGGTTGTTGATGGAGGAGGCCACCCAGGTGAGTCTGAAGCTGTGGTAGTGGGAATTTCTGCTGCTGTTCCAGCGCTGCAAGGGTCAGAAGACCCCGGATCTGTCCTTCATCTTTCTGAAGAGCCTTCCTGTTCTCAGCAGCCTATTGCTGCTGCTTGTCTTTGGGTGGGGTAAGAGGATCCATTTGTCCAGAAGAGCTCCCTAGATGGAGAACTTTTACTTACTACCCCTGGACAGCAGTAGTCACCAACCACTTATGCTTAAATTTAATTCTTTGAGTAGTGAGTTCTGAAGTGCCTAACCTGCTGTGCCTGGAGTCATTATCTCCATGGTATTGCTGCTCCTGGACATGGCTGGCATGTCCCTGCAGCCCCTGAGAGAGGCAGAGCGGGGGTCTCCAAGTGCTGTCCTTGACTGCAGACACTGCTCCTGAAGCTCCCATTGATCAGTAACGGGGAACTGTGGCCTGTAGGAGCTATGGGCTCTGTGCCTGTAGATGAGGGGCAGCACATGGTGCCAAGGAGCCATTGCTGTACATGCCAGCTGCTTTCAGGAGTGGTGCAGGGCCAGGGCAGGAGTAAGCCTGCCTTAACCCCACTGCTCCATCACCCGGAACCCATCTCAGTTAAACAGTGCCCAGCCAGAGCCTGAATCCTGAACCCCTGTCCCAGCCCTGACACCCCTGCCCCAGACATGAGTCCTCCCTGCACTCAAACTCCTTCCCAGAGCTTGCACTCTGACACCCCTCCTGGACCCCAAACCCCACCCTGGGCTAGTCCCAGAGCCCCTCCCACACTCCAAACTCCCTGTCTCAAGAGCAGAGACTTCACCCCAACCCCTACCCCAGCCTGGTGAAAGTGAGTGAGAATGGGGGAGAAAGGGGGATGGAGTGAGTAGGGTGAGGCCTCAGAGAAGGGGTGGAGCAGGGGCAGGGCCTCAGAGAAGGGCAGGAAGGAAGTGGGGGAAGGATACTTGGGTTTCAGGTAGATCTTACATTGCGTTTAAATTGAAAAAGTGACCTTGTGGCTAAAAAGGTTGGAGAGCACTGCCCTAGAGTTTTCTGGCAGACCCAGTCGAGGGCGATGAGCAGCTAGGGCCCTTCGCCCCCCACAGAGCTCCACTGCTCATGGAGACATTGGGATGATAGTGGCGCAGGTCTGGAACCAGAGGGAGCACCTCATTTTAGGGTTCTGTAAGCGTGGCCTCAGGAACATGCTACTGGTGGCATGAGCAGCTGATGGATGTGGTTATGGGATTACTCCTTCCCGCTGAAGCACATACAAAACCAGAGATCAGTATGTGGATGGTTCCACCTCCCCCAAAAAAGGGGCATCCGCAGCAGAAGATGCTTCCCTTCTCCCCGAGCCACCCAGAGGAGTGATGATGGCTACAGAGTCCCTCTTTCCTGCCTCTCTTCTTTTCCCTGGCTGCCAAGAAAGCAGCTGTGGAAAGGGGCTCAGGCTTGTTTCTCTGGAATGTGGACGTTGACTATACCTTGGCTAAGAAATCTGGGCCTTGACAAAGACTAACTGGACACCTCTTTGTAGCCCCATTTGCATAGAACTAGTGTGCCTGTTTTGCTCCCACTGAAATCAAGGGCACAATTTGCATTGCTCTCAAAGACAGCATGATTAGGCCTCCTTATAAGTAATCAAACAGGGACTCAAACTTTAAAAATTATTCTGGGTAATAAAGTCTCAGAAGCAGTAACTGACAGTAATCAGTGCCAGCCCGGATGCTTTATTAATCCTGGAGAGGCTTTAGCTCAGTTAGGAAACTGCATAGTGTTATTTTACATGACAAGACAGAAAGACGAACTTTAAAAACAAGTCTTTAAACAAATCCGTAAGATGGATGTTTCCCGTGAGCATATGAAATGAAAATTGTTCCCTCCTGACACACCTGAAATTGTGATGCTATTGAAGAAACAAGGGGAGACTATTGCAGTCCTTTTCACAGCTCCTTCCATTTGGATGCTGTTTCTGTTGCTAATGGAATTTTCATTTGCAGGTCTGCTCACCTTCTCTGCAGAATAAAGTGTTCAAGGACCAGCTCAGATAAACACTGTGCACTCCATTTGCATTGGTGTTCCACAGGCTTCCCTGCTGAGTAGCACTGAAACTCTGTCTGTGCTTTTCTACCCGCCCCCCCGCCCCCCCCCCCCCCCACACACACAAACACACCGTTTTTTGGAACTTATAAACATCTTTGATCTACACAGATCTGGATGCTCGTCACATATCTACCTCATGGTTTTAATAGGCATTGTAATCAAGGTAGAAAGCACCTCTTGCAAGTCAAGTGCTTTATTCTGTCCTCACTTATGCAATATACAACCGAATTTTGCTGAATTTAAATGAAATCACAATGTGGCTTCTTTGCCTAAAGCCAAGTGGGTTTAGAATCCTACCCTGCAATTCTGATTGCATCACATTGAGTGGAAGGGAGGGGGTGGGAATGTGTGTATCCTTGTCAAGGGGTTAGGATTTGGTCAAGACATATGGAAATGAGGTGAATGAGCCTCTGGCATTTAATCTCCCCAGGAAAGTAAAATATACAAAATCCTTTTGCTTAGGTTGAATATCACGCTAGTAGTTACATGGTCTTTTATTTTCAATAAACAACTGAATCTACCTGTAAATCAATAATCATCCCAACTGACCTACAAAATGCAATAAGCTGTGTTTATTATTTAGCTCAAGAAAGGGACTCTATCTCCTGAGTCCCGATCGAGTAATGGCTCCCCCACCTCTAATCTGAAAGGAGACTGAGCTAGGACACAGACTCACCATCACACACTTATATAAAGAATCAAATAGTGTAGGACTACTAGCAATATCATGTGCACACAAGTTACCAGAACAAGTCATTTTATTCAACAGTTCTTCCAATCAAATCCTGTAAATCAGTGTTGCCTTAGCAGACGGGATAGCTCAGAGAATTAATAGGATAGAAATACGTCAGCTCCTGTTCAGTGTAGTACAACTCAGTTGTGTCCAAAAAACTACCAACTATTCAAAAATCATGACTTGGGCCGCCATGTATCATAAGTAGCTTAACAATCAAAGTTTTTAAATGATAATAAATTTTGGATTTATTTTATTTTCTTTCTCCTCCAGGAGCTAGGGCTTTAAGAAAAGTGCAAAGTATTGCAATTTTTAACAACACAGTGTCCTATCTGAAACTAATATAGAGATTTTAGTTCATTTTTTTCAGTACCATGGTGTCCTATCAGCAAGCCCCCCAGAATGGCACATATTGCCAATCTCCCAATCATACTGAAGGAGAGAGAGAACAACCAAGGACTGAGAAGTCTCTAAAACCTGAATTACTTTCTCACTAAGGGTGTGTCTAGACTACAGGGTTTTGTAGACAAAAGTTGGCTTTTGTCGACAAAACTATACCTGCGTCTACACTACCGCTACGTTCTGTCAACAGTAAGTTGACAGCAGTAAACCTCATGGTACGAGGAATAACGCCTTTTTTGGAAAGCACTCTTTCGAAAAAGGCGCTATTGCATGGAAACTGCTTTTTTGAAAGAAAGCATTTAGACTCTGGAAAAGTGGCTTGCTGTTTCGACAATACTGATCATAGTCTAGATGCTTTTTTTCGACAAAGCCTCTGTCGAAAAAGACGTGCAGTCTAGATGTAGCCTTAGATCTGGACAACTCCCCTCCCCGCCCCGGGTTAGAATGTGGTGGTAATGACAAGACGATAGGTGGACATTTGCACGGTATCCATAGGCACCAGCTTCTTCTGGGTAGGGTGATTCCCCCTGCTCTGCCCCCTGCCCTGCCCCACCCCAGCCCTACCTCTTTCTCAGCTCTGCAGGCCCCTTCCCCTGAGTGCACCTCATGACCACTCCTTTCCAATCCCTCCCAAAGTCTCTCTACGCTGCGCAACAGCTGGTTGCAATGAGCAAGAGGCACTGAGAGGGAGGGGGAGAAATCGATTGGCAAGGATGCCAGTGGGCAGAAGATGCTGGGGTACCTGCTCCCGCTCCAGAGCACCCACAAAGTTAGCTCCTATGACTCTATCTACAGTACAGACAAACAAATTAAGTCATCAGGACTACCCCTTCGGCATCTTTCAGGAGCACTAAGGCTGACAGCCAGGCCTCATGCGTGTCAATGGTAAAACTCCCCTGTCGGGACTGATGGAAAGCCTTCATACTGACTTCAGCAGACTTTGGATCTAGCCCTATGGCATGTTGTATGACTCCTCATGCAATGAAGAGTAACAGTTAATTTGAGTGAAGGGTTTTAGATCAGACTACCGCATCTACAAGCGGCAAGTTAAATTGAGCGACCGGCATTTTAAAATAGCGACCGGCCGCAAATATGCTAAACAAGCATGGGATATTTAAATCCTGCACTTCATTATCAACTTCAGTGTGCTTCATTTGCCTCCCTAGTCCGAACTAGGGGTCAAGTGTAGGCATACCCGAAGAGAGCAGTGATGGTTCTACAGCTTCCAACTGCAATTTCTGGGAAGAATTCAGGAGCACCCCCCTCACAAAGGCTATTTACAAGGTTCCTCCCCTGCTTACAACGAGACAGCAGTGGCATGCCAGCCAGGTAAGACAGGTCTTTGGCAAGCGAAGTAGGTCGTTGATACAGTTACTTTCTACCCCTTTTTGGGTCATGGAATCTGAGGACATGCAAAAGGGACTAAGGGTATGGGAGCCAAAGCACCATCTTGTCCAAACACAAGAGGCTGATTGAACTCAATTGGTAGCCCAGGAGCCTTACTTGGGCAGATAGGGGAGTCTGAAGGATTATTCAGTGTCCATACAATAGGAGGCCTCGTCAGCAGTCCCAAAACTGTGACAAGTGCTAATTTCACAGAGAGAAAACAATGAGGATTCTTATTATTTATATGCAATCTAAAATGTGAGAGGTGCTTTCTTGTTGCTTTGGATAGTAACTATATTATGCCTGTTTATGCAGTAAATGCAAGTGTAAAACACATAGGTGCTGATTCAGGAAAACGCCTCTATTCAGGACAGCACTTGAAGAAGGGACAGATTTAACACCTTGCTTAAATTGGGGCCATAGTCATGTGCATAGGAGTATATTTCTCTGTTCCTCGGGGGCGGAGATGGGGGGGGGGGAAACCAGCTTTCCGTGATAACCTTCATTGTTCCTTCCTTTTTGGTGCTTGAAAAATATACACAAAAATAGCAAATGGGCTTTATTAAGAGAATAATGTAATTACCAATCAGAAACAAAGAATGAAGGGATGTTAGCCTGGGCTTGATTACATCTTCTCAGTTTTACAAGAAATAAATTTCTCTCTGATGTAACAAGGTATAAATATATTATATGAATGGTCTTTATGTGGAATAGGTTGGATGGCATATGTTTTGCAGTGTAAATCTAGCAGCTGTAGTGAATCACATTGAGTGGGGAGAAATACTCATTCTCCAAGTAGTAATTCACACTCATAGTTTGTCATAACCCTTATCACTCAACTCTTGCCCCGTACTCAAATTCTCAATTCCAATATCTACTGAGAAATAAAAATTGTGTGTGAGATCCACAGGATAATAGACAATACCTTTATGTAAGTTCAGAAATTGCAAAATAGACCTTCAGATGTGGAAAATGTGCTTTTGCAAGGTCATAAATGGATTTTCTATATATTACCTATGCCCAGGGGCAGCCCACAAATGGATTTTTCATCTCAAATTCATGGTCACTTAGATGTTGCTGAAATAATTATGTATCTCAGGTACATTCATATTTTTCTCTTGAATTATGAATAATCCGTGGGAAAATTTACCACATATTGGTAATGTTTGTGGGAATTAGATGCTAAGGGACAGTTCCTCAGCAAGAGTGAATGGCTGCATTTCGTTGACTCCAATAATGCTACAACTGTCTACTCCAGCTGAGAACCTGGTCCTAGAGTTTCATTAAATTCAACATTTAGAGCTGCAAAAGTTTGTCAGCTGCCCCACACCCACACTACTTGGCCTTCTGCACTTACAGGACAACATTTACAATGATGACCATAGTGTCTGAAGACCCAGTTGGAGATTGAGACCATATTGTGCTAGCTAGGCACTTTGACATACATCGAATGAAAATACAGTCTCTGCTCCAAAGAGCTTGCAGTCTGATAATAAAGTTCCATTGACTGATTACAAAATTATGCTAAAAGTCATGATACCTTCAGGAATCTCTAACTTGATGATCAATATTCTGCCCTTTTCTGAATAAAAACAACAAAGGCATAGATCGAAGTGACCCAGATGCTGCACTTATATTCACTGAGGTATTCCCAAATCTGTTTCTGTTTCAGTGGTTCTCAATCAGCTCAGCCTACTGTACCCCTTTCTGGAGTCTGATTTGTCTTGCACGCTCCAAGTTTTACCTCACTTAAAAACTACTTGCTTACCAAATCAGATATAAAATTACAAATAGGTCACAGCTCTCTTACTGAAAAATTGCTTATTGTCTTCCACGAGGCGTACAGATAGTTCGGATTAGAAGCCTAATCCGAACTATCTAGTCCGTGCCGCGTGTAGCCGCGCGGCACGGGGTTCGCACTAGCCGGCTTTTAAAAATGGCGGCGCCGGCTTTATGCTAATGAAGCCCGGGAAATTCAAATCCCGGGCTTCATTAGCAAGTTCGGTATGCATACATTACCCCCCTAGTTCGAACTAGGGGGGTAGTGTAGACATACCCTGGCTGGGCACTGTTTAACTAAGATGGCTTCTGGGTGGTGGAGCAGTGGAGGTAAGGTAGGCTTACTCCTACCATGGTCCCACAGCACTCCAGAAAGCAGCTAGCATGTGCAGCAATGGCTCCATGTGCTGCTCCTCATCTACAGGCACTGAGCCCACAACTTTACTGGCCACGGTTCCTCATTACTACTGATTAATGAGAGCTACAGGAGTGGTGTGGGCAGGCAAGGACACATGTGGAGACCCCCTGCTCTGCCTGTCTCAGGGGCCACAGGGACATGCCAGGCACATCCAGGAGCAGCAATTCCCACAGGGATAATGACTCCAGCTACGGCAGCTTAGGCATTTTAGAACTCACTGCTCAAAGAATTACATTTAAGAGTAAGAGAGAAATGAAAGTTATGAAATGCACCGACCAGTCACAAACCAAAACTAACCCACTTTGCAAGCAGTAAAAGTAATAACAACCCCCCGCGTATGTGTTGGGTCGGGAGATGAGAGAGCCGGACAATGTGTGTGTGTGAGAGAGAGAATGACAGAGACATACAGTGTGTGTGAGTGACAGAGATTTGCATTGCCAAGCTCCTTCCATCACTTCTCTCTGTGTGGGGATGGGGTACAGCAGTGGAGGGAGGAGGGACCCCCTGACATCAGTGCCTCCCCTTCAAGGCAAAGGGCAGGAGCAGCAAGACAGTGGGTGGAAAGGCAACTGAAGTGCCAGTGCTTGATAACTTCTCTGCCAAACCAGTCAGGATCACCTGTCGGGGGGCTCCAAGGTCTACCGGTAGATCCTAGTTGGTGATCACTAGAGCAATATAAACACTCCATTGTCTATATGAAATCCTGTTTGTCCTGACTTTGCTGAATGCTTGTCATGTAGCCTGTTGTAAAACCAGGGAAACATTTGAATGAGTGAATACCCCCCTAACCTTATGTTGAGAACCAGCTCTTCCTGGAAATCAGACTAGCTCATTTCACTTAACCTGTTTTACAATGGTAAGTAGTGCTAAAAATCTTCTGATAAATACAGCCCTTGTTACGTTTCTAGATATGGGGGTTCTCACACGTGGCCACTTATGGCCCAATCAGCATTTGGCTATGGCCCCTGTGATACCTTCACAGCCATAAAGGTAGTGGGCGGGGGAGGGGGGTTAAAATGTGGATGCAGCCCACATACCACAGAGAGAACTGCACATGTGACCCACAATGGTAAATAAGTTGGGAGCTACTGTTCCAGATTAATTTCCCACTCAAGAGAGTTACTTATGTCCCAGATAAGTAGCTACACTTTTGGCTGTTGAACAAACTCTTCTATACAAATCCTTTACATGTTGCCGATTGCTGTCAGGCATTCATTTCAACCATCGGATGGCCTTTTTGTGTCAAAGGGATTCTACCGTGGATTTTTTTCTTGTGCAGTGGCATTGGTGGTGGGACCTGTTCACAAAGACTCAGGGGGAGGGATTCCCTCCTTTTTCATAGTGCCAACCAGAGTTTGAGGCTGCAAAGATCAACTCTGAAGCAGATCCTGTCATTTCATAGTCTAAGTTGAAGCTACTTTCATGGGATAAACCTGGTTTTTAAACACTTGTTCTTTCCCCCAATGGAAACCAAACTCTTCAATTTCACATGGCTGTGTCTCATCCCAGGGGGGAATTTTTGGGGAAGTTTAGAAAAAGTTAAAAAGGAATTTTAGCATTATTGAGCCACATGCTGGGTCCCAATTCTGTTTCCTTTGCACTACTCTGGGAGCCAGGACACCGAGAGAGAGAGAGAGAAAGATGGGTCACTTTGCATAAGTCACTTCTGCTGGAAGGCTGTTGGATACAAGAGTGATGAGGACAGCATCCGCACGTAAGAAGAATACAAGAGAATTGGGGAATCCCCCAATATAGGGGAATCACCAATGTTTATAAAATCAGAGTACTCAGCTGTGTATCACACAATCACCTGCACTGACCTCTGAGTTCTGGGGGCTGGAGCACTGGCAAGGCTGCTTTTGAGGTTTTACAGAAGTGTTCTGCTCTGTTACTTCTGTGCATGCACAGCAGTCTCCCAAGGTCAATTGGGGTGGTAAATTATACTCCCAAGATAAGGGCAGTAGAAACACAGTTTACCTTGACCGGTGGTTAGACATTTGTAGCTCACTTGGACTCAGAGATGTGGCTTTTATTTCTTGTTTTGAGTTTAAATTTTGCATTTAAAAATTAAGGAAACATTCCCCCACCCCTGCTTTGCAAAGGGTCAGAGCTGGGGGAGAAAGGCCCCTGTAGATACATCTCTGCAGCACAATCCCCTCAAGAGGTTAGCATATTGATCATCTGTTTTCAAGCAGATCCATGGCTTGTAAATAACAGCAGTGTTTCGTAATAACACTGAGATGCATTGGCAGAATTGTGTGTGGAAACTTGGACTGAACCTTTCTGCACTCTTCCTGTCTGAACTCTATTAATCTTTCGCTTTCATTAGCACCAAATAAACACAGCTATTTAGACCAAGCTCTAGAGCGCACTGATGTGTAAGTTGCTGATTTCACAATCAACTAACTTTTCTTTTTTTTCTTTCTGCAGTAACACTCTCTGCTGCCACTCCAGCCTACTTCCGTGGCTTCACACTGATTGCTCTAAAGGAGGGCAAAGAGGGAGACAAAGAAGAAGATCATGTGGGAACCTTTCAGGTGAGAGACCCTTCCCTGTGGACCTCGGGCTTCAGTATTACACCCCGTTAAGTGATCCATTTCAAGAGGAGCCATTATTAATACTGAAGCATGCAAGATGTATATGTGTGAACATTCCTGCAGCTGTTAGCATAATGCAAGGGCACCCTAATTTGCATTCTGCCCATGCTCTTCAGGCAAGGCACTTGAACCTTTCCTTTAATGGAACTTCAGCACGTGCTTAAAAGCTTGTGCTTAAGTGCTTTGCTGAATCAGGGCCTACTGGATCAGCGTTTGGGCAGGATATCTTGCTATGCAACTACAGCGATGGTTTAATCTGTACACTTCACCATTTATATTTCTTTTCCTACATGTTTGGTCCTACAGTTTGTCTCTTTCAAATATAGCTAAGCTTTCCTGGTCATTTCTCTGGTTATAATCATCTTACTAGCTATATGGTAGAGCAAGAAAAATATATCCTAGTCCTTAGGGCATTACCAGGGAATATATAAGGTTCTTTTGCAACTTGGTATCCATGAAGTTACTTCAAAACAGTGTTACATAACAGATAATTTTGTGCAAAAGTAAGAGTAAGTATTACAATAGCAACCCTTCTCCAGGATTTCTTGCTGAGTGTTCATACTGAATTTCCAGCATAGTAATATTATTATGGGTGATACAATGTAGGATTAATAGACTGGACAGTGATACTAGTATTCAAAAACAAACACTTAAATATTTGCAAGATAGAAATGCAAAATACTTAATTTTTGGGGCGTCGCAGGGAAAGAGATGTCAACATCATCTTACTTTTCCCTCTTTGGATAATTTTGGTGCTCTGATACAGTAAATGTCACCAGCTCATTCAATATATTGTGAATATTTGTCCTGTTTCCTCATATCTGTAGGATTTGGCAGTGCATTTTAGACTTCTGTTTGTCCAGATCACACAACACCCTCCGCCCCCCCAAAATACATGATGTTGACTTGATTTTGGAATTTGGCCCCAGAATTAAGCCTCTTCTTAGGTATGCTGCTGATGTGGACCAGATTTCAATTATGAAGATACCTAGCAGAAAGGGGTATTCGGATCAGTTTGGATAGTGGGAAAGGATTAGCATAAAGACTAATCCACAAGTTAGGGAAATATAAATTACTGTGGATTATTTAATAATGTTTACTTTTTTGGGGGAAAAAAGTTTCTCTTGCTACAGTTAGTTGTATTCCCACTCTTAATATCACATTGAAGTTAAAATCAAATTAATTTTACCATCGGTGCCCAGGGTTGGAAGCTATGCTTGAGCCTAGACTTGAATGCAACGTGCATATCTGCACCATAATAGAATCAAAAACGCATTTCATTTTGCAGGAGTGGAGAGCAATTTTGAAGCCAATAGAGAGTGGGTAGCAAATGGTAATTTCCAAATAGCTCAAAAACACCTAATGGCTCTCAGTGGAGAGATGATTATTAAGATGTTTAATTAGTTGTATTATACTGCTGAAATCAGCATTTTAATTGGCAGATGAATATTTTAAAAGTGATGCATTCTAAAATCGTATTTCTGTAGCATAAGCAGCAGTCATTGTCTCCTTCTCCCTGTGTAGATATTAACAACTGCTGTTCCACAGGTTAGCACCTGGCTATGATAATCTGCATTCATAAAAGATTTAAGCACAGATTTGATTGACACATTTCTGTGGCATGGCAGAAAGACAGAGACTTTTAAAATGCTGTATCAAGGTAACATCATGTCTTTCCCTATGGTGTAAAGTCACTAGAGGTGAGCAGACATTTTGCAAAAGAAATAAAAACTATGTGCAAGACAATTTGAGTGAAACATAGGATATGTTTACACTGCAGAGTTTTTTCAGAAAAACAGCTGTTTTTCCAAAAAAACTTCACTTACATCTACACTGCAATCACATTCTTTCAAAAAACAAACAAATACAAGAACAGAGGGGTTTTTCCAACATTGGTAAACCTCTTTCTACAAGGAAGAAGCCTTTTTCCGAAAGAGCTCTTTTGGAAAAAGGCGTGTGTGGATGGGGAAGAGGGAGTTCTTTCACAAGAAGAGGAAAGAGAAAAAAGCACAGGTGCCCTGGTGGCCACTCCGTCCATAGCAATCACAGCTTATATGTGAGAGAGTGTCCAGTGTGGATGTGCTTTTTCAATGTGCTTTTGTTGTGTAAACTCTCTCTTTCGGAAGATGTTTTTCCGGAAGATCTCTTCAGGAAAAGCTTCTTCCAAAAGAAGCCTGTAGTCTAGACATAGCCATAGACACAACAAATATATTCTTTTTTTAAATGGGAGAAACTGGGATATTTCTTTCAAAAAAAAAGTAGAAATAAAATCAGAGAAAAAGACATGGTCCCACTTCTGGACCATGAGTGTGACCCCCCCTGCATCTAGGGAGAGTCCAAGTTACTGTCCAGAGCCCATGATAGTAGATTCCCAATACAGGATCCTACCCAAATTTATGAAATATGATGATGTGTTTGTATACATTGTGCAAACTTTAATGAAGCCACAAAACAAAATATTCTCTGAAGCTATTTTTGTTAGTCTCTAAACTGCCACATGATATATGAACCTGTAGTATATCCATTATAGGGACAAACTTATATGCTTTTCTCCCCTCACAAATATGTCACCATATTGGTAATGGCTGGTAGAAGCCATTGCCATGATGAACCTGAAGAACTGCATTGAAATGCATTTTGTACATGAGAGAAAGATAAGAAGGGGGGGGGGGGGCGGCTCTTACTGACCATGCACACACTGTCTCTCATACCTCTCTCTCTCTCTCTCTCACACACACACACAGTCTCTATTGTACACTGATTTATGTGTGTCAGCAATTGGGTGGATTCTGGGGGTCCATGGACTGGGAGGGGGGGCAGCGACTGTGCCCCTTAGACTCATGGGGGTCAGTAGTACCAACTGTGGACTATCTTCAGTGCAGCCTATGATCACCAGTGTAATAATGCTGTGTTGGGCCCCCAAAATCCATACATAGGATTGCCTTGAATATCTGTGCACGGTTAAGAATTAAGAGGCCTGCTTCAACATTGCACTGTTGCATCGTTTCAGTGGAGTTATCCTGATGTAAAACTGGAGTTAAAGGTGGTGAATAATCTCAAAGAATGCAGCAGTATTGAGGGGGAGAATTAGGCAGGGAATATTTTATTGCACTCATAAAATAAACAAAGCATGAAATAAAAAACAACAATACTGGCTAAAATAAATAATTCTTTATGTTTATGTTTTTTAAAAAACTTACCGTTTCAAAATCATTAAAATGGCAGTAAAAGCTTGCCCATTGTAAGATGCTTAAAATGAACAAATTTGCCTCAGGATTCTGTGTTATTGATCTGCAATGTCCATTTCCATCTGGGCAGTGGAGAACAGATCCTGAAAAATGCTGCAGAACACATATGTTACATTAGTATGTGAATAATATTCCATTTTTATAAAGTAACTCAGAACTGGTGTGAGATACAAACCACACTGTTATGTAACTTCTAAAAGTCAGGCAATCCAATTTAACTTTGTCAGTAAGTAAATAAATCAGAATGATCATAATTATTAATAACACTTTCCGTACAGCATAAAGGCACCAATACTGTTCTCAGTGATTGCAGTCATGCTCCGCTCTGGCTGATGTTCCAGCACTTTTCAAATCATAAATGCATTTCCTCTGCAGCAGTAAATGACTCCCTTGAGTCACGTCTGCAGGGCTCCCCTTCTGAAATCTCCTTCTTGCTCACTTACTTGTGTAGACTTAAGTGACTCAGCAGATACGGTCAAACTTCATTAATCAACAGGGTTTGAACCTCATAAATGGTACAGCTGTTCAAACTATTACTTGGATAATGCCAGAGGTTCTCCATTTTTGTTTTGTTTTGTTTTGTTTTTGTTACATTCATGTTAAGCAGGGCTGGCAATAGACCAAATGAGGCCCCAGGTGAGAATTGCCTTTTGGTATCCTCTTCCATTTGTTAAACTTTTGAATATCTTATTATTATTGCATTTGTATCCCATTGCACAATTGTGATGCACAATTTGCACGCATGATTTATCCCAGTCACATAAGATAAATTTGCATGCTCTGATTTCTAAATCTATATTTATTCATGCCATATATAAGCAAATACAAAGTTTTTTTCCTCTAAGCTTGTAGAAACCTTTCAGAATAACTGAAATGTACTTCAGGTGATAAGTAAAAATCAGCATGGATTTGTTAAGAACAAATCATTTTAAACCAACTTGATAGCATTCGTTGACAAGCTTTGTGGATGGGGAAAAAGCATTAGATGTGGTATATCTTGACTTTAGTAAGCCTTTGAGAATACATTTATAAAGTTTGCAGAAGATACCAAGCTGGGAGGGGTTGCAAGTGTTTTGGAAGCTAGGGTCAAAATTCAAAAAGAATTGGACAAACTGGAGAAATGATCTGAAGTAAATAAGATGAAAGTCAATAAAGACTAAGGTTAAGTACTCGATGTAGGAAGAAACAATCAGTCGCACACATACAAAATGGGAAATGACTGTTGAGGAAGGAGTACTGTGGAAAGGGATCTGGGGGTCAGAGTGAAGCACAAGCTAAATATGTCAACAGTGTGACACAATTGCACAAAAGTGAACATAATTTTGGGGTGGATTAGCAGGAGTTTTGTAAGTAAGACACAAAAGTAATTCTTCCACTCGAATCTTCACTGATCAGGCCTCAACTGGAGTTATGTTATATGGAAGCCTCAACCAGTGCTGGGTGCCATATTTCAGGAAAGATGAGAACAAACTGGAGAAAGTCCAGAGAAGTGCAAGAAAAAGGATTAAACCTGATCTGTGAGGGAAGATTGTAAAAACTGGGTTTGGCTAGTCTGGAGAAGACTGAAAAGGGGACATTACATTTTTCAAATACATAAAAGGTTTTTTACAAGGAAGAGGGAAAATTGTTCTCCTTGGCCTCTGAGCATAGGACGAGGAGCAATAGGCTTGAACTGCAGCAAGGGAGGTTTAGGTTGGACTTACTGTTGGGGCAGTTAAACACTGGAATAAATAGCCTGGGGAAGTTGTGGAATCCACATCATTGGGGATTTTAAAAAGCAGGTTAGAAAAACACCAGTCACTATGGTCTAGACCCATGGTCCCCAACCCGGTGCCCGCGGGTGCCGTGGCGCCCGCCGGGCCCTTTACATGCACCCGCAGAGCAATCTGGGCTGGCCCCGCCCCCGGGCGTGCGGCAGGTGCCAGCCTTGGGCGCATGGCCGGCCCTGGCCCCGGCCCGCCACGCGTGCCCTTGCCAGCCCTGGCGCTGGCCTTGGCCCCGCCCCTGACCCCGGCCCCGGGTGCGCTGCACGTGCCCTTGCCGGCTCTTGCACTGGCCTTGGTCCCGGCCCCGGGTGCGCAACGCATGCCCTTGCCGGCCCTGGCCCTGGCCCCGCCCCCGGGTGCGCTGCGTGTGCTCTTGCCGGCCCTGGCCCCTGCCCCGGGGGCGCCGCGCGTGCCCTTACCGGCCCTGGCGCTGGCCCTGGGGGCGCTGCACGTGCCTGCACCGGCTCCAGCCGCGCGGAACCTGGGCAGCCCCTGCCCGGGATCGCAGCACATGCCACTGCTGGCCTCGGGCATGCGGCGCATGCTTGGCCCCGCCCCCAGTCACGTGGCCTGTGAGTGGCCCCACCCCCGTACGCGCAGCGTGTGAGCGGCCCCGCCCCCAGGCGCCCGGCAGCCCCAAAAGGTTGGGGACCACTGGTCTAGACAATACTTGATCTTGGCATGAGTGTAGAGGACTGGACTAGATAACCTCTCAAGGTCCCTTCTAGTCCGACAATCATGGCCCTACCAAATTAATGGCCATGAAAAACGTGTCAAGTAGCATGAAATCTCCCCTCCTGCTGAAATTTGGCATTTGGTGTGCTTTTATTCCATACTACAGGGGAGATGAGTGTTTCTCAACCTGAGAGCCTGACCCAAAAGGGAGTTGCAGTAGGGATCACAAGAGAGGTCATAGTATGCCACCCTTACTTTTTCACTGCCTTCAGAGTGGGACAAAGCTACAGGCCCTGGCCTGTAGGATTCAGACCCCCCCAGTCCTGGCTTGCCCCTCTCTGCTGGTGCTCCAGACAGGCCAGAAGAATGGAGCTGGGGTTAATCCTGCTCCACTCACCCAATGTTCCTACCAGGGAGCAGAGTTGGGGGCTTGCAAGCCCCTGAACCTGCTAGGTGGTTGGAGCACCAGAGCTGGGACCAGCCCCAGTGCTCTGACTGCATTCCCTGCCAGGAGCAGTGGGCAGCTGGAAGCCCCACCCCAAACCCACTGCAAGCCCCACCCCAAACTCTGCTTCCTGCTGGCAGCAGCAGGCCAGACAGGCAGAGTAGGGCAAGCCCCAACCCTGCTCACCACTAGCACTGGACGGGGTAGCAAGGCAAGCCCCTAATTCCTCTCCCCAGCAGAAGCACCTGGCAAAGCAGAGCAGGCTCCTGGCCAGTGCAGCTAGCCCTCCCTTCCCCATGACCGCGGGTGGGGGGGAGTGGCCCCATCATTGCCCACCCACCTGAAGTGAGGGCTCACCCACTTGTCCCATCCTGGCTACGCCACTGCTTCAAAGCTGGGTGGCTAGAGTGCAGTGTCTGCTGGCCCAGCGCCCAGCACTGAAGGCAGCACCCCACCAGCAGCAGCCCAGAAATAGAAGTGGCAATACCACATTGTGCTACCCTTACTTCCGCACTGCTGCCTTCAGATCTGGACTGCCAGAGAGCGGCAGCCACTTATCGAAGGCCCAGTTTTTCAGGCAGCATCACAGAAGAGCAGCCATTCCATGCCATGCCATCTTCATTTTCGCGCTGCCTCAGGCAGTGGCTGTGGCTTCAGAGCTGGGTTCCAAGGCCAGCAGCCATTGCTCTCCATCTGCCCAGCTCTGAAGGTGGCACCACTGCCAGCAGCAGCGCAGATGTGAGGGGAGCAGAGTTGAACTCCCCATTAATAACCTTGCAACTCCCCTCTAATCCCTTTTTAGGTCAGGACCTCAACATTTACAGCACTATACAATTTCAGATTTAAATACCTGAAATCATGACATTTATCATTTTAAAAAATCTTATGATCAAAATGGACCGTGAATTTGATAGGGTCCTACCTGTAATACTGTGAATCTCAAGGAATTGAACTATGCACCAATACTGTGTGGGCCAGTATTAAATGGTGACACCCTTACAATATTAACCCTAGTCCTTTTGTCTGAAAGCTCTTTTTTCTTGCCTTTGCCCTTGCCAACTGAAACACAGGGCCAGAGAGATCCAAGGACTGGCTAGTGACACATTCACGTGATAAACTAGCAACTGACAGCAATCTCTTGGCTGTCATCAATCAAAGATACATTTTAATGAGCCTAAGCTTCAAGAAGCTGCTTTCCCCACTCACAACATGCTAAGCTTAGCAAAGAAAGTAATAGTATTTCTTTTGTATTGTTGCATAGATAGAGGCTCGATAGATATCTCTGACAGCTCATTAAATACGCCCTTTATTAGATGCCATTTGCACTTTTCAACTCTTAAAACATAAGTACACTTTCATAATTACACACAACCTTCCCCCCAAGGTTTACTATATCATAGCTGGGCTTTCATTTCACTTCACTTTGTCCTTATCTCACTGAGTGACTGGCAGTGCCCTGCCCCATGTATACCCGCAAACATGGCTCATAGCATTTTAGGCGGTTCAAGAATAATGTCGTGTTTAGAAAGTCTGGAAGCATTCTATGAGATTCTACAAAGGTCCAGAACATTCTACAGCTTGGACCTCCCTGGTCCGGCACCCTTGGGACATGAGCAGTCCCAAACCAGGGAGTTTGCCGGACCAGGGGAGGTCAATACCCCCCTACTGGTTGCTCCTCTCCTGGGCTCCCAAGGCTGGTACTACCACCCTGCTGCTGGCCCTGCTGTCACCAGGGTTCCCTGGGGTTCCTGGGGCTACCCAGCCAGCCCCAGCCTCATTCAGAAGCCGTCCACCCCACTGCCACTGGGGATTCCCAAGGGTTCCATGGCTAAGGGTTCCCTGTTGCTGCCTGGCCCCGCTGTCACTGTGGGTTCTCTGGCCAGGGCTGCCTGGCCAACACAGTCCCACTGACACCAGGGACTGAGTTCTCCATTCGTGGTTCCCTGGCCCCACCTGGCCCAATGATGCTGGGAAGTTTCCTGGCCAGGGCTGCCAGGTTTGCTGTTGCTGGAGGTTCTCTGGCCACCCGATCACCCCAGCCCAACTGCCACCAGTGATTCCCTGGGTTCCCTGGCCCTGGTAATGCCAGGGAGTTCCCCAGCCAGGGCTGCCTGGCCGCCACCAGTCCCACTGCTGGGGCCAGTCCTGCTTCAACTGGGGATTCCCTAGCGTTCTCCAGCCAGGGGCTGCATAGCTGCCATCTGGCCCCACTGCTACAGGGAGTTCCCCAGCCTCATTTGCTACCTGGTCTGGCTGACACCAGGGTTCCTAGGCTGGGGTGGGAGCTCCCTGTTCACCATCTGGTCCCGCTGATGCTGGGGATTCTACAGCCAAGCTGGGGCCCCCCAGCCTCCACCTGGCCCAGCCTTGCTGGCCCAACCAGGGCTCCCCAGCCCTATGTTCTCCAGCTGGGTCCTGCTCCTGACTCTGAGGCTCTTAGGTCCAGCAACTTCAGTGGCCCTGCCAGACCATGGATGTTGCCGAACCAGAGAGTCTTGGATTTGGGATCTTCAACCTATAGGAGGCTAATGAAAAATGAATCCACGTATGGAATACCTGAAACATTTTACTTCAAACTTTGCTTTCCCTTTTATTGCTAACACCAAAACCAGCACACCAAGCCCAGCAAACCCCAAGCATGTCACTCCAGTCACCTAAGGCACCTGCCACTAAATCCAACACTGATGTTAATCACATGCATAAAGGTCCCTTGCATAAAGTGATTAGGCCACGCTATTCTACATCTACATTGTAATGGGAAGCACAACACACTTCAAACAGGAATCTGCTCTCATTTTTCCCCTTTGAGATAGTCACAACTTATACTTCCATGTCCCAGAGGGCACACAGAGGTTTGTTGAACCAGGAGAAGCCAGAAGTCATATGGCTACTTGACACCTAGTGTTGGCAGGGAAAGACACTAACGTCTTTCATACGAGTTTGGCGAGTTACTGGCAAGCTCCTATTTACCGCGATGGTAGTCATGCAGCTCTGCCCCATGCAATGCTCTGAAAGCTCAGGCCATTATTCCAGTGGCCTCCTTCCTTCGGTTGTTCTCATGCACGCATCTGAACTTGCCATATTGTAACATTTAGCAACTCAGTGCGTATTGTTTAGCACAAAGAGCTGAATAATCTGAAAGCAAATTACACCTGAGCACAACAATCAGGCACTGATTAACTACAATTAAGATTTGAGCAGTATCCATGCAGAACAAGACGACAGCCTGCTTAAAGCAAAACACATGTACACAACTTAATAGATTTGGTTGGGTGAATTAATGTGTATTGTTACCGTACAGTTCAATAGCAGCCATTTAAAGTGATGTGCTGTAAACACATACATGCCTTTTTTTTTTTAAATATGAAGCCACCAAAGTCAGGCTACCAGGACTATAACTGTGAGCAGACACCACTTTGGGGTGGGTTTTTTTTTTTCATGACAAACCATCTATCCTCCAGCTTCATATTTGACCCTGAACTTGTATCCAGTTCTTTTTGGTAAACTGCTGCTAAATGCAACCATTACTGTAGTATTCCAAGAGTGGTTCTTCCCTATAATGGGGATGGGAACCCTCCAGCATGCCAGCCGGATGCCCCCGGATATTTGTCTTTCTGAGCATCTGCAGGCATGGGCAATGGCAGCGGTCAGCGGCCGCGGTTCACCATTCCCACCCAATGGAAGTGGTGGAAAGCAATGGCCCAACCTTCATTTGATGAGACATAAAAATGAAATGCTGGCTATTTGTAGTCATCGAAGTTCCTGTGTTCCTAACTGGGAAATTACATCACATTGTGGAGGACCTTACAGAAATGGTTATTTTTCACTAGCAGAGCTACAGTGCTGTGTGGGTGGTTGTATGGTCAAACAGTTGACACAGTTCATTTCAGAAGTAGCAAGTCTCATAGGACATGTCTACACTACAGCACTAATTCGAACTAACTTAGTTCAAATTCAAATTAACTAATTCGAACTAACTTAGTTCGAATTAATTAATTCGAATTAGTGCATCTAGACCTAAAAGCTAATTCGAATTAGCATTTTGCTAATTCGAACTAGCATGTCCACATTGAGTGGACCCTGAACTGAAGTTAAGGCTGGCCGGAACCAGTGCCGGCAGGGCATCAGGTTAGGACTTAGAGGCTACGTCTAGACTGGCATGATTTTCCGCAAATGCTTTTAACGGAAAAGTTTTCCATTAAAAGCATTTTCGGAACAGAGCGTCTAGATTGGCACAGACGCTTTTCCACAGAAAAGCATCTGTGGCCAATCTAGACACGCTTTTCCACGAAAAAGCCCCGATGGCCATTTTCGCGATCGAGGCTTTTTTGTGGAAAACAAATCTCAGCTGTCTACACTGGCCCTTTTACGCAAAACTTTTGCGCAAAAGGGACTTTTGCCCGAACGGGAGCAGCATAGTATTTCCGCAAAAAGCACTGATTTCTTACAGTAGGAAGTCAGTGCTTTTGCGTAAATTCAAGCAGCCAGTGTAGACAGATGGCAAGTTTTTCCGCAAAAGCAGCCAGACTGTGGAGCTGCTGCCTCAGGCTAGCCGAGGGCTGTGCTTAAAGGGACCCGACCCCCACCCTGGACAGACAGTTCTCAGGGTTCCCCACTTCCTTGTCTACCTCAACAAGGGACAGCAAAGCTGTCCTGACTTGGAGTGCCCTGAGTGCCCACACTCGGCACATCACAGCACTTGGCTTTCAGCCCAGCTGCACTTGCCGCAGGCTGCCATCCAGGGGGGTCAATCGGGGGGCTGTCAGGATCCAGGAGGCCCTGCAGGAGAGCTTCCACCCCGAGGAGCCCGCAGAGCCACTCCAGTCCTCCCCATCGGGGGCTCGTGCCCCATTCCTCCCTCACCTCCTTCCACTTACCCTTCCCTAGCCCCCCTTCCTGATGTAAAAAATAAAGGGCACGGGTGTTAAAAAATAGAAACTCTCTTTATTTAACAAAACTGGGCTATGGGGGGGGGGATTAACCTTTGGGGAGACTGGGGAAAGGAGGAGGGAGAGGGGAAAAGAGAGGGTGGAAGAGGGGAGGGGGAAACCTGGGAGGAGGGAGCTGGAAGGGGGAAGCCAGGAGAAGAAGGAGGAGGGGAAGTATAAAACTATGGTACGCCATATCTTCAGTACTGTGTACAGATGTGGTCTCCTCACCTCAAAAAAGACATTTTGGCCTTGGAAAGGGTTCAGAAAAAGGCAACTATAATGATTAGGGGTTTGGAACAGGTCCTATATGAAGAGAAGCTAAAGAGACTGGGACTTTTCAGCTAAGAAAATAGGAGACTGAGGGGGGATAGGATAGAGGTCTATAAAAGCATGAGTGGTATAGAGAGGGTGAATAAAGAAAAGTTCTGAATTAGTTCCCATAATAGAAGGACTAGAGGACACCAAATGAAATGAATGGACAGCAGGTTTAAAACTAATAAGCAAAAGTTCTTCTTCACACAGCACATAGTCAACCTGTGGAACTCCTTGCCACAGGAGGCTGTGAAGGCTAGAACTATAAGGGTATGTCTACACTACCACACTAGTTCGAACTAGGGTGGTTAATGTAGTCAATAGAAGTTGCAAATGAAACCCGGGATTTAAATATCTCGGGCTTCATTTGCAGCTTGCCGGGCGCCGCCATTTTTAAATCCCCGGTAGTTCGGACTCCGTGTCCGTGGCTACACGCGGCACGGAGTAGGTAGTTCGAATTAGGCTTTCTAATTCGAACTACCAGTACATGAATGAACTAGGGTGGTAGTGTAGACATTCCCTAACTGAGTTTAAAGAGAAGTTAGATAAATTCATGGAGGTTGGGTCCATGGAGTGCTATTAGCTGGGGGTAGGAACGGTGTCCCTGGCCTCTGTTTGTGGAAGGCTGGAGATGGATGGCACGAGACAAAACGCTTGGTCATTGTCTTCGGTCCATCCCCTCCGGGGTACCTGGTAATGACTGCTGTCGGCAGACAGGCTACTGGGCTAGATGGACCTTTGGTCTGACACAGTACAGTCATTCTTATGTTCTTATGTTCTAAGCTCAGGGCTCAGGGTCGGGGTTCTCACTGGAACCAACTTGATTTTCATGCAGACCTGCTCCTGGGTTCACATGTGGACTTTGGTGGCCAGGCTGGCAGCTATCCTGCCCTAGACAGACGCATTCCTGTGACTAGTGCGGAGATTGTGGACATTGGAGGCCTCCCCCCAAACCTCGATGAGGTCCACAATCTCCGCACTAGACCAGGTGGGTGCCCGCCTCTTGCGGCCCCGGGCAGGCTCCTGGGAGCCGCCAGCTTGGTCCTGGGAAGAGGCGGAGGGCTGGGTGGCAGCGGGTGGCTGGCTCATCGTGTGCCAGGTGTAGGGTCTCCTGGCTGGGTGCTGGCAGGCTTGCAACTGGCACAAGCACCGTAGCCAGACCATGTCCCTTTAAGGTCTTTGGGGCCAGGAGGGGGGCAGAAAAGTTTCCCTGGTTTGGCCCAGAGTGGCCACCAGGGCAACCTGGGAAGGGCTAGCCTCCCACTAGTTCGAATTAAGTGGCTACACAGCCCTTAATTCGAACTACTTAATTCGAACTAGGCGTTAGTCCTTGTAGAATGAGGTTTACCTAGTTCGAATTAAGCCCTTCACTAGTTCGAATTAAGTTCAAACTAGCGGTTTGCATGTATAGATGCTTTGAAAGTTAATTCGACTAACAGCTGTTAGTTCGAATTAACTTTGTAGTGTAGACATACCCATAGGCTGTGTCTAAACTGGCCCTTTCTTCAGAATAGCCATGCTAATTTAGAACTTTGGAATAGGGAAATGCGCGGGGGATTTAAATATCCCCCGCGGGATTTAAATAAACATGGCCGCCGCTTTTTTTCCGGCTTGGGGAAAAACCGGAAAAGAGCATCCAGACTGGCGCGATCCTCCGGAATAAAGCCCTATTCTTGAAAATACTTGAAAGTAGGAATAAGAGATCCTCCGGAATAGGGCTTTATTCCGGAGGATTGCACCAGTCTGGACGCTCTTTTCCGGCTTTTCCCCAAGCCGGAAAAAAAGCGGCGGCCATGTTTATTTAAATCCCGCGGGGGATATTTAAATCCCCCGCGCATTTCCCTATTCCAAAGTTCTAAATTAGCATGGCTATTCCGAAGAAGGGGCCAGTGTAGACGTAGCCATAATGTTTCTGTGTATGCTTCATGATTTAAGAAATCTCGGAGTTAGGAATTTCACTGTGTGTATTTATATGTGTGTGTGTATGTGTTTAAAGAACCAAAATGTACTGTGGTGAGAACACAAGGTGAGTGAGCGTGAATGAGCTTAATTGCTATGATAAAAGAAGTACTATAATAAAGTTGTGTCTTGTTGAGCTGTTATTTTGTATCCCAATATGGGGTCATTGAAAAAATATCTTGCCCAGAGGCATGAGAAATTGAGAGACACTTCACTAGGGTTGTATCTCTTTCTAGTATCTGACTGAAACTCAATAAACCATCCGGTTTCACATAAGCATATACCACTTGGTTTTGATATGAAATGCAAAATCTGACCAGCTTGTCACAAAAGGTTTGCAAACTATAACCACAGACTTTATTTCCAGTTTAAACAAAGATACATGTGCTAGGTTTATTAACCCACCAGGATTGGCCTGAAGACTCGATGAATTAGATTAATCTTTAATTAAACACTGTCATATGATTAAATCTCCAGTGATATGTCCAGCCAAAATTAGCAACCCGAACATGTACAAACTGATCGTATTCAAAGGTAAATTTATAAGTAGTAGAGAAATCAGTCTGAAATGACCAGCTTTAGTCATTATACCCATTATCCAATAATTTACGTAGAGAAATGTATTAAAGATAAAAGGGATGGAAAGTGTCAGGTATATATTTTGAGGAGATTTGGAGGTGAGGAAACCTCTAAGTAAGACCATAAGGGTGCATCTACATAGCAGGGCTTAACTCAAAATAAGCTATGCAATTGGGCTACTTCAATTGCATAGCTTATTTCAAAATAGCTTATTTTGAAATTGGGAGCATCTACATAGCACTTATTTTGAATTAGAGCACTCTTCCTCCCACTTCCCTTACTCCTCGTACAATGAGGATTACAGAAGTCAGAGTAAGAAGTCCTCCAGCGTGACAGTATTTTAACATTATTTCAATATAGCTGCCTGCTATGTAGATGCAAATTAAGTTATTTTGAAATAACGCTTGTTATTTCGAAATAATGTTGCTGTGTAGACATACCCTAAGAGTGCATTCTTAGTCTTCAAAGACTTTCCTATTATCCAATAGTACGCCACATTCTGATGCTTCTGCTGAATTGCAGTCCCTCTTCACACTACACCCGTGGTCCCCAACACGGTGCCCGCGGGCGCATTTCAATGCACCTGCCAGGTGCTCGGGGCTGGCCTGGCCCCGGGCACATGGTGCACGGGCGCTTGCGGGGGGAGCGCGCTTGGCGGGGGGAGCGCCAGGCGCGCGGCACTCGGCGGGGGGGAGAGCCGGCCCCGGGCGCGCGGCGTGCGGAAGTGCTGGCCCCGGCCCCGGGCGCACAGCACTCGGTGGGGGGAGCACCGGCCCTGGGCACTCGGCGGGATGGGGGGAGCGTCGGCTCCGGGCGCGCGGCACTCGGTGGGAGGGGGGGGGAGCGCCGGCCCCGGGCACTCGGCGGGAGGGGGGGAGCGCCGGCCCCGGGCGCGCGGCACTCGGCGGGAGGGGGGGGAGCGCCGGCCCTGGGCGCACGGCCCTTGGAGGGGGCCCTGCCCCTGGGCGCGCGGCTAGGGGGGCCTCCCCCGGGCGCGCGGCTGGGGGGGGCCCACCCCCGGGCGCGCAAGTGTCTCCGCCCCCTGGCGCCCAGCGGGCAAATGGCCACGCCCCCTGGCGCCCGACAACCTCAAAAGGTTGGGGACCACTGCACTACACGCTATGCCATTAGAAGTGTCATTCTAGGAAGAAGAAACCAGCTTGATGACAATGTCCTAGTGTCTGTGGTAATCTTTGATTGACTATGGAATTAGTTACCCTGTATGAAAACTGGGTTACGTTTTCAGTGTTGAGAAGCTATAATTTGCAGAATGTGAGAAACTCAGTTCAGTCTAGCTGAGTCATTGCCCTCTGACTTCGGTTTTACACTATTGAGTGGTTCCAAATGAGAACCTATTCTATGATAGCGCAGGTTGGAATATGATATGGTTTTCATGAACATTTTCCATAGTGCTTGAAAAAATATTGACCTGCTTTTCTTACCAGCAAGCACTGGTTGACATAGGGTCCATAGTAAATTGACTCTTGCTTGGGACAAACAGTGGAGAACCAGAGGAGGTAAGATAGTAAGAACAGAATGGAAAGGAAAGAGGTGAGGGAGGAGCTGCATCTCCTGGGCTCTGTACAGCCCCATGGAAGGACAAGGCTGGGGGCAGGGGAGGGAGTGGTTCCAGAACACTTGTGCCAGAGAAGCTGCCAGTGTGGGGCCACTTGCGGCCTCATGTTGTGCTGCTTTCAATGCTGCGGTTCTGGGAGGGTCCTGTGGCTTGGTTCTGAACAGCAGGGTTTTCCCCAGAACTGCAGTGGGGAAAGAAGCAGAGCACGGGGTCGCCACTCAGAGGAGCACAGTTGTACAGTACCACCCCCAGCCCTCTCCTCTGATGGTTGTGTGCAGGCCCCAGGAGCAGGCCTGCTGATAGGCTGGGGCAAAGGAGGGGCCCACAGCTCCCGGCTGCCACTGTAGCAACTGGGCCTTATAAATCACTGCTAGAGTCCCAGGCAGCACACTCTGGGTGTTGCTGAAGGATTGGTGTAGGAAGGCTTGCCCCAGCACTGCCCCTCCTGCCAAAGGAGCACAGAACCAGCCCTCTTCCCCCCACCCAGGGCCCCAGCAAAGCTGTCAGCCCCCCTGCTCAGGAGACATAGCTGTGTGGAAGGGATGTGGAAGATATGTCCATGCTAGAGGAGCTGCTGGTGTGGGGTCACCTTGGTGGCTCCAAATTCTGCTCCTTTCTTGCTGTGGTTCTGGAGAACCTTGTGGCTCAGGAGTCTCCGTCACAGCGGGAGGAAGACTGAGCTCTTCCCTCTCCCCTCCCCCCCACCTAGGGTAACGTGGGATGGAGAGAGTGCGGAGAAGAGTCATGTGAGGGGTACATGGGGAGGTCACATGCCCTGTTTGGCTGGTGCCCCCCTTTGTGTCCCTCCCATTAGCTGTCTTTGTGGTAGCTCAGTATCTGTGATATGTTCTTTTTTTTTCTTGAATTCATTCATGAAATAGTAAGATTATAATAATTAAATTTGCTATTACTATATAACTCTCAATATTCAATCAAGTATCAGAGGGGTAGCCGTGTTAGTCTGAATCTGCAAAAGCGACGAGGAGTCCTATGGCACCTTATAGACTAACTGAAGTGTAGCTTATGCTACACGATAGCTTATGCTCCTACACTTCAGTTAGTCTATAAGGTGCCATAGGACTCCTCGTCGCTTTTTTTGAATATTCAATCAGTTGTTTATCTTTCAAATGTATTCCTTGCCATGATACTAAGATTTATTTTCATACCATATTATTTATTTTCATACCGGTTCTTTTAAGGACCACAATAATTTTTAATTACCAATGTGGAAATGGTACGTGACCATTTTTAAAAACTGAAATACTCTATTTTTTCTCCATGCAGTAAAGATTAAAACACAAAGTGGATTTTTTTCAAACTTTTAAAAATTACCTTTATCTACAGGTTGAGAATCAGGTCCTGGGTGTTGTGTATATTGGGTTGTAGATATAGATCTTGTTGCTGTAGTAACTGAGTTAGGTCATTAGGGGTCAGCCCAGCTGGTTTGGGCTGCTTCTAGTTAGTTCAGTGTTATGAAATAAAATGGACACTTGCAACTGCTTGAGCTCTCTGTGTTTTCAGTGATTTCTTCCTATACTGTGGAACTCCAAACAATATAACACCAGGCTTTGCTTTGATGACACAAAAGCACCATAAAAGGCCTCCCATATTAGCACAGAGTTGTGATAGCAGTGCCTATGCCACCCCTGCATGGATGAAGGGAGTAGGACAATCTTGGGGTTTCTCTGTGCCCAGATATTTACCAGGTGTCAGAATGCTAATCAGGGCTTTGGGCAGTGGATGTGAATTAGAACAGCCTTGAAGCTGCTCTAATTGGTATCAGGAGAGGACAACTCTCCCTCATCCACCTCAGTATCTGGAAAGCATGAAGGAGAATTAAAGCTGCTTTCACTCCCAGCCACTGCTCTTTTGTTCAGTGCCACTCATCTGGACTCGAAGACTTCTGCCTCACGTTAGAACATTTATATTCAAAGGATGCATTTAAAAGACATTGATGAATATATAAAAATAGAGTTATTGTTGAAACTGTGCAACCCTAACAATAGTGAATGTTGTAATATATAATAGTTGTGCTATATAATCCTTAGGGAATGGGCAATATTTGTTCATGATTTCCAGTAACTTGTAAAGCTCATCAGATTTTGTTGTTATAACCAATTTGATCTTTTTCGATGTTCCAAGTGTAGAAGAAATCCTATTCTGCTTGTATTGGACATTAATTATACTTGACTCTACTTGATGTAGACTGTTTCATCTCAGAACTATTTTATTTAGAGTTAATTGTTTTCTTTTCAAAGAAGAAAAGGCTAAGAAAAGGGAACAGAAGAGGTAGGTTTAAAAAAGCAAACAAAGCCTGAAAACGGAGAAAAGTTATATACAGTAGACTTCCGATAATCCGGAACCTTTGGGACCTAGGTGGTGCTGGATTATCGGATATGCCATTCTATCAGGAGGTACTATAAGCTGGTTATATACATATATATACACTATATACTATATATAAAGTGTTTTTAACCCTTTGTATTGTAGCACAAGCACTGTCCAGCGTCACACAATGCCAGTGGCAGACTGACTCGGTCCCATCCAGTTTTGCTTGGTTCAGCTGCTGCCACTGCTGCCTTGTAACTCGTTTTTTGCCGAAGCTCACTCACTAGGCTCTTGCCATTTTGATGCCGGACTATTGAGAGTGCCAAACAATTAGATGCCGGACAATTGGAGTTTTATTGTACTATGACCTATCTTAAGCAGCAGTCCAAGAGTTTTACAAAAATTAGTTCCCTACTGTATGTTGTCATTATCTAAAGATAAAGAATGCCTTACTATGAGCTTCATGGAGATATTTTAGAGTGATTGCTAGGACAGAGGATTCAGTATCATAGGAACTCCAGGGCTACGTCTAGACTGGCATGATTTTCTGCAAATGCTTTTAACTGAAAAGTTTTCTGTTAAAAGCATTTGCGGAAAAGAGCGTCTAGATTGGCATGGATGCTTTTCCGCAACAGCACTTTTTGCGGAAAAGTGTCCGTGCCAATCTAGACATGCTTTTCCACAAAAAAGCCCCGATCGCCATTTTCACAATCGGGGCTTTTTTGCACAAAACAAATCTGGGCTGTCTACACTGGCCCTTTTGCGCAAAAGCTTTGTGCAAAAGGACTTTTGCCCGAATGGGAGCAGCATAGTATTTGCGCAAGAAGCACTGATTTCAGACAGTAGGAAGTCAGTGCTTTTGCAGAAATTCAAGCGGCCAGTGTAGACAGCTGGCAAGTTTTTCCGCAAAAGCAGATGATTTTGCGGAAAAACTTGCCAGTCTAGACACAGCCCAGATGTATAGATGTAGCAGGAAATTTCAGTCAATTACCCAAATGCCAATCCTACATGTTAAGAAAACCTGACTCACATTTTGATAAGTCCCAGTATCATCATTAAGGTGAACATTAACTCTGTTTAAGGATACATCTACATAGCAGTAACAAAATACAGGACTATGTAGCACTTTAAAGACTAACAAGATGGTTTATTAGATGATGAACTTTCGTGGGCCAGACCCACTTCCTCAGATCAAATAGTGGAAGAAAATAGTCACAGCCATATATACCAAAGGATACAATTAAAAAAAATGAATACATATGAAAAGGACAAATCAAATTTCAGAACAGAAGGGGGATGTGGGTGGGGGGGGGGGGGAAAGGTAAATGTCTGTGAGCTAATGGTATTAGAGGTGATAATTGGGGAGACAATCCACAGAGATTTCAACAACCTACATCCCACCATCAACCTCAGCCTGGACCATTCTACACGAGAGATCCATTTCCTGGACACCACAGTACAAATCAACAATGGAAAATTAGACACCACCCTCTACAGAAAACCCACTGACTCATACAGTTACCTATATGCTTCCAGCTCCCATCCAGCACACACCATATGATCCATCATTTATAGCCAAGCCCTTCGATACAATCGCATCTGCTCTAATCCCACTGACAGAGACCAGAAACTTCAGGATCTCTACCAAGCATTTATAAACCTCAACTACCCACCAGGAGAAATAAAAAAGCAAATTGAAAGAGCCAGACGAATACCTAGAAACCATCTACTTCAAGACAGACCCAAGAAAACCAACAATAGAACACCACTTGTCATCACCTACAGCCCCCAACTTAAACCTGTCCAACACATTATCAATAAACTACAGCCTATACTGGAACAGGATACTAAACTCCAAGAGTCTCTGGGAGACAGACCCATAGTCTCCAATAGACAACCACCTAACCTCAAGAGGATTCTTACCAACAACCACAGGACATACCACACTAATACCAACCCTGGTACCTTCCCTTGCAACAAACCCCGTTGCCAGCTTTGTCCACAAATTCACTCTGCTGATACCATTATTGTACCTAACCAAGTGAGTTATAAGATAAAGAACACATATTCCTGTGCATCCAGAAATATAATTTATGCTATCATGTGCTGAAAATGTCCGTCTGCTTTGTACATTGGACAAACGTCTCAGACACTTCGCCAAAAGATCAATGCCCACAAAACAGATATTAGACAGGATCATAAAGAAAAAACAGTTTCTTGCCATTTCAACCAGAAAGGACACTGTCTCAATGACTGAATTACCTGCATCCTGCTTCAGAAGCCTTTTAAATCTGCACTTGAAAGGGAATCCTCTGAACTGTCATTCATGCTAAAATTCAACACTCTACGTGGGGGTCTCAACAAAGACTCTAGCTATCTTACCCATTACAAAGATAGCTTCCCCAATTATTACCTCTAATACCATTAGCTCACAGACATTTTCCTTCCCCCCCTCTCCCGCATCCCCCTTCTGTTCTGAAATTTGATTTGTCCTTTTCATATGTGTTCATTTTTTTAAATTGTATCCTTTGGTATATATGGTTGTGACTATTTTCTTCCACTATTTGATCTGAGGAAGTGGGTCTGGCCCACGAAAGCTCATCATCTAATAAACCATCTTGTTAGTCTTTAAAGTGCTACATAGTCCTGTATTTTGTTTCAGCTACACCAGACTAACACGGCTACATTTCTATCACTATTCTACATAGCAGTGTTATTTCAGAATAACTGCTGTTATTTCAACATAATGTCAAAATAATGTCAAGCTGGAGGACTTCTTATTCTGACTCCTGTAACCCTCATTTTACAAGGTGCAAGAGAAGTTGCAGGAAGAGTGCTCTACCTCACACTTCCTGCTGTGTAGACAGCGCCAAAAGCCGAAATAAGCTATTTTGATTTAAGGTATACAATTGACGTAGTTGAAGTTGCATAGCCAAATCGCTCACTGCTATGTTAGGCTACGTCTACATTGGCAAGATTTTGCGCAAATACTTTTAACGCAAGTGTTTTGGAGTTAAAGTATTTGCGCAAGGGAGTGTCTACACTGGCATGTGCTTTTGCGCAAGACATGTGCTTCTGTGCAAAAGCATCTGTGCCAGTGTAGATGCTTTCTTGCGCAAGAAAGCTCCGATAGCCATTTTAGCCATCAGGCTTTCTTGCGCAAGAAATTCATGTTGCCTATCTACACTGGCCTCTTGTGCAAGAGCAGTTGGGCAAGAGGGCTTATTCCTGCACGGAAGCATCATAGTTCTTACACAAGAAGCACTGATTTCACACATTAGAATGTCAGTGTTCTTGTGCAAGAACTCCCCGCCAGTGTAGACAGGCAGCATGTTTTTACGCAAAAGTGGCCGCTTTGGCGTAAGATCGCGCCAATGTAGACACAGCCCAAGGGTAGATCTACAAAGCAGGGCCAAAGCTGAAATAAGCTATGTGAAATTTCTTGGTTCTCCTAAGAGCTTGAGTGTGGAAAGGAATGGAGGGATTTTTGTAAGAACTTAGTTTTATTATCCTTAGAGATTATCCACGCATACTTAACAATGTTTTGACTATTTGACTTAGTATCGGAATATGGAATGTGAAGACAGTGGAATTCTAAGGGTGCTCTCTGGAGATTGTTTTCTGAACCTGGCTGATGATATGAAAGATCTGTAAGTTGTCTGCACAAAATGGACTGACTATTAAGTTGGCTTGAAACATTATGTTCCAGATTAGCTGTAAAGATTTCAGTGACTGTTACAAAGTAGATCACATCAGTTTAAGAGTTCACCTTTAATATGTAGGATTCTAAAGATTTACCCAGCGTTACTCGGCTCCTTAACTCAATTAATGTTTGTTTTTTGGAAAATAAAATGAAAATGTCCATGTTTCATTTGAATCATTGCTCTGAGGCGGGGCTGGGGACGAGGGGTTCAGTAAGCAGGCTGCCCCAGGGAGAGAGGACTATATCATTCCTCTCTCACTGCAGCAGCTACCTGCCTAATGATTGTGTATGGTATTATAAGAAGCAATCCCATTCCAGGTGCACCCCATTTTCCTGGCACAACCAAACCTTGACCTTGCTTTAAGGTATGATCAGAGGAGGCTGTATACTGAATTTGATGGTCCTAGCTCTTACTGTTTAGGAGGAGTTCTTGAACAAACAGACACATTCTCTCCAATATATCGTAGATGAGAGGGATTTAAGATTTCTGTTCTGCGATAACAGACTTGGCTGTACCCTACACACATCCACTTTCTATACTAGTGTTTGTGGGCTTTTTTCCATTCTGTACAATCCAGGTCCAAAGGATTGTGTGTGTGATTATGGAACCTGTGCAAGTGGCTCAGAAACAACATTCCCATCAGTGGAAATATGAAAGGGAAAACACAAGGTGGATTCTGCTGGGGAGGAACTCTACGAGCCAGATCCTAGCATCAGTATCTCACACCATGTGTGTGTTCAGTGAAGTCAATGGGATCAAACAGGCAGGAGACTGACTGGCTAAGCAGCAGTTTGGCAGAAAAGGAACTGGGGATTAGACTGGAAAGAAGCTGGATATGAGTCAACAGTGTGCCCTTGTAGCCAAGAAGGCTAATGGCACATTAGGGTGCATTAGGAGGAGCATTGCCAGCAGATCTAGAGAAGTGTTAATTCCCCTTTATTCAGCACTGGTGAGGCCACATCCGGAGTATTGTGTCCAGTTCTGGGTCCCCCACTATAGAAAGGATGTGGATGCATTGGAGAGGGTCCAGAGAAGGGCAATCGAAATTATTAGAGGGTTGGAGCACATGACCAATGAGGAGAGACTGAAGGATTTGAGCTTATTTAGTCTGCAGAAGAGAAGAGTGAGGGGGGATTTGATAGCAGCCTTTAGCTTCATGAAGGGAGGTTCCAAAGAGGATGGAGAAAGGCTGTTCACAGTAGTGACGGATGGCGGAATAAGGAGCAATGGTCTCAATTATAGTGGGGGAGGTCTAGGTTGGATATTAGGAAAAATTCTTTCCCTAGAAGGGTGGTGAAGCACTGGAATGGGTTCCCTAGGAAGGTGGTGGAATCTGCATCTCTAGAGGTTTTTAAGTCTCAGCTTGACAAAGCCCTGGCTGGGATGATTTAGTTGGGATTGGTTCTGCCTTGGGCAGGGGGCTGGACTTGATGACCTCCTGAGGTCTCTTCCAGTCCTAGGATTCTATGAGTCTATGAAACATGTAATAGGTTCTATTCAGCATGCGTCAACTTGTTCAAATTTGTCTCAAAACTTACTTACATTTGATGAAACAGACTTGGGACTATCTCTTCGTAGATAATAAAATAGCCTTTGAACTGTCTCAAACAGGCATTTTTTTGTGCTTACGCAGAACCTTCCATTGCAGAATTTCAGTTGTGTTGCCTGAATTAAATCTCACAACACATCTCTATGGAGATGAGCATTATAAACCCTTTTAAAAGAAAAGTAAGTTGTGAAACAATTCATTCAGGGTCATGTCGTATTTCAATTGTAGCTGTGAACAGTCTATCAACACTAGCTCTTAAATCAATCATGTTTGAGCATCATTTTTTCTATGCGTATACAGTGTGGCTATATTTTACATTTCCAGCATTTATAAAATGTATAACATTCATTTCAAGAAAACAAAAATCTAAAACCTGAGCAAGGGATGCAATAAAACCAGTGCAGGGAATGCAACAAAAACATTAATTCCAACATCACTAGCAGTTGCAGCCATCTATATCAGAAAGCCAGGCATCAAAAGATTAAAATAGCATACATGCCAAATTCTGCTGTTACCAAACACACTAAATCCTACCCCACCCCAAACAATATGTAGATTTGGATGAGTTCTGTGTATTTCTTTCTGCCTGTCTCTTTCTCATTCTGTATCAGCAAACATCAGGATTTTGGTGTACTCTTGATTAACAAAAAAGATGGCACATTGCCTACTGAGCCATGCGTAAAAAGTGGTATTGTAGATTTTTTTAAACCTGCTAAAAATACTCCTTTCATTCATTTAGCATGTGTCTGCTTTTTTAACTTTAATCACACTTCCCTAATTAAACTGTTCATATACCAGGTTTACATTGCTGTCCACATCTGCAGTAAAACGATTTGTCCTATGCTGATAGTTGGAACTGATGAAAAAAACCAACCAAACAAACCCCAAACCAAAGATGTTTTTAATGTATCTGTTGAACAACCACATTACTTTCAGCCCTTTTTGTTCTGTCTATAGGTATAAAACATATATAAAACTTGTTCTCATATCTGTGTACATTTCAGAGTTATCTTGAACAAAAATTATATTTTTGATATTAATCCAAAACAATCTTGAAAAAAATTGTTGGGTCTTGTGTGATTTCTGCAATTTTGAGCTGAAGTTTCATGAGTACAACTCATGGGATTTTGGGGTATCATCATCTCCAAACCTTAGTGTAAATACTACAATTACTGTTGCTCTGTAAGGGTGTGTCTAAACTACATGGCTCCATTGATGGAGCCATGAAGATTAGGCTGATCGGCAAAGGGAAATGAAGCTGCGATTTAAATAATTGCGGCTTCATTTAAATTTAAATGGCTGTTGCGCTGAGCCGACAAACAGCTGATCCGCAGTTTGTCGGCTCAGCGCGCTAGTCTGAACACTCCTGCGCTGACCTGAAAGCCCTTTATCGACCTCCCCGTTATTCCTCGTAGGATGAGGTTTACCGGGGAGGTCGATAAAGGGCTTTCATGTCGGCAGGGGAACGTCCAGACTGCCCCGATCTGCCGACAAACAGCTGATCGGCAGAGTGGGGCAGCCATTTAAATTTAAATGAAGCCGCGATTATTTAAATCATGGCTTCATTTTCCTTTGCCGAACAAATAAATCTACATGGCTCTGTCGACGGAGCCATGTAGTCTAGACGTACCCTAAGTTCCTAAGGTAGATGTAGCAGGTAATTGTATGCAGCCTTAAAACTACCCAGGCATCAAACTTATCTTGATCTGGACACCAATTGCTAGACTATGAATAGTTTCTGCAGTTGGTGGCATGGCAAAGACACCTCTTTCCTGGCCAGTGTTTGGGCCGGCAGCCTTCCCCGCACCCTCCTTGCCAGGGGTTGGGCTTCCTGGGGTTGGTAGGGAGCTCAGCTATTCCCTTTAGGGACACCCTCCCCGCTGGTTCTAGCTATGCTAGTGTTAGGTCTCTGTCTGGCTACGTCTATATTGGCAAGATTTTGTGCAAATACTCTTTATCACAAGAGTTTTTGCGTTAGAATATTTGAGTAAGAGAGCGTCTACACTGGCATGTGCCTTTGCGCAAAAGATGTGCTTTTGTGCAAGAGCATCCGTGCCAGTGTAGACGCTCTCTTGTGCAAGAAAGCTCCGATGGCCATTTAAAACATTGGGCTTTCTTGCGCAAGAAATTGATGTTGCCTATCTACACTGGCCTCTTGTGCAAGAACAGTTGCGCAAGAGGGCTTATCCCTGAGTGGGAGCATCAGAGTATTTGTGCAAGAAGCACTGATTTTATACATTAGAGCGTCGCGGCCAGTGTAGACAGGTGGCAAGATTTTGCACAAAAGCAATTGCTTTTGCGCAAAATCTTGCCAATGTAGACGTAGCCTCTGTGTCTAATGTGAGGGTTAAATGTCTCTAACAGGCCTGAAGTGGAATCTGCTAGTGCCAATCTGCCTGGACCAGCTCCTGGGCAGCTGCTCCTAATTGCCCTGCAGCCCTCTGCCCCTAATTAGCAGGTCTTTTCTTCTTTTGGGGCTGCCTTTTCCCTGTTCCGTTGCAGCCCTCTGGCCTGGCCTGGTCACAGTGGTTTATGCCCTTATCAGTGCTAGGACACTGTAGTGATTTGTTCTCTACAGATGATTGGAACCCTTGTAGTGTATATGTTGAAATGAATCGGTTCTGAGTACATTTTATTTTCAGAGGTAATTTTCACAGTCATGTGTCTTGGATTCTCACAAGGGAATGTTGATCAGTGGTTTCAAACTGTTATTTCTCAAGACCCAGTTGAAGAAAACTGTTGATGCCCACAACCCAACTTGACTAGCGTGTGGGCTCGGGTAGGACTGAGGATGAGAGCTTTGAGGTGTAAAAGGAGTCTCTGGCTTTGGGGAGGAGGTCCAGGTTGGGGCAGGAGGGGCTTACCTTCCACAGCTCCTGGTCAGTGATGCAGCGGGGGGTGCTAAGGCAGCTTCCTGCCTCTCCTGGCACCGCAGACCATGCTACACCCCAGAAGCAGACAGCAGCAGGTTCCCAGTCAATGGGCGTGCGGAGCTAGTGCTCAGAGCAGGGACAGTGCATGGAGCCCTGTGCATTCCCTCCCCCACCTAGGAGCCAGGCCTGCTGTGCAGTCTGGAGGGCTAGGATAGGCAGGGAGCTGCCTTAGCACTTCCACTGGTCATCTGACCCCTGGCTGCAATGAGACCCAGTGCCTGACATCCCACCAGACACTACCGGGTCATGACCCAGAGGTTGAAAACCCTTGCTCCAGGTTATAATAAGGAAACAGCTGGTTTTATTCCTGCACACCAACACTTAATTGGTATAGAAACATACAATATTGCCTGTGCTCACAATATTTTATTGCACTGTTTCCCCCTTATTTATGTATGTTCTCAAGCTGTTTATTTTAATTCTTGATTAAAAGAACAAAATTAAACTCTTTGTTTAGTGACATCTGCTCACACCAGGTTTCTCTTAAGGCTTGGACTATCTTTTGCAGATAGAAATATGGATACGAGAACATACGTGTTCAAATTAATTTTTCTGACCTAGTAAATACTAAAATAAAAAATGAATTGAAGACATACACTAGCTAATTAGATTGTCATTTGTCACATATTTATATGTTCCAGATGATAGGATTCTTGGATTAAATTCTTTGTGTCATTGAAAAATAGGTCACGAGTCACAGAAAGATGTAAGAATTCCGCATGCATATTGTGCATTTATAAAAAATGTTAAAAACTTCCAAAAGTCCTCACAACTTACTCTCTTTTCAGCTGTTTGTTAGGTTTGGGTGTTTTTTGTTTTTGTTTTAAAGAGACAGACTTTACAATCGTCTCCAGAAATGGATAGAAGGAACCTGAGTTTAGCATCTGCATCTAATTGCAAGCCATCTGCATTGATAATTATTACTGAAGCACAATTTATCACAGTTGTTAACAAATACAGGCATTACAAGCCCATATGCTAGTTCCCAACCTTAGTGATGACCAGAATTGCCATGTGACTGGAATCCTTTAGAATGATCAGCGACTATTTACATAATGGAGCTGGGTATAACAAGTACCAGATGTTTCTCGAAGCACTGTGATTTGTCGTATTTTTCAACTTACCCATTTCTAATTTATGTTTGCTGACATTAAAACTTTATCTGTGGAATTTATTCAGCTTATTTCCACTTTTCCATGAAATTATCAGTCACTGTCTCTATTGAAGAGGGTGATTGACAGCACTTATGAGTGAAGTTAACATACATTTTATGGACCTAGGCTCTCCGCACTGTAGCTCTGTGGTACTTAGAGATATGTTAGGTGTCCATTTTCTATTTAATTCCAGATCAAATTCATTCTTTGGCAAAAAGGTGAACACTTGCAAATACTGTTTGTGACTTGAACCATTCCTAATTCTATTGGGAATATTGTGACTAGAACTGTTTCAATCTTACGATGCATCCTAAAGGCACGAAAATATCTTTTCATATGGTACCATGGTGTTCTGGGAGACAGCACTAGCAGCTCACATTTAGAAAGTTTTATTGCAACCATAAAAGTTGATATTTCTGAATAAAAGTTGAAATACTAAAATGAAATGTATAGAGATTGCAAACACACTCTAAAGCATGTACTAGCACAATCTAAGTTCTGTCTGGTGCATTAGCTCTCATCTGACTCAATCTTCAGCTTGTACTGTTAAGTATCATCTAAGGATTTCAGTTTTTTGTTCCCATTTTTATTGGAAATCTATTTCTAATGAATAGCTATATTGTAAGATCAAATTCACTAAAGTAATCTGTTCTCTCTTTATCTTTAAAAGTTCAAATCAGAAATTCTGCTCAGACTTACACAAAGTATTTGACAGTGGTCATGACCGATGTATATGATATAAAAGTACAAAACTGAATAAGTAGAACACTTTATTAGTGTTTAGCCATCGCATAGTTATTGTACAGATGACAATGTGAGAACCTGAAATTTAAAAAAAATCCTTAGTCCACTTATTGAAACATCATGCACCAAAATGACAATCTATTATAGCTTTCTAAATTTAAAACTAAAAAAACTAAAATGCAGTTGAAATCTACATGGAAAGATACAGTTTGTATTACCTACTATATCACCTAATGAAAATAACCTCAGCCTAAATCCTTGGGAACAACGTCTTCATGTTCATGGTTGTCATGCTGAACGGAAGTGCATGGATTTTGCCACCATTAATCTACAGAAGTTATCCAATGGCCAAATTCCAATAGTCCTCTGCAGTAGGACTAATCATGTGAGCAAAGTGAGCTGTGTTTCTATTCAGAAACTGTTACCTGAGACTGTTATTATTGTACTTGAATCTGCCAAAGATCGTTATTCCCAAGAGCATTAGCCAAATGTTTTCATTCAAACTTTTTGCCACTGACTCAGTAAGAAGCAGAAGCGAGTTAAAGTCATTAAGTTATTAAGGAATAGAAAGTTATTTCAAAGCTGATTTTAATGAATAAATAGAATTCATGTTAATCTATTATTTATTGTAGTGAGCAGGGGTGGCCATTCACTGACCCTGAGGGGGAAGATTCTCTCTCCGAGCTCGGGTGGGTCAAGTCAGTTCCTGCCCTTTTAACTCCCCGGAACCCAAGGAGGGAAGATAGGATAAAAGCCCAGTCCAGGAGCTCAGTAGGGCCCCAGCCACCAGAGGAAGCAGAGGCCTGCCCTGAGCTCCCAAGCCAGCAGGCTGAGGACTGGCCCAGACCTTCTTTCCCTGCCAGAGGGTACAGGCGAGAATGACTCCGAGCACCGGCAGCCCATGTGGGGCCAGGTATATGCTGAGGAGGACCAGGGGAAGCCGACAACTGTCAGGCTGATCTTAGACAACTTTAGAATGTATCAGCATGTTGCGAGCCAGATTCCAGTGGTAGACAAAGCTGCCACTGCTGGGGCACTGGGCCGGGACGTGGTGGAGTAGGGAGGGCCCACATCCCCCCTGCCACCCCACATACCTGGTGGCAGTCTCCCCCTCCCTTGTCTGGGGCACTGTGTTGGTGTTGTGGCCGCGCCCTGAACCAAGGCCTGGGCTTACCAGCTGTTGAACTACTATTCGTTTGTCTTTCTTTGCCGGGTCCATGCTGCACTCCAGGCCAGATGGAATGTTGGGCATTCATTTACAAGCTAGAGCACAGGTCCGGGGCCCAGGACTAGGACAGCTGGCTTAGGGTACATCTAGACTTCCTTTCACTTTCGAAAGAAGATATGTAAATTCGGCAGTAATTTGCATATCTTCTTCCAATCGCTTTTTTGAAAGAGGTTTTTTTTTTTAAAAAAAGCAAGCAGTTTAGACACGGTTCTTTTGGAAAAAAAAAACGCTTTTTTTTAAAGAACCTGTAAACCTCAAGTTTTGAGGAAGAAGGTTCTTTCTAAAAAAGTTTTTTTTAAAAGAACCGCGTCTAAACTGCTTGCTTTTTTGAAAAACTCTCTTTTGAAAAAGCGATCAGAAAATCTCTTTTGAAAAAGCAATATCTTTTGAAAAATTACAGCCAAATTTGCATATCTTCTTTCGAAAGTGAAAGTAAGTCTACACGTACCCTTACACTTATACATTTAATGACTACTGAGATAATTGTTAAATGTCTGTATTTTAAACATATCAGATTCTGCTGTGACTATTTTAAAGTTAAGCATATAGATTCTGTAAGTGCGTATGGAAATGAGGATAAAACCTAGGGCCAGATTTTTTAAGCTTTTAGGTGCCTAACGCCAACTGATTTCATTGGAAGTTAACTGCATGGATACCTTTTTAGAAACATGTCCCTAGGGAGATGTCTGTACTGTGGTAAAAGAGCAGTGCCACCAAATCTCAGCATCTAGGTCCAATGGCTTGGGCTTGCAGGACTCAGGTCGCGGGGATAAAAATAGTGGTGTAGATTTTCAAGCTTGGGCTGGATTCCAGGCTCTGCAGCCCTGGGGGAGAGGAGGGTCCGAGGGTATGTTTACATTGCAATTAAACCCCTCCAACTGACCAATGGGGTTCAGAAGAAAGGGCTGTTTATTTGTGGTATAGACATTGGGGCTTGGGCTAGAGTCCAGTGTCTAGGAGCCTGCAAAGAGGGAAAGTGTCAGAGCTTGTCTGTAGCCCAAACCTGAATTTGTACACCTCCATGGAACAGCTCCCTTAACCTGAGCCCTGCATGCATGAGTCAGCTTGCACTTCTAACTGCTGGGTAGACATACTCTCCCAACTTAGCTTCCAGCCTCATCCCAAACATCAATTTTCAGCACGGCACCCTGAGCTCCACAAACCTCAGTCACTTGACCTAGCCTGTGACACTCAGTGCTGTGAGCTTTCCTTTCCAGCATATACGTACCCTCAGTGGTGGCCCGTCCATATAGGCGAACTAGGCGGTTGCCTAGGGCACCAAGATAAACAGCCATTGAGAGCTTTGGAGGTGGGGGCGCCGATCGCGTATTTCTCCTAGGGCGCCAGTTGCCGGCAGCTCGTCTAGGGCCGCTCCTGCGCACCCTTAGCACTCACGAAATCTGTGTAATCTACAGCTCTGTGGACTGAAGCTATCTGTTAATGTATTCTCAGTGCAAGCTTCCCCCACTTCCTTTCCCTATTTCTGACCTGGGAGACCTCCTGTAAGGTTTCCGTGCCTATGTGGGTACCAGGTATATGTCAACAGTCTCATTAAAAAACCCAGAACTTTGTGTCCCAGAACCTGGGTCAGCTGACTTGGGCTCATGGGGTTTGGGGCATGTGTTCAGTCTCTCCAGTTTCTGTAAAGGACTGGTGTATAGCTCCAGAAAAGACCCTAAATTGTGCTGAAATATTAGCACGCTTAGCTGGAGCTGAAAGAATATCTTTTTTGCATATATTACCCTGGAGTTTAAATGAATTTCTCAACCAAAGCCCTCCCTATTCAGGAGAGTGATAGGAACAGAAATCTCTTGAAGAAGGGACCTCCGTACGCAGATGTAATGTATGCATAAGCATAAGAACGGCCATACTGGGTCAGACCAGAGGTCTGCCGACAGTGGCCAATATCAGAGGCCCCAGGGAGAGGGAACACAACCGGTAAGCCTCATGTGATCCCTCTCCTGTCACCAGCTTCCAGAGAAACAGAGGCTAGGGACACCATTCCTACCCATCCTGGCTAATAGCCATCGATGGACCTAACCTCCATTAATCTATCTAGCTCTTTTTTTAAATCCAGTTAAAGTCCTAGTCTTCACACATCCTCTGGCAAGGAATTTAACAGGTTGACAGCATGTAGATCCTATGGCGTTAGGCACTAGAGAAAACCCTGGGACAGGCAGACAGGGAACTTGTACATGATCAGTACTCAGGGTTGCAACATTTCTGAATACTTTCAAAATTAAAAATGAGATTAAGGAAATCAGAATCCAATGCCTGGTTATGTCATGAGCATTGGTAAATAAATGGTGAGCTAAATTCATTGTGGAAACTGCTCACTGCAAATTATTTGTTCAACTTTAATCTGGATGTTATCCAGCCTAGGGTTCCATCTAGCTGAGGATGAATGTGAAGTTTGAGTTCACATGATCTTTTCTTACAAATTTTATCATGCTCTGCTGCCACAAACACTTGTAATTATTTATCTGCCATTGCTCTGCTTCACAAACTGCATTGCAGATTTGGCAGCTGATGCAAGCTGTTATGCAAAAGAGTGGTGAAGCCCTTTATGGAGATTAAAGCCTTAAATTAAACTAAATGACATCTGTAATTCAAGATCAACAGTATTTCTGTTTTAAGTGTGTTTTTTTTTTACTAGTAGATTAATTCTTTCTGAAATAGATGATATTTCTGTAAGCAGTCATCTGGAACTGAGGGGAATTAGTTTGGGTCTGTTTGTGCCAGTGGGTATGCTTTTTGGCATTGAGGCTTTGATGAAGAACACAAATGGCACTTGTGCCAATGGGGCTGCTGCTTCAAAGCTGTGCCACCATGCAGGATGTTCATGTCATTAAAAAGTCTAGTATGATAATCCCTAAATCCCTTTCTCCTTAATTTAGAGGAATTACAAGTATGACAGGTTCACTTGGCAGCGGTCTTCTCTTTATACTAAATTTGTTTCTAAAGGCAGGGGGAGTAGGGGAGGAAGGGCTGAAGCAAGATAAGCGAGTGAGTAATGCTGATTTGGTAAAATTTGGAAATTCCCCTTATGATTTGTTTCATGTGACTTTCATGGCCTCTCTCTGACCTACATGATTGCAAATACGGCTACTTACGTATACTTAGTTGAGAAAGTTGGCATGATTTTCTATTATATTGTAGGAAAATGTCACTCGTCTCATTATTAGATGTGAAATGGTAGGGAATAGAAGCCCCACAGATTACAATCTAAAATAGACAAGGCAGAACACTTTGAGAAAAAAGAAGGATTTTGCAGATGGGGAAATTGGGGCATAAGGAGATCTCCTGAGCTTTCATAAAAAGTTTCAATCACTAGGCTGCTTTTTTTCATCTGTAGTTAAATGTTATCATGTATGTGTAGCAGAGGGAAAGGCAATGGCTCCTTACTCAGAATCATCAAATGTGAATAGTCTACTGAGGACAGTTGGGCTGGGCAAAACAACCACAGTTGGTATCATACCAGAACGTATAGAGCAGTGTTTCTCAATGTTTTTTTAATAAAGTATCCCCTTTTAAAAAAAAATTATAAGTACCCCCAGTACCTACAGTTTTCAGACACACACACTTTTTTTCTACCATTGGAACACATTGGTTTAAACAACATAATTGTAGCCGGGCGGGCGATGAAATTTTTGGATGTTAAAAGTACAAAAATAATAAAGTGTTGTACAACTTAAAACAAAAATTCAATTGTAACCCCCAAGGAGATTACTTAGATTCCCAGGGCTTTGTCTGCTGGCAGCTTAGGGAGAGGTACTCTTGAGTTTGCCCTGGCTCCCCCTCCCTACCAGGGTCAGAGTCTGCATGGAAACCCATAGGGAGTGAGATGCCCCTCCCAGGGAATTCAGGAGGGGGAAGGAGAGGCCATGGTTGAGGGGAGTCTGGAGCCAGCCAGGGCAAGGGGAGGACTGGCTGTGTGGGAGCTAGTAAGCCCAGGCCTGCATGCAGGGTTCCCCCTGAGAACTAGCCTCTAGGGACCTGAAGGCAGGATCCCTCAGCTGGGTTTTATGTTTCCACTGTTGATTCCCAGTTTGTGGAGTTTGCTGGGAGGCTTCCCCAGCCAGGCTGAGTTGGCTCCAGCTCCCTGGGTGAGAACAGTCACCACATGGTCAGCTTGGCTCTATCTGCTAGTTCAGGGCTGCTGCCTGCTGTGTGGGTCTGAATGCTGGGCTAAGAGGTTATAGTTTTAATTTTGGTGCAGTTGTGTGGCCTGCACCTTGAGCCCTGCACCCCTTCACGGTGAGGGGAAATTCTGGGACTGAAGCAGCCTGATTCCTGCCTGAAGAGGATCCCTGTGAGAAGAGAGCAGCCCCTCTGCAGTGACTGAGTCATCTCTGAACCTGAGCCTCATTCATGGAGTGTGTGAGTGCACCATCTTTTAGTTAGTAAGTCAGGGAATTTGTTTGGGGATTTTATTACCTGCTGCATATTAAACCTGTGGAGGGATTTACTTCATTCTCCCATGTGTGAGTCCTTTGGGCTGTACTGGTCCTAGTTAGCCCCACTGCTAAACCATTGCAGAGAAGAATTTTGTGGTCAAAAGTCATCAAGGGCCCCAACAAAGTACGCGGACCAACGGGACACTAACCTTACAGTTGCAGGCACCGGTGAACCTAAAAATAGTGTTTTACCCTGTTCTGTTATATTTGTCTCCTATTTAATATACTTGTGTTTATTATAGTGTATGTGTTTGTGCTATTTTCCGGGAGTCTCCAACTATCTGGTAAATACATGGGGATTATCCTGGGTTAGAATTTTCCTTCCAAACTGCCCTGGTGACCCTACCAGGAAGGAGTGAGTGGGGGCACCGCCGAATAAATCCATCGGAAAAAATGAAGTTGAGTGGGTGGGCGGGATCCAGAAGAACCCAGACCTGTCCATCACAATCTGTAAGGAGATTGGTTTTAAAGAAGGTTACCAGGTCCAGGTGGAGAGGGGGCGCTACACAATTTTCTCCAAATTTCAGTTGTGTTGACGTACTCCCCAGACTTCTCTCAAGTACCTCCAAGAGTACTCCTACCACTGGTTGAGAAACACTGTTATAGAGTGACATTTCCAGATCTGACTGAATCATGCAACCCTGTAGCTCCCTGGGTAATGCCAGGTCGGGCAAAGGTGCGCACATTTCACAGGTTGATGCAGAATTGGAAGGGACAGTGTGCTGGGATGTTCTTGTCCGTCCTAATGACACGGGAAAAAAGCTTGGAAAGTAGTGGGTAATGAAAGGAAGGCCACATCTCTGTAAGACTAGGGAATTCTGCAAGAAGTTGAACGTCTTTATGCTCAAGACTTGACCCATATGCATCCTGCAATGAGATGTACAGGATCTGTCAAAAAGGTTTTCTTTCTCGACAGATCCCCCTCTAGACTGCTGTTTTTGGCCAATAAAGTGCTGAGTCGGCAAAATGCAGCAGCCATTTTAATGCAAATTAGGCACATTTATGCCGACAGAGTGATGCAGTCTAGACATACCCAAAAAGCTGAAGCAGAACAGCCTCTTCCCTTGCTGTCCTGGGAGAGGTGCTCCAGTGCTGTTCCAGGCACAGTGGGGCAGCTGCCCTTGCAGAAAGCCCAGGATGAGATCAGGAGCTAGAGGAGTTGCAGGATCTCTGTTGCTGCAACAGAAAGGGGGAGGGGGAAATAAGAAAGTGACAGAGCTGCATCTTTCATAAACTAGACAAGGCAGAAAGCTTTGAGAGAAAGGAAGGATTTTTGCAGATGGGGAAACTGGGGCATAAGGGAAGATCTCTTTTTTTTCATGTGATATTTGGTATCTTTCTTAAAGCACTAACTGCTAGAATCAACGTTCTTAAATCTCAGCTTTCATTTTGAAAGAGTTTCTAGCTTTCTTGACTACGGACCATGAAATTGTCAACTCCAACTGCTCTAAGCCCTCAAAACAAATATAATAAATCCACATTTATTGATTTATAAATCTCATCATTTCTAAACCATAATCATATGACTTGGAGGAACCTCGCGAGGCCTTCTAATCTGGTCCTCTGCATTCAAGGCAGACCATCCCTGACAGGTGTTTGCATAACCTGCTCTTAAAAAATCTCCAGTGACAGAGATTCTCCTACCTCCTTAAGACATTTATTTTAATGCTTAACTATCCTGACAGTTAAGAAGACTTTCCTAACGTACAGCCTAGGACACCTTGCTTGAATTTAAGCCCATTGCTTCTTGTTCTTTTTAAACTCCGAGGATAGCACCATTTTTTCTCTGTCCTCCTTGTAACAATCTTTTAAAGCCTTGAAAACTGTTACCATATTCCCTTTCAGTCTTCTCTTCTCCACATTTAACAGGCCCAATTTTTTCAGTTTTCCCTTATAGGTTATGTTTTCTATACTTTTAATAATTTCACTTGCTCTTCACTGGACTTTTACCTGTTGGTCCACGTCTTTCCTGAAATGTGGCACCCAGCTAGACACAATACTCCAGACAAGACCTAACGAGCATGGAGTAGAGCAGAAGAATTATTTTTTAGTCTTGCTTACAACACTTCTTCTAATAATTGCCAAATGAGGTGTGCCTTTTGTGACAGGACCCGCCCCCCCCATGCTTTATGAAATGGACTTATGGACATGAATATACATAAATCAAAGGTGCTTTGAGCGAATTATTTCATGTAACCCATCGATCTTCATGTCATTATCCGCTGGGTCTGTTTATCTTACTTTGCTGTATGTATCATTTGTGGGTGTAAAATTAGACATATGGGGTTTGTCTAGATTACAGGGTTTTGTCAACAAAAGTGGACTTTTGTCGACAAAACTATACCTGCGTCCACACTGCCGCTGAGTTCTGTCGACATAACATCGACAGAACTCAGCAGTTTTGTTGACGGTTATAAACCTCATTCTACGAGGGTACGTCTAGACTACAGGCTTTTGTCGACAGAAGTTTTGTCGACAGATACTGTCGACAAAGCTTCTGTCAACAAAGAGCATCTAGACTACATCCAGTTCTGACGATAAAACAAGCCGCTTTGTCGACATGACAGTGTAGATGCAAAGGACAGTGTAGATACAATAACTCCTTCTGCCGACAAAAGGCGTTATTCCTTGTAGAATGAGGTTTACAGCTGTCGACAAAACTGCTGAGTTCTGTCAACGTTATGTCGACAGAACTCAGCGGCAGTGTAGACGCAGGTATAGTTTTGTTGACAAAAGTCCACTTTTGTCGACAGAACCCTGTAGTCTAGACACAGCCCGAGGAATAATGCTTTTTGTCGACAGAGTTCTGTCAACAGAAGTCATTATTGCCTCTACACTGTCCTTTGCGTCTACACTCTCATGTCAATAAAGCGGCTTGCTTTGTTGACAGAACTGGATGTAGTCTAGACGCTCTTTGTCGACAGTATCTGTTGACAAAACTTCTGTCAACAAAAGCCTGTAGTTTAGACGTACCTATGGAGTGGGGAATACTTTGTGGGTTTCAAATGTGTGAATGAGAAACATGGAGGGTGTTATCCTCAACTGTTAAACAATCTCTTTTGTCCTTTAGTCTGAGCAGTGGTTGGTAGGGATTCCTTAACAAAAAGAATAGGAAAGCAGAGGCCTTGGTCTTTTGGCTGGGCTGCACCTGAAGGAAGGAGCAGAAGACCCCAGGGTGGGGAGACAGCCCTGGTTTGGAGGGGCAGCTGGAAAAGAGATTTTAGGGCGGGGGGCAGGGGCAATAATTTTTTGACAGGGGGTGGGGCACTCCAAGATTTTGGAAAGTGGTCGAGGGCTGCACTCGTCCATGGTATTAATGGAGGAGGGGTCTGGGATGGAGGTTGGGTGCAGAAGGGAGCTTGGGGTAAGGGACTGGGGTGCAGGAGGGAGACTGGAGTCTGGGAGGGAGTTGGGTTGAAGCAGGCGGTTGTGACTTAGGGCAGGAGAATGCAGTGCTGGGGTTTGGGATGTGACCTAAGGTTGGAGGGGATGTTGATCAGGGGCAGGAGATTAGGGTGCCAGATCTGAGAGGGGCTATGGGTGTAAGAGGGGGACAGAGGGTTTGGATATTTGAGTGGGGAGAGGGAAGGCAGAGAGTTGGGACAGGAAAGGGCTGGGGTGCCAGAAGCAGTCTGTGGCCAAGAGACTTACTTGCTAGCTTCCAAACTAGCCTGCCTGCCTTAAAATGTTTCCCAGCTTTGCAGGCCATGTGCTTCAGGAATAACTAAGCCCAGGAGAGGGGACATGATTCTTCTTAGCTGTCTGTTATTCCCACAAGCAGCTCCTATTGGTTGGTTTCTGCCAGAAATCTCCAATGGGAATGTGCTGGGAGTGGTGCAGCTCCTAAAACCCTCCCCTCCAGTTTTAAAATGGCCCTGCAGCTGCATTTCTGCACATCGTGCAAGGCTGTGGGGGAACCTGCTGGATTTGGTAAGCGGACCGTATTTTGCCTAGACCTGTATTAGGGTGAGTTTGAAGAGTTTGTACTGAGATTTCAGTGTAGAATTAGCTAAGCGGTTTTGTTTCTTTTGACTTGTAACCTACTTTGCTCTGCCTGATCTCACTTAAATCCTTCTGCTTCTGCTTAATAAAATAATTTTTATTTTCTATCAAACGCAGTGTAAATATCGGGGAAGGGGGAAGGGTGACTAGTGTGCACACTGCCCTTCTCATTGTTAAAGGTGGCTTACCCTTATCTTATTCTTTGGGGTCTGATCCCATCTGGGGAGTGGTATCTCAGGAAGTGGGGCCCTAAACTGCACTCTCCTCGGACCTGAAGATCTTCAGTGTCTGTGCTGCTTCTTGGTGGGCGCAGGGATCTTAACTTGGGGCCTTGGCTGGGGGAGACCAGTGAAGCTGACCCAGCAGGACGGGGCAGTGAGGAGCCCCAGAGAGCAGGAAGGCGAGTGGCAGTGGTCATGTCAGCACCTCAGTAGGCAACCCTGAGGGGGTTGTCTGTGACCGCACCCCGTCACACCTTTTATGCGACCCTGTTGATTCATACTTAGCTTGTGATCTGCTATGGCCCTCAGTTTCCCTTTCTGTATCACGTCTTCCTAGGCAGTCATTTCTATATTATGTATGTTCAACTGATTTGTTCCTTATTTTGGGGGTCCTGATTCATGATTCTTAAACTTTTTAGGCAGGTAGTTCTGGAGAAAGGTCAGCACAGAGGGTGTGTCTAGACTACAGGGTTTTGTCGACAAAACTATACCTGTGTCCACACGGCCTTTGAGTTATGTCGACATAACGCCGACAAAACTCAGCAGTTTTGTTGATGTATGTAAACCTCATTCTACGAGGAATAACGCCTTTTGTCGACAGAGTTCTGTTGATAGAAGGCATTATTGCATCTACACTGTCCTTTGCGTCCACACTGTTATGTCGACAAAGCGGCTTGCTTTGTCGACAGAACTGGATGTAGTCTAGACGCTCTTTGTCAACAGAAGATTTGTCGACAGTATCTGTCAACAAAACTTCTGTCGACAAAACCCTGTAGTCTAGACATACCCAGAGAGATTACAGGGGCCTGCTGAGACCCTACCTCTAAAGAGCATTGGGAGGTCCATCCAGTTACTCATCCAAAGCTACTGACAGGCAGATATGAAAAGGCAATGGGTAATTCTGAGTTTGTGGAGGAATCAGAAAGGCTTCTTCCCTAACCCCAGCTAACCCCACACATACACTTTCAATGTTGTAAATCAGGCAGAGGCAGGCCCTATCAGAGAGACAAAGGGGCCTCGAATTTCGATATTTTTCTACTAAGTAATTTCCAGAGACAACAAAAGAAGCTCTATATACCTGCAAAAATTAATTTAAATTAATCCTTGTGGGACGTTGGGCCTTTGCCAATTTTTCAGACACTTCCAAGTTTTCATCTGCATGACTGGAGCCTGGAGTAGCTTCTGTGATTAGTTATTCTACATAATGACTGTTTACAGTCTTTGCATAGTTTAGAGGTTTTGAAGTCATAATTAATTCCATTACTGTAAAGTGATTTCGCTTGGTCTGAGAATGAGTTTGAGTTTAACCTTTAAATTAGAAGGTTATCTCAACATAGAAGATTTTTGTATTCCTGTTTTTTCTTGTGTGTCTTCATATGTGTACAATAACTGTAGCAGGCTCAGCTGTAAGCTGCCTCTTTGTTCAGTTTTAGATTCACCTTTAAAAGCTTTTTTGTGATAATAAACTTTTCATTTTAGTTGTTTAATAAACTTTATATCTAATCTGGCAATTGCCCTGTATACATATTCATAATAATGCACCAGTCATTAGAGGAATTTAATAATGGGAATATGTTAGCAGATGACATTTCAAGACTTTGAAATAAGGCTATAAGGGCTGTAGTAAATAATACTCCCAACCGTTATATAATATACAAGTATATACAATTAAAATATTGTATAACCAATAGCCTTTTAACAAATTAATGTATAAAAGAATCCCTTTATAAAAATGAAGTGAAGATTTGAAAGTGGTTCAAGTAAGAGATAGCGAAAATGTACTGAAGCACCAGTTAAGAGTTTAAAGCCAAGAACATAATTTCTTGTAGAAAAGATGCCTCTGACATTCGAGTATGACCATAGTGACAGTGACACTTCCGGTTCTGATGATGAAAACTTTTACCCACAAATAAAATTTCAGTGCCACTGCCTCAAAATGAAGAGATCATTAATCAAAGCACAGAAATGCCCATAGTAGTGATACATGCAGAATCTATGCCTGATTTAGAGATTGTGCGGGCAGAAAATGAAGACCTTGGAGATGCTGCGCAGCAAGAGCAAGAACAAGAACTCATGACTGGCACAGGACACAGTGTAACAACAATGGCATCAGAACCTGATATTGGACTTCTTGATAAGAACAATGTTGCTCAAAACAGTTGCTTCTCAAAGTTAGTTGTTCTCAGATTCCAAGTAATATACCGAAAAATGCTGAAAATCATTCTTTTCCCACTCATCTGCTGACAAAAACTCCTCCAAATGGACAAATCTACACAAGAGACTGGCTATGTGGGAGCTGTGTGGGACATTTGTGCAAAGAACAATTCGGCTACGTCTACACTGGCCCCTTTTCCGGAAGGGGCATGTAAATTTCACCAGTCGTCGTAGGGAAATCCGCGGGGGATTTAAATATCCCCCGCGGCATTTAAATAAAAATGTCTGCCGCTTTTTTCCGGCTTTTAAAAAAGCCGGAAAAGAGCGTCTACACTGGCCCCGATCCTCCGGAAAAAGTGCCCTTTTCCGGAGGGTCTTATTACTACTTCAAAGTAGGAATAAGAGCCTCCGGAAAAGGGCACTTTTTCCGGAGGATCGGGGCCAGTGTAGACGCTCTTTTCCGGCTTTTTTAAAAGCCGGAAAAAAGCGGCGGACATTTTTATTTAAATGCCGCGGGGGATATTTAAATCCCCCGCGGATTTCCCTATGACGACTGGTGAAATTTACATGCCCCTTCCGGAAAAGGGGCCAGTGTAGACGTAGCCTTCTTGAAAAGATACTGTGACGGGGTTCCCGGGGTGCGAGCTCCTCGCCCCTTCTCCCGGGCCGCTCTCGGCCCAAGTCTGGGGAGGGGGCGGGGCCCAGCGTACCCCTCCCGCCTGAACTAGGTTCGTTGGTCGCCCCACCTGGGGTCCGTCTAGTAGGTTCTAGCTGTGGGGGCGATCACCCCTCAGCCCCCAAGGGACTGGGGGGGCTCTGCGACCCCTCCGTCTCTTTCCCCTGTTCCTCGACCTGGCGGGGCAGGGGCGGGTAGTGGCGTGGGAGGAAAAGGGGAGTGGGGGACCCGGGCCCTCCCTCACCTACGGGTCCCAGCCCGAGGCCCTAAGTGGGGGTTCACGACTGGTCGTCGCTCCCCATGGCGGACGGGGCTGTGGCCCTCAACTCGTCCACCCACGGGCGCCACAGGGGCCCCGCCTCGGGCTCCTTCCACTCCCTGCTGACCTGACCCACAGGCGGAACAAGCCCCGGGTGACTCACCATGCCGGAGTCGTCGGGCGCGTCCCAGGGCGAGCCGCCAGCTGCCGAGTCCGTCTCGCCGGGTCGCCCCAAGGGCTGGGGGCTTGGTGCTTCTGGACGCCAGGGCGCCCGTCGTTGGAGTCTTCCCCCCTTCTCGCCGGGACGTTCCCGGCTGTTATAGTCGCCGGGGGATGACGTCAGAGGGGTTAGCTCCGCCCCCCCGGCGCGGCCCCCCTCCCGGGTGTCCCTGGGCGCTCCCGGGTGCCCGCCTGGGGTGTCAGTCGGGGCGGCAGGGGCGGGCGCTTCCTGGCCGCTCGCGCTCGGCCCCGTCTCCCGCTCCCGGCTCTTTCCGGGGTTGCGGGGCGTCCGGCCCCCAGTGCCGCCGCCTGGGCACGCTCGGCGGCCGCTGCCGCCGCTTTTCCCCTCGCGGAGGGGGTTGCCCCTGCCGGGTCAAGTGCGGACCCTACCGGGTCTGTCACAGATACGACATGCAAAGTACTTTCAAATTTTTATTGATACAACTCCAGACTCTTTTCATAATCTAAAATCTAAGGCTACGTCTACGCTGGCAGGTGCTTTTGCACAAGAGCGTCTATGGCAGTGTGGATGCTCTCTTGCGCAAGAAAGCTCTGATGGCAATTTAGCCATAGGGGTTTCTTGCACAAGAAAATCATGTTGCCTGTCCACACTGCCTTCTTGTGGAAGAACTCTTGAGTAAGAGGGCTTATTCCTCATGGGGAGAGGAATAACTCTTCTGGAAGAAACCCCGTTGTCTGATGCTTTACTGTAAATTTACTTGCGCAAGAAAGTGCGTGCAGTGTAGACACCTGGCAAGTTTTTGCACAAGAACAGGTATTCTTGTGCAAAAAGCCTGCAGTATAGACATAGCCCTAAAGTATCAGAGATATAAAGGTCAAATAGATGCCTTTTGTCTGCAGAGAAAGTGAGACTAGATTGTTCACAAGAGTGGTCAAAATCTTTTTGGAGGTTTGTCCATCTTAGTTGTTTCCTGGTGTCTCTTGAGATGGAGTATCACAAGAAGGTGCATTTTTATAAACCAAGAATACTATACAAAGTAGTTCTAATGTTTTGATATTGCTTCTGAGTATTATTCTGAATAAACTTGTTATTTTCAGATTGAGTCCATGTATTCCCAGGGTGACTTCAGGGACAAAGATAATTGCTTTGTGTAAAGAGTAATTAAGCCATTAGGATAGAATTTTTCCCTTATCTGATGTCCCATGTGTCACCTTAAATTTGGCATTTAATGACTTCTAGGTGTTTAGTTCTGCAACTATATTATGCTCTTAGGACTTCCTCTTACTGAGTGCTAATCAACTCCTAGAGGAATTGGACTTCTCTAATTACCTTTGACTTCAGTAGAGGGTGAAAATGTCATTGCTCAAAGCCATTTAGGATTGAGCCTTTAATGTAGTTTGTTTATGAGTATAAAAATTCTTTTAGGATTATAACAGTGTTTCTATTTTGAGGCAATCCAAGTATTCTATAAGCCTCACTTAAACTGCACAACACAACTGCAAAATGAGAAGTATCACATATATTTCACCAAGTGGGTAAATGGATAGGGATGTAAAGAGACTTATCCATTGTCCAATAGCAAAGCAATGACCACTTCAGAAATGGAGCCCAGAAATTCTGACTCTTCCTGCTAAATCCCCCATGTTACCAAAGTAAGGCTGCCAGTAATTCTTTGAGATTTATACTTGTTGGGACTAGAAATTAGTAAGGAAAAAAGATATTGAGAGCTGAGAGATTTTGACCATCTCATGTACATCCTGAGCAAGTACTCGAACTCTGAGCAAGTCAAATCATATGGATAGCCCGGTGTGTGAATAGGATCACACAAAAAGCTAAAGCACAAGGGGACTAATTCATTTGAAGAAGTGGGCTGTGCCCACAAAAGCTCATGATCCCATCTACATGTTTTGTTAGTCTTTAAAGTGCTGCCAGACCATTTGTTGTTTTTTCCTGTACAGACTAACTCAGCTAGTCCCTGAAGCTTCTTAATTCACCATAGTTCACATTCTTGAGGACAACTGGATACTGCTCTAAGGATAGTGATTATGTAGAAATGTGACAACAGGGCACAAAGAATACGTACCCTAAGCAAAAAATTAATTGTACAAACTATTTTAGAGATGAGGATTAACCTCTCAGCTTTAGCATTTAATGTCACCATCAGAGGCAGAGTTCTGATACAGAGGCAGCAAGGAGGGAAAGTGAGTGGTCATCTTGACTACCCAATAAGCCTAGGTTTATCAGGTAGTCAACTACTTGCTTACATCTCTACTTATAACCTCATCATGCAGGATTCCTTTTATGATTTTCCAACGTGCTGTGTGAGGGAGGATCTGGGAGAGGAGAAATTCAAATTTGCATGCTAAAAATGTATACTGAAAGAACTTTAGGTTTAAGACACAGAACTACAAGAACCAATGAAGTCTTAGTGATAATTGATACTCCAGATTTGACTATTGACATTGGATTAGATTCACTGCTTCCCCTATTTTTGAATGGGTGCAGTAGATGATGATTGGTCCCACATAGGCCCAGACCTCGGTGAAGTCCAGCAGCGGTGGGACTAGTCTATTCTATGATGACTATCGTCCTGATGGGCCACCTGACAGCCAGGGATTATCAGAGTGCAGAGTATACCAGCTGTCTTGCCTTGCCGTCCTCAAATCTTCCAGGAGGATGATGAGGGATAATGTGCCAACAGACTATGAAGTCTCTGTACCTGCTAGGCATTCTGATATGCTGATACTCTCCTCAGGATAGGGAGTTCTAGTCAGGTTTCAGCTACTTTGCCCTGCTGGATTGCTATTGTTTTCAGAAACAAATTAGGCTATGCCTAGACTGCAAGCTTCTTTCAAAATAAGCTTTTCTGGAAGAGATCTTCTGGAAAAGCTTATTTTGAAAGAGAGCATCCATACATGCCTTTTTCCGAAAAAGCTTTTTCCAAAAAAGTGTTATTCCGCATAGAATGAGGTTTACTGCCATTGGAAAACCCCCTCTGTTATTTTGACTTTTTGTCAAAAGAATGCTATTGCAGTATGGATGCAAGCGCTATTTTTCCAGAATAACTTCCATTTTTCCAGAAAAATTCTGCAGTGTAGATGTACCCTTAGGGACAAGAAAATAAGAGACTTTCACTTTCATACAATTCCTACAATTTCATAAAGTAGTTTTCCCCCTCTGCTTTTTTTCATGTTTATCCAAATGTTACTCCCTCAAATATGAATGATATTTCAATATAAATATCTCACTAGCACAACTGGTTCCTAATCTCAATTGGGAACTTTAGGGTACTACTAGAGTACAAGAAACAAATAATCATAATAATATTGGATGTATTTGGACTATTAGGTCCAGATTGTGATCTTGCCTTTGATGGATTTATTCCAGATGAACAGTAGCAAGAATAATTTGTTGTACAGCTAGATGAATAAACATTTGGGAGAATTTGGGAATGTTTGTCTAAATCTGTAGTTAGAATTCTGTGTAAAATTGGCACTGTGATGTGTGAAATGCAACTCTGCTCCAAACAAAAGCCTGAACGTGAGGCCTGAACTGAAGGTGACGCATTCAGGGGAGAGCCTTGTCATATATAGTGCAGCACACATGGGTCCTGGTTGGTTTTGTAGATTACAGCAGGAAAATGTCTCTTGCAAGTCATCCATGCTCAAGCCCCTTATGCTTCTACTAAGGTTTCTGTTCTGTTTCTGATGCCACCGCACTCTCTTGGGCCACAGTCAGCTGGCATCCCCTGGTTCTTGTGCCAAGAGAAGAAAATCAAGTTCAATCCTCAAAATAATTTACCATGGATTCTGAGGGTCAGCACATAAGATTTGAACAGTCCAGTGTTCTGAATGATTTTGGCCTTCTCCACCATTACCATATTGTGTATCCAGGACTTTTAGGGACTCAAACGTGACACAAGAAGAGGAAGATTTTTTTTATGGTTGGTCACAATGGGTTTGTCTACACTGGTGACCCACAGAGTTTGGGTTAAAAGGTTGTCTAATGGCTATGTGGATGTTCCCACTCAAGTTGTGGCTAGGACTTGGACCCTATCATCTCTCAGAGTCCAAGAACTTGGGCTCCAGCCTAAGCATGAATGTTAATCAGCCCCTTCGCTATAATTCTGTGAGCACAAGTCAGCTAAGGGAGGACAGCCATGTGCCACAAACCCATTATGATTAACTAAAGAAAACCCTCCTCCTCTTGTTTCATGTATGAGTTCCAGAAAGCCTTCTATATGCAATTAGGTAATGGCAGAGAAGGGCAACATCATTTTGAACAATGTCCAGTTCACATGCTAGGAGGCTGTTTAATTGGTGTAGACATTTGGGCTCAGGCTGGAGTACTGGCTGCAGGCTTGTTGACAGGGATGAGTGGGAAGGGGCAGCTGCCCCGGGGCCTGGTGATTTAAAGGCATCTGGGGCTCTTGGCCTCAGCCACATGGCAGTGGCTGGAGCCCTGTGTCCTTTAAATTGCCACTGGAACCCTGGAGGGCACTAAAGAAATGGGTGGGTGTGGCTACCCTCCCAGCCCTTCTCTTTTGCCCAAGGCTGCACCCCTTCTCAGGCCCAGAGTCACCCTGCCCACACGCCTTGCCCAGGGTCCAGTGACATCTCTAGGGGCATGCAAGTGGCAGAGTCCTGGAGCTTGGGCTGCAGCCTAAGCCTGAATGTCTGTACCACACTGCAACAGCCCATTCGCCAGAGCACTGAGAGCCCACGTCAGCTAGCCCGGGATAGGTGTGGGTGTCTAATTGTGGGGTAGATGTGCCTAACTAACGTTTGTTAAAGGAAGAAAATTGATTTATCTCTGACACTTAATGACAGCTCTTTGTGCCTAACATATTTAGGAAACAGTATAACAATGCATACTGCTTTAGAGATTTCCTTTATAATGTGCTATGATTAGAGATGTGAAAGTATAAACATGTAAATAGTAAACCCATCAGCCTGGGCTCGTAGATTAACCTTCACAGTTATATGCAGCCCTCCCCTCCCTCCTGCTCCCTGCACTACAGCCTCTGTACCAGAGGGAGCAGCACAGGGGTGGGGCAGGCAGGAGCCCATGTGCATGGGGAGCCAATTTTTAAGAGTGGAGCCATTTGCTCCTCCATGCTGCTGCCTCTGTATCAGAGGCAGCCACAGAGAGGAAGCGGGAGCACTGATCCCCCGCAAACATCAGCTCCTGGGGAGCCACCTCTGATACAGAAGCAGCAGTGTGGGAGGAAGGGGGAGCAACTCTGAGAGAGCTGGTACATGCAGGGAGATGGCTTAAAAGTTGCACCGGTTCCCAGGGAGCTGCCTCCTGCCTGCCCCATGTGTAAATGTGAAACTAACTACTGAACATTTCAGCGATTACACACTGACCTAAATAAACACATTTTAACATCATAACTAGGGATCTGTTTATTTGGATCATCTGTCCCACAATTTGGGACATATGAGAAAGTAAAGTAACTTTAATCAGTTTACCCAATTGTTCTCAGATGTATAGTTATTGAGAGTTTCATAGAAAACAGGCTCCTTTCTTAAGCTTGATTCTCTTTTGGAATTATACGCGCATATGTGTGTGTGTGTTGTGAAATAAGAAAATGTTTTGATTCATGATGATTAAACCATGTTGGTTGATACGTGCTTTAGAATCATGAGTTTTCTGCATAGCATTCACAAATCTTGCGTACGCATTACTTTAGCATCAACCTTATAATCATTAATTCAACATATTACAAATATTGATTAAATGTATTGAGACTGGTTCATAACGCAGAAATATTATACACTGTGATAATAGCTATTATACATCAACTACATGTTTTCAAGTTATTTTTTGTCTATCCGTATCAATATACTTGCATTATTTCCCTCATATATTGGCTTAAGTAATGAGTTGTGTGCTGTTTTGTAGGGCTTTTCCTGAATCATTTCTCAGAGGGAAAAGGGTCTCAGAATGAAATCTGGCAGAGAAGCGCCTGATCTTTGTTATAGTTAATATTTTTGGCATATTAAACATCTTTCTTCCTCTCTTGTTGTTTGAAATGCACATTGAAAAGGGCCATTGCAGACATAATGTGGCTCGGGTGCTAATTTAAAATGATGCATGGAAAAACAACATATGCTATAGCACACCATGTATAAGGTTCATAATGGCTGGGTAAATTAGGGACACTTGAATACATTTAATTCTCAGACTACAATTGTTTCTCTCTCTCTCTCTTTTTGATCATGCAACACAGTCTTGTCTTCCCAGGCATACAACTGAAAGTGCTTATTCTAGGGAAGAAGAGGACAGCTGGACAGAATTCGAGCCCTTCTTCAAAGAGCCTCTCACAGGCAGATTCTTGATTTGCTCATTGTGTCTTGGAATAGGGAGCACATACTTTATTTTCCTGTCCTTATGCTGATGTGTATCGTACCCATTAACTGGCCCGCCTTGGATCCTAGTTCTATCAAACGTTTGAAGAGGAGTTTTTAACTTTCCAAGCCTTGCCTTCATCTTCTGTCCATCTCTTGGACTAACTTGAGAGACTTGTCTTCGGCATGTGGAGGGGAGAATAAAATACAATTTTTGTCTTTTTATGTTGGGGATCTTATAGCCTCCATTACCATAGTATCTAATAAACTTAAAAAACAACAAATGGTCTGGTAGCACTTTATAGACTAACAAAACATGTAGATGGGATCATGAGCTTTCATGGGCACAGCCCACTTCTTCAGATGACTAGAGTATCTAAGTGCATCAGAGATCTGTCTGGCAGGACCTCATGTGTTCGTCACACATATTCTGTCCCTCTGCTTTCCCAGGTAGACCAGCCATTCTTGTTATGGTGGAAAGTCTTCCCCTCACAGAAGTGTCTTCCATAGTGCTTCATTTGTAAAAAACGAGGTGCTCAGGCGCAAACAGAACTTTCTTAACTGACATAGCAAGCCCAGAGGTAGCAAGGCTAAGAACGGCTAAGCCTAGAAGCACTGAGGCTCAGCCCTGGCACAGATGCACTGGTCTTGCAACATATTCTTGTTCAGATTCTGGATTAGTCTGACCTCCTGCAGGGCCTACTTTCAAAGCCAGACTCTTAGCAAAAATGATGATCTTCTGCTCTCATGTACTTGTTTTGGTTTTATGAACTACTAAATTCTTCCAGAGGAGCACAGATGTTTTGGATATGTGTTTGCTGATCGATTGATGGCTCTGGAGAGCAAGACCAGACCCATGACCTTGCATTGGAAACAGACACTGTGAAAGGGGAGGAATTGGAACATTATTCTTTACAGAACTTTTTCTTTCATTCTCAGTACAGTTTTTTTAAACACTAACCCCTCTTTCAACTTGGTGCTTTTTAACTATTTTTCTCAGCATCATGGCATTTTCCTGTACCACTTCAGATACTATATCAAACCACTGTAGAACAAATCACAATATAGAATTTAATTGCTAGTTTAACTTTTAGAGCTAATCATCAGCATAGAATTGCATACAGATACGATATTTCGTCACTCAGGCCTTTCCTCTGATTTGCTGTGGAAAATATTTAATCATTCTCGTTACAGCTAAGGAGTGTCTTTAAAAACTCTAAAGTCCACATGAAGCCAATGGGGTATAAAAAGAATGCAAGATTGACACTGAAGACAGTAGTCACCACCTTTTAGTATTTTACATAGATAGATAGATAGATTAGATAGAATGTTGAAACTTACACATGCTGAGTCAAATTCCACCTTCATTGTAGTTTAAGTACATATTATGATTTAAATCCACAATAACTTCAAGGATGATGTTCTGGATTTGCATCAGTCTCCCTAAGGGCACAATTGTATTCAATTATATGAACTTTTTAATAGAAAGAAAAGTAACACACACACAGAATGCTAAGATGAATTCTTTCTTTGTCTTTAACGTGTTAGATAGCAGTTAGCACATGGAGATTCTCTCCGAGGCCCCAGATTCTTGATCCAGAGTTCTATTTCTTTTAGGATCTTATCCAGCAAATAGCTCACTACTGGCCTATTCCAGAAAATAAAAGGTTTCCCATTAGAAATAACATGGAGTTTAGCAAACTGTAATTTATTTAGCAAATTCTACATTTTAATTCCTGGATCTTATTTCTGCCAACTCTTTCCCTCATGTATGCACCATCTGGTCCAATTCCAGAAAAAAATGTTGTTGTATTTCTCCTCAGATTGTTTCTTTTTCCTGAATTCAACCAGGAATCTACCATTTTCTCCTTTGTGAGAAAGAGAATCATTAATACAAATGCCATCATGAGACAGCTCTAGGATCCAACAAGACAAGATATTTTCTACATCAATAGAAGTTTAAGCTTCAGGGAACTACTGTGTTGTCAACAAATATATTTCAGAGGGGTTTATGTCTACTTGAAGGCACTCCTAGAATCTTCATAGTTCTTTTGCTCATTTGATCCTCCAACTACTCAGCTTGTTGGTCAGGGTTCTGAATTTTATTATGGCATTGTAAAATAACCATGATTTTGGATGTTTCAGATCCATTGGCATTTGCTGCTGGCTCTGTGCAGTGTTTGCTGCTAGTCAAGTTCGATCCATCTACATCAGTGACTTTTGTCAGCAAAGTTTTTATTTCATTTTCCCTTAAAGCCATTATTTAATGGAGGCCCTCAGGTTTTTCAGGGTGGTTTTCCAGACAGACATTTGTGTAATGCTGCCCTCTGCTTTGATGGTGGTTGGTGAAGGAAACTGGGCTCAAGACTCAGTCTAGCTACTTTCTATTGTCCTGGTGTTTATATTCCAGAATATAACTGCTTCTGTATGGCTGTTTCTACATTGGCCCCTATTCCGTAATAGGGATGCTAATGTAGCACTTTGGAATAGGAAAATCCGCGGGGGATTTAAATAACTTGAAAGTAGGAATAAGAGATCTTCCGGAAAAGAGCTTATTTTCCGGAGGATCGCGTCCAGACTGGCGCTTTTCTCCGGCTTATCTACAAGCTGGAAAAAAGCGGCAGCCATGAAAATGCAAATCCCGCAGGGGATATTTAAATCCCCCGCGGATTTGCCTATTCCAATGTGCTACATTAGCATCCCTATTACGGAATAGGGGCCAATGTAGACGTAGCCTATCTGTATTGTCATGGGGCGTTTCACAGTATAGGAAGAAACCAGTGGAAATGCAGAGAGCTGGAGTAGTTGCAGGTGTCCATTTTATTGCATAGCACAGAACTAACTAGAAAAAGCCCAGACTAGCTGGGCTGACCCCAGTGACCTACTCAGTTACCATAACAACAAGATCTATATCTTCAACCCAATATACAACATATTCCTCCCCCCTTAATAAAAACATCCCTTTAAGAGAACAAAAACTAACTATGAAATGAGGGTAGACCGCCTCAAGTTCCCAGCTAACCCTGGGGATTATTTTGCCCCATCTGTGAGTTAATCTCAACTAAAGGTCCAGCTGTTGAGGAAGCCTCCTTTCTCTAGGTGGATTACGGCGGACATCTGGCGTTCTCGCACCCAAAGATGTTATGGGTGGAGGCCTGACACGGGGCTGGGAACTTGAAGTGTGAACAGGTGAGGTTGTTGGATCAGCCTGCTCAGGGAGGGGGTTATTGTTCGCTGCTGGTGGTGACGGAGGAGGAGAGTCAGGAGCAGGTGATTCTTGACTTGGTAGCTCACCAGCAGTGGGAAGGACGGGCAACTCAACTGGAGATTTGCCCTGGGGGCAGGAATAACCTGTCAATAACTGATCTACATGCCGCCGCTAGATGAGATCCTTCGCAGTCCGGACAGTATAGGAAACAGGTCCTGTTTGAGCAATAATAGTGGCAGGGACCCATTCAGCTCCAGGAGCATAGTTCTGAGCCAAAACTGGTTGTCCAGGACTAAAAGTTCGATCTTTTGCTCTGGATGCGCCTGATGACTTGACCTTGCTGCTGATGTTGCACAATTTGTCGTGGTTCTGAAGGTTTCAGCAAATCAAAGCACATGCACGGCTGATATCCCATCATTAGAAAAGCTGGGGACACTTTGGTTGTAGCATGAGGAGTGTTTCTGTAGGATAGTAAGAAGGTGTCCAGACTCTTTTGTACGAGTGAATGTCCTCTAACCGATTTCAAAGCTTGTTTCATTGTCTGGACAAACCTTTCAGCCAATCCATTTGTGGCTGGGTGATAGGGTGCTGAAGTGATGTGATGGATCCCGTTTGCTTTCATAAAATTTCCAAACTCCTGAGACACAAACTGTGGACCGTTGTCACTCACAAGTTGTTCAGGAATACCCAAATGACAGAAGATTCCCCGTAATTTTTGGATAGTACTCTCAGCAGTAGTGGAAGGCATTATACAGACTTCTGGCCATTTGGAATGAGCATCTACCACCACCAATAACATGTTACCTTCAAATAGGCCAGCAAAATCAACATGAATACGTTGCCAAGGTTTTTCTGGCCAGTCCCATTGGTGTAGAGGTGCCAATTGAGGTGCATTCCTCACACCCTGGCAAGAAATACAAGCTCTTGCCTTCTCTTCAATGTCACTGTCCAAGCCAGGCCACCAAAAATAGCTTCGCGCAATTTCTTTCCTGCGCACCATTCCACAGTGACCTGAATGCAGCTGCTCTAACATCTGTTGTCTCAGTATTTTTGGAATAATGACACGCATTCCCCACAACAAGCACCCTGAATGGGTTGATAAGTCCGTTCTCCTGGACATGTAGGGGACAAGGTCAGATGAGACCTGAGAGTTCCGTAGAGATGTTCCACACATCACTAGTTCCATTACTTGGGACAGTACTGGGTCAACACGAGTTGCTCTCTTAACTTGTGCAGCAGTGATGGGCCTGTTCTCCACCTGTTCAAAGTAAAAGATTTCCTTCTGGCCACTGTCTTGATGTTTGACTGGCAAAGATAGCCTAGAGAGACCATCTGAATTGCCATGTAGAGTGGCTTTCCGATATCTGATCTCATATGTGTGTCCTGAAAGCCACAATGCCCATCGTTGCATACGACTAGCAGCCATTGGTGGAATACCTGAGTGTGGACCAAAAATTGCCATCAGAAGTCAATGGTCAGTGAGAAGTGTAAACTTCCGTCCAAACAGGTACTGCTGAAATTTCCGAATTCCGAAAACGATTCCCAATGCTTCACGTTCAATTTGCGCATAGTTAGTTTCAGTCTTGCTTAAGGTGCGCAAAGCAAAAGCAATTGGTTTCTCCTCTCCTGGAGGCATAACATGTGACAAGACCGCTCCCACTCCATATGGGGAGGCATCACAAGCCAACTGTAAAGGTAAGGATGGATCAAAATGCGTCAGGATCTCTGCGTTTAGCAATGCACATTTAGCCTTGTTAAATGCAACATCACAGGCATCCGTCCACTTCCAGACCTTGTTCTGGCCAAGGAGCTTGTGAAGTGGTTTTAATAGTGTGGCTAGCTGTGAAATAACCCTTCTATAATAGTTCAATAATCCTAGAAATGAGCGAAGTTGACTAACATTTTGAGGGGGTGGAGCCTCCACAATAGCCTTAACTTTTGAAGGGGACTTATGAAGACCAGTAGCATCAATGATGTGTCCCAAATATTCAACAGAGGGCTGAAAGAATGCACACTTATCTTTATGGACTCGTAGGCCATACTCTTCCAGTCTTTGTAGGGTAGCCTCTAAGTTCTTAAGGTGATCCTCCTCGTTCCCGCCTGTGACCAGGATGTCGTAAAGATAGCACTGAACTCCTAGCAAGCCACACAAGATCTGGTCTATAGCTCTCTGGAACAAGGCTGGGGCAGAAGTTATTCTGAAGGGTAATCGACAGTAACAATAAAGCCCTTTATGAGTCACAATAGTCAACAGCTCTTGGGATTCCTTATCAACTTGCATCTGTAAATATGCTTGACTCAGATCAATCTTGCTGAACTTTTGTCCCCCAGCCAGGCCCGCAAAGATGTCATCGATGCGAGGAAGGGGGTATTGCTCTGCACATAAAACAGGGTTAAGAGTGACCTTAAAATCCCCACAAATCCGAATAGAACCGTCTTTCTTCAATATTGGAACTATTGGCGTTGCCCATGGACTATGGGTAACTGGTATTAGGACTTCATTTTTGACTAGGTGCTCTAGGTCTGCTTCAACTTTTGGCCTGATAGCATATGGCACAGTTCTGGCCTTCAGATATTTTGGTTGGCTACCAGGTTTAATGTTCAGTTTCACGGTGATTCCCATCATACTTCCCAGATCCTCTCCAAAAACAGCAGCATGTTTCTTTAATATATCAGTTTGACCTGTTTCTTCTTTAGTCATCTGGTGCACTTCTGCCCAGTCCAGTGGGATCTTCCTAAGCCATGATCTCCCCATTAAGGCTGGGTAATGGCCTTTCACCACAAACAGTGGTAATTCTGCAGTCTGTCCATTTAGTTCCACCTTATCATCAGTAGTGCCCAATAGGGGTACTGCTTCTCCTGTATGTGTCTTCAGAATGATCTTTGTTGCCTTAAGTGGCAGATGCTTCAACTTTTCCTTATACACTGTGTCTGAGACCAATGACACTGCTGCACCAGTGTCCACTTCCATGCGTACCGGTTTGCCATCCAACAGTGGAGTTACCCAGTATTCATGGGAGCCCCCTTCCAAAGACAGAACATAGCATGGCACTTCTTCTTCAGACAGGGTGTCACTTTGATCATCAGGCATCTATCTGTTCGATGGTATGCAGACTTTCCTTTTTGTTCCGCCAGACGACAGGCCTCTTTTTCTTTTGTTTGCAGGCATGCTCAATGTGTCCTTTTTTTCCACACTGTCAACACACTAGGGCTACGTCTACACTGGCCCCTTTTCCGGAAGGGGCATGTAAATTTCACCAGTCGTCGTAGGGAAATCCGCGGGGGATTTAAATATCCCCCGCGGCATTTAAATAAAAATGTCCGCCGCTTTTTTCCGGCTTTTAAAAAAGCCGGAAAAGAGCGTCTACACTGGCCCCGATCCTCCGGAAAAAGCACCCTTTTCCGGAGGCTCTTATTCCTACTTCAAAGTAGGAATAAGACCCTCCGGAAAAGGGCACTTTTTCCGGAGGATCGGGGCCAGTGTAGACGCTCTTTTCCGGCTTTTTTAAAAGCCGGAAAAAAGCGGCGGACATTTTTATTTAAATGCTGCGGGGGATATTTAAATCCCCCGCGGATTTCCCTACGACGACTCGTGAAATTTACATGCCCCTTCCGGAAAAGGGGCCAGTGTAGACGTAGCCTAGGGGTATGTCTACACTACAGCACTAATTCGAACTAACTTAATTCGAATTAGTTAATTCGAACTAAGCTAATTCGAACTAGTGCATCTAGACCTAAAAACTAGTTCAAATTAGCATTTTGCTAATTCGAACTAGCATGTCCACATTGAGTGGACCCTGAACCAAGGTTAAGGATGGCCGGAAGCAGTGCCGGCAAGGCATCAGATTAGGACTTAGAGCGTGGAGCTGCTGTCTCAGGCTAGTCGAGGGCTGTGCTTAAAGGGACCCGACCCCCACCTTGGACAGACAGTTCTCAGGGGTTCCCCGCTTCCAAAGCAGTCCTGGCTTGGAGTGCCCTGAGTGCCCACACTCGGCACATCACAGCACTCGGCCATCGGCCCGGCTGCACTTGCCACAGGCTACCATCGGGGGGGCATTTGGGGGGCTGCAGGAGAGCTTCCACCCCCAGAAGCCCGCAGAGCCACCCCAGTCCTCCCCATCGGGGGCTTGTCCCACATTCCTCCCTCACCTCCTTCCACTTACCCCTCCCTAGCCCCCCTTCCTGATGTACAAAATAAAGGACACGTGTGTTAAAAAATAGAAACTCTCTTTATTGAACAAAACTTGGGGAGACTGGGAAAAGGAGGTGGGAGAGGGGAAGACAGAGGGTGGGAGAGGGGAGGGCAACTAAAATGATCAGGGGTTTGGAACAGGTCCCATATGAAGAGAGGCTAAAGAGACTGGGACTTTTCAGCTTAGAAAAGAGGAGACTGAGGGGGGATATGATAGAGGTCTATAAAAGCATAAGTGGTGTGGAGAGGGTGCATAAAGAAAAGTTCTTCATTAGTTCCCATAATAGAAGGACTAGAGGACACCAAATGAAATGAATGGGTAGCGGGCTTCAAACTAATAACAGAAAGTTGTTCTTCACAAAGCAAATAGTCAACCTGTGGAACTCCTTGCTGCAGGAAGCTGTGAAGGCTAGAACTATAACAGAGTTTAAAGAGAAGTGAGATAAAGTCATGGAGGTTGGATCCGTGGAGTGGTATTAGCCAGGGGGTAGAAATGGTGTCCCTGGCCTCTGTTTGTGGAAGGCTGGAGATGGATGGCACGAGACAAATGGCTTGGTCATTGTCTTCAGTCCATCCCCTCCAGGGTCCTTAGGGTTGGCCGCTGTCGGCAGACAGGCTACTGGGCTAGATGGACCTTTGGTCTGACCCAGTACAGCCGTTCTAAGCTCAGGGCTCAGAGTCGGGGGTCTCAGTGGACCACCTTGATTTTCATGCAAACCTGCTCCTGGGTGGCCATGCTGGCAGCTCTCCTGCCCTAGACGGCCACTTTACTGCGCCTAGCGCGGAGGTCGTGGATGAGGTCCATGATGTCCGCACTAGACCAGGCGGGCGCCCACCTCTTGCGGACCCAGGCAGGCTCCCGGGAGCCGCCAGCCTGGTCCCGGGAAGAGGCGGAGGGCTGGGTGGCAGCGGGTGGCTAGCTTGAGCCGTGCCAGGTGCAGGGTCTGCTAGCTGGGTGCTGGCAGGCTTGCACCTGGCACGAGCACCATAGCCAGCTTGTGCCCCTTTAAGGGCTCCGGGGCCGGGAGGAGGGCAGAAGAGTTTACCTGATGGTGCCCAGAGTGGCTACCAGGGAAAGCTGGGAAGGGCTAGCCTCCCGCTAGTTCGAATTAAGTGGCTACACAACCCTTAATTCGAACTACTTAATTCGAACTAGGCGTTAGTCCTCCTGGAATGAGGTTTACCTAGTTCGAATTAAGCGCTCCGCTAGTTCTATTTAAATTTGAACTAGCGTTTTGTATGTGTAGCCCCTATTAAAGTTAATTCGAACTAACGGCTGTTAGTTCGAATTAACTTTGTAGTGTAGACATACCCTCGGTTCTTACCCCAGCATTCTGATGCATGGTGACCTGTCTTACCAAAGCGGTAACATTCCTGGCTCCCCACTGTTCTGTGAGTAGGTTCTTGGGACATTTTATGCATCCCATGGGGTGCACTAAGGTATTGTGCCTCCTGTGTGGCCAGTTCCATGGAGACCGCAATATCAATGGCCTTCTGTAGGGTGAGCTAAGCTTCTGTTAACAGATGCCTCTATATAGCTTCACTGAGCAGGCCACACACTAACCTGTCACGTATGGCATCATTTAACATCTCCTTAAATTCACAGTGTTCAGCAAGCTTTTTCAAATTGGCTACAAATTGTACAATTGTTTCACTTTCTTGTTGGTCTCTGTTATGGAACCTGTACCTTTCTGCAATTACCAATGGTTTTGGAGCATAATGTGACCCCAGGATTTCCACAATGTCACTGTAAGATTTGGTCTCCGGCTTAACAGGGAGCAGCAAACTGCATAGCAGAGAGTAGGTCTTAGCCCCTACAAAGCTTACAAATATTGGCACCTTCTTTTCTTCTTTAATGTCATTTGCAATAACAAAAAGTTCAAAATGCTCAGTATATACGTGCCATTGCTCTATTGTCTCCTCAAAAGGTCCCAAACAAAAAACAGGACTATGTAGCACTTTAAAGACTAACAAGATGGTTTATTAGATGATGAGCTTTCATGGGCCAGACCCACTTCCTCAGATCAAATAGTGGAAGAAAATTGTCACAACCAAAAGGTCCCAGTGACCCTGTAAGTGTAGCCATGACTGTTGCACTCCCCTCCCCCCGCCCTTTTTTTTTTTCTTTTTCAGTGTCTGGGCTCCTTGATCTTAGTTTCAGTTTGCACAGTGTAGCAGTCTGTTCTTACCCCCACCTTCCAGAACAGACAGAAAAAAGTTTGTTTTCTTACATTGACTTCTACTTCTTTTGTTGCTGGAGGCGGCACAGGTATCCCACCGTCGTCGCCACTTGGTATGTCGTGGGGAGTTTCACAGTATGGGAAGAAATGAGTGGAAATGCAGAGAGCTGAAGTAGTTGCAAACGTCCATTTTATTGCATAGCACAGAACTAACTAGAATAAGCCCAGACTAGCTGGGCTGACCCCAGTGACCTACTCAGTTACTATAACAACAAGATCTATATCTACAACCCAATATACAACAGTATCTAATTATAACGTCTTCTGTTCTTCACAGCTTACTAATTTGCAGCTTTTTGTAGTCTATCTCCACTTGTGTGAGTGTGAATGGAAAGAACATGCACTAACCAACAATCATTTGGAAACTGAAGAAAAACATTGTTTTTGTTGTATTCACCAAGTCTTGTGATTACTCACTAGGGGTGCATCTACACTGCAGGGCTTAATTTGACATAAGCTATGCAAATTGAGCTACGTCAATTGCATAGCTTATTTCAAAATAGCTTATTTTGAAATAGAGCGCTCTTCCTCTGACTTCCCGTACACCTCGTACAATGAGGGCTACAGGAGTTGAAGTAAGAAGTCCTCCAGCTTGACAGTATTTCAACATTATTTCAAAATAACTGCCTGCTATGTAGACGTGGACTAAGTTATTTCAGAATAATGCTAGTTACTTTGAAATAATGTTGCTGTGTAGACGTACCCTAAGTTAGCCACTCTATCTCATGGTTATAACCTTATCTCCTTCCTTTAGAAAAAAACAACAAATGGTCTGGTAGCACTTTATAGACTAATAAAATATGTCGATGGGATCATGACTTAACTCCTGTCATCTGAAGAAGTGGGCTGTGCCCACAAAAGCTCATGATCCCATCTACATGTTTGTTCGTCTATAAAGTGCTACCAGACCATTTGTTGTTTTTTTCTAAAGGAAGGAGATAAGGTTCTCATAGACTCATAGACTCAGACTTTAAGGTCAGAAGGGACCATTATGATCATCTAGTCTGACCCCCTGCACCGTGCAGGCCACAGAATCTCGCCCACCCCTCTTAGAATAATCCTCTCACCTATGTCTCAGATATTGAAGCCTTCCAATACTTTGAAGGCCCCAACATGCAGAGAGTCCTTCAGCTGTGATCTGTGCCCAATGCTACAGAGGAAGGCGAAAAACCTCCAGGGCCTCTGCCAATCTACCCTGGAGGAAAATTCCTTCCTGACCCCAAATATGGCGATCAGCTAAACCCTGAGCATGTGGGCAAGACTCACCAGCCAGACACCCAGAAAGTTCCCTATAGCAACTCCTATCATCCCTCCATTGACCTATTTCCAACTGGAAATGAATGGTCAATTAGTTACCAAGATCATGTTATTTCATCCAACCATCCCCTTATCATAGAATCAGAACTGGAAGAGACCTCAGAAGGTCGTCAAGTCCAGCCCTCCGCTCTAGGCAGGACCAATCCCATCTAAATCAACCCGGCCAGGGCTTTGTCAAGCTGAGACTTAAACACCTCTAGGGATGGAGACTCCACTACTTCCCTAGGTAACCCATTCCAATGCTTCACTACCCTCCTAGTAAAATAGTTTTTCCTAATATCCAATCTGGACCTCTCCCACCACAACTTGAGACCATTGCTCCTTGTTCTGCCATCTGTCACTACTGAGAACAGCCTCTCTCCATCCTCTTTGGAACCTCCCTTCAGGAAGTTGAAGGCTGCTATCAAGTCCCCCCTCACTCTTCGCTTCTGCAGACTAAACAGACCCAAGTCCCTCAGCCTCTCCTCGTAGGTCATATGCTCCAGACCCCTAATCATTTTGGTTGCCCTCCGCTGGACCCTCTCCAATGCGTCCGCATCCTTTTTGTAGTGGGGGGCCCAGAACTGGACACAGTACTCCAGATGTGGCCTCACCAAAGCCGAATAAAGGGGAATAATGACATCTCTGGTTCTGCTGGCAATGCTCCTCTTAATGCATCCTAATATGCCATTAGCCTTCTTGGCTACAAGGGCACACTGTTGACTCATATCTAGCTTCTCATCCACTGTAACCCCCAGGTCCTTTTCTGCAGAACTACTACTTAACTGGTTGGTCCCCAGCCTGTAACTATGCTTGGGATTTTTCCGTCCCAAGTGCAGGACTCTACACTTGTCTTTGTTGAATCTCATGAGATTTCTAGTGGCCCAATCCTCCAATTTGTCTAAGTCACTCTGGACCCTATCTCTGCCCTTAAGCGTATCTACCTCTCCCCCTAGCTTAGTGTCATCTGCAAACTTGCTGAGGGTGCAATCTATCCCCTCATCCAGGTCATTAATAAAGATATTGAACAAAACCGGTCCTAGAACCGAACCTTGGGGCACTCCACTAGAAACCGACCTCCATCCTGACATCAAACCGTTGATCACTACCCGCTGGGCCCGGCCTTCTAGCCATCTTTCTATCCATCTTACCGTCCATTTATCCAATCCGCATTCCCTTAACTTGCTGGCAAGAATATTGTGGGAGACCGTATCAAAAGCCTTGCTAAAGTCAAGGTATATAACATCCACTGACTTTCCCATGTCCACTGAGCCAGTTACCTCATCATAGAAGCTAATCAGATTGGTCAAGCACGACTTGCCCTTTGTGAATCCATGCTGACTATTCCTGATCACTTTCCTCTCATTCAAGTGTCTCAAAATGGATTCCTTTATGATCCCTTCCATGATTTTTCCAGGAACCGAGGTAAGACTGACCGGCCTATAGTTCCCTGGATCGTCCTTCTTCCCTTTTTTGAAGATGGGCACTACATTTGCCTTTTTCCAATCATCCGGGATTTCGCCCGATCTCCACGACTTTTCAAGGATAATGGCCAAAGGCTCCTCAATGACATTTGCCAACTCCTTCAGTACCCTTGGGTGCATTAAGTCTGGACCCATGGATTTGTGTACGTTTAGTTTTTCTAAATAATTCCTAACCTGTTCTTTACCCACCAAGGGCTGTCCATCTTCTTCCCATCTTGCGTCGCTTAGCACAGAAGTCCAGGAGCCGACCTTGTCCGTGAATACAGAGGCAAAGAAAGCATTGAGTACTTCAGCTTTCCCCACATCCTCTGTCAGTAGGTTACCTCCTTCATCCATTAGGGACTGCACACCCTCTCTGATCACCTTCTTCTTGTTGACATGCCTGTAGAAACCTTTGTTATCCTTCACATCCTTAGCCAGTCGCAACTCCATTTGCGCTTTCGCCTTCCTGATAACCCCCCGGCATTCTCGAACTATACATTTAAGCTCCTCCCTAGTCATTTGTCCAAGTTTCCACTTTCTGTAAGCTTCCTTTTTGTGCTTAAGTACACCAAGGATTTCCCCTGTAAGCCAATCCGGTCTCCTACCAGGTTTGCCTCTCTTGCTACGTGTCGGGATGGTTTCTTTCTGTGCCTTCAATAAGGCTTCTTTAAAATACTGCCAGCTGTCCTGGACTCCTTTCCCCTTCATGTTAACATCCCAGGGGATTCTTTCCATCAGATCCCTGAGGGAGTCAAAATCTGCTTTTTTGAAGTCCAAGGTGTGTATTTTACTACTCTCTTTCCTTCCTTTGGTCAGGATCCTGAAATCTACCATCTCATGATCACTGCTTCCCAGGTTGTCACCCACCTCTACGTCCCCTATTAGTTCCTCCCTGTTTGTGAGGAGAAGGTCAAGCTGTGCACGGCCCCTGGTCGGATCCTTCAGCACTTGTACCAAGAAGTTATCCCCAACATTCTCCAAAAACTTCCTGGATTGCCTGTGTACTGCCGTATTGGTTTCCCAACAGATGTCAGGGTGATTAAAGTCCCCCATGAGAACCAGGGCCTGCGATCTGGAAGCTTCGCTCAGTTGTTCGAAGAAAGCCTCATCTACCTCATCCACCTGGTTCGGTGGCCTGTAGCAGACACCAACCACAACATCACTGCTGTTTGCTCCTTTAAACCTGACCCATAGACTTTCAACAAGTTTTTCTCCCTCTTTATACTGGAGTTCAGAGCAATCATAGTGCTCTCTTACATATAGTGCAACTCCTCCTCCTTTTCTCCCCTGCCTATTCTTCCTGAACAATCTATACCCTTCCATGACAGCGCTCCAGTCATGCGAGTCATCCCACCAAGTCTCTGTTATCCCAATTAAATCATATTTCTTGGCCTGGGCCAGGGCCTCCAGTTCTTCCTGCTTGTTGCCCAGGCTTCTCGCATTAGTGTACAAACACTTCAGGTAACCAGTTGATTGCACTATCTTCTCCATTCGAAACTGGGGTCCTCCTTTCTCGCTCCTTGCTCTATGCATTTCTTCCCGGTATCTGACTTTCCCACTCCCCTTAGGGTTTTGGTCACCGTCCCCCGACGAACCTAGTTTAAAGCCCTCCTCACTAGGTTCGCAAGCCTGCCCGCGAAGATGCTCCTTCCTCTCTTCGTTAGGTGGATCCCATCTCTTCCTAACAATCCTTCCGCCCGGAACAGAGTCCCATGGTCGAAGAAACCAAAGCCCTCTCTGCGACACCACCTGCGCAACCACGCATTTACGTCCTCAATTCGACGATCCCTGCCCAGTCCTTTCCCTTCAACAGGGAGGATGGACGAGAACACCACTTGCGCTCCAAAGTCTTGGATCCTTCTTCCCAGTGCTACATAATCCGCAGCAACCCGCTCAAGGTCATTCTTGGCCGTATCATTCGTTCCTACATGGAGAAGCAGGAAGGGGTAGCGATCTGAAGGTTTGATTAGCTTGCTAAGCCTCTCAGTGACATCCCGAATGCGAGCTCCCGGTAAGCAGCACACCTCTCGAGATTCCAGGTCCGGACGTCAGAGGGATGGCTCAGTCCCTCTTAGGAGGGAGTCCCCGACCACCACCACCCGTCGTTTCCTTTTGGGGGTGGTGGCCGTGGAACCCCCATCCCTAGGACTACGCATCCCATGCCTTTCAGTAGATGGTGCTCCCTTCTGGTTTCTACCTTGTGAGGTCCCTTCCAGAGCATTCAGCACTGCAGAGCCTGTGGAGAGAGCTTGAAAGCGATTGCTTACCTCTATAGCATCGGGGGAATCCCGTGCTGGCCTTTTTCCCCTTCTAGAAGTTACATGCTGCCAGTTCTCCTCTTGGTCGCGTACTGCCCTCACTGGCTCCTCTGCCTGCTGTGCTTGAAGGATCAATTGCTGCCTTCTATCGAGGAAGTCTTCATCCTCTCTGATCAAGCGTAAGGTCGACACTTGGGCCTCCAGTCCTCTAATTTTTTCTTCCAAAATCTCGACCAGCTTGCACTTGGTGCAGATGAAATCCGTTCTTTCTTCCGGGAGGAAGACAAACATGGCACACGCCGTGCAGGTAACAACAGCAGCAGACGCATCATCAACCATCGCTGCTGTCCTGGAGAAGGGATTTAAAAAGAAAGACAAGAGAACCTCCCGCCCTTCCCTCTCCCCTTCAGAAGTCCCTCTCAAAACTCCCTGTTAGCAATCACCTGTTCGCAAGCTCCTTGGTCGCTTGCCCACTGCCTTATAAAGCCCCTCCCCCTACCAAGGCTCAGCCAATCAGCAGAGGCTTCTACAATTCAAACTTTAATTAGAAGCTAACAGTTTCCACCTGCCAATCACAGCCCCTACCAATCACAGCACAAACTCTATCAAGGGGAGGGGGGAAGGGAAAAAAAAAAAAGCCTCACTCTCAAACAGGGGAAAATAAATAAATAAATAAATAAATAAATAAACAAACAAACAAACAAACAAACAAAAAAGAACACACACAACCCTCACTCACAAACACAAGCTCAGCATACAGCAAGAAGCCCCAAGCACAACACCCACTTCTCCCAAACTCCTGTATCTACTTGTCCTCTACCTGGAGAACTCCCCCTCTAAAGCCTCACTCAAACAGGGGGGGAGGAGGGAAAGGAAGAAAAAAAAAACCCCACAAACCACCACACACCAAACAAACACAAGCTCTGCACACACTGAGAAAGCCCCAATAACAAAACACACTTCCCTCAAGAGTCCTGTATCTGCTTCTCCTTCACCTGGAGAACTCCCTCTCAAAACTCCCTGTTAGCAATCACCTGTTCTCAAGGTTATAACCATGAGATAGAGTGGCTAACTTAGGGTACGGCTACACAGCAACATTATTTCAAAATAACTAGCATTATTCTGAAATAACTTAGTCCATGTCTACATAGCAGGCAGTTATTTTGAAATAATGTTGAAATACTGTCAAGTCATGATCCCATCTACATGTTTTATTAGTCTATAAAGTGCTACCAGACCATTTGTTGTTTTTTTCTGTAACAGACTAACTAGGCTACCCCCCGAAGCTCCTTCCTTTAGCATTAGCTGTCCTACCTTTTTTGTTATTTTTAAATGTGTTGCTGGTGAAAAGTACTAGATTTCACTGAGGACTAAAATGTATCTAAAATGTAACACAGATACAGCACAGACTTTCCTGCCAGCATGCCTGCCCTTTGATCTGGAAAACCTAATTTCTGGTGATATGAAAGTAACCAAGAGCTTATTTTACTCTGTCTTTCCTGGAAGTGATATCTGAAATAGTATTGGTTTCTATGCAGTCCATTTGTCCAGTAGAAATTGGATTGAACACCAGTTCATTTTATATAGGCCACTAAAAACACTTAACAGGTAAAATGACTTTTAAATATAAGCTAAACTGGATTTGGATCTAGGGACCTATAGATGAAGCTTTCATTTTTTACTAGCTGCTATCCAGCCTGCCTTAAGGTGCTGGCACTAACCTATAGTTATTTCATCTTGTTTAATCGGAATTGAGCATAGTCTTTAACTGTTCTCAGAGGATGGTTACCTGCATCATGCCCATAGAATATGGGGCTCATGTTGCTGTAAGCAATGCAATAATTTAGCCATGATTTGCAGCTTTCCCAGGAAACTGTCCCTTTTAAGAAAGACCCAATGAGCTGTTTTGCATTTTAATATAGTTCTTTAATAGCTCTGTATTTTCGGAGAACAGATTGAATAACAGTTTAATTAATTTAAGTAGGTTCAAAGCTGTAGCTTCCATTATTGTACTTTCCAGCATTGATTACTTTTCCATTATGAAAAATAATGCAGCTTCTAGTTGTAGATTCTTAAGTGCAGCGGTATCATCTCAACATGACAGGTGAGTGTGGAAGGACTTAGTTCGAGTTAACGTTTGACTGCCGCGTGAAGCCGCCGGCAGTTAGTTTGGACTAGTGGCATTTAAAAATGGCGCCTGGACGGGAAGATGCAAATAAAGCCCGGGATATTTAAATCCCAGGCTTCATTTGCAACTTCAAATGCCTACTTTAGACTCCCTAGTTCGAAGTAGGGGGCTCGTGTAGACATACCCCATGAGGTTTATGCAGTGTGTTAGCCATGTTGGCCCCCGGATATTAGCAACAAGGTGAGTATGTTATGAGAAAGCTGGACTTGATATGATATGCAGCCATGTTGTGCACTTAGCTGCAATAAATTGTAAGTGAGAACACGACTCTGAGAAGATTTTTCGCCTTGCTTAGGAAGACATAAACAGCTGCTGACAAGGTTAGCTGACCATCAGATGAGTGTCTATGTCTACGTCTTTTCCTAGGGCTGCTTTGCTGACAAGTAAAAATTAGGCTGTTGATGCTAAATGTTCATCCTATTAACGATTTATTTTAAGTTATGCTTTGTTTTAAGTTACTTATAAAAAATTCTGAAGTGTACTTTACAAAATTTGAGTTTTCTACAAGTGAGAAGACAATAATATTAATCTCCCTGGGAGAAATGCTGGCCACTGGGACTCTGTTGTTGCTACTTGCTACCACCTCAAATTTTGGTTAACTGTTTTGGGGTGCTTCTAGATTATTGTTATTTTTGATGTGTATTTTGTACTATATAGAAAATAAGGTTGGTGGTTTTTTTTAGTAGAAGCACTCTTCTGTGTACCAGACATTTATCAGACAGATGCTGTGTCCTGTAACTGATTTATTTCCTTAAACTGCCTGAAAAACAAATTAATTACCATAGCTTTGATTTCGGCTAACCCTGAGTAATAGGTGAAGTCATGTCTTTTATGGACCAACTTATGTTGTTGAGCGAGACAGGCTTTTGAGCTTATGTAGAGCTCTTCATCAAGTGTAAGCTTGAAAGCTTGTCTCTCTCACCAGCATAAATTGGTCCAATAAAATATATTACTTCCCCCAATTTGTCTCCCACAGATGGATGAATGATTGAAAATTCCATATACCTAACAACTTTATCATAATATTTGTGCTGAGTAAATGTTATTTCAACTGAGTAGCTATGTTATTTAAATCATGCAGTAATATTTACCTACTAATTATTAGTTAACATTCATCATTCAACATATTCTGGGTTTGTGCTAAAATGCTGGAAATGCCAGTTAATTTTTCTTAATTTTATTGGTGTATAAAATGAAAAGTAGACACAAGCATAATTCAAAACAAAGACCAAATACATTTCATAATATGACTGTACAGAAGTAAATTTAAACAAGTATTGTTGCCTCAAGTATCTCTGATATTTACTCCCTCAAACATAATAATGTTGCTAGGTATATAAGTCATCATGGGGAATACAATGACATGTTCTACACAATCAGACCTATTTAGCCAAGCAGGCACTATATTACTTCATCGTCTCAGAGCCATAATTTGAGATATAACCTTTAGGCAAAACTAATCCAAATCCTCTTCTTTCCCCATCTGGGTTTAGAACACAATGTAGCAGGAGACAAGCTAAAATGTAAAATACAGTGAAATAAGTTGAAAATGATGTTCATTTGCTAAGAAAAGGGACTGTGGCTAACCTGAGAGAAAATAGTGGCATTAAGAGCTTACAGTGGTGTATAGAAAATCCCTGCTCTGTGAAAAGTTTAATTCTGGTCCTATGCTGTTTGCAGTTTTGCAGCGGGGGAAATTTCACACGCTTCACTCAATAAGAATTCCAATTGAAATCCAAAGGGCTGTTCACAGAGCAAAGTACAGGTTGAACCTCCCAAAACCGGGACTCTCTGGTCCAGCAATATCCACGGTCCAGTGGGGCCTTGGAGAAGAGGCACAAAGGAGGTAGGGCACAAGTATTTGGGTATCTGGATTGCATTTAAATTCAAAAAGTGATCTCGTCCTCTAGAAGGCTGGAGACCACTGCCCTAACCCATAACTGGAGAGCATCTCTTCACTAGTTCTGGTTTCATTTTGTTTTAAAAGATTAACTGGCTGTTCCAACCCTATCTGCAAAAGCTAGTACAAATGAGCTAGTACAAATATAGAAACAGATTATTCCCTTTAAAGGAAACACAAACTGACATAAAACACTTTCTAAACACATTCATAACAAAGTATCTTTATATTTCTTTAGATAATCGATGAAGAAGAAACACAATTCATGAGTAATTGTCCTGTGGCTGTTACTGAGAGTACACCAAGAAGACGGACACGCATTCATGTTTTCTGGACAGCACCTCCTGTTGGTACTGGCTGTGTAATTCTGAAGTAAGTCCTTTTACATGGATCTGATTTACAAGTGAAACCAGGCTCAGTGTATAATAAGTCTAAGATGGTTTACAACATGTTGATGCAGTTTTTTATACACATGAGTCATCAGTAATTTAACCAACACAACATTTCCTGCAACCATTTGGCCTACATTTTTAAGAACAGACTTAATATTTCTGGAGACAACTCTGTGTTCCCTGTTGCAGCCATTTAGAGACATAACTTTTAGAAGACTTCACCGACAAATCAGGCAGTTAGTCTTCAAAACATTTGTTGAGGAAATTATGCCCATAATGACAGAGGTATAGTTAAGATGCCGTTAAATCCTTATCTTTTAGCCAGTGATGTCAATAGTGCTGCATTAGGGTATCTCCCTTTCTCAGAGTAATCCATGTCACTACAGAAGCATTGTGTTATATCTGCATTCAGGACTTTTTGACAGAATGTTGTTTTGTTTTCTGATTTAAAGTTACAACACCCATTTAAAGCACACCGTGCCCCGTGTTGCAAGCTAATTTAAGAACTGCGTAGGATGTAAAGGTGATACAATAGTCCCCTCTGCATTTAAAGAAACTTCACTCAGTGTCAATGAACTGTTTACTAGAGAGATGATTCCCCCTGCCCACCAGTATCATCTTTATCTTTGGTTGTATTTGAGCCCATTCTTATTCCCCAAAGGGTTGTCTATACCACGCAGTTATTTCAAAATAAGCTATTTCAGAATAACTCCTGAAAAAACATTTCAAAATCGTGCATCCACACTACAGATGTCCATCAAAATAGCACAGATTTATGTCTAACTAGTGTATCCACACTGATTGGAGCCTCAATTGCATTTAAGCTCCCCCAGAAGCACTCTGGGCAGGGCATCAGGACGGCAGTCACTTCCTGTAGCTGATGCCTGAAGCTATCTGAGGTTCATGCTTAAAGGGACCCCCCTCTGCAGTTGTGTCTCAGTCTCCTCTCCATTGCCTACCTCCTCGAGGGACAGCAAACTTCTCATTGCATGCTCAGGTTGCCCTTGGCACTTCTGCTATGGAGCCGGACCAGCTGCAAAGCAGTCACCAGCTCTTAGACCTCATGCTTCACCTCGTGACACAATTAATGCAGGCTGCCTTCATAGCACTGCAGAACCAGGACCAGAAGCACACTCTGGGATACCTCCTCACCCCACTCCATGGTTTTCTCATGCACCACAGCCCCTCCCAACTTTCCCTGCACACCAGCACACCAGTTCTGACTGGTGGGACCTTATCGTCATGGAGCAGTAGGAGTGGCTCCAGAATTTCCTCATGTGGAAGGACACCTTCCTCAAGCTGTGCAAGTGGCCCACCCCTGTCCTCGGGTGATGGGACACCCTCATGCAACCCGCCAACTGCCTGCAGAAGTGTGTTGCCATTGCTATTGGGAAGTCTGCCACACTGGACAGCTACCATTCTGTCAGGAACCAGTTCGGCCTGGGGAGATCAAATGTTGGGGCCATGCTCATGCAGGTATGACTCTCTTACTATTGTCCCAGGAGGGTGGTGAAGCCCAGGAATGAGGTTCCCTAGGGAAGGGGGTATTGTGGATTCTCCCTCCCTGGAGGTTTTGCAGTCCTGTCTTCACAAAGCTCTGTGGGAGATGGAGTAGCTGGGGTTGCTCCTGCTGTGGGAAGGGGCTTGGGCTCAGAGAATTCCTGAGGACTCTGTCAACCTGTTTGTCTCCTTCTACAGGTGGTGAGAGCCATCAACACCATCCTTCTGAGCAGGGTCACTATCCTGGGTGATGTGGACTGTATCGTCACCAGCTTTGCTGCCATGGGCTTCCCCAACTGTGGGGGGGGGGGGCACTGATGGACCCACAACGCCATCCAGGCCCCCGATCACTGGGCATTCAATTACATCAACAAGAAGGGGCACTTTTCAATGGTGCTCCAGGACCTTGTGGAGCACTGAGGCCACATTAACATCAGGTGGTCGAGGATGGCACAGGACACCCATATATTCCACAACTCCAGCCTCTTCCAGACGATGCATACCAGTAGTTTTTTTCCTGACTGCACCATCAGGATCAGGGACGTTGACATGCCCATGTGCATTGTGGGTGATGCAGTCTTCCCCTTGTTCCTCTGGCTAATGAAGCCCTACATGGGTCACCTGGACCCCACCAAGATACAGTTCAATGCCAGGCTCAGCAGGTCCCGCATTGTGGTGGAGGGCGCCTTTGGCTGTTTGAAGGAGAGGTTCCGGTGTCTCCTCACCTGCCTGGACTTCAGCAAACGGAACATCCCCAGAAGGTGGCAGCCTGATGTATTCTGTATAACCTGTGAGAGAACAAGCAGGAGATGACCCTGTCAGGGTGGAGGGCAGAGGCTGAGTGGCTGGTCAGGGCCTTTGAGCAGCCATGCACAGCTGCCATCCGGCAGGCCCATCAGGGGGCTGTGCACACCTGGGAGTCCCTGAGGGATAGGGCTGGGACTGGCACCTTTCTCAGGTGGTCCTACCGCTTTGTGTGCATGGCCCTCAACAGTCAAAGGAAGGGACTGAGGGGAGGGAAGCTGGAGGGACAGGGGTAGGGACAGGGGCAGAAGCAGGTGAAGGGGGCACTTGGAAGGAGTAGGTGTGGGGGGACGGCTGCTGGACCACTCAATTGCGGCAAGCAGGCGGTAAATGGCAGTGATGTATACCCCATACATGCTGCAGTTCTGCTGAGATGAGATGTCAAGTGCTGTGACATAGCTCCCGGTTAGCACTGTGCTCTTCCAAGTTGGCATCCCCCCTCTGCTCCTGCTGCTCGAGACACCACTGCAGGGCACGCAGGCAGGTGATGTGTTCTGGCTCCAGGTCCTCACAGGGTCACCTGTGGTGGTGGCTCTTGAGATCGGGAGGACAGCACAGGAGGTGGTATACACACCACAGTCACTCTGGCCCAGCTGTGAAGGAGAGAGAAGTGCAGTCATCCCAGGAGACACTGCATGAAGCCTTACCCTCATCTCTGAGCTGACACTGAAAGGTCTCAGTTCTGGTGAAGGCAATGTGCTTTGAGCAAGGTTATCTGTGGCCTAGACAGTGGGCCTGTCCTGCAGAGACACAGATGTCCCAGAGGAGCCTTGCTACGCCCACACTCTGGAGACAAGCAGGCATAGGAAGGGTCCTGACAAGCCAGGGTGGGAAGAGGGTGAGAGGGCGACTCAGCTTCCCTCTGTGCCATGCTCACACTAGGTGTGGCAGTGGCAGCATCCGACAGAGAGAGGACTTCTAGCCTTGGCTTCTGGAGGAGAGGGGTGGAGGGTGTTGGGGAAGGTGTGTGTGAGCAGCAGATGCCACTTGTCAGGTAGGGTCCCTTCCTCTTCCTGCCCCCAGCAGGTTCTCGTGCCAGGGGTCTGGTGTCCTCTGCCTTGCTGCACTTGACTGGGAGTGGATGCTGCCCTGAGAGTGCAGGCATCAGCCTGCGCTGTGTTTGGCACTGCTGTGTGTGTCCATGCATCCAGCCTCCTTAGTGGTGGCTTATGGTGGGAAGGTGTCCCACTATGGAGTCAGGAGTCAGGCAGGCCTGTTCAGGAACCCTGTGAGCAGGAGCAGTCTCATGGGGCTGTCTGCTCCAAACTGGTGCTCCATGTGCACCCACGTGCACAGGCTGCTTTGCGATCCCTAGGCCGAGAAGGCCTGACTCCTCTCCCCACGTCTGTCTAGGAAAGTAATGGAACTCACTTGATGGGCCTTTGCTGGCTTCGTCCAAAACTTGGGTGACATCCTGGAAGGGGGTATCAGCTCCAGGCACAGGATGACCTCCTGGCTGGTGGGCATCGTGTCCTGGCTGGCTTCGTCTTTCTCCTCCACCTCCTCATCACCCTCTTCCACAGTCCTGCGCTCCGGGGGGGCTCACAATAGGCTTCTCCAGGCTGGAGTCCATGACGGGAGGTGGTGGGAGGAGGGGGGAGGGGACCAGTCCCCCTCCCATGTGGTGCAGCTGTTCATAAAAGTGGCAGATCTGGGGTGCCACTCCAGAGTGGGAACTCCATTCTCTGGCCTTGGTAGGCCTGCCTTGGTTCCTTGATTTTCATGCTCCCTTGCCTCTGGGTGCGCATGTCACCTTTCTGGCCCAGGCTTGCAGCTATCCGGCCGTAGACAACTGTGTTCCTGCATCTGCTGTGGAGATCCTGGAGGTTTGCCTCCCTCCCCAGACCTCTATGAGATCCAGGATTTCCACAGCAGATCAGGAAGGGGTCCTCTGCTTCTGCCCCTGAGCAGGTGCTTCAGAGCTGGCTGCCAGTTTGCTAGTAGCCTTGGGGGGCTTGGTGGGAGCACTGGGGTCAGCCATTACTGCAGAAATGGGTGGTGCTGTGTGGCACTGGGCTGTCATTGCCTGCATTGTGCCACAAGCAGTTTCCCCTGTGGCTGCAGCTTTAAAAGCTTCAGGGGTAGGGAAACTGTAGAGTTTTGAGAAGTATGGACAGAGAGGCCACCAGGGCAATTGTGAGAATCCCTGAAGGCCAATTATTTTGAAATTAGCAGAGCTGTGCTGTCCACACTCGCCCTCTTTCGAAATAGCTATTTCGAAATAGCTGTTATTGCTCATGAAATTAGGGTTTATTATTCCAGAACAAGGAGCTTTTTATTTCAAAATTATTTCAAAATAACTGGCTTGCTGTGGGCACACTCACCTTGTTGTTTTGAAATAATGCTGTAGTGCCGATGTACCCCAAGATGACTGGGGTTTTCCCCACAAACATTGTGGTAACTAGTTGATGGCATTGTTTCATCCTGATGAGAATGAGTGATATTGCTCTGTGTTATCAGCACATTGTAGGCCAGGGGTGGGCAATACTTTTTGAAGAGGGGGACACTCCTAGATTTTGGAAAGTGGCCGAGGGGCACACTCTTTCATGGTATTAATGGAGGAGATGCGGGGTCTGGGATGGAGGTTGGGTGCAGAAGGGACCTGGGGGTAAGGGACTGGGGTACAGGAGGGAGAATAGAGTTTGGGTGAAGGAGGTGGTTGTGACCTAGGGCAGGGGACTGGAGTGCAGGGGTTTGGGATGTGACCTAGGTAGGAGGGGATTGTGATCTGGGGGAGGAGATTGGGATGTCAGATCTTGGAGGCAGCATGGGTGCAAGAGGGGGCCGGAGGTTTTGGGTATGTTGACTGGAGGGCAGAGGGCTGGGAAACAGAGAGGCTGGAGTGCCAGAGGGAGGCTGTGGCCAGGAGACTTACCAGCCAGCAGCCAAACCAGCCTGCCTGCCTGCAGAGCTAAAGGCTTGCATAGCTTAAAATGCTTCCCAGCCAGCCTGCCCGCCCGACGATGTGCTTCAGTGAATAACTGAGCCTAGGAGAGGGGGTGTGATTCTTAGCTGCCTGTTATTGAAACAGGAAGCTCCCATTGGCCAGTTTCTGGCCAGAAACTGGACAGTGGGGTTGTGCTGGGGGTGGGGGCAGCTCCTGAATCTTTCCCCCTCCCCTCCAGTTTTGAAACAAAAATGGGGTCCAGCAGCCTCGTTTGAGTGGTGTGTGGGGCTGTGAGGCAAGCGGGGAGCCTGCCTGGGGCTCCCCACTTCCTCCACAGGCTGGATCTAGCCGTATTTTGCCCAGGCCTGTTGTAGGAATTTGACCCTGAAGCATCACCCATTGTTTACTGATGACTGAAACAGGAAATGAAAAATGTTGAATGCAGTAAAAGCTACAGCAGACATTTAACTAAGCTGAATTTAATTCTTAGCACTCATTCATGTTACAACTCCTGCAATACTTTTAACAAGGGTTGGGCAGCTAAACTGCTGTGATTGCTGCTTTTTACACTGATCAAAGCTGTCTCTGTACTGTCTACTACTTTGCTGTATCCACCTGAGTTTTGTCACTTATGCTCTCGTCCTCCGGGGTGAGAAAAGCTTCTCCCGCTCTCCCTGGTGTGCTGGGGGGGTCCAGCAAAGCCACTGGACCCCCCAGCAGACCGGGGACACCCGAGCAAAGCCGCCGCCTGGGCGGCTTTGCTCGTTTGCCCGGCAGCAAAGCCGCCCTGGCGGTGGCTTTGCTCGGGTGTCCCCGGTCTGCTGGGGGGGTCCAGCGGCTTTGCTGGACCCCCCCAGCAGACCACGGGGACAGGAGCGAAGCCGTACAGGCGGCATCCCGCCGCCTGTGCGGCTTTGCTCCGGGGCAAAGGAGCAAAGCCACACGGGCGGCGGGGTCCCCTCCGCCTGTGCGGCTTTGCTCGGGTCTCCCTGGTGTGCTGGGGGGCTAGTGTGCCCCACCCCCAGCAGACCAGGCTTTTGTTGCGGGACGCCTCGGGTAGAGCAGCTGGGGTGCTGCCGGGTTGGTCCTGTGGGAACCTACCGGGCAGTGCCCCAGCTGTTCTGTCCCAGGCTCCAGATTCAGCAGCTGTTGAAACTGATCAGGCTGATTCCAGGAAGCTGGGGGCAGAGCAACTCTGCCTCGGGCTTCCTATAGTCAGCCCCTGGTCAGTTTCAGTGGCAGCAGCTGAATCTGGAGCCAGTTCCGACTTACATACAAATTCAACTTAAGAACAAACCTATAGTCCCTATCTTGTACGTAACCCAGGGACTGCCTGTATATGACAACTAGGTACGACCATAATATATATAATAAATATTCATATGAATGGAGTTTGAATTTATCCCGAACCTCATAATTTCTGACCCTACCTTTACAGTAATTATGGTGTGATCTTTCAGAATTATAGGTTGTCAGGAGGAACAAAAGTGAGCATACCACCAACAGAGTCTCTCCTTTCTATTTCTGAGAGATTCATTTAGTAATGGCTAGAGAGAAAGTGTGGGTGATTTAGTAAGTAGCTCTCTAATTTCTACAGCATGTATATTACTCATCCAAATACTGAACCATTTCCAAATTGCTAAGTTTGCAGTACCTGCCAAAATCAAAGCATGGGTGGAATAACAAGGTCAGGTGGAAGGGCCTTTATTAGATACACATGGTTTGGTGAATGCAAATGAATAAACACTGTTTGATTGTTAGCTGTCTTTCAATAAAAGTTCTGGAGAAAATAGTCATCCCCAAGCTAGCTGCTTACTGATGCAAAAGATAAATTGACTGTTGTACTTTGAGTTCAGTTCAAAAGAAGAAAGAAACAGCTTCCTTTTATTGTGATTTGTTGGAGCCAGTGATTAACGTTATAATATGGCTTTCATTTGCACAGAAATTCAGTGCTTGGTAGCACAATACATAGCAATTACTGTTGTGCTTTTTGGCATAAACTTAATACCATTCACACTTTTCCATTTGGAGCTCATCTAAATGATAGGGTTCACAGTAAGCCTTCTTTATAATCGCCTCCTCCTCATGCTCCCATACAAATGCTGGGCAGCATTTTCTTAATTGTTTAGGCAATCATGAGAGCTTCAGTGAGACCATAAAATTACATAGTTTAAAAATAGCCATTATAATTAGGGATGGCCAAAACTAGGGAAAAGAAATTTTGCTACCTTGAACTCTGATGGGGGCAAATTTGAACTATGTTATTGTTCTTCATTTCATCCCTTCTCTGACTTTTCCTTTTTTGTGTAAATGCAGGAGTGCAACTAAATTGTACTACCAACTACCCCAATAATTTGCAGTTAAGATTTGCATCTTCTGGTAGTTCTCAGCCAGTTTTGAGCAGAGAGGACCTGATTCTTATCTTATACCATAAACTGATCCATTGGCTTCAACTTACATTGGTGTAAATATAAAGAGAATCATGCCATGGGGTATGTCTGTACTTTAGAAGGTTTTTTTTGGAAAACCGGCCATTTTTCCAAAAAAAGTCACTTACGTCCACACAGCACTTGCGTTCTTTCAAAAAAAAAATCAAAAGAACAGAGGGGTTTTTATGACATTGGTAAACCTCTTTCTACAAGGAAGAAGTTTTTTTCTGAAAGAGCTCTTTTGGAAAAAGGCGTGTGTGGACGGGGAAGAGGGAGTTCTTTCAAAAGAAGAGGAAAGAGGAAAAAGCACAGGTGTCCTGGTGGCCACTCCGTCCATAGTAATCACAGCTTAAATGTGAGCTAGCATCCATTCAGTGTGGATGCTCTCTTTTGAAAAAGCAGATGGCTTCTTCAATGCGCTTTTGTGTGTGGACACTCTTTTTCGGAAGTTTTTTTGGAAGATCTCTTCCGAGAAAAGCTTCTTCTGAAAGAAGCCTGCAGTCTAGACAAAGCCCAAGGCTATGTCTAGACTGCAAGCCTCTCTTTCGAAAGATACTTTCGAAAGAGCCTCTTTCGAAAGAGCGTGTCTAGACTGCACGCGGAATTTTGAAAAGGCAAGCCGCTTTTTCGAAAGAAAGCACCCAGTGAGTCTGGATGCTCTCTTTCTAAAAAGCCTGTTTGCTTTCAAGAACGCCTTCTTTCGAAAGAGCACTTTCGAAAGAAGGCGTTCTTCCTCGTGGAATTAGGTTTACCACCGTCGAAAGAAAAGCCGCATTCTTTCGATTTAATTTCGAAAGAACGCGGCTGCAGTCTAGACGCAGGTGAAGTTTTTTCGAAAAAAGGCTACTTTTTTCGAAAAAAACCCTGAGTCTGGACACAGCCCAAGAGAAAAGGTAGTTATCAGTTTGTTTAATGCAGCTAACCTACAAATTCTACTCTTGTTACGCCGGCCTAAATCCAGAGTAACTCTGCAAACTTATGACATTACTTTGTAACTGAACCAGTGTAACTGGGAATAGAATTTGGTCTGATGTTACTTTATTTCCCTGGTTAGAAAAATCTGCTACCTGAGACCCACAATTGACCAGCAGTCCCCTTATTACCTGTTTGGCTGGGAAAAGCAAGAAGTGGTACTGGAAAATGAGAGAGTCCAGATGAAGCATGGGAAGTAGAAATGTTTTGGCAGGAGTATTACTCAGTTTGCTGCATAATTCCAATGGCAGTTTGTAAGTAGCATGGGTGTACTCCTTCACCCCACTCCACCTTGCTTTGTCATACTCTATTCATCCATTTTTTTAAATAAAAAGTTAATGTTACCAGGTACTTTACATCTGATATCACATAACCATAATTGGTACAGGACACTGGAGCCAGATTCCTCACTCCCACTGTGATTTTGCAGCACAGAAGCCTGGAAGTTTGGTCTCTGTTTGCCCCAGTTTACAATAAGTCTCTTGAATTCTTTCAGAACTGCAATACAGAACCACAAGTTTGCTGAGCGGGTCTACATTTCTTGGATACACATACAATACTAACGCAGCAAAGTACATAAGCACATATGTAGGTCCCATTGAAATCAGACTTTAGTACATGCTTAAAATTTAAACATGTCCTTAAGTGCTTTGCTAGTCTATTGCCTATACTCTCTGCAACATGTTTGTGCACACAGTGGGCTCATTGAAACCTTGTCTGGAATCTGGGAGCCACAATCCTCTATCCAGGTCCAGCCTTCGGGCAAGGCGGTTGCCTGGAGCCCCATGATGCCTGGCCCCCTCCTGCCTGGCCACTTGCTCGCTGCCCTGGCTGGGAGCTGCCTGGCCATGTAGTGCAGCGTGCCACCTTGGGCCCCACAAACTCTTTGGCCGGACCTGGCTCTATCCCTATAACAAGTGGCACATCTTAAAAACAGATGATGTGAAAGTCCTGGTTGCCATTACGTGCCATTACCCAGAAGTAGAATGCCACTATGTACCATTACCCAGAAGTAGAAACATTTTCAGCCTTGGACTTGGTTATTTGAACATTGCTAATCACCTCTCTTGCCATACAGTTGGATGAAAAAAAATCCTCCAGTGTCAATGTAGCTCTGATTGTGGTGTTCCAGTGGAAGAGGAAGAGGGGTGAATTCACCACACAGATCTGGGTAGGTGGCCTCTCGCATCAAAAAGTTCTGCAGCCACTGTTCATCCTCTCAAAGGCCTTAAGATGTAGGCCCACTACATCCTGGGCCCAAATCCACTTTGTGGAATTGCTGTGTGAATGCCAAGAGCAACCTGAATTTTTTAGAGAGGTAGCCACGTTAGTATGTTTCAGCAAAAACAACAAGGAGTCCAGTGGCACTTTAAAGACTAACACATTTGTTAGGGTCTTAGTGCATAAATTTTTGTGAGCTACAACTCACTTCTTCCCATGCTGAAGTGAAAAAGAAAGACAGACAGCAAGAGATCTTCCGAAAAAACTTCTTCCGAAAGAGAGCGTCCACACACAAAAGCACGGTGAAAAAGCCATCTGCTTTTTTGAAAGATAGCATCTACTGGACACTATCTCACAAGTAAGCTCTGATTGCTATGGACGGAGTGGCCATCAGGGCACCTGTGCTTTTTCCTCTTTCCTCTTCTTTCAAAAGAATTCCTTCTTCCCCGTCCATACACGCTGTTTTCCAAAAGAGCTCTTTCAGAAAAAGGCGTTCTTCCTTGTAGAAAGAGGATTACAATGCCAGAAAAACCCCTCTGTTCTTTCGATTTATCCTCAGAAGATCACGACTGCAGTATGGTTGTAACTCAGGTTTTGTCAGAAAAATGGCTGTTTTTCTGACAAAACTCTGTAGTGTAGACATACTCTTAGAGACTGCAGCTTGTTTTTCTCTTTTCTTTTTCCAAGCTCTTTTAGGGCAAAAGAGCTTGGGGTATGTCTAGAGGTGGGTTCAAGTGTTCACCCCTGGTTTCTTAGGGATAAAAATCACTTGATGGTGGCAGCAATCCTTCAAAATCTGTGGACTGTGGGAAGGTTGTTGTAACCAGTGCCTGTAGAGACAAGGTTTTGAAGCTCTCTTGCGGGCCCCCACCTTCTGCACTCAGAGTGCCAGAGTGGGGGAACAGCCCTGACACCCCCCATTAAAAATTATTTCCCACCCCTGTATTATATAACTGGGATTTCCGGTGCTTATGATATGTAGCTTATATGGTAAGGTAAATATTTACAAGATTTTATTTACTAGCTGTTCACCTTCTGCCATCCAAACTGTTCTTAGCTGAACAACAAATGAAAATCCAAAATAGCCATTATTTCTCGCATTTCCTGTAACATATCAAAAATCTTCATCAAGGCCTCTTCAGGCTCTGTTCATAGGAAAAGTTTTGAACTATAAATAAAACTAAAAATTTTATTCTTTTTGAAAATAAGTACGGAATTTGTTGTTTTTCTGCATAAATAATGTTGCTCATCAATTCATTAACTGCCTCTTTTCTGGATATAAGCAGCTATCAGAGGGCTGAGCAACTTGAAAGGAGTCTCCCAAATAAAAACTCTGGCAGATTTAGCACATCACTGCATGTATTTTTTAAAATTAGCTTCTTGGGAAATTGTGCATATGGTCTGTTGGCTGAACTGGTAGCAAAACATACTGCAGGTTTCAGGAGCAACTTCAAGATTCAAATGTGTTGGGTGGAAGGACGTGGTCCTGGGAGGAAAACATGAAGGCCATGTCTACATCAGGAAACTATTTTGAAAGTACTAAATTTGCCTTAAGAACTTCCAATTGAATAAATTCGAACTAGCATGTCCTCCCTATGGGGAAGCATCGAAATTAGTCCAAGGCAGGAAGCACTCTGGGGACCTGCAGAAGGCCTCCAGGAGGCCAGTAAGTTGGAATTAGCAGCACTGGAGTATCCACACTAACATTATTTTGAAATTACTATTTCAGAATTAGCGTTACTCCCCGTGAAAAGCAGGAGTACAGAATTCAAATTCTGTAGCCCGCTATATCGAAATAATGGGGTTGGTAGTGTGGATGCTCCACTAATAAATTTGAACTTGGGGGGTTATTTTGGAATAAGGTCCTAATGTAGACCAGGGCTAAGGCACCACTGGATGTTAGATCTTTGATGGCCCTCATCAGGCTCTGGGCTAGTGCCTGGTGCAATAAGAGAGGCCGGTGTCCCCTAGCAAACCCCCAGCAGTTCAAAGGCAATGCTCCCCATGAGTGCAAGCCATCACCTTTCTGTCCCTCACATAAGGCTTTTAAGGAGTCAGTCTGGCCCACTGGCTAGGGACCTGAACAGGAAGTCGGGAGACTTTGGGGCTCTTCCCAGGTCTGCCATTGACATGCTATATAACTCTGAGTGGGCCAGTTCAGCTCTCAGTGCCTCGGTTTCCCTGGTGGGAAAACGGGGAGTATGACACTTCTCTTGTTTTGTTAAGTGTTGAGTCTACAAATGAAAGGGGCTCTATTCAGTCACATTATTTGATCAGCCTAATGATTAAAATACTTTAACATGTTCTTTTAAAATATTTTTATTTCTTATTATATGATGAACAAGGGTATCATCAACCTTAGCTGTAATTGCAGCTTATAGCCCTTTTCCTTATTCCTGGGGCAAAAATGCCAACCAGGGTTTTACCTAAATATGCAAGGAAGAATTGGGAGCGTATATATGTACTCATTCAGCTGCTGTATTAATAACATATCTAACACTGAATGATATACAACAGGGGTGGGGAAACCTAAGACCTGGAGGCCGGATGCTGTCTCCAACTTGCCTGGATCTGGCCCCTGAGGCTCGAGGCTCCCCTAGCCAACACTGGGAAGGGGTGGGTTTTTTCCCTCACTTGTTTGCAGCCCCCTAGTACTATAATTTCTCCTTTTGAATGCCATTAGGTCTAGTGCTTCATAGAAATAAGATTAAAGGTATACCTTACTTTTGATACGAAACCTAAATTCAATTTAAATCAATCACAAGTATATTAGACCTGTGTTCACCACCAAGAAGCACAACATTTGTTTTTGGTCATTAACTTTTTGTCTAATATGGATATAAACTTTTGTGATGCCAGTGGATATCCAAGAACATTTTGAGGCTACTGTTTGGTGCTGCATTCAAGTTCAAAATATGTTCACTGAGAAAAGTTACATAAAGCAGTAAGTCACATGGTATTTCCCATTATGGCCAGTAGCTCCACTTCCAGAAAACCCATGTGAACATGTATGGATCACAGAACTTAAAAACCCATTGTTGGGTTCACAGTGAATTCCAGTCATAAGAAAACCAGGTTTGTTCCAGGTTCAAGTTTTGAGGTTTTTTAATGTTAGTACCTGAAAATTCCGATAGAATAGTTCTGTAGTAAATAACATGTGGTCCTGTTTTGAACCCAGCTTCAAAGGATTACCAGTTATGATCACGATTCATCATTGTTTGATGTGTTTAATTCATTAAAGACTTAACAATGTAAAGGAAATTAAAGAGCTCTTCCCTTTATTCAATGTTTGGCATTTTTATGTCTTAACAAATAACTTTAATTAACAAATTAACAATACCTCGAGAAAAACATTTGAGTGTATTTTTAAATATTCATGAGGAAAACAGGGGGAAAAGACAATGTCATGTGTAATAAGAGTAGCAGGTTCCCCAAATGCTCAGGTGTTGAAATTTGCTTTAGGCTGTATTCTGCTCCCCTCAAAGGTAGTTCCACATTTACTGATGTGGAAAAAGGCTCAAATTGTTAGTTCCTTAGCCACTGCCACTTCTTCTTGACAGTGTCTTTTCTGAATTCTTTATTTTTCTGTATTGTAAGCAGTAAAAAGTCGAAGAGGGAGAGACACTATTATTTTCTAATTGTTTTCTATTTGTAAATGAAAATCATTGTTAATTTAGGACACTAGCAGCTGTAAAGCATTTGCTATTCCACAGCTGTCATCATCAGCACTCTGGTTTATTTTATAAACAGATGTTTAATTTGACTTTAATGCCATTGTCAGCTTAATCATGACATTCATAATTTTGTTTCTGTTTGAAACATAAAACAGGATGATAAATGAAGATACCAGAAGTGTTTTGATATTTCTTTAGCTCTAGAACAGTTTAACTCACTATTTATTTTTGTTAACCACATGAATTGAAGTAAACTTCTTCCACTGCACAAAAATGCATAGTTAGGACATGATTTGTCTTTTATTATGTCAGCCTGTAAAGGCAATATTTTGCTTAGGAAAGCATAACATTAATCTAAAAAATGGATATGCCCTTTTATAGATAAAATTTCTTAATCTCCAAATTACAGAAAAGCGTTCTCTGTTTATACATTACAGGCAGTGAGCCTGATTCTGATCTGACTTATTACTAACTTCAGTGAAATAAAATGCCTGCTATACACCAGAGGAAATGACAGGCAAATAGTTTCATTGACTAGAAAAATGATATTGTAAAAACTCTAGTACAACAGTGGTAAATAATTCTATATACTATACAAGTTCATAGTTTGCTTTTCATGGAAGATTTTACCCTGTATTGCTTATGCATGATGCCCACTGACTTTAACAGGATTTAAAGAAGTTTTAAGTAAAATATCTGGGCCAGATCCTCAGCTGGGATAAATAAGTATAGCTTCATAGACTATACTTCTGCCATTTCAAAGATACAGTCCAGGGGTTCAGTACTGAAGTCCTTAGAGTTGCAGAAATGTCACTGAACTTAATGTGCATCGCTGTATACACGGTACATAGCTTGTTCCTATTCTATATCTATATCTATAATCTAGTATATGTGTCTATATATTGTACATAATCAACCCATACCACAAAGTTGTATTCATAAATTTTCTTGTAGCTAGTGATATGTACTAAAAGAGACTAATAAAAGATAAAAAATAATTGGTCATACTTTGTATTAAAGTGCCATTTATAAAGAGCTAAACAATTATTTATTATTGTAAATATGTTTCACAAATGAGTAACACTGTTATAAATACATCAGGAAGACATTATGTAGATTATAAGCCTCTGTTATATGTTTATTGCCCCATTGGCAAATTGATCTCTACAAGAATCTATAACAATTGATTCATCTTTTATTAAAGTGTCTGTTACTCATTTATGAATCTTTTATAAACAACCTTAATATAAAGCATGACCGTTTTAGATTTCAACATCTGCAGATGGATGAAAAAATTGTCTGGACAAAGTTGATTTTCAAATTTAGAGTCAGATTTTGTCATCTTAATGTTGAATAGCACATGGAGCTTTAATGTTAGTAAGATGACAAAATATGCCCCCTGATAGAGTAATGACAGCAAGTCTAAAATAATATTGGCCACTATGGTCATTTCCTGCAGTGGAAGTCTCTGGATGAGAAAAGTCCTCTGGGAACTCTGTGCCTTTTACACCCCAAAGAACCTGCCTGAACACTTTTCCCTTCTATGGAGCGGAGGGGTCACATTGACACATAGTGGGTAAATCAGTGGTGAAATCCGTGTTCATTTCCACAGATTTCAGGTCAGCCATGAGAGAGTTTGCCTATTACTTCTCAGTGTTGTGTGAGCTTCCCTTTGCCATTCCCACCCCAAGGCAGCATTTTAATTTGTGTTGGAAGCTACAGAATTAACTCCTGTGCTGCTATATCCATAAAAATTCTCTAGGCTACGTCTAGACTGCCCCCTCTTGCGCAAGAGAATATGCAAATGAGGCGAAACAGTGAATATCGCCGGGCCTCATTTGCATACTTAATGAGCCGCCATTTTTGCACAAGGGACTTTTGCGCAAAAAGGAGCTGTCTACACAGGAGGCAGAACAGCTCTTGTGCAAGAGGGGGTTTTTGTAAAAGAAGGAGCAGTGTAGACTTCTCCTTCTTGTGTAAAAGCCCCTTCTGCAAAAATGGCGGCTCATTAAGTATTAAATGTGACGAGGCGATATTCATCACTGCGCCTCATTTGCATTTGTTCTTGCGCAAGATTTGGGCAGTATAAGACTTACCTCTAGTGTTTAGGGAACCAGAGTTCATAGCTTCTTCCCTGTCCTGTCCTTCCCTGCTCGCTCTGGCTTGCATTTTCCAGGCCTGCTGCTGTCATATAGAGAGACCGCTTCAGGCGCCTGAGGTTGGGGAGAAGATCTATCACCACCACCATTCCCTCTTCTGCAGGGCCTCACTCTCTTTCCCAAAGCCTGGAGGACATATAAAAGACATTGTATGTTTGTTTTGAAGAATATCATTTTTCAACAGCAGAGTTTAAATAAACATGGAAACTAACAAACAAAATCCTGACTAAGATCAGTCCAAATAGAAATTGACCAGAATAAAGGCTCAGCATTTGGGTAACACTTAGACCATCCAATGAAGCAAAAAATCCACACCCTGTCCTCCCCAAAAAAATCCCAAACACCCCACCCTGCTTGTTTTTAAAGCCCATCAACTATAATTTACCAGTAAAAATACACACACATTAAATTATTGCTGCTGTCTAATCTACTTCCTCTAAGTGCTTAACCAGATTGGGGTATATTCCAATGGCATTTCAGTTAAAATATAAATGAATTCATCTCAGCAAATTATGTAGTTGTGATGGGGGGGAATAACTGTTTGTCAGGGAGGTTTGCATGCTGCCAGAGTTAAATCACACTTGGGATTAGGACAGTGGCAATGTATGGCGTTAGTGTCGTGTCTAGAATTATGAATGAAATATGATCCTGTTATTGGTAGTGGTCGATGTCATTGGAAGGTAGTGTATAGAGAATTTAGCATTGCATTTTCTAATTGCTGTCATTACAAGTGTAGGTGGGTGAAACTTTTTATGCAAAATGTAAACACACCTGCTATTTTCTATTTTTGAATTTCTGTAGATTCTAGGCTTGCACGATTCAAGATGAAATTTTCCACATCAGCAACATGTTCAGCTTTGCTATGCCCATGGCAGTCTGGTGGTCCGTGAATATTCTGAGCAGCTTTGCGTAGTGCATTTCAAAGCCAGGCCTGGTCTACACTAGGAGTTTACAGCGACTTTAGCCTCCTACGGTTGATTTTCTAAGTGATGCATCCACACTACCAAGCCTGTTGTGTCAGCCTTAAAGGATGCAGAAGATGATTTCTGTACTCCTGCTTTTCACCAGGGGTAATGCTACTCCTGACCTTGCATGGATAAATTTACGCTACTGTAGATGCAGCGTTGCTGGAAAGCCGACGCCATTGGCCTCTGGGAGGCCTTCCACAGCTGCTCGCTCTGACCACTCTGGCCACAATTTGCATCTCTACTGCTTGGGAACAGTAGAAGGGCCTGTCCCGTATGGCCAGTGTGCTGAGCCCATTTGTGAGTGAACAGCATACTGCAGCACATGTGCAGATGGTGTCGAACAATCCCAACAACAGTGCAATGACCTCAAGGACTTCTGCTCGTGCAGGATCCAGTTCTCAGGGGTGCAGGAGAGCACTTGCCTGGAGCGTCCAAGAGATTTTGGACCTTATCAAGGTGTGGGAGGATGAAGACATCCTCACTGAGCTCTGAACCAGCAGGAGGAACACCGAGCTAAACGGCAGGATCATACGCTGCATGGGGGCTAAAGGACAGCCTACCAAGAGGAGGATGACCCAGCCTCGAGTGATGAGGGATCCTCTATCTTTTCACCCTCCAACCCACATATCCTTGTCCTCCCCAGACAACACCTTAATTCTCCCCCTCCCCCACGGCAGGAGTTGACTTCCGTTCATTCCAAGAACTATACAAGAGGGTTGCAGACGTTCGGGAAGTCTCTCTGTTGAGTGTTCCTGAAATGCAACACAAATTGACCAGCATACTACATACCTCCTCAGCCACTAAATTGGCCTTACCAATGGACCCAACATTCATGGATACTGCCAAGGTCATCTGGCACATGCCAGCCACAATCCCACCAGTCTGCAAAAGATGTGACCATAAATACTACATGGCACCACAGAGTGCTGACAGTCTCAGCAGAAATTTCAACTCCAATCACAATTGGGAAATGGAGCCCAACATTCTACAACAGATCCTCAGTCACCGGGGATTCCCAACATTGGACCTGTTTGCAACTGATGCCAACAGGAAGTGTCCACAATATTGTTGGCATGCGGGCATTGGCTTGCATTCCCTGGGAGACATGTTTGCAATACCCTGGAATGCATCCCTTCTATATATGTTCTCTCCCATTCTGCTTCTTCACCAAGTAATCAACAAAATAAGAGCAGATGCAGCCTCAGTAATTTGTATTGCTCCAGCCTGGCCACAACAGACCTGGTACACTTACCCGCTACAGATGTCCAGGAGTTTGCAGTGGCGTCTCCTGCTGCTTCCCCATCTTCTCATGCAGCAGGGTGGACAGATTCGCAATGCCTCCCTCCAGTTCCTTCATCTCCGGGCATGATTTCTCAGTGGTTCTTCTCAATAGAACAATATTCACTGATCAAGTTAAGCAAATTCTACTGAACAGCTGTAGACTACCAACCAGAAGATCTTACCTATATAAGTGGTGTGCATTCTCACTCTGGGCAGAACAAAGGTCTGCAAACCCATCTGCAATACCACAGTCAGACATCTTGGAATGTCTTTTAAACCTAAAACACTCAGGCCTTTCATTTAGTTCATTAAAGATTCACCTTGTGGCTATAATACCTTTTCACCAACCCATTGAAAACAAATCGGTCTTCACCCATCCAACAACTAAGTGCTTCTGTAAAGGCATTCAGAGCACTTTTTCACCTGTCATACCTCCAGTCCCAGCCTGGGACCTCAATTTAGTACTTTGCACCCTTACCCATACACCATTCAAACCCATGGCTACATGCTCCATCTTTTGATGAAGATGGCTCTATCAATAGTCACATCAGCCAGGAGGGTGAGTGAAATTGGTGCATTCATGGTGGATCCACCCTTCACAGTATTTCATAAAGATAAAGTGATTCTGTGACTACACCCAAGTTCTTGCCAAAGGTGTCCACCTCTTTTCACTGCAATGAACCTGTGATACTACCCATCTTCTTTCCAAAGCTTCATGCCAACGCAAAGAGGCTATGTGGGACACACGTGACATGTGCAGAGTATTTGCCTTTTATTTAGACAGGATGAGGGGAATCTGCAAGACACCTAGACTCTTCGTGTCAACTACAGAGAGATCCAGTCTCCTCCCAGAGGTTATCTAGATGGATAGTGGACTGCATCCAGTTAGCCTACTCCACATTCAGTCAAGAACCTCCACTACAGCTACGTGCACATTCCACGAGGGCTATGATGGCCTCCACAGCCTCTCAAGAGCATCCCTCTTGCAGACATGTGCACAGCCGCAGGATGGCCTTCCACCCACACTTTCACCAGACATTACATCCTTGGTCCTTTTCTATTCCAGGGTACCAAGTTTGGGCACACCATCCTGGCCATGGTCCAGTATACAAACTAGCTGAAGCACCCGATTCCAGCCATGGGTACTGCTCTATAGTCACCTCAGCTAGAACACCCACAGCGACACTCCTCGAAGAAGAAGAAGAAGAAGAAGAAGAAGAAGAATTAATAATAATAATAATAATAATAATAATAATAATACTCACCTTGTGCAGTAATGGAAGCCCTTCAAGATGGTTGTCCTGTGGGTGCTCCACCACCCATCCTGCCTCCCCTCTGCTTCAGACATACTTTATTTCATCTGGGGCAGAGAAGGAATGTAGGAGATGGTTGGCTGTGCATGTGTAGTAATGGCATCACACGTGCCATCTACTCCACATGCACAGCCTACCGGAGGGCACTGCTACCGTAAATCTCCGATGAGGCATGCAGCGGTTCCCCACAGGGACAACCATCTCAAAGGACCTCCGTTAGTGCCTAAGGTGAGTAACCCTCCCTTCTGCTGCCCCATACTTGAGTCAAAAACGTTATCCTAAACTAAAAATCGCTTCAATTATGGTTCTTCAATGCCAAGCCATTTCACATAAAGGACAAGTGTGGATGTTTACTTTCTGTGTGCTCCATTGGAAAGTGAAATGTTTATTGCCCTCATTTCCACCTCTCAGAAGTTAGGAAAGCAAATGGGTTTGTTACTCAGAGAAGGGAATACAATAGTTTTATTTTGGTTAAATGTCATTTTTTGTCCTTGCCGCTGAGTAATGCTTTGAAAATGTATTCCATATGTGTTGGCCAGCCGTGACTAGTGATTTAGGAACAAAACCATAAATTAGTCAGGGTGTGGTCAGACAAAAGGCATAAGATGAACTTTTAGAGTTTTTTCTGAAAACACATCTACTGGAAACAGTTGCACCTCCCATATTAGGGCTCCTTGTGCAACTTAGAGCATCTTCAGGGCTGCTCTGAATTGTGTTAGCCACTCAGGAGCACTTTTTGCATCAGCTGATAATAACAAGACCATTCAAGCCACACACTGTCTGTCATTCCCAGCATGCCCCTGCACTGGGTGCTGTGAGGAAGGACAACTGTAGCAACCACTCTGCTGGTTAGGGAACTTCTCATGCAGGGATATTTCTTTGAGGCAGCTTCCAGCTCACTCAAGCTGCAGGAATGTCATACAACTGCACAGAACATGGAGTATGACATAGTTGTTTTTAAGCAAACATGCCTTCCTGTGCAATATTTACTAACCCAGAAACTTCAGCACTGCCAACCTGTTCTTAGTTGGTTTTCATTAGTGAGATCAAAGAATAGCAAGACACAAACACGCATTATGAATAACAACACCGAGCAGTCCTGTGGCACCTTAGAGACTAAAGAATGTATTAGGTCATTAGCTTTTGTGGGTAAAATCCACTTCATCAGATGAGTTGGAGTGGAAATTACAGAATTTGGGATGTATATATAACAGCAAAGGAAATTACCTGTCAACTGTAGGACCAATGTTAATGAAGCTAATTAAGTCAGGGTGGATGTGACTCATTCACAGCATTTGATGTGGAGATGAAAATATCAGCAGTAGGGATGGAAGCAACTAGTCGAGTAGTCTGTTGAGTCACTTCTCAACAAGTCGCTCCACGCCCCTGCTGCCTCTATCAGAAGGGAGCACCAAGTGGGGGAGCAGGAGCCAGTGCAGGGGGGAGCTGGCTTAAAAGCTGGTTCCCCCCAGCACTGTCTTCATGGGGGGCAGAGGAAGCAGAGCCGCAGTAGACGACCGGGCAAGGCTGGGAATCAGCATCCCTGGCTCCTACTCAGTCCCCCGCTGCACCTCTGCTTTTTAAATGTAGTAAGAGCCAGGCATCTGTAAGTACATTTAAAAGGCAAAGCCACAACAGAGTTAGTTCCTGGGGGTGGTGTGAGCAGGGACTGCTTAGTCCCAGCTTGCGCCCCACCAGGAAGCTAACCCCAACACGGCTCTGCATTTTAAATGTAATAGGAGCCAGGCAGTAGGGGAAATTCCATCAACTACTCGATTAGCTGATTATCTGAATTTTAACATCCTTAATCAGAAGTGGGGAAATTACCTTTGTGGTGCATTAACCAGTTAAGATCTTTACTCAAGCCTAAGTTGATAGTATTGAACTTGCAAATGAACTCCAGTTCAGCTGTCTCCCTCTGTATTTGGGTAATACAGTTCTTTTGTAGAAGGATGGCTACTTTAAAATCCATTAGTGAATGGCCAGAGAGGTTAATATGTTCCCCTACAGGTTTGTGTGTGTTACGATTGCTGATGTCCGATTTGTGTCCATTAATCCTTTGTTGTAGAGACTGTCCAGTTTGGCCAACATATGTGGCAGAGGGGCATTGCTGGCATTTGATGGCAGAGATCACATTAGTGGATGTGCAGGTGTGTGAGCCTCTGATGTGGTGGCTGATGTGGTTAGGTCCTGTGATGGTGTTGCTTGTATAGATGTGTGGACACAGTTGGCCGTGAGGTTTGTTACTGAGGTAGGTCCTAGGTAAGTGTGTTTGAGGTGTGGTGTGTGGCTGCTGGTAAATATTTGCTTCACATTGGGGGCTGTCTGGAGGCAAGGCCTGTCCTGTCTCCCAAGGCCTGTGAGAGTGAGGATCGTTTTCCAGGATAGGCTGTAGATGGTCCATGATGCGCTGGAGTGGTTTAAGCTGGGGGCTGCTGGTGATCACCAGTGCTGTTTTGTTAATTTCCTCATTTAGCCTTTCTTGAAGGGGGTATGCAGAGATTTTTCAAGGGATATATCAGCTCTTCTAGATTTTTGCCTAGTTTTATAACAGGCTACATAAAAAGCACAAGGGAAGTCAGTACAAACTAAAATTTCATACAGACAATGATTTCTTAATAATGCTCTATATATTACACACTGAAATGTACATACAATATTTATATTCTGATTGATTTATGTTATAATTATATGGTGAGAAGGAGAAGGTAAGTCATTTTTCAGCAGCCCTGTACTGTGACACAATTGTATTTTTATGTTTAATTTTGTAAGCAAAGTGTTAAGCGAAGTGAAACTTGGGGGGTATGTAAAACAAATCAGACTCCTGACAGCAGGATAGTAATCTGGAAATGTTGAGAGACTCTGGGCGAGATTATTCATTTAAAAATTGGTGTAAAAGCTTTTACATCAATCCCAGCTAGTTCTGGGAGCAAATGTAACTTGATAACTTTCTGAGGCAAATTCCTTTTCTGCTACCTCCTCAGCTTGTGCCCCAAATTACATTATCTACTGGAGCTGGGTCAGCTTTGCTAGCTACTGCGTTGGAGGGGCTGAGTGAAGGCTCTGCTCAGAGTTCAGCTCTTCCCACACTCCTACTCTAAGGTAGAAAACTGGTGAGCAAGATGTAAAATGCCATTTTTTTCTTGAGTGCGTAGGCTTAGGGTGGAAGTATCCCACATAGGTGCATCTGGGCCTGTGTGTTTCACTCTTGCTTCACTGAGAAACCTAGCCTGTGAATGTTTGGGTCACAGCTCCTCTGCTATAGCAGCATCAAAACCAGGAGCAAAACTCTTTATTTAGTGAGATGCAGAGGTCTTAGAGCTGAATCAGCATAATTTCAAACAATTTAAAGTAGAGAAACACAAGGACCAGCTCCTGTTTGGTTAGCAAATCCGTTTGCGACCTAGAATGCTGATTATTAAACCAGACAGTAAATAAACCCATTATTAATGTAACTGAATAAAATAGCCCATCGTCTCTATGTGGATTTGTATCAATGTGTGCATAGCTACAGTATGCATGCATCACTGTATCTAAGTCACAGATCCGCTTCCAGATAATGACAATAGCAAAACTCCCATAGGCTTCAATAAGAAGATGATCAGCTCTGTACTGTATATAATTTTAAATGCAGCGGAAAACCTAATGACTCACAAAGCTGTGAGGAGAAGGAAGTGAACTGTTTCTTTGGTATTTGATACCCATCAGCCAACTTTGAGGCAGAACAAAAATTCAAACTGTAAGGGTGTGCAAACAGAAAAAAAGTCAGTTGGATACACTTCTCCAAAATGTAATATTCCAGAGTATTTCCCTCATTTGCCAGCTTAGTGAATCTTCCACCCAACAGTTAGTTGTTTTGTTTGTATTTTTTTAAATGCTGGAAAGAACTTTTATTTACACATATGTGCACATTTGAAAGAGAAACCTGTTCATTAACATTTTCTTTGCTACTTTACTGCGTACAAGGAATACAATTATCTTGTAAGCACATGAGTCCCTAATTATGCCCAGGCATCTTATCTTTGAGGATGGTTATTCTGAATTTTACTCATCATCCCAAGTGGCTAGTTTTATTCGATTGATTAAAGACATTAAAGACATTTCCTTAAAGACATTTAATGTTTCACTGAGTCTCTCAAGGAGAGAAGAGAGTTTCCTCTGCATTGTATCATCTTGAGTATCTCATGAGATATTCAAAAAAGTGTGACCTATTTGGTGAGTGTCTGCTAACTCCATCTGATTCGATCCTGCCTTTAATATGCCGTGGGTTTGGCTAACCTGAGAACACTTTTTGCTGTTTCCTGGATAGTCCCTTTTGTACTTCTACATGTTGCTAATCCTGTTAACATTTAGGGCTAGCTGTGGCTCTCTGAAAACCACCCACTTGCTTCCAGCAAAAATAGGTCTATGGACATCAGCTAGTCTTGTGTGCATGCTTTGTGGGACATTCAGTGTTTTCTTTGTATATTGCCTCTTCCTGCCTGTCTCATATCTTGCATTCTGGCACCAGCAACATAATCAATTCCATTTCATCAGCAGAGCTGACTGCCTCCGTGGGCCCCTGGGCAATGTGTGTGTGGGGGGGAAGGGTGGTTCCATACCCCTGGAAGGGGCTGGGCCCTTTGCCCTGTCTAAAGCGCACTGCGCCCACTCCCCCAGCCCTTGGCACTGTTTAGTGCATGTGTCCCTATGCGCCGGCAGGGCGCTCAAGCAGAAATTTAAAGGAGTTGGGGCTCTGCCCACCGAAACTGCTACTGGGCCCCTTTGAATCACCCAGCCCCAGGGCAGTGGCCCTCTTTGCCCCTCCGGTTAGTGGGACCACGTTGTATTCCTGTGATTTGATGGGGTAGAATGTTAGCACATCTTACTGTAACAGCAGCATTAACGATATGCCGCCTGATTTGCATCTCATTTGGACAAGTGTCAATCAAGAACAAACCCAGGGAACATAATGCATTTAAAATTGGGGTGAAAATGAACTTAGGCCCATGCAGTTTTCACTAATATGGTCTTTATTTGACATGAAAATTCATTCTTGTCAAGAAGTTTTCTTTGCATTTTATATTTTGATAACTGCTAAAGTGCCAAATAAATGATGCCAACATTCTGCTAATAATAGATTTGGAAGTGGGTGATGTTCTCTTATGGATAAACAAAGAACATGCAACCTCACTAACCATGTAATCCACTGGGAAAACCCAAACTAAGGAATCACAGGCTCTGGTTCTCACGGGGGACTTTAATCATCCTGACATCTGTTGGGAGACCAATACAGCAGTAAACAGACAATCTAGGAAGTTTTTGGAGAATGTTGGGGAAAACTTCTTGGTACAAGTGCTGAAGGAACCGACCAGGGGCCATGCGCAGCTTGACCTGCTGCTCACAAACAGGGAGGAACTAGTAGGGGAAGTAGAGGTGGGTGGCAACCTGGGAAGCAGTGATCATGAGATGGTAGATTTCAGGATCCTGACCAAAGGAAGAAAGGAGAGTAGCAAAATACACACCCTGGACTTCAGAAAAGCAGCCTTTGACTCCCTCAGAGACCTGATGGGCAGGATTCCCTGGGATGCTTACATGCAGGGGAAAGGAGTCCATGAGTGGGCGGTAGTATTTTAAAGAAGCCTTATTGAAGGTGTAGGAATAAACCACCCTCATGCACAGTAAGAAAAGCAAATATGGCAAGCAATCAGCGTGGTTTAAAGGTGAAATACTTAGTGAGCTTAAACACAAAAAGGAAACTTACAAGAAGTGGAAACTTGGACAGATGACTAGGGAGGAGTATAAATATATTGCTCGCCCGTGTAGGAGTGTAATCAGAAGGCAAAAGCGCAATTGGAATTGCAGCTAGCAAGGGATGTGAAGGATAACAAGAAAGGTTTCTACAGGCATGTTAGTAATAAGAGGGTGACCAGAGAGGGTGTGGGGCCCTTACTGGATGAGGGAGGTAACCTAGTGACAGATGATGCGAGAAAAGCTAAAGGACTCAATGCTTTTTTTGCCTCTTTCTTCACAGACAAGGTCAGCTCCCAGACTACTGCACTAGGCAACGCAGTATGGGAAGGAGGTGGGTAGCCTTGGTGGAGAAAGAACAGGTTAAGAACTATTTAGAAAAGTTAGATATACACAAATCCATGGGCCCAGATTTAATGCAGTCGAGGGTACTGAGGGAGTTGGCAAATGTCATTTCAGAGCCTTTGGCCATTATCTTTGAAAACTCGTGGAGATCAAAGCAGGTCCCAGATGATTGGAAAAAGGCAAATGTAGCACCCATCTTTAAAAAAGGGAAGAAGGACAATCCAGGGAACTACAGACCGGTCAGCCTTACCTCAGTCCCCGGAAAAATCATGGAGCGGATCTGCAAGGAATCCATTTGGAAGCACGTGGAAGAGGGAAAAGTGATCAGGAACAGTCAACATGGATTCACCAAGGGCAAGTCATGCCTGACCAACCTGATAGCCATCTGTGACAAAGTAACTGTCTCTGTGGACATGGAGAATGCAGTGGATACCCTGACTTGAACAAAGCTTTTGATATAGTCTCCCACAGTATTCTTGCCAGCAAGTTAAAGAAGTATGGATTGGACAAATGAAATCTGAAGTATTGTGTCCAGTTCTGGGCCTGCTTTTACAGAAAGGATATGGATGCATCAAAGAAAGTCTAGTGGAGGGCAACAAAAATGATTAGGGGACTGTAACACATGACTTATGAAGAGAGGCTGAAGGATTTGGGCTTATCTTCTCTACAGAATAGTGATTCTGAAGAGGATGGAGAGAGGCTGTTTTCAGTAGTGACAGATGGCAGAACAAGGAACAACGGTCTCAAGTTGCAGTGGGAGAGGTCTAGCTTGGATATTAAGAAAAACGATTTCCCTAGGAAGGTGGTGAAGCACTGGAATGGGTTACCTAGGGAGGTTATCTAGGAGTCGGGAGGAAAATGGGTTTGTTACTCAGAAAAGGGAATACAATAGTTTTATTTGGTTAAATGTCATTTTAACCTGGGGAGGTGGTGGAATCTCCATCCGTAGAGGTTTTTAAGTCCTGGCTTGACAAAAGCCCTGGTTGGGATGATTAATTTGGGATTGGTCCTGCTTTGGGCAGGAGGTTGAATTTGATGACCTCCTGGTATCTCTTTGAACCCTATGATTCTAATGATTTCTCAAATTTCCTTTGATTTGACTAAAGCCTGTACATTTTTACTTTGGAAAGGATACAGGACTTGAGCGATTTTTAAATTCACATAATTAGGTGGGCTAAAAAGAAAAGAAATCCAATTATAACCTGTACAGAGTACTTTAGCAACATGTCACAGTCAGATGGCAAGTGTTTACATTTTGTTTTTAAAGAGAGGGCTGTATCCATATTTCACTATACTTATTCAGAACTGTTCAACAGTAGGATTTAAAATTATCTGGAATTAAAAGTTATCACTTATAACGCTTAAAAATGCTTGCACCTTCTGCTTGATTTACTGTATATTTTTGAAGATTTATGTAACGGGGAATTCAATCAAACCAAATGAATAGAAAGAAAATAAATGAAAGAAAACCATATAAACTTTTATGCTGTCTTCTAAAACATGTACAGTTTCTCAGTGACTGGAGCGGTGAGGTTCAGAGCAAGCTTTGCCCTTTGACCATGTGAACTCTGTTAATGCAGCAAACTCACAAAAGACAAAGGACTGGTGCTGCCTCCTTGGAGTCCATGGGTTTGGAAGAGTTTAAATGTATGCTTATGAGTGGAATGTTGATAGTTTTAAAAAAACAAAACAAAAGTTGTGAATGCAAATTAACATCTGAAAGGGTCAAATTAAAAATAAAGTGTTTCAGATCAGACCGTGAGAGAGGGACGTATGGTACAACTAGATAGTATCAGTACAATAAAAGAGAGAAAGACGGTCTTTCTGCAAGTAGTTCCTTTTCATCTCATTCAGATCAAAATCTCAAGACAAATTGAGTCTTGCAAATACACATTTTGCTTTGATTATGGGAATTAATGAAATATTTCCCATTTTATCAGTTTTAAAGTTGTTTTTTTAAGGTTGAGTTTCCCTTTGGAGGAATTTAGCATGGTGTTAAGTACTGTGTGATAATGGCACATTATAGATGCATTAAATTGTTGCAGACTATCTGAAACATTTATCTCCTTGGAGCACCAAGTGATTTCTTATAAATAGTGGCTTGTTTTCAGAGTTGTTTCTTTTCTGAATTTGTGGCAGTTGAATATCATACCCTTCTAAAGAGCAGATGCTGTACAATGACTGATCGCCTTTTCTTCAGGCATCAAAAAATTTCAAGTTTCTGCTGCATGTAATCATAAGCAAATGCAACTTGCAATAAAATATGTGTCTGTCCATCTGTGTCTCTTTTTGCAGCACTATAATAGTTTTTAAAACATAGTTGTCATAGGGAAGGGAAATGAGTTGATTACCTGAGTATAGAGAAACTTTCAGAGGGATACCTGAGTCTTTAGACACGCTTTTTGAGAGGAATACTTAGTAATATAGCAGTTTTTACAAAACATTCTAAGAATGTCCTTATATTGTCCAGCCATTGCTTTAATGTTCATTCTCGGCTTCCTTTTGTGGAATAGATACGTTTCATTGTAGCTGTGTTTCTCTTTTCAACAGAGCCAGTATTGTGCAGAAGCGAATTATTTATTTTCAAGACGAGGGCTCTCTTACCAAGAAACTCTGTGAGCAAGGTAAGATGAATCAGGTCCTTTCTTGATCCTCTTTGAAATAATCCATAGGCTGCTTCAAGTTTTATCTGCTAGGCTTCACTTTGATGTCCTCCACAATTCTGCCCTGTGGTATCTGTGGTCTGAGGATGTTTTCTGACCATCTATGTGATCCTTTATATCCTTCCTCCACTTCCATCCTTGCCCTTCTTCCATGCAGCCCTGTAAGTTGGTTATACCTCCCAGACACCAGGCAATGACTTCCATACTTCACATTAAATGACACTCACATAGGCAAGTCTCTGTTTATCAATAAGGGCCTCGCCCTAAGAACCCTGTATGTTACATGACTGTGCAGATGCGAGTTAGCACTTCAGAGGTGCTCAAAGCACCCACACAGGTGGGGCGGAGGGCCTCCCACACCTAGCCCAGCAAACCCACTGACAGAGGGAGACAAGGGGGGCAATTGTCCCAGGGACCAGCCTGGCACCAGGGCGCATGGCTGTGGCTGGAGTGGCCTGGGAGGCCTGGCCCTGGAGTCCCCCTGCCACAGCTTGGGCAGCCTGGATCCTTCCTATTGTGCTACAGCTCTGCAGTCCCCCTGCTGCATCTGCAGCACCTTGGAAGGTGTGTCCCAAGCAGCCTACACTGCCCCTGCCAGCATCGGAGTGGCCAGGCCCCAGAACCCTCTTGCCGGGGCTGGAGTAGCTGGGCCCAGAGCCCCTCTGCCGCATCTTGGCCCATGAACTCCCGAACAACTCTGAATCCCACACTCTGCCCCAGCCCTACACACAGCCTGCACACCCAGCCAGAGCCCTCACACTCCTGCACCCCAACCCTCCGCCCTTGGTGTGAGCCCCCTCCACACTCGGAACCCCTTGGCCTCAGCCCCACCAAATGCCTTTTGTTATGTGCACCAATATGAAGGTGATGTGTCCCAGATTACAGTACTCCCGCCCCCCCACCCCAGTAGAAAAGAGAGGACATGAAGTTGGGAATAGGAAGTAAATCTCCATCATATCCATATGATGACAGGTTGTGTGTTAGCTAAACTGGGCAAGTCATATTTACAACGTATTAGCTGATCATGGACAACCATGTGGATGGGAATCTAGGGTTGATCATGACTAGCTAATGTATTTTTAAGGATGTTAACCCTTGTTTACGTTGGTGTTCAAAATGTGCCAATTCTTCAAGTAGCATCCCTATGGGTGCTCCACTGTAGGTGTATGTGCACCCCACACCTGTAATCAGAGATTTTTGGTAGCAGTGCCCGTTGAGCCCGCTCATGTGCTCACCCTCCCTCATGATGTGCTTTGAGGCAATCTAGAACTGAACAGGCATGAGCTCCCCCTTCCTTCTCAACTGCCTTTGGCCTCACAGGGAGAGAGCCATTGTCCTTTCCTTATCTGCACCATTAGCATAATTAGCAACTGGTTTTGTTTCTTTTGATCTCCCTAATAATGTTTCTTCTTCAAGTGGATGTACCTGTGGGTACTTCACTGTTGGTATTGGGTCATCCTGGCACCACAGAGCCGAGATTTTTCCAAGCAGTATCTGGTCGGGCCACACATGTGCAGCATGGAGGTGCATTCTGTAAGCACCTTTGGAGTTCGCATGCGCGGCCTGACACCCCTCAATTTTCTTCATATCACCCTCGGTCACAGACGGAGTCAGATTCTCTCTTCCTTTTGGAGTACCTGTAGATACAAATTTTGTTTGTAGTTAGTTTCAAGTTCTAGTTACTTATTTCTACTTGTTTATTTTAAAAAAAGACTTATTTCTTGTGTAAATAGTTACCGTGTCAGAGACAGAGCAGTTAAAACTGGGCCTGATAATGGCCCTTTCAAGGGAGACAAAAAAAAAAAAAAAAAAAAAAGCCTACAAAACACAAAGAAGGAGAAGAAAGATGAAGCAAAGAGTCTAGCAAAATGCCTGGCTCTCCCAGCTTCAAGAAGTGCAACAAGTGTCGTGACCTTATGCCAGTCTCAGATGGTCATGGGTCATGTATTTGCTGCTTGGGTGAGGCACACTGTGACGGTGCGTTGGGGGTCCCCCGTCTCCTGCACCCCGAAATGGCACAAACACACTGCACCAGCCGGTGGAATAGAGGAAGTTTATTGCCTCTCCAGGATACAGCACAGCACAGATGTAATCTGGTCACAGAGCTGGGCTAGGATGCCTCAGGCCCCCTTGAGATGGGGGAGACTGGGCCCCTAAACTCCAGCCCCTTTCCCTAGGCTGTCTCCTCCATACTCCCAGCCCGCAACTAAACTCACCCTCTTCCAGCCCTGCCCCCCAGCCAGGGCAGCCTCCACCTTCCCTTGTTCCTCTCCATGGGGGGTGTCTGGTTCAACAAGTTTGGCATCACCTTTGCATAGTGAGGTTTTCCTTGCTGGGTCTTGCTCCAGACAGCAGAGGTCACCACAGCCCAGCAAGTACCCCCACTACGTCACACACACATCCCACAGAAATGTGTGCACTGTAGCAGGTTCATGGCCAGAACCCACAAAGACAGAGAGCTCAGACTCACAGGGTGTGTCTAGACTACATGGCTCTGTCGACAGAGCCATGTAGATGAGGCAGGATGACAAAGGGAAATGAAGCAGCGATTTAAATAATAGCTGCTTCATTTAAATCAAAATGGCCACCGCGCTGTGCCAATCAGCTGTTTGTTGGCACAGCACGACAGTCTAGATGGGGATCTGCCGACCCTAGAACCCTTTGTCAGCAGATCCTTTATGCCGTTGACGGAGCCATGCAGTCTAGACACACCCACAATGTTGCTCTTTGATAAGGTGCTGGAGCTTCAATCAGCTCTTTGATGAGGAGACCCCCCCATTAGACAAACAAAATGGGCAGGCTCACCTTTATCTAAGCTGCCTGCAAAGAAGAGAGTCTCTCCAGCCCACGCCTTGCCTCCCAGGGTCAGCATGGGAGATAAGCTAGGTACTTTCGACACCAGGTGCCTCCATGCCACATGGGTCGTGGAACTGAAACCATGAACTCTGCAGACCTCAGCACCGATGCCACTGGCACAGAGCATATTGGATGTCTGGGAACCGGATAAGACACTTGCACCGGCTGCACCACAAGTACCAGGTAAAACACTGGCACCAGCAAAGGCCCAGGGAAAATCTACCAGACCCTTGCCTCTCTCTTCCAGCCTGGAACCAGTATTTTCCCTAACAGTACCAATGCCTTTTCTTCATTCACACTGCATTCATCCACACTGTTGGAGCACTTCTCTGATCGCCACTGTTCCATTTATAAGCATAGTCATGGTGTGCCGGTGTCGATGATTAGACCACAATCAGTATCACCACATGATGTTCCTCATTCTCCATCACCACTTAGGGAAGTCTCCCATTCATGAAGATCACCTGTTCTCTCACACTTCAGTGATTATGATGAAGACCACAGGAGTCTATTCTCCTCTCAACACTCCACCCCCGCTAGGCCAAATATACCTCATGAATGGCACCAACCATGGTATTCCTTCCATCCTCTGTGGTACCTGGAATGGTCCTACAACCCACATTACCCATCACGGTGCTCTCCATATAGGCACTGGGTACCATTCAGACATCGTTTGTGGGCACCATCAACACCTGGTCACAGATCCCAGCCACCCTCTCAGTCACCTAGTCCCCCTCCTCCAATGGAAGATTTGGAAACTGAAGGAGGACAGATCATTGACGACGTCAACCCTGACCAACTGGGAACCTCCCCAGCCAATAAGTCATCTTCATCACTGGATGAGGAAATCATTCCACATGATACTTCTCCCACCGATGATTTAAATTAATTCCAAGGGCTCTTCAAGAGAGTTGCCACTAGTCAAGAGGTCACCAGCAGCGCAGCAGCGGCGCAGGAGCCAGCAAACAGAGCTGTAAACAGGGGAGTTTGAGTGGGAGTTTGTAAGGGGAGTTTGGATTGTGGGACTCGTTTAGGGTTTGTTTTTGCCGTAGGAGGATGTTTTGGTTTGTTTTTGTGTTTGTGTTTGCTGGACTAACAGGATTTAGGTGAGAAGGCTGATTAACACAGAGATAGCAGTGGCCATTACCAAAGCAGTAGAGGACACAATGAGACTGAGTGGATGTGGCAGCTGTGGTAGGTATATGATTCTGGAGGGGGTACCTGAAAGGAGTTTTGTTTACATGAAATGCCGCCTAATAGAACTGATGGAAGGAAAGATCTGAGGATTGGAGATGCAGGTGGAAACTCTGGTCGAGTTTCGAAGGGGGTTTGAGCAGATGATGGAACATGAGGCATGAGGTGGCTGAAGGGGAAAGCTTAGACATGCAGACTGAAGCAGGATCAAAGGCCTCTGAGGGGGGACTGCTGGGCGAAGAAAATGGACAGTGGAAGCATGTGACTATGGGAACCAGGCAGAGGAAAAGATGGGCCAGTGAAGGAGAAATAGAGCTCAAGAACAGGTATGCGGAGTTGGAGAATGAAGAAGGGATACAGCAGGTGGCCACTGAAGGTGGAAAGGCAAGGAAGAAGAGAAGAATGGCTAGTCTGATACATAAAGGGGAAGAGTCGATGGAGACAACACCAATAATGAGCACCAGGAGGATACAGGATGGGTTGAAGATTACAAGGAAAGATAGGAATGGAAAGGACTTGCAGCCAGAGGAAACAAGGGATAGACCAGGAAAAGGCAGGTCTATGTGATTGGGGACTCCTTATTGAGAAGACTAGACAGGCCTGTAACTAGAGCTGATCCAGAGAACAGAAGGGTGTGCTGTCTGCCAGGTGCTAAGATACGGGATGTGGAACTAAGGTTGAAGAGGATCCTAAAGGGAGCGGGAAAGAATCCATTGATCTCCTTCATGTAGGAACAAATGACACGGCTAGATTCTCACTGGAATGAATCAAGGGAGACTATGCCAGGTTGGGGCGGATGCTTAAGGAAATCGAGGCTCAGGTGATTTTCAGTGGGATTCTGCCTGATCCTAGAGAAGGGCAACAAAGGTGTGATAGGATTATGATGCTCAATAGGTGGCTCTGGCAGTGGTGCTATAAGGAGGGAATTGGGATGTATGGCCACTGGGAGACATTCACGGACAGAGGAATGTTCTCTTTGGATGGACTTCACCTAAGTAGGGAAGAAAACACACTTCTAGGATGGAGGCTGGCACAACTGATTAAGAGAGCTTTAAACTAGGAATTTGGGGGAGACGGTTGGGAGATGTCCAGGTAATCTCTACACCGGATTTTAGCTTTGAAAGGGAGGAAAATGAAGTAAGAAAGGATATAGCTGGAGGTAGGAGAATGAACATGAGGAGGAGGGGCAGAGTGGATACTAGCCTAATAGGTCATATTGGAGGTACAATATCCATGCCAAATGGGGTAAAGAATGTGAGTGAGGTGAAACAGCAAAAATTAAGATGTTTGTACACCAATGCGAGGAGCCAAGGTAACAAAATGGAGGAACTAGAGCTACTGGTCCAAGAAGTGAAACCAGATATTATAGGAATAACAGAAACATGGTGGAATACTAGGCATGACTGGAGTACAGGTATTGAAGGGTATGTGCTGTTTAGGAAAGACAGAAATAAAGGTAAAGGTGGTAGAATAGCATTGTAAATCAATGATGAGGTAGATTATAAAGAATTAAAAAGTGAAGGAATGGAGAAGACTGAGTCTGACTGGGCAAAAATCACATTGGGGGAGAAAACTATTAGAGCCTCCCCTGGGATAATGCTTGCGGTGTGCTATAGACCACCAGGATCTAATTTGGATACAGATATCTAATTTGGATATAGATTGGAGAACAAATACTGGTAATAATAATAGGGCTCAGATTTTCCTAGATGTGAATGCTGATGAATTCCTTCATCAAGTAGTTGTTGAACCAACAAGGGGTGAAGCCATTTTAGATTTGGTTTTGGTGAGTAGTGAGGCCCTCATAGAAGAAATGGTTGAAGAGGACAACGTTGGCTCGAGGAATCATGAGCTAATTCAGTTCAAACTAAATGGAAGAATAAACAAAAATAAATCTGAGACTAGGGTTTTTTTATTTCAAAAGGGCTAATTTTAATAAATTAAGGAAATTAGTTAGGGAAGTGGATTGGACTAAAGAATTTATGGATCTAAAAGTGGAGGAGGCCTGGGATTATTTTAAATTAAAGTTGCAGAAGCTATCAGAAGCCTGTATCCCAAGAAAGAGGAAAAAATGTATAGGTAGGTGTTTTAGACCAAGTTAGATGAGCAAGAATCTCAGGGAAGTAATTAAGAAAAAGCAGAAAGCATATAAGGAGTGGTGATAGAAATGTAGCTGTGTTAGTCTGGGGTAGCTGAAGCAAAATGCAGGACAATGTAGCACTTTAAAGACTAACAAGATGGTTTATTAGATGATGAGCTTTCATGGGCCAGACCCATTTCCTCAGATCAAATAGTGGAAGAAAATAGTCACAACCATATATACCAAAGGATACAATTAAAAAAAAAAGAACACATATGAAAAGGACAAATCACATTTCAGAACAGGAGGGGGATGCGGGGGGGGGGGGGGAGGAAGGAAGGTAAGTGTCTGTGAATTGATGATATTAGAGGTGAGGAGAGTGGGATGTTTGTGAGTTAATGGTATTAGAGGTGATAATTGGGGAAGCTGTCTTGGTAATGGGTAAGATAGTTTGAGTGTTTGTTCATAAGGAGTGGAAGATGGGAGGGATCAGCTATCTTATTGAGGTTCGAGCATGTAGGGACAAAGTGAAAAAGGCTAAAAATCATGTTGAGTTGGACCTTGCAAAGGGAATTAAAATCAATACTAAAAGGTTTTATAGCCATATAAATAGGAAGAAAACAAAAAAAGAGGAAGTGGGACCGCTAATCATGAGGATGGAGTGGAGGCTAAGGATAATCTAGGCATGCCCCAATATCTAAACAAATACTTTGCTTCAGTATTTAATGAGGCTAATGAAGGGATAATGGCAACATAACAAATGGGAATAAGGATATGGAGGTAGATATTACCAAATCCGAGGTAGAAGCCAAACTCGAACATCTTAATGGGTATGTCTACACTACCCCGCTAGTTCGAACTAGGAGGGTAATGTAGGCATACCGCACTTGCAAATGAATCCCGGGATTTGAATTTCCCGGGCTTCATTTGCATAAGCGGGGAGCCGCCATTTTTAAATCCCCGCTGGTTCGAACCCCGTGCAGCGCGGCTACACGGGGCTCAAACTAGGTAGTTCGGACTAGGATTCCTATTCCGAACTACCGGTACACCTCGTACACAGGTACATCATATATACCAAAGGATACAATTAAAAAAAAAAGAACACATATGAAAAGGACAAATCACATTTCAGAACAGGAGGGGGATGCGGGGGGGGGGGAGGGGGAAGGAAGGAAGGTAAGTGTCTGTGAATTGATGATATGTACCGGTAGTTCGGAATAGGAATCCTAGTCCGAACTACCTAGTTCGAGCCCCGTGTAGCCGTGCTGCACGGGGTTCGAACCAGCGGGGATTTAAAAATGGCGGCTCCCCGCTTATGCAAATGAAGCCCGGGAAATTCAAATCCCGGGCTTCATTTGCAAGTGCGGTATGCCTACATTACCCTCCTAGTTCAAACTAGGAGGGTAGTGTAGACATACCTAATGGGAGTAAATCAGGGGGCCCAGATAATCTTCATCCAAGAATAGTAAAGGAACTGGCACATGAAATTGCAAGTCTGTTAGCAAAAATTTGTAATGAATCTCTAAACTCAGGGGTTGTACCATTTGACTGGAGAATTGCTAATATAGTTCCTATTTTTAAGAAAGGGAAAAAAAGTGGCCCGGGTAACTACAGGCCTGTTAGTTTGACATCTGTAGTATGCAAGGTCTTGGAAAAAATTTTGAAGGAGAAAGTAGTTAGGGACATTGAGGTTAATGGTAATTGGGACAAATTACAACATGGTTTTACAAAAGGTAGATAGTGCCAAACCAACCTGATCTCCTTCTTTGAGAAAGTACCAGATTTGTTAGATAAAGGAAATGCAGTGGATCTAATCTACCTCGATTTCAGTAAGGCATTTGATTTGTAGGCCTCCCCCAAACCTCGATGAGGTCCATGATCTCCGCACTAGACCAGGCGGGTGCCCGCCTCTTGCGGCCCGGGCAGGCTCCTGGGAGTCACCAGCAATTGTGCCTTTGCTCTGTGTTAGAACAGCGGTTCCCAACCACTGGGCAGTGGACCAGTGGTGGGTGGCAAAACCCTGCCTGCCAGGCTGTGGCACATTGCCCGGCTGTGGCCCCAGCTTTTGATTATCCCCGCCCACTGGGATTTCCTATAAGGGAATTCGCATGTGCCCACTTCACCATACAGCAGCAGTGTGAGTGGGGCACTGTGTAGGGCTGAAGTCGGTCTCCAGGGTGGGGCCACAGGAATGAGGGGTTGAGGGTGTGGGGGTGAAGACTTTGGCTGGGGGCATTGGCTCTGGGGTGGGGCCAAAGATGAGGGGTTTGGGATGCAGGCTGGGGGTTGGGAGAGAGGGGTTCAGTATGTGAATGGGGATTCTGAGCTGGGGCATGGGGATAGGGTACAGGGGGTGCAGACTATGGAGGTGCATGCTTTGGGGCGGGATGAGGTGTTTGGGGTGCAGGAGGGGGTTTCTGGGATGGGGGGGTGGCTCAGGGCTGGGACATGGCACAGACTTACTTCCAGTGGCTCCTTGTCCATGATGCAGTGGCATGGTTTGGTCCTGGCACACTGGACCACACTGCACCCTGAAAGTGGCCAGCATTAAGTTCAGCTCCACAGGCAGTCCCTGTGCCAAGCTCTGGCTCCACACTCCCATTGTCCCGGGTCCTGGTTTGTTGCCAGGCATTGCTGAGCAAAAACGGACGGAGCTCATTTTGAGCTTGGTTTGAAATGGGACTGGCTTCATTTTTTTTGTCTTGTTTTGATTTTTTATCATGTGAGAGTTAGCTACTGGCCTCCACTTAGGAGCTGGGCCTGCTGCTGACCGGTTCCAGGGTGCAGAGCAGGCTTAAGTGTATGGGCAGCAGCTTTCATAGGCGGGGGAGGGTTTTGCCTTCCCAAACGGCCAGCCTGGCTGCTCCCACACTCCACCCCACCAATGCCTTCTCCCTACCTGTGCTCCGAGGCCAGGGAGGCTGGAGCTGCATGCCACCCACCTGCTCTGTGCTCTGGGGTGGGGAGGCTGGGTCCACATGGTGCCCTTCCTCCCTGTGTTCTAGGGCCAGGAAAGCTGGGGCATACAATGCCCACTCACCCATCTCTCATCCCTGTGGTGGGGGGTGGTGTTCACGTGCAGGTGTTCCCTGCCTCACCGTGGTGGGGGGCAGGGCCTCAGCACAGGGGGTGCGGGTGGGACTGGGGGTTTGCCTCCCGCCGCCCCACCTTCACCAATTACCCATACCCGTGATTCTTGTGAGATTTCAGACCAAACAGAAGATTTTTACCATCTTGAAGGACAGCTGTCTCACAAGAGCAGCACTTCTTAGGAAATTTTAATCCAAATCAAAGTAAAAACCAGAAAACAGGCCCTTGTCTAGTTTTGGATCTAAAGAGAACCAAAAGCCATATTGGCAGGTTCATATACAGGGATAAAAAGCCAAATCACGAATGTCACTTTGAAATATCAAGGTTCCAGTGATACCCCCTAGGTAACTGTAACTCTGAATAATAAAACACCATGAGTGCTGCTGAGATACTCATGTTTATAATTGGAGTTTTGCTGTCATCTGTTGAATTGAATGTGAACACTTTCAGTAACTGCTACTCCTGCTGATTTTTTTAGACTCGTCCTTTGAAGGGGTGACTGATAAACCAATCTTAGACTGTTGTGCTTGTGGAACTGCAAAATACAGGCTAACTTTTTATGGAAACTGGTCAGAGAAGACACATCCAAAAGATTATCCACGTGAGTATTATTTTATTATTACAGTTGAACCTGTGATTATCATTATTATTTCAGTTGAACAATATTCTTGCCAGCAAGTTAAGGAAGTATGGATTGGATAAACAGGCTGTAAGGTGGATAGAAAATTGGCTAAATTGTTGGGCTCAATGGGTAGTGATCAATGTATCCGTGTCTGGTTGGTGGTCAGTTTCAATTAGAGTGCCCCAAGGATTGGTTCTTGGGCTGGTTTTGTTCAACGTCTTTATTGATGATCTGGATGAGGGGCTGGATTGCACCCCCAGCAAGTTTTGAGGATGACACTAAGCTAGGGGGAGAGATAGATACATTGGAGGTCAGGGATAGGGTCCAGAGTGACCTAGCAAATAGGAGGATTGGGCCAAAAGCAATCTGATGAGGTTCAACAAGGACAAGTGCAGAGTCCTGCACTTGGGATGGAAGAATCCCAAGCATTGTTACAGGCTGGGGACTGACTTACTAAGCAGAAGTTCTGCAAAAAAGGACATGGGCATTACAGTGGATGAGAAGATGGATACAAGTCAACAATGTACGCTGGCAGCATATTGGAGTATATTAGATGGAGCATTGCTAGCAGATCTAGAGAAGTGATTATTCCCCTTTATTTGACACTGGTGAGACCACACCTAGGGTGCGTCTAGACTGGCAAGATTTTGCGTAAAAGTGGCCGCTTTCACGCAAAAACTTGCCAGCTGTCTGCACTGGCCGCTTGAATTTGCGCAAGAGCACTGACTTTGTAATGTACAAAATCAGTGCTTCTTGCGCAAATACTTTCACGCTCCCGCTCCGGAAAAAGCCCTCCTGCGTAAGAATACCCAGTGTACACAGGGAAGAACTGTTTTGCGCAAAAAAGCCCTGATGGCTAAAATGGCAATCGGGGCTTTCTTGTGCAAAATCACGTCTAGACTGGCCATGGATGTTTTTACGCAAAAGCACTTTTTGCGCAAAAGCATCCGTGCCAATCTAGACTCACTTTTGCGGAAATACTTTTAATGGAAAAACTTTTCCGTTAAAAGTATTTCCACAAAATCATGCCAGTCTAGACGCAGTCCTGGAGTATTGTGTCCAGTTCTGGGTCCCCATTACAGAAAGGATGTGGACGCATTGGAGAGGGTCCAGTGGAAGGCAACAAAAATGATTAGGACACATGAGCATTAGGAGCACATGACCTACGAGGAGAGGCTGAGGGACTTGGGCTACTTGATTCTACAGAAGAGAAGAGTGAGGGGGGATTTGAAAGCAGCCTTCAACTACCTGAAGTGGAGTTCCAAAATGGATGGAGAGAGGCTGTTCTCAGTGGTGACAGATGACCAAATGGGGGCAATTGTCTCAAGTTGCAATGGGGTAGGTCTACATTGGACATTAGGAAAAACTATTTCCCTAGGAGGGTGGTGAAGCACTGGAATTGGTTACCTAGGGAGGGGGTGGGATCTCCATCCCTAGAGGTTTTTAAGCCACAGCCTGACAAAGCCCTGGCTGGGATAATTTACTTGGGATTGGTCCTGCTTTGGGCAGGGGGCTGGACTTGACCTCATGAGGTCTCTTCCAGCCCTTGTATTCTATGAATCTAGAGACTAAAACAAGGAGTATGGGGATTCTTGTGATAGATGTGATACAAATCTACAGAACAGCCCCAAGTTTTCAAAAATCTTGAGTAGGGCCCCCCCAAACCAGGAAGTTTGGTTAAAAATTGAGATTTAAAAAAATAAAAATGAGGTTGACTTGCCTTCTGGCATTTGAGATTTGAAATGTGCTGTTGGGTTAAATTTCCAAGCTTCTCTTTGCCACCACGTGAGCTAGAGACTTATTCTCTCCCTTTTTTTAAAGGGGCTTAAATACAGTGTAATTACGTAATTCTCGGTGCCAAGGGAAAGTTTTTTTATTTCTGTTTTTGTTTTTATTTTTGTTTTTGGAACAAACAGCAGATAGCACCAGATTAAATATAAAATCTTGAGTTTGCAGCATTATTTATGTCCATATGGAAAGATTCCCATTGATTTCAGTGGGCACTAACTCTGATTGTTTGTGAGGATGGCTGCATGTGTAAAGCATCATTTATATAGTCCTCTTTCTTTCACCAGTTTCAGATGGATAAATAAACAATTCTTAAAATACAAACTTTTTCTCTCTTAAATCAAAGTAGTGCAGAGTTTCTAACCTACAGAATCCATGGTTTTATGGCACTAAACCACAAATAGCTGAAGATTAATCTACAAAAACATGCATAGAAAATGGGGATTTTTGTTTTTTTAATACTGGTTTTTGGTTCCCACTTCATTGTCTTTTTTCCATCTTATTTTTGATCTTTCAGTGCGGTCTTCACTATCATAGGTAATAAAGGCAAGTTTGAGACTCAGGCTATGTCTAGACTGTAGAGTTTTCTGGGACACTGGAGGTATCCCAGAAAAGTTCTGCCACGTCTAAAGAAGGCGTCCGCTTTTTCGGCAAGAGAAAACGTGCTCTTTCAGGGAGCCTTGTATACCTCATTTCACGAGGCATAAGGGCTCCGCTGAAAGAGGAGGCTTTTCCACCATTTATACGGGGCCAAATGGCAGAAAAACCTTTTCCGCAAAATTTATCGGAAAAAACTAGTCCCGTAGTTTAGACCTAGACTAAGACATGCTGTCCCAGGAGAGAGGGGCACAAGCCTTGAGTAGAGACAGGCCCAGTAAGAGGCTTGCCTGACAGCCCAGGTGGTTGGTGAAGATTGCAGGAGGCATAAACATACGTGGGATGGACTCTATTTGAGGGGTCACTGAGGTTCGCTGCCCTTCCCCCTGGACAGCAGGCCGGGCGCCCTATGAGAAGCTATTATATTCAAATCAAATCCTATTCACTGTTGTCTGTGTTCGCTATTTGTCATATGACTGCAGAAATGTTTGCCAATATATCTCCAACTTGGGGGCTGTTTTTTTCATTAGGACTGTCTGACATGTTACATATCACCTACCATTTTAATTGGAGAAAATTTTTCATATTGATCTCCCAAGGGGAATATTATTTTAAAATGAATACTGCCTCCCATTTATTCATTTACAGTAGGAGATAAAGAAGGAAAATATTATATTTCTCATGCTTTATGGTTCCAATATTGACAGAAAAAAAATCTCCCTCATCAAGAGCAAATTTAGAAAATTGAATGTTTGGGGGTTCTTTTTGGTTTTCTATGACAACTAAAAACTGAAAAAGCTAAAATTCCTCTTTGACCTGAGAACATCAGTATTGCTCCTATATAAACAAAACACAAACACTTGCATTTCTCATTAATGTTTCCCGCTAATTTATTTGCCAACTCTTAACAGATTCCAAGTCTTTCACATTGACCTATCTTTCCATTTATATTTTTACAACTAACAAACAAGACCTGTAGAGATATATTATTCAATTGTTATTTTAAAAATAAAATACAAACCCAGTAAAGTCCCAAACACTGTTATAACATGTAATATATTCTTTCCTGGATATACGGGAATTTCCATACAAAGCTCTATTTTATTTGCTTACGTTTACTTCAAAAACTGCTTATGCCAAAGAAGCATAGTTTTTATCATACAAAAGTGCTTCAGGGAGCTATGTGACACAGCCTTGAACTTAAGCACAAATCACTTTCCAAGTCTGCAAGCCCTTCATTATGTTGGACACACAATGAGGGTGATTTAACTGAAGTTACACCGCAGAGCAGAAGAACTTCTGTTCCATTACATTTAAAATTGTATTATGTGTAGGACTCAGTAGAGTGGTGAATGCACATACCAATATTGGGGATGAAATCACTGCATTACACTTTTGTTCTGAGTGTTTTTTTCTGATGGCTCCAGTTGACTCTAGAGTAGAAGAATGATAATATTATGTTTCTCTCTCTGTATGGTTTCAGTATAGGTCAGGAAAAAAACACCCTTTTATGAGCACATTTTTAAAAAGGACTTTTGGGGAATTTAGGAAAAGGAGAGTTTGGGGGGTTTGTGGTTTATATATGTAGAAAGAGTGAAAAGAACCACAAATGGTTACTTTTTAAAATGCTTTTGCTTTCGGGAGTATTGGAGAGACTAGGAGATTTTAATTAGACTTGTGAATTTGGATGGATTTAAGAAAAGAAAAATACAGGTTGAACCTCTCTGGTCTGGGAACATCCATGGTCTGGCATGATTTTAATTTTTAGGATGTCCACTTAGCATGGATGTGACCAAGTTTCCCGCGGTCCCATAAAATTTTTTTACAGCCAGCAGTCCTGCCTCTCCATGTTCTGTGCTGTTATCTAGCTTGAATTTACCCCTCAATGTCCTCTGAGAGCCTAGTAAGCAGTGGAAGTGTTGGAGATGCTGCTAGACTTCCATGGATAGGCAAATTCTCTGGTTCAGCACCTGTCAGGTCTTGAGGGTGCTGGACTAGAGGAGATCAACCTGTAGCAAGTACGCTCACCAGATGCATTTTCATGAGCTATCACAGCTCTTTATAAAAATACTTATGGAAGCCAAAAGTTGTATTTATAACATTTGGCTCATTGAAATTGAACCATTACATTTCCTCTTACATTTTGCTATCTGAAATGGTTAGTGCTTAGGGTTATCCAGAGGGTTATGGGCTTTCAGTACCATTTGTGCTTTTTTGGCTAGTGCCCTTATATTATGTAATATAAAGAACATTTGTGAATAACTAGGGGGTGGTGCCTCCTGCTCGCTATGCTCGCCAAGCTCCCTGTCTTTGGGGGTAGGCAGCCCCAGCTCTCCCCTTGGCCACCAGGGTGGGCTGGGCTGAGGCATGGCAGTTCCGGCCTCCCGCCCAGCCACCAGGTGAAGGCCAGACCTGGCTCTCCTCCCCCCCACCCTCGGCTGTTGGACAGAGCTGAGGCTGGGCCAGTTCTGGCTCTCCCTCCCCCCCCCCCCACCTGTACTTCAATTTGATCTTCCTGCCTCCATTCCTGCACTCACCACCACACACTATCCCTACCCCCACCTCCTTCCTTCATTCCTACATCCCCATCCTACCCTAACCCTCCTCACTCCACACTGCCCATCTCCCTGCCTCCATTCCTATATCCCACTTGTCCCTACCATCCCCCTTTCTCTCATCACTCAGCCCCACATATACCCTATCCCCTTCCTCCCACCCTACACACAGCCTTCCCCTCCCACGAATTGATCGAGCTGCATGTCCCTCCCGCCCAGGAACCACTGGGCCAGGCACCACAACTCTGGCCACTGCAGCAGGTGCCACAGCCCGCCCCTAGACCGGCCTTTCTGCACGGGAGCCTGGAGTGCAAAGCAGCCCTTCTGGAGAGTTGGGGAAGTGGCCAGGGTGCAAGGCCTATCCAGCTTGTGGCGGGCCGAGGAGAGTGCGGCCCCCAAGTGCTGTGGCCAGGCTGGGCCATACAGAGCCAAGCTGCATGTCAGGCGTGTAGGCCGGGAAGGCTGGGGGTGGGGCCCAGAGGCAGGCGGACACTGCTCCAGGAGGCACACAGGGATGGAGCCACTCCAGCCCCCATTTCACAGAGAGGTCACGTAGTCAGGGCTCCTGGGGACACAGAGTGAGATGATGACATCACTCTGTCGTCTCTCAGGAAGTGTTTATAAATAAAGAGAGAGCGAGAGAGAGAGAGAGAATTTAATCCGCTGCACCTAGCACGCACATTGTAGGCATCACATTTTCAGTGCATTTCTAAAACAATTTGCAGGCATGTTGGTCTACGCAAAAATGTATGCCTGGTGGGAACAGCTGTAGAATCTTCTCTGCTAAGTTGCAGGATGTGCCACTCACTAAGGTACAGGGGCTGCAGGGAGAACTGCAGACTTTAACTTGGGAGTTAGATTTGTGTGTCCAGTAAAGGAAAATGAGGGATTCAGAGACCATCATTGGATGGATTCACAATGTCTCCTTTTGGAGTGACAGAGGAGTGATTATTAGACACTGGATTAAAAAACCATATCTAGACCTTAACATCTCTCCAGATTGTGGTGGAAACATCTCTAGCAGCCTCTGAAGTCCTTAGATCTCTGCCTTGGCCAAAGTATGGAGACTATGTTGATAGTGTCGTTAGATTGCCTCCTGGCTGAAGATTGTGTAGCCATGCTGACACTTAGATGTGTCAGTTGCCTTCAGAAATATTGCCTGTATTTATAGTTACTAGGAAAGGTCAACAGAGTTCATTTTGAGATGCTCTATAGCCTTCTTTCTAAAGTCTCCGGGGGCTCTTTGTTGTAATCGCTTCCTCTAATTGTTGTATTTTCCTCAGGATTTTTTCTAACACCTTATTTTGAACTGCTGTTTGTTTTTCTATTATTTCAGTCTCTTTTCTGTTCTCTTCCGATTATTTTTCTTTCTGTTTATTCTTTCTACTCCTTTTCCTCTTCCATTACTTTTTTTCAATTTCAGTGTTTCACCTTTAACTCCTTCAAACTACAGCCAACAACAACATACCTGGGTGGTCGACAAATACCTTTGATGTCGACACCCGCGCATCCAGACTATCGTGCTGAGCCGACAAACATCTGATCAGCTGTTTGTCGGCTCAGGGCGGCAGCCATGTAAATTTAAATGAAGCGGCAATTATTTAAATCGCCGCTTCATTTTCCTATGTCTGGTAGCCTAATCTACATGCCTTTGGCGATAGAGGCATGTAGTCTAGACGTACCCTGAGTCTATAACCAATAATGGCAACTGTAACAGCCCTAATAAAAGTGTGTTCCTATCTGTGGCACTAAATTTAAAAGGGCCAAACTACCACATCACAATATTTATAGATAGATACAATAAATAAATTTTTAAAAAAATGCTTGGGTATAAGGTGGTATAATAGATATACATACCTATACGTACACATACACTACAAATATATACACTGTATCCACATTATCCATATATATTTCTTATTTGGCAGTGCTCCAAGGTTCAATCATAAAACTACATTCCTCATCCAAATTCCCAGGCCTAACATTCCCAGGCCCACCATAAGAAACTTAGATTTTATTTGCTGATTGTGTTATCGCTCTTATGAGGGAATGTGCAAACTAAGGGTTAGATGGGGCATGAATGTGTGAATGGTAACATAAGATGTCCACATAGCAGTGTTTAGCCCACTGGGTAACCTTCAGTCCATGTGTTACGCTTTTCTGGGACTATGGGTAAACATCTTCCCCAGAAAATGACAAAAAGTGGGGGAATGTTTGAGAAAGAAAGAGCCTGAAGCAGCGGTCTGGTGCTGGAACCAAAGTGAGCAAGAATTATACCGTGAGTAGCAGACAGGCCGTGTCAAAAGCAAATGTTTGCCTGCAAGTCAGTGTCTCTCGGCACTAGAACTGCTAGCATGGATAGAAGCACAAGAAGTCTGTAAATACAGGCCACCAGGACAGTCCAGGGACACCCAGCTGAGTACATGATAAAATAGCTGGAAACAACAAGAGTGAAAGCAGAACAACGGGCAGTAAATATTTTGGAGGAAAGTAAAAGGGGAGGCATCAAACATGTAATTAGTGATTAAGATGATACATACAGTGGGTATCATAGATTGTTTATCTCTGTCTATAAATGGCCCTTTGGATGGCTTAGGGGATGTTAGTAAAATCCATACTATTAATTAAGCTGTGTCCATTGCCATAGGTACAAACACACAGGTGCTCATAAGAACATAACAGCCGTACTGGGTCAGACCAAAGGTCCATGTAGCCCAGTAGCCTGTCTGCCAACAGTGGCCAGCACCAGGTGCCCAAGAGGGGGTGGACCGAAGACCATGATCAAGCGATTTGTCTCCTGCCATCCTTCTCCAGCCTCTGACAAACAGAGGCCAGGGACACCATTTCTATCCCCTGGCTAATAGCCTTTTATGGACCTAACCTCCATGAAATTATCTCGCTTCTCTTTAAACTCTGTTAGGGTATGTCTACACTACCACCCTAATTCGAACTAGGGTGGTTAATGTAGGCAACCGAAGTTGCAAATGAAGCCTGGGATTTAAATATCCCAGGCTTCATTTGCATCTTACCGGGCGCCACCATTTTTAAAGCCCCGGTAGTTCGGACTCTGTGCCCGCGGCTACACCTCCATGAGGTGTATCGGTAGTTCGGATTAGAGAGCCTAATCCAAACTACCTACTCCGTGCCGCGTGTAGCTGCGGGCACGGAGTCCAAACTACCGGGGCTTTAAAAATGGCGGCACCCGGTAAGATGCAAATGAAGCCCAGGATATTTAAATCCCGGGCTTCATTTGCAACTTCGGTTGCCTACATTAACCACCCTAGTTCGAACTAGGGTGGTAGTGTAGACATACCCTTATAGTCCTAGCCTTCACAGCCTCCTTTAGCAAGGAGTTCCACAGGTTGACTACACACTGTATGAAGAAGAACTTTCTTTTATTAGTTTTAAACCTGCTACCCATTAATTTCATTTGGTGTCCTCTAGTTCTTCTATTATGGGAACTAATAAATAACTTTTCTTATCCGCCCTCTCCACATCACTCATGATTTTATATGCCTCTATCATATCCCCCCTCAGTCTCCTCTTTTGTAAACTGAAAAGTCCCAGTCACTTTAACCTCTCTTCATATGGGATCCGTTCCAAACCCCTAATCATTTTAATTGCCCTTTTCTGAACCCTTTCCAAGGCGAAAATATCTTTTTTGAGGTGAGGAGACCACATCTGTACACAGTATTCAAGATGTGGGCGTACCATAGTTTTATACAGGGGCAGTAAGATATTCTGGGTCTTATTTTCTATCCCTTTCTTAATAATTCCTAGCATCCTATTTGCCTTTTTGACCATTGGGCCAATAATTCCTGGCCTCCTCTTTGCCTTTTTGACCAAAGGCCATTGGGCTGCCAACAACAATTAATGTACTTTCTTCGACAATAAACCTGACTTCGTATCTTATCTGAGTCTGGGTCTTTGGGGGCTCTGGTGAAGTCTATCGTGCTGGCTGCCTGCACAGAGCTGGCACGATATACTGAGGGAGCCTTCAAAAACGCACAGAGCCAAACGTTTATCATCTGACAGATCAGGAGACCTGTCAGGATGCCACACCACATCACTGTCCTGACCAGTGTTCCCTCTAACCTGCATGGTAGCTTTAGTTTCACAGGTGATTGATCAGCCTCGCCCAGTCAGTCCGTTCCCTGCACCAAACCTCGAGCCTCTGACCCGGCGGGGCTGGTTAATCACCTGTGAAGCTGTACTGCAGGGCAGCTCAGAAGGAATACTGACACTGGTCCTGACCTATGATACATACTTCCTGCAATTCCTTTCTCTGATCATTAGATTTTAAAACTCATATTTACTTAGGATCTCTGTCAATTTTTTTCACATTTATGGTATTTAGCTACATTGTCTGCCATGTCATTTCTTGCTATCCCAGCATGTGCTGGGATCCATGGTATTTCAGTGTTTACTCCAGTGTATTCCAGTTTTGCTGTTTGTAACAATATTTCGTTAATTAAGTCATTTTTGCTATCTGTATTCCCATTTTTAATTGTCAGCTGGTAATCTGACAAGACGACAACAGCATTCATCATCATAATAACATTATCACTGCTAGTTTGGCCATGAAACAGCTACATTTGATAATGTAGTGGATTTCTTTATTCCATGTGACATTCCATTCAATGTCGTCCCCACTCTCCTGATTTTCTTATCTTTAAACTCATCCATAAATATTGAGCAGTGCTTCAACCATTTATCACATACTTATGGATTTGCTGTAATTAACCCATTTCCCTCTCCTTTTCCCCTTTTAATTTCATTTATACAATTCCATATTTATGTTACGTTGGAAGGCACAATTTGCCACCTGTTATGTGTGATCTCATGGCTATAGATATGCTAATTTCTTATATGTATTTTTTTGTTTTCATTCCTTTATTAATATAGGCACTGAGGATTCCCCTCCCCGGGTTTTCCACTGAATTCCCAGTTTTCTTCACATATTTGTTTAGTGTTTGAATTTTCCCTGTTGACTTTTACCCAGAGGTTAAGTCTAATAATATAGTTCTTAACGCCACAGGCATGGCACCAGCAGCTCTCCACGTTACACAGAAAGAAGCTGTAAAGGATTCACCATGTGCAATGCCTAATGCCTGGGCTCCGTGGAGTGTAGCATCCAAGTAAGCATTTGGCACCAGCATTCAGTGTCAGCGTTCTCTCTAAGCTGCGTGGCAGCACAGTCCCAGAGCTGTTTAATGAGCCCCCCAGCCAGGGGCTTAAGACTCAGTACTGACTGGGAGAGACTCACCACTCTGTCCTCAGGAGGGAGCTGCTACTGTTGCTGAGGAAGAAATGCCCCTCCACCCGCCGGGCTGCTCCATGTGCGAGTCCTGAGTCCCTGGCTGCGCAGGGCCCTTTAAGCAGCTGTGGGGCCGTGCTGCTGCACAGCTCAGAGGGAACACTGGCTGGTGATATTAATGTTCTATAAAGCATTGCTGTTGTTGTGTCACTGCTGTAGTGATTCAGGTACTTTTAAGTGTATTGAATTTATTTTTACATTTATCTACAATATTTTCAATGTGAGCCTTACATGTTAGTTTGCCATCAAATGTCACACTGAAGAATATATAGCTTTTAAATATACCTATTTGTTGCCATATAGAGAGAATTTCCTCATATTTTTTAATTTTTCTTTTAGGTTTGAGAATTGACAATTTAAAGCCCCGTGTTTCCCCAGTGCATACTTTTCCTAAATGCTTTGTTGATTTGTTTCTCTGCTATTTCCTGATTTCTGTTTTGAGCCCATTCGCCATGATCATCTGCAAACTTGGATATGCCTATTTCAGCACACATTCTTTTGGGGGAAATCATTTACCTTTCTTGTTTAATAAGATAGGACTGGTGACATTCTCCTGTGAAGTGTCAGTTGTGATTGTAGGGTAGGCTTTCGCTATTCTGACTGCATAGTTATTTTACTTTAAAAATCCTTTATCTGCCTCTGTAGTCTTTCTTTGATGCCCATGGATGCTATTTTATGCAACGGATCTTATGATTTTTAAATATCTAGGAAACCTGTATATTCTTTATTTATCCTATATTTTTGTGCTTTCATCTTCACTCTTATTAAATGGTCAACTACATGCCTCCCCCTCCTAAGCCCACTTTGCACATTGTAGTTGTTCCTCTTTCAGTCTTTGTTTCTTGCATGGCTTTACTCAGACATGATGTAAGGGTGGCTGGCCTGGACACACTGAGGTCTTGTTCTCTGCTCACCTGTTGTTATACTGGGCCTCCATCGCATGGTTCAACTGCATTGGTAACTCACTTTTTCTCCATATGCTGCTCTACCACATTAGCAGTCTTTTCAAATCCTCTTCAGTCGGGTGTATTAGCATTTTGTTACATATGCCATCCTTACCTGGTGCAAAATTTGCTCTTAGCTATACCTTTTCAAATTTTCCTCATTTAATATCTAATATCCTATCCTTATCTTCATCTCACTCTTCCAATTCTCATGATTCTATTAGGTTTTTTTCCTTTTGTGGATTTCTATATCCTGATTTTCACCGTTATTAAGGCTGAGGAATATTTCTGCTCGGGGTTCTGTATTTTTCTTCATGAAATCTTTGTACCCCTCAGTCTGGTGCAATGAGCTCTGGTGTAGAATTGCTCTTGCTTTGTATTCCATTTCGTAGAATCATAGAATCCTAGGGCTGGAAGAGACCTCAGAAGGTCATCGAGTCCAGCCCCCTGCCCAAAGTAGGACCAATCCCAAACAAATCATCGCAGTCAGGGCTTTGTCAAGCCGAGACATAGAAACCTCTATGGATGGAGTTTCCACCCCCTGCCTCAGTAACTCATTTCAGTGCCTCACCACCCTCCTGATGAAATAGTTTTTCCTAATATCCAACGTAGACCTCTCCCATTGCAACTTGAGACCATTGCTCCTTGTTCTGCCATCCCTCACTACTGAGAACAGCCTCTCTCCATCCTCTTTGGAACCTCCCCTCAGGAAGTTGAAGGCTGCTATCAAATCCCCCCTCCCTCTTCTCTTCTGCAGACTAAACAGACCCAAGACCCTCAGCCTCTCCTGATAGGTCATGTGCTCCAGCCTCCTAATCATTTTGGTTGCCCTCCACTGGACCCTCTCCAGTGTGTCCACATCCTTTCTATACTGGGGAGCCCAGAACTGGACACAGTACTCCAGGTGTGGCCTCACCAGTGCCGAATAAAAGGGAATAATCACTTCTCTAGATTGTGGTTATTCCATTTATTGTCCTAATCTGCTAACCTTTGATGTTTTAGCCTCTTTACTTATTTTCCTATGGTACTTTCTCTAACTTTCCTTTTTTTTCTGTTTTTTTGTTGTTGTCCTTTTAATTGCTTTTTGTGCAATTGCCTTGTTTATTTTAAAGAAGTGATTGTAGTCTAGATGCTCTCTTTCGAAAGAGGCTTGTAGTCTAGATGTAGCCTCTGACCTTCTAATTTGAGTCCCTTTGCCCCCTCACAAAGATAACAAATCAGGACAGAACCCCTAAATTCGCTTTGCCCTTCATTCCTGACTCTGGGAGACTTCCATGGCTCTTTAGAACAGGGGTGAGGAAACTTTTTTGGGTCAGGGGCTGCTGACCTTCAGAAAAAACAGTTGGGGGCTGCACATAAGTGAGAAGCAACCAAACCCTCACTAACATGGCCCACAGGGTAGGGAGCCCTAAGCCCCAGGGGCTGAATCCAGGAAAGCTGGGGCCGCAGGACTTAGGTTCTCTGCCTCCGCTCTAGAGCTATAAGAACAGTGATTGGCCATAAGTGACCCACAGGCTGGACACTTTTTATCAGGGTTAGCCTCTGGCGGGCCGCCAGATACACAGGTAAATAAAGCATCAGGAAGCCTGCCAGGTCAAACCCTGGCCTTCCACATCCAGCTTGTGGGCCTCTTAATGCCCACTCCTGCATCAGAAATGAAAACATGCAAACTTAGATAAATGTAGGTGATTCAAATGTGCTTCTTTGCCCCATTCTTATGACTGTGTCAACACAGAGAAAACCTTTGAAACGCCAGTGCCATCTAAGCAATGCACATGTGCAGAAGCAGAGAGAGAGAAAGTGTTAGAATACCAGGATTCTCCTTTTTATCGTGATTTCTCATGAAAAAATTTGCAGCCCACTGTTAGGATGGCCCTGATGAGCCGAAGTAAATGCTTCCAAGTTGTTATCTAGTGTAATTACTTTCTATGGAACAGTCAGTAGACTGTTCCTTTTTCAGCTGGTGAGGTTTTTCACTCTGCTTCCCTCAACTGGATATCCTTAACAAGATGTTCTTCTGCAGCTTCAGTTTTCAGAGCCAAATTCCATAACCTGTTTGATAATCGAATCCCTACACTTGGTTGTCTAATGCCCACACTAATTTTGCCATTCTGTTGTCTATTTATCCATTTTGTACTGAAATTTGAGAAGAAATTTTTACCAACAGTCTGCACTTGGAGAGGTCAGTCCCTAGATTTAATTGAATTATACTTGTATCTCTCTTAATAAATGCCCTGAGGCTGGAGAGCGTGGGACTAAGCCAAGCCTGAATCTAGAATCAGCCCCACCTGAGGGGAATCAGGCAATTCCCTACAAAGATCAAATGGCAACCACAACAAATGGGGGATATTGCAGGGAGAGGGGGAATATAAAAAGTTCCTGCAGGACTATGGGACTGGGAAGTGTGGATGGTAAAGTCTAGTGAGTGCTGTGAAGAAGAAACTCTGACTGTTTTGGACTGAATGTCTTATCTCCCAGGGAAGCAATAGAAGAGCTCTGGGGTTGCCAGGTGTCCAGTTTTGAACCAGACAGTCCAGTATTTGAGCTTTGTGTTTGGGAAAAATTGAGAAAATATAAGTGTCCAGTATTTTCTAACTAAGATGTAATGTTGATTGTGATGTAAGTGTCTGGTATTTTTGTTGAAACCATTTGGCAACCCTATATGAAGCTAAACAGAAATAGCTTTCAGGAAGGGTTTTCAAACTGTTTGGGAGCTGAGCCCATGTGTAAATATTGCATATGGTACTGCTCTTTTAATCTGAATGTATAGTCACTTTAGTTATGTGAACCAAAAGCCAACTGGCATTTCATTATTGAAGTGCACTTGCTAATATAGCGCTTGTGTTTGCAGATTCTAACAACCACCTTGGTGTGTTAGGTGCGCAGCTGCAGTGCGGATGGACCTAGGTCCCTGGCAGTGCAAATCTGATCTTTGTGTTGCTACAATGTTTGCCTTTATAAGGATGAAAGCAAAAACCGAAGGTCTAATTCTTCTTTAGCTTAATAATCAATGGTGGCTGCCTGGGAAATGCACGTCACTAGTAGCTGCTGGCTGATCCTATGGAAGGCAAAGGGATTGGGAAGCACCTTCTACCAGGGTGCACTTTTGCCTTGGAGCTGCACAGCTGGAGGTGGGTGGACCCAAAGGATGGTCCGTGTTAGGAGCCCACCAGCTCCACTGCTGGCCCCTGTCTGGGAAATTCTTCTACCTTACCTTACCCAGAAACTTTTCTTCTGCTATGAGGGAGCACAATCCTGAAAGGAGGGCTGAGGGATTGTGGGCTCAAGGAGAACAAGCTTGGGGATTAAAGGGAAAGTTTCTCTTGGTGTAAGAGCAGGTGTGAAAGTAACTTACAATTCTTACAGGTACTATCCTATCCTACTATTCTTAGTAGGCATTTTTTAAATTACTTTCTACTATAAATTGTGCACCTGACAACAGACTGATCTCGTCAGGGAGGTGGGGATGGTTCTGATCTCTGTTTATACATTGACTACAAAACTACTTTACTTCAGCAAGAGGATCCGCTTTTACCATCTGTGGGTGAGGCCCAGACAGTACAGTTACATCACGTCAGGTTTGAGTTTTTACTTGTCAGTTCACTTCTGGCCTGAAGAGGGTTTGCAATGTAAAACGTTGTGAATGTGAGATCTACAATGAAAGGGTTAGCGTGAGGGTTCAGTGAGCATGTGCAGAGACAGAGCCCAAGAGGGCTGACAGCAGGTGTGTGGCTCTGGGGAAGTGGTTCTCAACCTGCAGACGACAGTCGGCTTACGGCCCAGTCAGCACCCAGCTGCAGCGCATGTAACACCCTCAGGCCATATAACGCACAGAGAGCTGCATGGAGATGTGGCTCACAGTGGTAAATGGGTTGAGAATCGCTGCTGTGGAACATTGTTGTGTCTGCTCAACCTGCTCCTCACCTAGGCACCGTGAATTCCAGCCCTATTGTGAGTGGAAATTGGAAGCACAAAGACATGTGCTTACTGTCCACCTCTGCTAAAGGCGTTTTGTGTTCAGGGAAACATAACCTGAGCACAGCAGAATATTCAGAAAGCCCTAAAACAACTTTTAAAAGAAATGACACATGCCAACTCTTGCGGGGAGGAGAGGTGAAGTTAGGGAGCAGAGGAAGCTGTGGGGAGGGACTGGGGCCGCCATGAGGAAAGGGGGATAAGGGAGAACAGTTGTGGGAATAGGTCAGGGAAGGGAAACATTGGAGCAGGAGCACTTAGCTGCCTCACATCCTCCTTTGATCTGGCATCCTTGTGGGGAGGGGGAGGCTGGGGCAGGTAACTTTACCTGCCCACAAGGACGGTGGGGCCACTGCTTCTGGTGGGGGGACCAGCAGCAGCGTGAGACTCCATCCTCCCCCATAAACAGCTCCTTACTTGCTCATTAGACAGCTCCTCTAGGTCCCTTGCTGATTATTTTGGTGCAGTGCAGCCAGCTCTTGTAAGAGCTGTGGGATGGGGGGGGGCACACCCCTACTTTCATCTCTGTGTAAGAGACATCATAAGTAAAATCCCGCAAAGCAGGAAGTTTAGTTTAAAGTGGAAGTGGGCAAAACCAGGCCCAGGGGCCAAATCCGGCCTGCCAAGCGTTTCTCTCTGGCCAGCCCAGCTGATTAGCAGAGTGTGCATATTTACAGCCTGCAGCCTGTGCTCAGCTGCCCCTCCCCACCACAGACACACTCCCCACAGCTTGCTCCATCCTGCAGCCTGGCTGCCCCCAGGATTCTCTCTGCAGAGCGGGTGGGTGGGAGAGGGTTGAGAGGAGTGCTGAAGTCTGGGGGTGCTCCTCCCCAACACCTCATCTGCTGCTTGTCCCCCTCTCCCCAACCCCTGCTCTGCAGAGAACTGCTCCAATCTAAAGCCTGGATTGTCAGTGATTCAGGGGACTGGAAACACAACAAAGCAGGGCAGCGTTCCCTGTCTTGGAGCCACAGCGTGGCTTCTCTCAGAAACGTCCCCAGCACATGCTCTGGCACTGCCTCACAACCCCGGTCTGTGCCACACACACGGTCACTATCCCACCCACACTGCCATGCACACTCAATCGGTGTCAGTCTGTCTCTCATGTACAGAGTGTCTCTTCCACGCTGTCTCTCTCTGTAGCCACCAGCCCCAACTCTCTGTCCAACACCCTGCTCCTTCCGGGGTGGTCCAGAGCTAGACCAAGACTAGGTACCAAAATTCGTGAAGGGGACCCCTGCAAAAATGATTGCCCACTTGCCAGTTTAAAGTCCTCTGGTACAGGGAAGGATTCTTCTAAGAGCCAGCAGAAGGAACAGAGGACAGCACACCTCAGGACCATGCTGGCCTGCTTCAGATGTCTCCTGTTCCAATGCCTAAAGCAACTCAAGTCAAGGAGAATGTACCCTGAATACTGATTTTTGTTTTGCTTAATCACAGAATTGCTGGCAGGTACAGCTATGTTTACCGGGGGGAATGTTAAAGTAAAGGCTCATACCAATTGGCCAGCATTGGTGTGTGTGTCTGTCCAGCTGGGATATGGACTGCTTCTCCACTTATGTATTTCACAGTTCTTGAACGCTCCTAACCTATTCCACTTTAATAAGATAACTTAAATATTTCTTTGTCATGGATTGTGCGCTGAATATTTTCAGTCCCCATTAAATAAGCCTTGGCAGAATTGGATGCTTCAAGCAGAATTTCACTATAATAGGAGAGGGTATAATATCCTAGAATATTTGAACTGGAAGGGACCTCAAGAGGTCATCAAGTCCAATCTCCTGCTCTCATGGCAGGACCAAGTACTGTCTAGATCATCCCAGACAGATGTCAGTCTAACCCACTCTTACACATCTCCAGTGATAGGGTATGTCACGAGGAGTAACGGTAGTTCAAACTAGGAAGCCTAGTTCGAACTACCTAGTTTGTGCCCCGTGTAGCCGTGCTGCACGAGGTTCGAACCAGCGGGGTTTTAAAAATGGCGGCTCCCCGCTTATGCAAATGAAGCCCGGGAAATTCAAATCCCGGGCTTCATTTGCAAGTGCGGTATGCCTACATTACCCTCCTAGATCGAACTAGGAGGGTAGTGTAGACATACCCTTAGTGTTTAACAACCCTGGCAGTTAGGAAGTTTTTCCTAATGTTCAACCTAAACCTCCCTTGCTGAAGTTTAAGCCCATTGCTTCTTGTCCTAGCATCAGAGAGAACAATTTTTCTCCCTTCTCCTTGTAACAGCTTTTAAGGGACTTGAAAACTTCTCTCATGTCCCCTCTCAGTCTTCTTCTATCCAAACTAAACAAGCCCAGTTCTTTCAGTCTTTCCTCATAGCTCATGTCTTCTAGAGCTTGAGTCACTTTTTTTTTTTTTTTTTTTTTGCTCTTTGGGACCACTTCAATGTCTCCACATATTTCTTGAAATGTGGTGCCCAGAGCTGGTCATGCTATTCCAATTGAGGCCTATTCAGCACAGAGTAGAGTGGAAGAATGACTTCTAAAGTCATTCGCACAGCACTCCTGTGAATGTATCCCAGAATCATGGAGTTTTTTTTCCCCACAGTGCAAACACTGTCACACTGACTCATATTTAGCGTGTGGTCCTCTATAACCCTTAGATCCCTTTCTGCTCTATTCCTTCCTAGACAGTCGCTTCCCATTCTGTATGTGTGAAATAAATTGTGCCTTCTTAAGTGTAGTACTTTGCATTGCTCTGGCCCAGAGTAATGTGCTCTGGCCCAGAGGATGGTAGTAGGGCCTGTCTTCACCTTCTACAGTATCTCTTGGCAGTCTGAAAGTCAATGTGCCTATTCCATTTTAATCAATTCTCTTTTTTATTATTTTAAAGGACGAGCTAATCATTGGTCAGCCATCATTGGTGGTTCTCACTCTAAGAATTATGTTCTTTGGGAATACGGAGGATATGCCAGTGAAGGTGTTAAACAAGTTGCAGAGTTGGGGTCCCCAGTAAAAATGGAAGAAGAAATTCGGCAACAGGTGAGTGTAATGGAAATAACTGAGTATTTTTAAGAGTAGCTTAGTTTTCACTTCGAATGGCTTGGCCCTTGATGTGTTAAGAAATGTCATTGCACTGGCTGACTCTTAACTGGACAAAGTAGGAAGGCCCTCTGCGAGTAACTTAATATTTGCCTGTGGGTTTTTTTTTTAAATGGTTTTTTTATGAAGCTAATAAGATGTCAGTAAGGACAATTTACATTTGTTTATCAAGTTATTGACATGGTCAACACTCTAACAAGTGGAAATCTGACTTACAAAGTTAAAATTCATCTTCAATGGGTTAGTCAATGGCAACACTTGTAATCTGTTAAAAGGAACATGTTGAAGATTGCTAGTCTAGTTAGGCAATGTATAATGTGCTTTTTTTACCTTCTGATTTTCACTTTGTATTTCATGACACAGGCACAGTATCATTAGGAGGAGATGCAGTATGTCTAATACATTTCCTGAAGTCCGGCAGGTGCCTTAGTAATGACATTTACAAGCGAAGTAACTAAGGCCACGTTAGTGTAATTCAAATAACAGTAGAACTAGAAGCCCCAGCCCTCTTGTGCAAACACACAGTACAGAGATGGTCCCTGCCCTGAGAAGTTTACAATTTAAGGGATCCTACAAACCTGTATCTTCAGCAGATGACCGGTACGGTAAAGTTAGCTAATCTAATCTGTACAGCTGAAGACAGTGGTGGCAAATTATTGCTCTGAATAATTCCAGATGCTTCGAGTGCAAGCAAAATACACTCTCTAATGATTAGCTCAGAACTTGCGTGAGAGTAGTACTGTACCATGTTCAGCCACAGGGTTAGTTTCACCCCAGCAAGAGCAGGGAGATATGAAATCCATAGAGGCATCCTTTGCAGACCATGGTCTGGACACAACCAGACAGTGCTGTCACTTCTTAATGTGCCCTGGTCTTTTGTGATCTTGATAAGATGGTTGCAGCCACCTGGTACTGACTGAAAGTGACAGGTTTGTGGGAATGGACATTTGAAAAACCTGCATTTCACTTTGAGGGTCCTCTATACTGTGTGTGTCTGTGACGTGAATGCTTAAATATGGGACTCCTCTTTCAAATGACAATATATAGTGACTTTTAATGTCAGGTTTAAATATGAACTGAACTAGCATTAAAAAGGGGGACATTTTCATAGCTCAAGAAAAAAGTAGATGACGTTTACTCAGAGTTCAATCAGTAACTACTCTAAGCTACAAAATGAATAGATAAAGAAATTAGGTTTAGGATTGGCAAAAAATTCTCCAGTGACACTTCCCCCCTCCCCTCATGTAATTTCAACTAATGAGACCCTTTTGAGAAGTGCCTGATTTTCACAGAATATTTCAAGTTGTTGACATACCAAACACCTGTAAACCAAAAACTCTAGGCTGAAAACCAAAGATTTCAATTTGGCAGTGTCACTGCTCTGTATTTATAGGGTAAACCTACATGATGGATTGTCTCCCATGACACACCATCACAGTTCAGCAAGAGTGGAGAACATGATGTGTTTTGTGTGGGTAGGTAGCACAAGGGAACGATGGACATCTTCAGACCAGTTCTAATTAGGCACCTGCTTTTTTATATTTAGACTGAATTGTTAGTCATGTTTTTAGGCTTGAAAGATATTGCATATGCACAGATCTGGTGCACAGTATATTTACATGACACCCAGCAAAATTCATAGCCATGTTTTCAATACTTGAAAACAACAAATTGATGTTATAGTTTACAGTACGTGTATAAGACATGCACTTGTCAAATACAGTAATTAGAAAATTCTCTACTGCTAAACCAAGGTACTTGCATTCACCAGAATTGTACATAGAAGGACTTTTGTGCATTTAGGTTTAAAAGTAGGAATACAGTTCCCTCATTGTCTCTAAATGAGAAGCTGTATTTCCTATAACATTACCTTTCTGGGTGATTAAAATTGCATGCTGTTGGCTAAAGGTTAATGTCCTTTAAAATTAATTAAATGACTCTTGACTACTTCAAAGACTGTGTATAATGATTACAGTGGCTGATTGCAAGGGACTACTAGCTTTGCTCAGTCTTATTCAAATGAATATAATGATTTAGATTGATATGGATCACTTCTTATTTTCTACTGGATAATGGCTATAAATAAATTAAGCATGCCTTGTACATCCAAAAATCTTGTTAAACAACAATATAGCAACTGACAGTTAAATTTTTGCCTTAAATCCAGAAAGGCAAATAATGCTGTAATTATTTAATAAATCTTATCTTTTATTCCTATAATTTAGTTGAGCTAATGATTAAAAGATAGGTCCCTGTCCAGTTTCGGATGAAGTCATTCCATTGACTACCATGAGCTGGATCACAAACTCCTAATGACTCAAGTTTCCCAAGGAAGGATGACAGAATTAGAACTTGTTAGTTAGTTGTTATCACTAGAATATAGTGAATATAACTCACTATACTTCAATTGGCAGCCTTTTCCAAAGATCATCCCTTGCACGGAAGCAAGAGCTTTTTAGGCATTCAACTTGATCTAGATGCTCCAAAATTCTTCCATTTATAATTTGCACAAACAAGAACACATGGTTGAAACAGAAGCAAAGAGCTTTCTTAAGATTTTTTTCCCCCATTATGAACAGCAAGTAGTACATAAAACAAACCCTGTGCAATGTCAATAGGGCTGCCAGATACTTTCACAAAAAATCCCAAAAATGGCAGGAAAAAAATTGGTTGAGCAAAAAAAAAAAAAAAATTGCTGCGCCTTTAAATGTCTCCTCACTCACCCTGCCCTCACAAGATGCGGCAGGGGAAGAACTTTACATGTCCAGTGTCCAGTATTTTCTGTGGTTTTTAATGGAAAGGGGCCAGAAATAACGGACTGTCCAGGTAAAAACCAGACACATGGCAACCCTATAAGTCAAACTGTTTTCTGTGCATTCAATCCCGGTCTCTCCTGTAGGCTTTGCTAAAAAGTCTAGAGGCTGCGAGAGAGAAGGAAATCAAATCCTCAGTTCACTTGCTCAGTACTAAGTGAGAAACTTTTCTTTTGTTTAAAGTGCCTTAAAGTAAACCATAGTTGCACTTGTTTCCTAGGATGCCCTTTGATTTGAAAGAGAGCCGCATGATTTTAATGGGACACTTTTGCAAAATTTGCTTTTAATGAGGGAACAATTTCTAGTATCTCCTACTAGTCTAGATTGGCTCATAAATCTTTGTTTTTTCTAAGATGCCCACAGCAAGCTCTTTTTTTTTTTTAATTGGTTGACCCCATTAGGAACCAGGCCTTTTAAACAGGAAGAGGTTTGTAGCATGTTTCATTTTATGCAATATCCATTTATCAAAATCCATACTTTATCAGAATCTACAGATTCCTTTTGTTAAGTACTGAGTTTTCCATTCACAAAATACTTTTGCATCTGCATTTGATGAAGTGGATGAATTGGCTAAAATGATGATATGACTGGACATTTTTAAAAGTGCATATGGAATAAATATTCATTTCCTTTTAAAATGTGTTGCCTTTATTGAAATCACATACAGGCAGTCCCCAGGTTACGTACAAGATAGGGACTGTAGGTTTGTTCTTAAGTTGAATTTGTATGTAAGTCGGAACTGGTACATATTGTAGGGGAAACTCTAGCCAAACATTTCTCCAGAGCTCAGTTTTATTCTCCCACACCTCACTTTCCTCAGTCCTTTATTCTCAAGTTGAGGTGTCTGTTGAGAAAAGCCGCTCCGCGTCTCCTGGTCTGTTGGGGGGGCGCTAGCTTCACGTCTCCCTGGTCTGCTGGGGGGAAGCAGCTAGTGCGGGGTTGCCTCACCCCGTTTGTAAGTAGGGATCTGATGTAAGTAGGATCCATGTAACCCGGGGACTGCCTGTACTTCATTGTTCACGTAGTGTGGGAAAGTATAAATATAGGTATCATTTCTACTTTCTTCTCTTCAGTCATCACAATAACTCTCTTCTTTACAAAGAAAATTGTCCTAGTCCTTAATTTAAGCACATTAGGAGAAGGGCAAGAAAGGGATTCCTATTTTTTCCTGGTTGTTAAAGGTGAGGTGAACAAAATTGCACACCATTTAAGGTGAAAATGTACCATTGATTACTATAATGGCATAATCACACTTCCCATATAATATTCCCCATGTTTGTACAGCCTAAAATTATGCTCCTTTTTTAGTTTCCTCTGCTCATGGAACAGATCTGTTTGGGCTCTTCAGAATGATACCCAGATCACTTTTCTGAGAGTTGCAGACTGCAATCTGCAAGCAAAATTTACTTTGCTTTAACAGTGCCTGTTAAATCTCATCTGACATCTTGGTCTAGATATATTGCAAAATACATAGTTTTTCAATTTGCTTCCTCGAAGCAATGACTAAGGAAATATTTTTAAAAGGAGCTGGAATATATTTCACTAAAGCTGCATTGTGCTTTCCACCCCACTTTTCTCTGCTGCAGTCAGAACTCATTGGAGGAGGGGAAGGCACAATAAACGTAATAAAGAAATTTAAAAGCGATAGTCATTATTTATAGTGATGATATGATATGCTCACTAATGTTTGTCCTAATGTAAGCTCTCTGGGAACTGGTGTGAAAAATAGTGCTGGATCTTATATATGTTGCTTTTTCACCATTGTTATACATGAATGGCTTCCAAAAAAACACTGCCCAATGCCAAAGAAATAAGAATATTGTGGCAAACACTAAACTTATCCTCTCCACTCAGTATATTATAGCCATTTCCAAGCAAACTTGTTAAGCTACCCTCATAACAGGCCCACTGAACACAGCTTTAATTTCTGCCTGTATAGTAGTTAAGACCAGGCCTTCATGCAACCCTTCAATCTCCTGCATCCTAAGAAATGGAGTAAACTACATCGGGGGCAGACCATGCTATGACTTGGTCCAGATGGTTGCAGGTGACATTAGAGATGAAATATATTTGTACAGTTTAGCAGTATTTTGAAACTGGTTGGCTTCATGCATAGAATGGGGGTTCTATACCGGCTCCCCTTCAACAAGCAGTTATTAGCTTCATGCTTTACAAGTCCTGTGATTCTGAATGCTGCTAATTTCCATGTGTCGCTACAGAAGGCATGGATGTGAAGTCTGGAGTTGGTTGAAGACAAAAAGGAGGGAGAAGCTGGTGTAGAAGAATGGGAGAAGCCTATGTGGAAATGGGAAGGATGATGTAGCTGGTTTGGGGAAATGGAAAGAAGCTTGCATTTTATATAGTAAAGACTGGAATTCAGTACTGAATTCCTTGCTTTTTAAAAATTTCTAAGAATGTTCAGTTTTCCAGTCACTACCTGTTAACCCCATAACCTTGAGCCCATTCCTCTAGCATATAGATATGTCTGCTTCCCAGTAACGGCTATTTACAGTTTGAAGGAATGACTGAAGTACACAAACCTGTACAATAACAGGGGCTGATTTGAAGTTAGTGAAAACTTCATATTGGATCAGGGCTATGCATGCATCAGTTCTGCAGTAACTCCTTTGCAAGCAGGAAGGTCTGTGCACATCTAAGAAATGCAGGCATTGAAACAGTATAGGCTGTGAATACTGAAGTTTTCCAGAACTCAAGCAGCCATCAAAATGCCTGAGTTTGTAATTACTGTCTATAGATATCAAGGGTATACAATATATACAATTAATGATACATTATAACAGAGCTTGCCAGCCTAGCCTAATTAACTTTATCTGAACTTTCTTTTTTCTAAAATGAAGGTATATTCTCAAAATAGTGAAGTCAGTTCACTGTAGTAAAAATAGAAGTGCTGTCAATTTTATAACAAGCAGACCTATCTTCTCTAATTCCTAGTGTCTTATTCCTTGAAGCAGTGTAGGAGCCCCCTAGCAAACTATTTGGACTAAACAGCTCAAATTGTCAACAGTGCAAACTAATGCATCTTGCAGCAATTCACACTACCCAGTTAGCACTTACACTCTTGCCGTACTGTTGTATATTTGTGAGGGAACAGCAGCCGCAGCTGAGCTCTTAGGGGTTTCATACCACTAGGGAGGCACCAGACTGCACCGTTTTTGCATAATTACTCATCATAGTGCCCAGGAAATTATGGGAGACTAAATTCTGACTCAACTTTGGAAAGTGTTTTCAAATGTTTCAAAGCTGTGAGGGCATATCTACACAGCAAGGCTAAAGTCAAATTAAGCTAGGCAACTTCAGCTACGTCAATTGTGTAGCTTAAGTCAAAATAGCACCTAAAGCTGAGTTAAGCTATCTACGCGGCAGGAAGTTGAAGGAAGAACACCCTTCCTTCGATTTCCCTTGTTCCTCGTGAAATGAGGGTTACCATGAATTGAAGTAAGAGGTCTTCCAGCTCAATGTCATTTCAAAATAAAGGCTTGTAGTGTAGATGCACCCTGTGTTATTTTGGAATAACTGACATTATTCCAAAATAACACTGCTGTGTAGACATACCCTGAGAGAGACACTGCCCTATATACTCTGAACTCCATAAAGTTATTTTCTTAGGGTATGTCTACACTACAGCACTAACTTCGAACTAACTTAATTCGAATAAACTAAGCTAATTCGAATTAGTGCATCTAGACCTAAAAACTAATTCGAATTCGCGTTTTGCTAATTCGAAATAGCATGTCCACATTGAGTGGACCCTGAACTGAAGTTAAGGCTGGCCAGAACCAGTGCCGGCAGGGCATCAGGTTAGGACTTAGAGTGTGGAGCTGCTGCCTCAGGCTAGCCGAGGGCTGTGCTTAAAGGGACCCAACCCCCACCCTGAAAAGACAGTTATCAGGGTTCCCCGCTTGCTTGTCTACCTCAATGAGGGACAGCAAGGGACAGCAAAGCAGTCCTGTCTTGTAGTGCCCTGAGTGCCCACTCTCAGCACATCATTGCACTCGGCCATCAGCCTGGCTGCACTTGCCACAGGCTGCTATCCAGAGGGTTCAATCAGGGGCCTGTAGGATCCAGGGGGCCCTGCAGGAGAGCTTCCACCTCGAGGAGCCCGCAGAGCCACTCCAGTCCTCCCCATCGGGGGCTCATGCCCCATTCGTCCCTCACCTCCTTCCACTTAGTCCTCCCTACCCCCCTTCCTGATGTAAAAAATAAAGGACACGTGTGTTCAAAAATAGAAAATGTCTTTATTTTAACAAAACTGAGGCCGGGGGGGATTAACCTCTGGGTAGACTGGGGAAAGGAGGTGGGAGAGGGGAAGAGAGAGGGTGGAAGACGGGAGGGGGAAACGTGGGAGAAGGGAGCTGGAAGGGGGAAGCCAGGGGAAGGAGGAGGAGGGGAAGTATAAAACTATGGTACGCCATATCTTCAGTACTGTGTACAGATGTGGTCTCCTCACCTCAAAAAAGATATTTTGGCCTTGGAAAGGGTTCAGAAAAGGGCAACTAAAATGATTAGGGGTTTGGAACAGGTCCCATATGAAGTGAGGCTAAAGAGACTGGGACTTTTCAGCTTAGAAAAGAGGAGATTGAGGGGGGATATGATAGAGGTCTATAAAATCATGAGTGGTGCGGAGATGGTGAATAAAGAAAAGTTCTTCATTAGTTCCCATAGTATAAGGACTAGAGGACACCAAATTAAATTAATGGGTAGCAGGCTTAAAACTAATAAAAGAAAGTTCTTCTTCATACAGCTGATAGTCAATCGGTGGAACTCCTTGCCACAGGACACTGTGAAGGCTAGAACTATAACAGAGTTTAAAGAGAAGTTAGATAAATTCATGGAGGTTCGGTCCATGGAGTGCTATTAGCTGGGGGTATGAATGGTGTCCCTGGCCTCTGTTTGTGGAAGGCTGGAGATGGATGGCACAGAGACAAATTGCTTGGTCATTGTCTTCGGTCCATCCCCTCCAGGGTACCTGGTGCTAGCTGCTGTCGGCAGACAGGTTATTGGGCTAGATGGACCTTTGGTCTGACCCAGTACAGCCGTTCTTATGTTCTAAGCTTAGGGCCTAAGGTCTCACTGGACCAACTTGATTTTCATGCAGACCTGCTCCTGGGTTTGCATGTGGCCTTTGGTGGCCAGGCTGGCAGCTATCCTGCCCTAGACGGCCTCATTCCTGCGTTAGTCCTCGTAGAATGAGGTTTACCTAGTTCGAATTAAGCGCTCCGCTAGTTCGATTTAAATTTGAACTATCGGTTTGTATGTGTAGCTGCTATTAAAGTTAATTCGAACTAACGGCTGTTAGTTCGAATTAACTTTGTAGTATAGACAAACCCTTAAAGATTTCTGTGCTGCTCTTACCATACTATAAGTTGCATAATATTAAATAATTTATTTTTACCCTGGGAGATTAATGATGATATCCCATTTACAGCTGACATAGTTTTGGGAGGTCAACGTAAGATACCTAAAGCTTTTCACAGTACTTAACATTTGTATAGTACCTTTTATGTTCAAAACCCTGCTTCTATTGACTTCAGTAGCAGTGTTGGTGCAGAGAAATATCCAGCTGTGCGCTAGTGTGTCTCATAGTAGGTACTCTAGCAGCGAGGCACACACAGTGCATATCAAAAGTTTGTTTATATGACTTACCCAGCATTATGCAGAGGCTGAGACCTAGAGTTTCAACCCTCCAGGACTCCCCCAGAGTCTCCAGGAGTTAAAGATTGTCAAATCTCCAGGAATACAACCAACCAAAATTGGCAGCCCTGTAGCAGCCTTTTCACTCACTGCACATATTCCAACATCTGCAAAAAATGATGCAGCGCTCTTATGGCCAATAGCTGAACGTACCATGCAGCCCTGACTAACCCCAGAATGCCTTACATTTAATTCAATGGATGAGTCAGAGAATAGTATGTGATTATGAAACTAATAAACAAGTGAGTCGAATTCAGGATGTACAGGCATGCTGAACTCTGGCATTTCCTAACTTTTGAATGCTTGATCCCACTACCCTCTTGTAGAATAGTTATTTTATAGCATTTCCTTATTAAAAGCTAAAAGAATTTTCAGTTACATATAGTCATAGTAGCCAACAACTTGGGGGTCATCAGCAAGGTTTGTACTAGGGATGTAAATAGGTGACTGGTTACCCAGTAACCATCCCCCTTATTGGCTGATGCTTGCTGGTAACGGGTGCCCAGCTGGAGCAGCTTTCTACTCGCAGTTTCAGCCTGGCCTGTCTGGAGTAGCCTCCAGCAGGGCCCACTGCACCATGGATGGGGGGCTGATCCAGCCCGGCCGGGCCCATCACGATGAGGGTAGGAGGCTGTTCCAGTGGTCTCCTGCCCACAGTGAAATGCGGTGGACCTGTTAAACTATATGGCTGCATCTAGACTGGCAAGTTTTTCCGCAAAAGCAGCTGCTTTTGTGGAAAAACTTGCCAGCTGTCTACACTGGCCGCTTGAATTTGCGCAAGAACACCTGGGAGCCGTAGGGGAGCCGCAAGTCCTTCCAACTCCTGCTATTTAAAGGCCCCACCCCTTCTGGGATGGCCCACATTGAAGTGTTTTGAAGTGCCCCCCCCCAAAAAATTATTGCCCACCCCTGCTCTAGAGGCAAACAAATGACACAGTGCTCATAGGTTTAATAATCATTGTTGCTAACAGAAGAGTGTAGAGACTCAGCATTCCTCAGTTCCATTCCACATTATGGAGGGGACTGTGTCTACTGGTTATAGACTGTTCTGACCCATTGCCCTAGCTCATCTGCTCTTCCCTGTTCTACCCTAGATCCTTCCCTTCTTCTCCTACCCACTGCTCCTCTGGACCGTGCTCTTCCTGCCTCGGCTTACCACAAGTCTCATCCTTCGCATTCCGGTCAGGTAGTTGGGGGGTTTATTCCCACCTCCTGCCTTGGCTTTGGCAGTGGGAATATTGAGAAACAGGAGAAATTCCTGTTCTCGGTATTGTTGTCCTGCAGTGAAAGTTCTACTGGAACAGGCCCAGTGCAGATGGAGTTTACAAGCATGGGAGAACCCAGATTGTTTTGGAGACTTGGCTGCATTTTCTCAGTTTCCACAGGGATGACAAAAGGCACATTTCTCACTCAGAGTGACGCCCTCAGCCAAATTTTGAGCCCTTTCCACAAAGCAAGAGAATGCTAGAGCTCCGTGGTTGTAAGTATTTTTTTTTCCTCATGGAGGAAAGTTTCCCTCAGCCTTGTTTCATTTTAGCTTAAACTTGCTGGAAAAGAAATTCTGCCTGAGGCAGAATGCCTTACATAAAACAATTCAGCCCCTGTGGTTTGGCAAAGTTTGATGAGCAAAGGAAAAGAATAATGGAATGTGTCAGACCATATTAGAGATTGCACTACTAGGGTTGCCACCTCAAGTACCAAACACAGGGCCCTTGCATCCCCAAGTACCACGCATCCTTGGCATTGTTGCCCTAAACCAGTTCTGACAGAGGGTGCAAGCTGCTGCTGGAGCTGCCCCAAGCATTGGCTGTACCAAGGAGGTTGCCATGCAGGCCAGACCCACCTGCTCCTGTACTGGGTGCTGTCGGGGGCTGCTCATTCTTGAGCTGCACTGTCCCTTCTGCAGAGCTGCACTGTCTTTCCTCTGCAGAGCTGCCTTTACCCAATCGCTCCCCCTGCTACAACGACTGGGGCTCCAACTGGGAGTGTCACCAAAAAAACCCAGGGGTTTTAATGCCCTGGGATGACTGAGATTTTTCTGGAGGGAAAACTGTGATGGGGAGCAAACCTAGGCAGTAAAAGCCTTCCCTATCATGTACAGACACTAATGTCTGTGTATCATCCCTAATCATCTTCCCCAAGGGTCTTCCAGTTCCTCCCTTCTCCACCTCTTCCCCCCCCCCCCACACACACTGAGGCTCATCCCCTTTACTTTTGAATATGGCAGGGTGATGCTCTCTCACTCTTTAGTCCAGAGAGAGACCACTCTGCCTTGTTGTCTTAGGGCCTTCAGTAGTCTAGGAGCCCTGGGCCCATCTCCCTCTCTGGAGATATTTAAGAACAGGTTAGATAGACATCTGTCAGGGATGGTGTAGACGGAGCTTGATCCTGCCTTGAGGGCGGGGGGCTGGACTCGATGACCTCTCGAGGTCCCTTCCAGTCCTATTATTCTATGATTCTATGATTCTATGATCTGCAAGAAGCAAAAATAGGTAGCAGGCTACTGGCCCAGGGAGCCAGCAAATGAACTCAAGGAGGGGGACTGCCCATATAGTCTAGGGGATCAGAAAGGATTTTGTGCACCCAACAAGCAGTCTAGGGTGCAAGCAAGAGGATTCCTGGAGTACAGATCTCCAGGCCAAAGGTGGGGAGTCAGCCACCCCATAGTTGAGGTAGCAGAGGGTCACTGAGTCCCAACCCAGGGCCCTAACAGTGGCAGAATGGTCTACCACTAGGTCAGCAGGGTAGGTCCATACGCAACGTAGCCAGCCCTGAAGCCATCCACTTGCTGGCTGTCCTTGAGCTATTTCCCACCTTCCTGGGGTTTGGTACCAGTAGCCCTCAGAGTACACAGCCAATGGTAGAGCAGGCAACCCCTCTTCTGAGTCTATCTCCTCTGGGAGCAAGATGCGGCCAGGCATGGATTCAGTTCCCTGGTCTCGCTGCAATACAGAGGAGTCCATCTCCTCTGCTGGTTCTGGCCCAACTGAGTTACAGAGCCTTCCTCTGATACTGTCTCTCCACCCTGGTACATCTGGTGAGGGGTGGGGGAGGGGGGTGGCACAAGGCAGGTTCGGCTCCCCCCACCAAAGAGAGTGCAGTACTCCCTTGCTCTCCAGTCCAGAGGAGGCAACTCTGCCTCACTACAGAAAGCTTCCTCCTCCAGGCACCAGGATGTTATTGAGAGCACAGGAAAGAAAATCCGATGCGGTTCGTTCAGGTTCCTGGACCATAGCACTAGAGCACTATAATTGCAGCAGAAGTCCAGTTCAGCCCTCGGCTGGAGCATGTCCACTGCAGAAAGTCTCTGGAGAACCCAACTGCTAATATCTCTTGGGCATATGAACTGCAATTTTCAAAGGCTGATAACTTCCCCAAATTTGGACAGCTTTTCAAACCCCATCTCTGATGTAGGGGCCACTCCTTGCCAAACTTCACATCCCTGCTTAGAAGCATGGCAGTTCTGAAACTGCTCAATGGAAAGGTCTCAAGAATATTTGTACATTTGTACATGGCAAAACTGTGTCTTCTCCCTACCTAGTCGTCCTTTCAGAAATAATGGAACTGTTTTGGCTAAAAATTCCAACCCCTGTTCACCACACACCTCTCCCCCCAAAAAATATGCCTTATGTAGAAATCCAGCAAGGAAAGTTTCAGCTGAAGAGTAAGTTTGGCCAAATTATAAGCAATCAAACATGGGGTCTCAAAAGGGATATGTCAAACAGCATATATGTAAGGTATTATATCATTTAATATTGTCCTAAAATGATTTTTATAACCTGTCATTTTACATTTCCAGAAGACATTTTAATAATAAATGCTATAAAACATCTAAAAAGGCACAGTTACATATCCTGTGCGTCTGCCCTTCATTATATAACTCTACTCATCACTGTCTAAAATCGGAATGTTTCTTGAAGGATGAAAAGGAGATCATCTCTTCCATCCTCTCTGTGCCGTGTGGTTTCAGGCATGACACTGAATATAGGTATATCTCTCATATGGTAACAGATTGTATTATTTCTTGCACACATTAATACAGGCAGTCCCCGGGCTACGTACAAGATAGGGACTGTAGGTTTGTTCTTAAGTTGAATCTGTATGTAAGTCGGAACTGGCATCCAGATTCAGCCGCTGAATCTGGACACCAGTTCTGACTTACATACAGATTCAACTTAAGAACCCCAGGCGTCCCCAAGTCAGCTGCTGCTGAAACTGATCAGCAGCTGATTCCAGGAAGCCTGGGGCAGAGCAACTCTGCCTCGGGCTTCCTGTAGTCAGCCCCTGGTCAGTTTCAGCAGCGGCTAACTTGGGGACGCCTGGGGTAGAGCAGCTCGGGTGCTGCTGGGTTGGTCCAGTAGCGCGGCTGCTCCTCGGCGCTACTGGACCAACCCAGCAGCACCCTAGCTGCTCTGCCCCAGGCGTCCTGATTCAGCCACTGCTGAAACTGATCAGCAGCGGCTGAATCAGGACTCCTGGGGCAGAGCAGCTGGGGTGCTGCCGGGTTGGTCCAGTAGCGCCAAGGAGCGGTGTTGCGGGACCAACCAGCAGCGCCCCATCTGCTCTACCACAGGCCCCGGGCTTTGCTCCACATCTCCCTGGTCTGCTGGGGGGGGGGCACTAGCTGCGTCCCCCCCAGCAGACCAGGGAGACGCGAAGCAAAGCCGCGGAGGACCCGGGCCGGACCGCGGCGCTTCCAGATCAGCGCCGCGGTCCGGCCCGGGTCCTCCGCGGCTTTGCTCAGCGTCTCCCTGGTCTGCAGATCTGGAAGCGGCCGCGGGTCCGGCCCTGGGTCCTGCGCCGCTTTGCTCCCCGTCTCCCTGGTCTGCTGGCTCCCGCAGCAGACCAGGGAGGTGGGGAGCAGCTTTTCTCGCCTCCGGGGCGAGAAAATCCCCGTTCGTAACTCGGATCCGCGTAACTCGGGGACTACCTGTATATGTAATATACAGTAAAACTCCGATCGTCCGGCATCTGATGGTCCAGCACTCCTGATGGTCTGGCACCATCAGGAACCTGGAAGTGCTCCGGGAAGCCGGACCATTGGAGCTGCTCTGCCCCCAGCTTCCCGGATTCAGCCGCTGCTAAAACTGACCAGTGGCTGAATCGGAGAAGCCGGGGGCAGAGCAGCTGGAGTGCTGCCGGGTTGGTCCCGGGCTGCGGGACCAACGTGGCAGCACGCCAGCTGTCCCCGATTCAGCCGCTGCTGTAACTGATCAGCGGCTGACTCGAGGAAGCCTGAGGCAGAGCTGCTCTGCCCCGGCTTCCTGGAGTCACCCGCTGGTCAGTTTCAGCAGCAGCTGACCTGGGTAAACCTGGGACAGAGCGACTGGAGTGCTGCCGGGTTGGTCCCCACAGCACCAAGGTGCGGCGCTGCAGGGACCAACCCAGCAGCGCCCCAGCTGCTCTGTCCCAGGCATCCCGATTCAGCTGCTGTTGAAAATGACCAGCGGCTGACTGCAGGAAGCCTGGGGCAGAGCAGCTCTGCCTCAGGCTTTTTGGAGTCAGCCGCTGATCAGTTTCAGCAGTGGCTGACTTGGGGACACCTGGGGCAGAGCAACTGGGGTGCTGCCGGGTTGGTCCGGTAGCGCCGAGGAGTGGCGCTGCCGGACCAACCCGGCAGCACCCCAGCTGCTCTGCCCCAGGTGTCCCCAAGAGCAGCTGGGGTGCTGATGGGTTGGTCTCGCTGCGCCAAGGGTCGGCGCTACTGCACCAATCCGGCAGCACCCCAGCTGCTCTGCTGCAGGCGTCTCCGATTCAGCTGCTGCTGAAACTGACCAGCAGCGGCTGAATCAGGGATGCCTGGGGCCGAGCCAGACTATTGAAAGGGGGTTATGAGGGGTCTGGGGCCAGACCCCTCATAACTCCCCTTTCCGATAGTCCGGCATATTTGATAATCCAGCACCCCCTGGGTCCTAAAGGTGCCGGATTATCGGAAGTTTACTGTAGTTCCTATCTATTTTATATAAAAGGGGAATTCATGAGTGTAGCCTTTATGCTGACATCAAGACAAGCAACTTACAATCCTAGGGCTGGAAGAGACCTCAGGAGGTCATCAAGTTCAGCTCCCTGCCCAAAGCAGGACCAACCCCAACTAAATCAATCCATCCCAGTGCTTCACCACCCTCCTAGTCAAATAGTTTTTCCTAATAGATCCAACCTAGATCTCCCCCACTGTAAGGCTATGTCTACACTACAGGGTTTTCTGGGATACCGGAGGTATCCTGGAAAAACTCCACCACGTCCAGTGAACATGGAGTGTCTGTTCTTCAGCTGCTTTTTTTTTTTTTTTTTTTTTTTTTTTTGTGGAAGAGCAGGTGCGCTCTTTTAGAAGCCCTGTCTTCCTCCTCTCACGAGGAAAAAGGGCTCTTCCGAAAGAAGAGGATTTCCGAAATTTGGCCCAGTGTAGATGGGCAAAATTTCAGAAAAACCTTTTCCGAAAAAACTATCTGAAAAAGGTATGCAAATTGAGGAGTGCAAATTTCGTACCTTTTTCCGATAGATCACTGTAGACATAGCCTTGCTTGAGACCATTGCTCCTTGTTCTGTCACCACTGAACACACTCTCTCTCCATCCTCCTTGGAACTCCCTTCAGGAAGTTGAAGGCGCAATCTAATCCCCCTCACTCTTCTCTTCTGCAGACCAAATAAGCCCAAATCCCTCAGCCTCACCTCATAGGTCATGTGCTCTAGCCCTTGCATCATTTGTTGCTAAAATTTCTTCTTTATTTTAAAAAGGCCAAAGTGCTCGGGTTTGCTTTATAAATGAAATATGAATTACTGTAAAAGTGCTATAATAGATTCATGCAATATTAATTGGATGGTTGTGAACCATGAACTTTTATTGTTTACTTTGAAAAAGCCAGAAGGCAAAATGATGAATCATCAACTTTTCTTATTGACTGGTCATGCCGTATAGCTTGATAGTGTTTTTATTGTGATGTCTATGTGATGATTTTGCACAGCTGGCCCAGTATGGCGTAAATTTGCTTTGTACTGTAATCTGGAAGAGTGGTGAGAGAGCTGCTCCACTCTTTGTTAACTTGTTCTGGCAGCCTGGAAGGGGAGCCATAGCACATAGAAGTTTTAGTAAAACAATGTCAGATGTTTCCTATGTACAATACGATAATTCATGTATTAAATCTCTAGGGTTATAAATGAACAAAGTGCTAATGGAATCTCATCTCTAAAATATCTTCATTCAGTTCACCTTAGGAAACCTTCTTGTATTTCATTTTCAGAAAAAAATTGAAAATGAATTAGTATTTAGATATTAATTAATATCTAAAATTAATTAGAAGTAAAATAGACCTGACAGAAAACAGCTGTGTAATTTGAGATGGAATTTTGTGTGCAATTTCTGATTTCTTTAATAAAAGGAAGATTGGAAGAGAATGAGGATTTAAAAAAATGCTAAATTCCCAGTTGGTATGAGGCCTAATTTATTTAGGACAGATGATAATTAGAACATTAATTTTACAGGTATATTTTTCTGTAACTTTTCCCCCCTATTGCCAGCCAGTCTTATTTCTTGCCTTATTTCCACTTGCCTTATAGAAGTTTAAATGGTTATTCATTGTGGATGTGGTCCAGTACTCTTTGAAAATTGTTTTGTGTAAGCACTCTTTTCCATTGACTTCAGTGGATCCTAAGTCAGGTCCTATCTTTCACAGATACCCGTGTCCTAAATTCAGATGCCTGTTTGTTGGGAAAATAGATATTAACTTGAGCCATGCAGAGAGTGGAAATTCCTTGCTGCAGAAAAGGTTGAGATCCCCCTTCCACCAAACTTTGAAACTTGTGAAAAGAAAATTCTGGAAAAAACATGCTCTTTTGACATTAGCATTTTTATTTATATAAATTATAAAATGCTCATAAACAGTCATTTGTTGGAAATTTCCCCTCTTTTTTCTGAAACAAAATGTTGGCAAAATCAACATACATTTGTGGAACAGTTCAATTTTCAACAGAGCATGCAAAGATGGGTGTATTATATTGCTACGTGGAGAACCTTGCTAATGAGGTCATTTCAAAGCAGTGTGGGAACATATGCTGTTCTTTAGGATTTGACCCAAAACTTGCTAGACTTCCAGGGATTTTGGTTTAGATAGTCCTGGAAATACTATCTCTGGCTGGAGTGCAAGTCCATGAGTACTATATCCGATGGTTAGGGTTTAATTGCATATATAGATCAAGCTGCTAATTTTATATTTCACACAGATTTTTGTGTACAATATCATTAACAATTGGAGGTTGACGAGGTGGATTAGAATATGAATCAATGTTCACACTAGTAGACATTTATATCCTATTTTCCATTGTAGTCCTTAGTTCAACAAACTTTTAAAATGTCTCAAGCAATAGGTTTTCCTTTCCCTTCCTTTGGGAGCATGTTTAATTATGTAAATCATCCTGAAATCTAATAGTCATTCCGTTGTCTATAAAATTATATTATTTCACTTATCTTTCTGCCAGTACAAAACTGTGAGCTTCACTATATTGTCCAGTTGTCTTTTCTAGATGTAAATTATCCATGTAACAGGCTCTTCATTGTATCCTTGAGGGTGACTATTCCACTGCTTAATAAACTTTTTTAGTAGGAAGTTTAAATTGAAATTCCCACCAGTCATATCTCTTGGATCCAGCTGAAACAATTCCTTTCCATCCTGTTGTATGCACCTTTTAAATCCATAGAATTAATATAGGAGTTTGTGTATTTTTTGTAAGCAAGAGAAACATCTGGTTTAAGCACTGTGCATTTTCCATTTTCCTGGGATATGAAATTGCTGAAGGGCATCATGCCAAGGTAGATCAAACTACAGCATTTATTTTGAAAGGAGGCATCTCTCTGAAAGGCAATATGGTTTGGAGAGTTATTTTAAATAAAGTATTGTAAATATAATTTCTTGCAGCAACGGCTGAGTTTTCCTAATGTCCTGTATACATGATTGATCTGCATGTTTGGAAGGCACGATCTCTTTTAAGAGAGAAGAAAAAAAAGAAAAGAATGTGCAGTCTGATTTCAGTCATTGTAAGGACCAAGTGGTGTTTCCACAAAACCCTACTCTTCTAAAGGAAAGAGCAGAAAAATAAGTTTAACCTTCCTGTCTTGGTTTTATTGCTAAATGCTTATATAAACAATACTGCTGCTATCTGTTCCAGTCAATGAACTAGCAATTGGTTCAATAGTTACGTTAGTTTCTAAACTAAAATATATGGCATATGAATAAATTCTCGTGATGCAGCTAGATATGGTGTCATGACCTGACTGAAAAAATAGATAAGCATTTGGCCTATTCACATTTTGTGCTATGACAAACAGCATCAGATGAAGGCAAAAAATCTGCCATTTGTCTTAGCAAATGATTTCTGCTGGTACAAACAATGGTTTTGCTCATGAAAATAGCTCTGGTAAAATGTTTCCTTCCTGGGGAAAAATTTAAAAAAAAATCACCAAATGCACACTGGTTAAATAAATGGTAGAACCACTACACAGAGGGTAGGTGATAGCTCATGTGCTTGATTCAAGTCAGAGTCAGAGATCTGCACTTTCACAAAAGTTCTTGGATTACCCTGAAGAACAGACAAGATGGTATGAACACTGCGGCGAATCAGCTCCTGGTTGGAGCACTGAACTCAGCATCAGTTTGGCCAGCAGGTTCCTTTCTTCCCCCACTGCCTCCAGCTAGGCTGGCCTCCCAGAGAAGCCCAAGACTCTCTGGCCTGGGGCACTGGCCAGAAGGAGCCCGTCCCTGCATATGCCAAATCTCTGCCCACCTCTAGCACGGGGAAGACTCTCTGCTCCAGAGCAACGCTTTCATGTGGTGGGTGGTGGGGAAGTGATTCTTAACCTGTTTCCACCACAAACCCATAGTGCATAGCTATCCCCTGGCCAGGGGCTTAGCACCCTCTTCTCCACCCCCACCCTCTCCATTCTGCCAAAGATGGTTCAGTGGGACTGCTCCGTCCCCTAGGTCCACTTCCCACTGAACCATCTTTCTGGCTAAGCTTGGTGACTGCTGAGCCCCTTGCAGGCAGGTCTCCCGGGCCTTGGGACATAGGACATTCTTCAGATTTAAACCCTCTCTTGTCTGTGCTCTAGCCAGTGGACAGGAAGCATCTGGGTTATAGTTCTGGGCAGCAGCAAATTGGAGATGTTCACTACTGTACTATTTGACAGTGTTCAGGCAGGAAGGAATGAATTATGGGCCAGGTCATCCCTTCACTGATCCTCTTAGTTTGGAAAGGAAAAGACTGAGAGGGGACATGACAGCAGTTTTCAGGTATCTAAAAGGGTGTTACAAGGAGGAGGGGGAAAAATTGTTCTCCTTGGCCTCTGAGGATCCGACAAGAAGCAATGGGCTTAAACTGCAGGGGGGTTTAGGTTAGACATTAGAAAAAACTTCCTGCCTGTCAGGGTGGTTAAACACTGGAATAAATTGCCTAAGGAGGTTGTGGAATTTCCATCTCTGGAGATATTTAAGAGCAGGTTAGACAGACATCTATCAAGGATGGTCTAGACAGTACTGGATCCTGCCGTGGGGGCAGGGGACTGGACTCGATGACTCTCAAGGTGCCCTCCAGTTCTAGTGTTCTATGATTCTTTCACCTGCAACTGGGAGCAGCTCCTATCCCTTCCCTACCATGCAATGCTGAAAGGCTGCTGTTGGCCACTTGCTGCGGTGAACTCTGTCAGAAATTGGGAAGGAGGCATGTGACCTGATGTGCCTCATTCCTGTGTGATGCCTTGGGAAGTCACAATGCCAGGAACCAGGAAAGATGGTTGGGAGCCCAGACAGTCATGGAGGGTGCAGTGGGACAGGAGGGGAGGGTTGGCTCAGTCGGTCACCCACTGCTGTTTGAGGGTGGTGTACAAGTGTGTGTGTCACTTCTGTCCATTGAAGCCCTACATTCTTACAGATAAAAAGGTAAATGAATCCAACTACATAGTATTTTTATGGGGACTCAATCAACTTGATTTGAATGTTTCTACTGCATGGATCTGACTTGATTGCTATTGAATTTGCTTGAATACAAGTAATTTTTCCAGGTGTCCCATATTCATCATAGGAAAATATGGTCACCCTAATTGTTACTGGAACCAAAATTATGTTCGATACTGTACTGACACGTAAGAATACAGTTCATTGCACAAAAGAGATGATGGACACATTGCTTTGAAGAAAGAGATGATGAATGAATGAGTCACCCAGCAATAGTCTCACACTGCATTGATTTAGGTATTTTCATTCCAAAACCATATTTGTGATACGAAAGAATCAGTACATACTGGATTTTTTTCTGAAGCTATGGGATAAATTTTGTTTACTCTTTTCACTCAGGCTATCGGGAAAAGGTATGAAAATTTACACTGGGCCAAATTTTGGAAAAGCCTCCTCTTTCAGAAGAGCCCTTCTTCCTCTGGAAGGGGGAAGACAGGGCTTCAGAAAGACCACGTCTGTTTTTCCACAAAAAAAAGTGAAAGAGCAGACACGTTCCCTGGATGTGGAAGAATGTTTCTGGGATACCCCCGTAGTGTAGACATAGCCACAGACTCTCTCCATTAAACATCCCCATCTGGACTACTGATGCCTTAGACAAAACTGCTTCCATATATGTGGAAATTGTCAAAAAATGTCATTGCCCTGAGCTCCAGAACTAGCAGTGTTCTGTGCTTGAGCTGTTTAAAGAATAGTATTTTGTCCAGGTTAGGGCCTAAAAAACATCGCTTGGTTACTTTGGAAAGCTGAAAAACCTCCTTTCTCTATTGGTATAAAGTATTTCTCTAATCCTGGCCAGTCAAGAAAGTGAGACTTTGAGATCACAACAGCTTGGTTTGTGGAAAAATGATGGTTAGGTGAGTTTTAGAGGGCATTCCTGGGAAGCACCAGTAGCTCTTTTTATCCCTAGCATCATCCCCACCAGGGAGCAGCTATCGCAAGCTTTACCTGCGTCCTCTTCCCTTGATACTGGACATGGAATCCTTCTTAGCCTTGCAATGTGAGGCAGTGGCAACTTCATTTCTTCCATCCCTTTTTGGTCAGAGTGATAATCTATCTGGATGGGATTGAGATAACTGGCAAAGTTTGTCGTTCACTCGTTTGGGCCCTACTTTACGTTTTGATTATATAAAGAAGGCCCACGCGATTTTCAGCTTTTTAATCATGTAAACATCAAGATTATCAACTGTTTTTTCCAGTGTCAGAAGTGTTGGAGGTTGCATTGTTGGAGGTTGTGGTGATAGGTTTTCTTAATCACTGAAGTTTAATGGTATAGATTAACAATAACAAGCAATACCCTTCCCTTCACTCCATTGTTATAAGTAGTGTGACTAAATATCAATTCCCTTTTCAGTTGCCTACATTTTCATTTTTTTAGCTCTGCTTCTCCAGCCATCAGAGACTTCTAGGCAAGACAGATGTTTTTCTAATTGTCTTTTTTTTTAAGAGGAAATAAACTATTATTTAAACATCAATAACCAACTTTTTAAAAGAATAAAATCCTCAAGCCTTCTTTGTGACCAGAAACAATAGTAGAATCAATTGAAATATTTTGCCCTGTAAATGTTGATTCCCCTCCCACTCCCCTCCCCCCCCATCAGTAAAACAAAAACCAAACACATTTTGGTCTTCTGGTTTTGAAAGAGAACTCACAGTCTGTAGAAAGCAGACTGTTTGCTAATAATATTAATTTTTTTGTAAATTATTTCCCTGGAAAACTTTCAATCAGTGCCAGACACCAGATCTTCACAGGGAAGGGGTGAGTACCCAGACCTCTTGCATGTTCTTCTTGTCTAACAACACATGGCACTTAAAGAGGAAAGGGCTCTCAATACCACAAATGATTGGATCTGTCCTTGTAATTGAATGTATTGCAATACAGAAATGTTACTGAACTGTCATTTTATCTATTTTGCAAACACATTCATTTGGACAGGTTGCGGTCAAATTAGTACTCTAGGCCATAGACATAAAGCACCCAAGAAAATCTATTGATCAAGGCAATACAATTGGAGTGCTCAACATTATTTGCTAATACAAAAGTTTTTAAAAATATCTTGCTTCATCCTTTTCTGCTATTAGACTTTATCACAGAATTCTGTTATAATTATTACTATTCTATAGGAAACTCTTACAGCAGGAAAGATGTGAGCTTATGACTTTTCAATTGCTTGATTTTAAATTCCCATGACAGTGCTTTCAAAATTTGAACTTTCTTGAGGTTGTGGCTCCTGAATGCTGCTAATACAGGAGCACCAGTTGTGTGTGTCATAGCAGCCACTCAGCAATACTAATGTGTAGCTCTGGTTACAGAAACCATTGTTGCTCCTACCCTGAATTCTCCTTTTTTGGACAGCCAGTTCTGTAGTTTAATTAGACACATTTTACAAATTCCTTTGAGACATTTTTCAACTGACTTGTACCTATAAGCATGACATTAGGCAACTCTAACACTCTGTAGGATAATTAACTCGGTGTCATGAACTGGGGCCATGTGTGTATGACTTAAGAATTGCGAGTGATGTTAAGTTGTATTGTGAAGAACTGCACTTCTCATGAATTCCTTGTTATATCGTTGACTCACAGAGCTTAGTGCACATCCCTGGCCTGTCGCTTACCAAGACAGCTGTGAGGGGAACCCAAGCATGGGCTGCTCTGGGTCTATGGGCATTTCAAGTTCCCCAGCCTTATGCATGCTATTATAGCCAGTGCCCAAGTTGCGAACGGTTGACTTACGACCATTTGCAGTTATGACCGAAGCTGTCGTAAATGGTGGACCCCGAGTTATGAACACAATCTGTGCTTACAAACAGCGCGGTCGCGTGTAACTCTATGCAGTCCGACTTACGAACAAACCGAGTTACGACCAATTGCTTGGACCATAAGCGGTTCATTGGTTGGGAAAAGGCTGTACCCCTATCTCAGATTTTGCTATCTTGCTCTCTTCTCTCTCATGCTTCCTCTGCTCCTGTGAGGCTTGCTATGTAATCCTTCCATTCCACTAGCTTTTTTTGTTCTTTCTCTTGGGTAACTATCTGCCTCCCCCACATTCACCTCAGGCCTTTCGTAAAAATTGTTCTGGTGTTTGAACCCGAAGCACTACCACTACGTGTTTTGCGTAGCTTTTTCTGATACTTTTGTCGGGAGAGGCTTTTCCAACTTTTGGCTCATCTAGCCTGGGCCGAATGTTGGACAAAAACCCTCTTTCAAGAGCCCCCTTCTTCCTCAAAGAACGAGGAATACAGGGGCTTCCAAAAGAGTACGTTTGTTCTTCCGCAAAAAAAAAGTGGAAGAGCCAACGCTTTCCCTGGACACAGCAGAGTTTTTTCGGGATACCTCCTGTGTCTACTAGCCATACCCTGTGTCTCTCTCTGGCATGTACCTACCAGAAATCTGTCAGCAATGGTGGATCCATATACATGTAAACGCTTATGCTATCATAGTTAAGACTTTGCAGTATAAACTAGAATTCATAAAATTGTACGGACACACGGCCCCAATTAAATCACCACATCCTGAGCATGTCAAGTTGCTTTGTGGGCATTTGCAGTATATTCCTAGCCATTGAACCTGCTACTTATGAATGTCGGTGTCAAAACTTCTATTGACTTCAGTGGGAACAAGATCTCGTGCCCTTTCTTTTTAACTGTTAGAACCACCCAACGTATCTCCAGAGCATAATGCTCCCCCATATGCACTAAACCACTTTTGCTTCCCCTGTGGTTAGCATGCAATGAAGACCTGTCCAATAGCCTCCTGCTGGCTAGTGAGAAAGTGAACTCTGTCACTGCTTGTGAGGAGCCCAGTACTTACTTGCATTATAAGTATTGTTAAAAGGAACAGAGAGAGGAAACATACATTGAAAATGCAACTGGAGTGTCCTGCCAACTCATTTTATTTGAAAATGCTAAACTGTTTTAGTTTGTTGGAGAAATTATCTCCTGTACAGTTTTTTTGAAAGGAAAAAAAATCACATTTTCATCTGGGAGGAAAAACCCTCAAAATTGCTGGTTGTACTTATCTCCCATTATTATGTTCACCTGAATTTCACAAAACATACAAACCCAGGAAGACAATGTGTGGAAAATATCCTGCATCTCTCAATAAACAAAGGCAAATGCAATCACCTGCATGCATATATCAGCATGTTTTAAATTGTACAGGAGCACTATATAGCGCTCTCACCAACAGAAGTTGATTCAGTTGAAGAAATTACCTCACCTGCCTTGTCTCTCTCATTTCCTATTTTGGCTTTCCTGTTTTTAAAGATCTCTTCTTTTAGTAACTTGTTATCATTGCTTTTTAGTCCAAATGTTGTCTATTATGTGTGGTGAATCCACTGGCATAAAATACCAAGGTGTGGGGGCAGGTATTCCTCACCCTTTAATTTGAGATTTAATTAATTTTTTTAAGACTGCCTTTCCAGCCATTCCTTAGTAAAGTTGAAATATGGCATTGGTGATATCAGTCAGAACCACGATCAGGATTATGGTATTGAAATAGTTATTCAGGTGGAGCACAAAACATTATCTCCAAAGGGAGTACTGTGCTTGTAGATTTTATGCTTTTTTAAAAATTCACTGGTCAATCACTGAAGTAAAATGAGGTAAGAAAGAATTTAGGAACAGTAATTTGCCTTGAGGATTAAAACTGATCTGGAATACACACTGGTAAAAATAGAGGTATTGTAATTTACTTTTGGATATAAATTCACTGGATTCCTTTTCAAATGCGCTATTGGAGCATCATTATTTAGCTTTCTCCTTTAAGCCAGTTCTTTACATTCCAGACTGTCTTGGTTCAGCCACTGGTATCTTAGTACAGTAAAGTTGTTTATTCTGTAGGCCAGATCCTGTTCTTCCATGCGCTGTCTGAGTGAAACAACATGGGTTGGATAGAAAAAAATGTTTGGGAATTGGGGGTACAATTCTTCCCTGTATTCAGGAAGCGGGGTATGGTGGCATAATAGTCCAGAGACCTGAACTGTGCCCCAATAGATCCTTCATTACAGCCATATGGCAGTAGCAGCAAACACCAAGGGGCGCAAATAATATTTTACACACATTTATAACTGAAAACTCCCACTTCGGTGAAAACTGGTTTTGAATTGCAATTTTAAAACTTAGCACAACTGGGTAGTAATTTTTATACTAGCAAGACACTAAAGCCCAGTTCCCCAAGCTGCTGAGCATTTCCTTGATGTGCTTTATGCCCTGAACACCAATTACTTTCAGTGTGAGTCGAAGGTAGTGCAGCACGGCGCAAGAGGTATGGTGTAATTTGCATTATCAAGTCCCTTAATACTGACATTTGGCTTTGAAAAAACAGGCTGCGTATTGGGTACATCACTAGCTTGTAACATTTATTTTGTATAGTGAATGTGTCAGGCTTGTAAAGAAATAAGAATACAATCTCTGGACAGAATAGCTTGAAAAGCTGGCTCAAGGATTTGATCTGGATTAATTTTAGGTGTTTTAAAATGATTTGTTGTACAGGCAGTCCCCGACTTACGCGGATCCGACTTATGTCGGATCCGCACTTACGAACGGGGCTTTCTTGCCCCGGAGGTCGAGGTGGCGGATTGCTACCTGCGAGCTCCAGGGCGAGAAAGCCCCGTTCGTAAGCTGCTCTGGTGCCCCTGGTCTTCTGGAGACCGTCTCCAGCAGACCAGGTGCACCGGGCGGGTTCCCGCGCTTCTGAGGCTTTGCCAGAGCAAAGCCTCAGAAGCGCGAGAACCCGCCGCTGCTGCGGCTTCATTCCCGGTGCCTGTGGTCTGCTGGGGACCATCCCCAGCAGACCACAGGCACCGGGACTGAAGCCGCAGCCGCGGCAGGGTCCTGCGCCTCTGAGACTTTGCCAGAGCAAAGCCTCAGAGGCGCGGCACCCCGCTGCCGCTGCGGCTCTGCTCCCCGTGTCCCTGGTCTGCTGGGGGGGGGGGGGCGGGCGCAGCTAGTGTGGCCCCCCCCCCCCCCAGCAGATCAGGCTTTTGTTTTGGACCCTGGGGCAGAGCAGCTGGGGCGCTGCCGATTGGTCCAGCAGCCCCGCTCTGGGCACTACTGGACCAACCTGGCAGCACCCCAGCTGCTCTGCCCCAGGTCCTGATTCATCCGCTGCTGGTCAGTTTCAGCAGTGGCTGAATCAGGATGCCTGGGGCAGAGCAGCTGGGGTGCTGCTGGGTTGGTACAGTAGCGCCGGGGAGCGAGGAGCGGTGCTACTGGAGCAACCCAGCAGCACCCCAGCTGCTCTGCCCCAGGCGTCCCCAAGTCAGCTGCTGCTGAAACTTACCAGCGCTGACTACAGGAAGCCCGAGGCAGAGTTGCTCTGCCCCAGGCTTCCTGGAATCAGCCACTGATCAGTTTCAGCAGCAGCTGACTTGGGGACGCTTGGGGTTCTTAAGTTGAATCTGTATGTAAGTCAGAACTGGCGGTCAGTTTCAGCAGCGGCTGAATCTGGATGCCAGTTCCGATTTACATACAGATTCAACTTAAGAACAAACCTACAGTCCCTATCTTGTACGTAACCCGGGGACTGCCTGTACTATATTATATATCAGATGGAAATATTAGGCCAGATGTCCAGACAACATTGATTTTTCCTCTTTTTGGTAGAAGTTAAGAAATTTAAGATGATTATAAACATCTAAAATTGACTCTACTCAATGTTTAAAAACATTCTACTTTCCCTGGGAGTGGCAAGTACAGCTTTTGAATTGTTTATTCAATAAAAAACTCAATTTGGAGTCAATTCCTCCTTTGCCTAAATTTGGGTTGAAGAGAGCAAATAGTTTTGGCAGGAAAGAAAACTGGGAAGAAAAATCCTTGAACCCTAGCTAGTTCATGTTTTGACTTGTTGCAGAAAGTCATTTCATGTGGCGGTTTAGTTACATTGAACCAAAAGCAAGCAAACACTCCAAAATGAAACAAAATGTTTTATTTGGATGTGAAATGAAAAAAAAATTGTTTTGATGAAGGAACCTGAACGGTTTGGGTTAATCTAAAATGATTTTAATTCCGTTTTTCCATTTACTATCAAATCAAAACATTGATTTTTCAGCTAGCACTAGTGACAAGTGCTTGCAGATGTTCAGATTCCCCCAGGATTTAGCCATATGGGAGTTTGGGGCAATAAGTACCCCTTAAAAAGCAGTTAGCATCTGCTGGATTGAGCTCCAACTCAAAACAGATTGTCTTTTAAAATAATTTCATCTCCTGGAAGTGTTTGAAAACCTTTCCAATCAAAAGTTCAAATCTCCTTGCTTTCCATTATGTGCTGCAGAACTGAAATCCACTGGAAACGGAAGCGCAAACATTGACTACATTTACGAGAGAAATTTTATTTGGATGCTTATGGTTAAGCAGAGACAGAATGAATATTTACAAATCATTTTCTTTACTTGTCTTGTACTTTTGCCTTTGATAAAAATGAGTGATATTTTGTTTGCAGCATGATATTTTATTTGTTTATTATATTATATTGCAGATATTTTAAATACTTTTATCGTTATCCATAATTCATGTACAGGTTGAACCTCTCTAGTCCAGCATACTCTGGTCTGGCAACATCCATGGTCCAGCATGATTTTAGTTTAACATGGGTGTGGTCAAGTTTCCTGGAGTCCCATAAAGTGAATTTACAGCTACCAGTCCTAGTTCTCCATGTTCTGTGCTGTTATTTAGCTCTGATTGACCCCTACATGTCTTCTAAGAGCCCAGTAAGCAGTGGCAGTGTTGGTAATACTGCTAGACAATATTGACCTCCCGTGGTCTGGCAAATTCTCTGGTTTGGTATTGATCCGGTTCCAAGGCTGCGGGACTAGAGAGGTGCAACCTGTAATACCGTTTCTTGCTAAACACATTCCTGTTTTTTCCTTTAAGATTAAACAGAATGGTTATTATATCATAAAGACATAAAATATTCACTTCTCTACTTACTGAAAAAATGCAATTATCTGGTAAATGTATAGATTAACTTTGCCTTCAGGTACATTTGTAATGGCTCTTTAAATATAGCACTGAACCACTGTAACATACAGTAATAGATTAAGAACTTACTCCATTAAGGGGATATGTATTTTAGTTAGATGTCCATGCCAAGATCTTTTTATTCACATCATCCATGAAAGATTTTTCTCTTTGCTTGTGTGCATTCATGTCAATAGTTGTACCAGAGCTAAAATTGGGGGAAGCAATCTGTGTTTTATTACTTACTATTAGCTTTATAATAGGTTTTAATTAAAATGTTTAAGGTTCATATTGCTTATGTAGTCCCAGTTCCAATAACAGTGAATAGCCTGAATTTGTAGAGTTCTGAGTGTAAGTTGCATTTGCACATGTGGATGGGGAGGTTAAAACTTGCATCCAGGAATGTGGTTTTCATTCACAATCTGAATTTTTTGTCTGAGGTATTCAGTCATAATAAAAGTGCATGTTTTAGTAAGCAAAACTATAGTTTTGAAATGTTGGTCCCTAATGCCTGATTTGAGATGTGGTGTTCTCTTTTCAACAGAGGTGTCAGGTTTCCATAATGTATTTTATCCTTCACAGAGAAAACTGATTTTTTCAGTTGGAACAAATCACTTAAAAAGAAACCTCAAAGAGGAGAGTAAGACTGAAATGGTCAGTTAGACCCAGGCTCAACAGCTAGTTTTCAGCCATTCATTGGAAACTGAATTGTGGGTGGGGAGTGTCACAGTCACTAAGGAGAACAAGTACCCAGACCATTCTTGCAGGCAAGGTGCTGGTTGTGTATAATGTAAGCCAGCCCAGAAAAATTTCCCAGAAGAAGGTAAGCTAACTTCTTCTTTCATCTTGCTTTGAAAAAATAATGATGTGCATAATTTGGCTACAGTTACTTCAGATGGAATTTTTTGACCATAGTTCCTCTGAAAGCAACAGTCACAGAATTGCAACCAGGAACTAAAAGCATGTGAAGGAGTAGGTATACCCTAGTTCTGAGGTGTTTTTTTTTAATTGGGGACCCTCCATCATTGTTTGGTTCTGGCTTTCTTCCTTGGTGCTCAGCTATTCTTACAAGTGCACGAGATTTGGGGTTTATTTTTGGTATGTTTACTTTCCTTGCTTCAGAATTATGATACCACGCCATCACTTCAGATTTAACCAGTTGAGTATTTATAAGAGATGTAATCTTCAGCTAAAGATCTAAAAGTCTGGGGAAGAATTAAGTTAAATCAGTTGTTGAAATCACAGTGAGAAGACAAGCATTTTTCTCTCTTCATGCTAGGAAATTCTGGTAGATTGTCCATCATCCAAGCTTTGAAAACTCACCTCCTTTTGCTCACTTTCTTCCACATCAGTGAGACTGGTGCCAAAGTCAGTCATTTCCTGCCTCCTATAAAATTTCCCTTCTCCAGCTGGCAGGGTCACTTCCCAAGTAGTCTCTTTCCTTGACTGGCAGAGGGAGGAGTCACTGAGCTGTGTCTTTGAACATTACACATTGGTACTGTATTTTTAAAGTTAGTGCATAATTTAGAGGCAAATCTAATTACCCTTATTCAAATGACAAAGTTGCACTGACATCAATGAACCATTAGTTAGAGTAGGGCAATGAGTAGGGCAATGAAACAAATAGCTTTGGGAGGTTGTGGAAATTTCTTCACTGAAGATTTTCAGAAAAAGCCATCTATCTTGGATGGTTTAGACACAAATTCTGCATCTTGCGGGGGGGGGGGGGGGGATGGGGTTAGACTAGATGATCATGGTCATACCTTCTAACCCTATGGTTATATGATGAATAGTAGAATTTATTCTTTCAAATATAAGATCTTTGATGTGGGGAGAGGTTCTTCCTGTCTCTCATACACAGGCTCCATCTAGACTGCAAGCCTATTTCAAAAAAGAGTGTCTAGACTAAAACCAGTACTTTCGAAAAAGCAAACAATTTTTTTCAAAAGAAAGCACTCAGGCAGTCTGGATGCTCTCTTTCGAAAAAGCACTATTTACATTACATGGTGCCTTTTTTCGAAAGAGCACTTTCGAAAAAAGGCGTTCTTCCTCGTAAAATGAGGTTTTCTGCGGTCGAAAAAAACTGCCGCATTCTTTCTATTTACTTTCAAAAGAACATGGCAGCAGTCTAGATGCAGGGGAAGTTTTTTTTAAAAAAGGCCACTTCTTTCAAAAAAACCCTGTAGTCTAGACACATTCACAGTGAGGAGTATGCATGTGAAAGGTGCTCTTTTAAAACAAAAATTCTGCAATGTTTTCATTGTTGTCTGAAAGAGTACAGGCAGTCCCCGGGTTACGTACAAGATAGGGACTGTAGGTTTGTTCTTAAGTTGAATCTGTATGTAAGTCGGAACTGGCGTCCAGATTCAGCCGCTGCTGAAACTGATCAGTTTCAACAGTGGCTGAATCTGGCCAGTTCTGACTTACATACAGATTCAACTTAAGAACCCCAGGCATCCCCAAGTCAGCTGCTGCTGAAACTGATCAGCGGCTGATTCCAGGAAGCCCGGGGCAGGGGCTTCCTGTAGTCAGCCACTGGTCATTTTCAGCAGCTGCTGACTAGGGGACACCTGGGGCAGAGCAGCTGGGGTGCTGCTGGGTTGGTCCAGTGGCACCCAGAGCGGCGCTACGGGACCAACCGGCAGCGCCCCAGCTGCTGTACCACAGGCGTCCGGAGCAAAGCCGCGGAGCACGGGGGCAGCGGGACAGCCCAGACGCGCCGTGGCTATCCTGCTGCCCTCCGGCGCCGCGGCTTTGCTCTGCTCTGCTCCCCGTCCCCCAGGTCTGAAACCAGGGGGAGGGGGAGGGGGAGCAGAGTAGAGCAGAGCGGCGGAACGCGCGGCCAGCTGACAGCCCAGACGCGTCTGGGCTGTCAGCTGGCCACGTGCTCCGCTCTGCTTCCCCCCCCCCATGGTTTGCAGACCAGGGGGAGGGGGAGCAGAGCGGAGCAGAGCAGAGCGGCAGAACGCGCGGCCAGCTGACAGCCCAGACGCATCTGGGCTGTCAGCTGGCCGCGTGCTCCGCTCTGCTCCCCCCCCCCTGCAGATCAGGGGGAGGGGGAGCAGAGCGGAGCACAGCAGAGCGGCGGAACGCGCGGCCAGCTGACAGCCCAGACGCGTCTGGGCTGTCAGCTGGCCGCGTGCTCCGCTCTGCTCCCCCTCCCCCTGGTCTGCAGACCAGGGGGAGGGGGAGCAGAGCAGAGCGGAGCGGAGCAGAGCAGAGCAGAGCGGCAGAACGCACGGCCAGCTGACAGCCCAGACGCGTCTGGGCTGTCAGCTGGCTGCGCGTTCCGCCGCTCTGCTCTGCTCCGCTCTGCTCCCCCTCCCCCTGGTCTGCAGAGGGGGGGGGAACAGAGCGGAGCGCGCGGCCAGCTGACAGCGCAGACGCGTCTGGGCTGTCAGCTGGCCGCGCGTTCCGCCGCCGCTTTGCTTCCTCTCCCTTGTCTGCTCGAGACCAGGGAGAGGAAGTGCCCCGTTCGTAACTGCGGATCCGACGTAAGTCGGATCCGCGTAACTCGGGGACTGCCTGTAGTGGTACCAGACAACATATCTGTTGAACTAAAAATCCTGAGCCCCTAAGCCCTCCCAATGCTGAGGCAATTAGGATCCAAACCTGAGTGTTTATGTTTATTTCTACATTTACCTATCATCAATTCATCTTTTATATAATCCACTCCCTCCCCCAAAGATTGTACTCAGGACTGTGCCTTTCAGCCATCAGACTCATTTAGGAACTGGGCCATCAGCAGGAGGCTCCAGATGGGTTGTAGAGGAGCTAACCTAAGTTCCTTCCTCACAGAGGTTCTGAGGATGCAGATGCCAGCATCCAGTATGTTCCCTATGACAATTAACTCTACTGGCTGGAGTAGATAAGGCTCTGCCCTCTGCGCACCATTCCCATAATCAATTTCACATAGGGTGCCGCAGTAGTTCAGTAATGGTGCTGTTTCGCTCATATACTATGGTTGTCCCCATCACAGAAAGGGAACCTCCTTACCCATTCTAACTCGTGCCCTTAGTTTGCATCTTAATTTCCTTTCTAATCTTCACTGAATTATGCTGAAAAACTTGTTAATCCAACATTAGCATTTTATCCAAAAATATTTCTAGGAATCTGTTAAATAGCATATATTTTTCAGGTTATTCACCGCTCTGCATGTCATCTATTTGATCAGCTCCTTCTCTAGTTAGTTTAAGGAGTCACAGAGTTTATAGGTTTTATACTCCTTTGTGGAAATCACTCAGAACATTCAGAGGGAAAGTTCAATTGAAGACCATCCATTCATCCATAAACCTATGTAAAAAAAGATTACATATTGGAGCCAGTAGTACTCACTGAGCTTATCATAGGAACTATAACAAAATGGACTGAAAATGTTAAATATTTTTATTTCCAACTTCATTTTCTGAGTATTTGATGTATGAGTAGAGTTCTCTTTGTCACAATTCCAATATCTTTTGGCCAGGATTCCAATGTTTGTTGAAAAAAGAAAGTATTACTTTAGAGCATTGTTAAGTATATGGGTATATTTATGTAAATTCTTCTGAATTCATCCTGGCTGTGAAGACTTTGACTAAATTACATATTAGTCCTGTCCCCAGCACTGTATTAAATAATTAATATAAATACCAATGAGTTAAATGAAGTGTTTTTTCTTATTTGTGTGCCCCAAGGCCCTTACCTGTTGCTCCAAGAATTAAAAAAAAGAAGAAGAAAAAGGAAGGAAGTCATGCTTTTCATAAAAAAAGAAATTAGAGCTTTGTGATGCCGTAAAACTTGATTTTAAAATAGAAGAGAGTAGGCCTTGTAGACTTAATAGAGTATTGCTTTTATGTTCTAGGAAAGCCAGCCTTTCATCTAAAAGAAAAAGCTCTCTGCAAGGACGGTGGCTCAGAATAGCAACAATTTCCTTGTTTGATTATTTTTGGACCAAAGTTTCTTTAATCCTTTTGTTGTTGACAAGAAAAGAGCAAAATTCCATCTGATTCCTGTTAGACTGCAGTAGGGACATTCAGCGTCCCTCTGGCTGTCCTTTACATTCAGGCTGGACAGAAGTAACTTTTAAAGATTGAGAAGGACAATATGCCATGTAAGCAAAAACAAATGGGCCGTAAAAGTGTGGGAGTGATTGTGTGTTACAGCACTACCCCAGATTTGAGAGTTCAAGCCACTGCTTCACTTATATGACCTTGGACAAGTCACTTAGCCTCTCTCTCTCTCTCTCTCTCTCTCTCTCTCTCTCTCTGCATCATAGGTGTGGTAAGCATAAATACTTTACAGACTGAGGGGTAAGCAGTGAGTACCTAAAATAGGTAGAAGTAAGACCAAAAAAACACCCTTTCCCTTTCTCATATTTTGGCACGCTTTCTTGCCCTCATGAGGTACTTTTCTTTCATTGAGTGCCGTTCAACTGAGGCTAGCAATCTGCCTTCCAAACGTTGATGAAATACACCTCAGAACACCCTTCCCTCTGGGGGTCCTGTCCTCATTGGTGCACAACGATGTGACTTGCTCAATATCACAGAATGAGTCAGAAGCAAAGCCAGGAAAGAACATGGAAATTCTGGCTCCAAGTATTGTGTCCTTTTAAAGATCAATATCTCACTTTTTATAATTTTCCCTAAGACATAAGATTATAGAAATTCTTCAAGATCTTTCCCAATAAAGTATGTGTCAAAAGTACGCCTTTCCTCACCTCTCAGCTGAACTGCAAAGTTCTATGATGCAGGTGTTACAGAAAGTCTCTGACATCAAAGGGTCTTTTGCTTGGCTACAGAATTGTAATGGAACTTTAATATAGCAAGCGAAACTGTCTTTAGCTCTCTGCAGCAGCTGAGAGAGCCTGGATTATACAAACTTGTATAAAAAAGGGGGCCACAGGCACAGTCTTGATTTGTACAGAAACACAGTGCATAACAAATAGAAAGATTAGGTGGGTGTCAGGTGGGACGGAATGGTCCTGAAAACGTTCCCTTTTTCTGTTGGTTCTTGGAAAGGTGATTTGTCGAGAGTTTAAGGCACCCATTTTGGAGTCAAAATTCCTAGGTTTTAATCCTGCCTCTGCCCCCCAGGTGACTGTGTGATCCTGGGGAAGCCCTTTTACCTCTTAATACTTTGATTTCCTCACCTGTAAAATAGATAGACTAGTCACCCAGCATGTGTACGTGGGTGATGAGGGTTAATATGTGTAAAGTAGTTTGAGTTCCCAAATAAAAGTTGTTATATATAAGTGTGCCTTAATGTTGTTTTTACACACTCTGCTGTTGTGCCACATTGCCTGCTGTAGAGCAAACGGAAGAGGAGACAGATGGACTAAAAATCATCTGGATGGTTTGATTCAGTGGCTGGGATGAAAGAGTGAGGCCTGTTATCAGTATTCTTTGGATAAGCAGGAGAACTCTGAGTTAGTGAGAATTTTCTGCCATTTGTCTTTCTCAGGCTCTGACTGGAGGAACTTTGGTCTGCTCTTTGTAAAATATTTGAGGCCAGATGATAGTGCCTTTTGTTTCTTGGAGTTTGTGAGGCGTGCAAAAATAAAATGGGTTCCAAGCAATGAGAGTACTGTTTTCCATGCAGTAGATGAGAAGATAAAGGCCGCCATGTGTTGATGAGAACTGCACTTTAATAGCAGTCATTTATCTTTGAGTGCACTCTGGAGGTAAACAGAATGATCACTTTTAAAGTGAAAAGCATAATTGAGCCTGGGTATTTTCTTAATTCTGTAATCTTATTGAGGGACGCTTGGTTCTATTGACATATTTAAAGGGATGAACAGAATAACTAATGTTTTCTAGGGAGTATGTAATACGTGTCTTAATCGGGCGGTTTCTGCTTTCACCATTGCATCTCTGCCAATATTTTAAAAATGTCTGAGAGAGCTGGATGCTAATCTGTATCATAAACATTCTGCCCCATGTTATGTTTGGAAGATGTAATATCGGCCATTAAAAGAGAGAGAGCGAGAAAGGGAGGAGAAGAAACATCATTTTGCAAATTATAATAGTGTTAACCATATGGTCATATCTGAAATGGTACAGATAATTGCTGATGCTCCTTCTTTAGCCCAGTGGAAACAGTTGGGCTAAGTAATGATTTTCATACAGTGAGCCTTTTTATTCAATTTTAGTATCACACTTGTTACAAATCCCAGTGGAATCAGATTCTGGCTAACTCTAGAGCGAGTTACAGATGGAATGGCTGTAGAACTGCAATATTGCCAATGCTGAAGACATCCAACCACAACACCTCCGATGTCATTTCATAAACAATTATAATTGTTATAATTATAGTTGCAGTTCTTTTGGCCTTTATTTGTTGAGCATATTCTCCCTTGCCACTACTAGAAGAGAAAGACTCCTTCCTCTCTATGGTTACATCTACATGGCATACTTATTTCGGAATAAACTATTTCAGAAGAAATACTCCAAAATAGCTTATTTCAAAATGGTCGGGGAAGGCACACAATGTCCGCGTCTTCCAAAACTCCAGCCTGTTCCAGAAGCTGCACACCGGCACTTTTTCCCCTGACCGCACTATCAGGACCGGGGACATGGACATGCCCATGTGTTGGCATGGGCCCTACACCAGACACCTTGACCTCACCAAGGAAAGCTTCAGTGCCAGGCTCAGCAGGGCCCTCATGGTTGTTGAGGGCACCTTCAGGCATCTGAGGGCAGAGTTCCATTGCTTCCTCACCCAGAACATCCCCCAAGTGGTAGCTACATGCTCTGTCCTTCACAATACACGTGAAAGGAAAGGGGAGATGTTCCTGCCAGGGTGGGGGGCAGAGGCCAGCTGGCTCAGCAGGCCTTTGAGTAGCCATGCACGGCTGCCATCCAGCAGGCCAATCAAGGGGGTATGCACCTGGGAGGCCTGAGGGAGAGTTTCTTCCAAGGACATTAGTGACACTTTCCCCTGGGCCTCCCCACTCTGCATTTCCTCCCTCACCTCTTCCTTCCCCACTTCCTACAGGGACAATAAACCATACTTTTTGTTTTGGAAAAAATGAACTTTGTTTTTTTACAGGGGTTGAAGTAACCGAGGAGGGACTGGGAAAAGAACCTGGGAAAGGGAAGGAGAGGGGTGATGGGAATCTTGGAGGGGGGAGAAGAGAGATGAGGGGGGTGTGAAGAGGCTCAGGGCTGGGACTGGGAGGGGCTCCTGGCTCTGGTGTTTCACCACGTCAGGTTTGGGGACCTCAGCGGCCATGGGCAGGGACAGTGGGGGCTGGGCTGGGAGAGAAGCAGGAGCTGGGGCAAGAACTGGAGCAGGAGCAGCAGCAGAAGCTGGGCCAGGCACCATGCCGGCGATGAGTGCTCGGACAGCCACGCAGATGGTGCAGCCCTGCTCCAACATCGCCTGCCAGGTCTCTCGCCACACCTGGATGTCCTCCTCCAGCCTCTGGTCCAGGTTGTGCTGCAGAGCTTGCAGTGCAGAGATGTGCTCCTGGTGGGTCATTCAGGTTCAGGAGGCTGTCCCAGGTGGTGTCAACTGCCCCCCTCTTGCAACTGGTCCAGCTGTGGAGAACAGATTGACGGTCAGTCATCCCTGGAGACACTGTGTCTGAAGCCTTGCCCTCAGCTGTGAGCCGAGACCGACAGTTCTCAGCTCAGATGAAGCAGATGTGCTTGGAACAAGGCCATCTAAGGCCTGGACAGTGGGCCTTTCCTGCAAGGGCACAAATGTCCAAGGGGGGAACTAACTACTCCCACGTACCATGGACAAGCAGGCATAGGAAGGTGCCAGCGAGACCAGGAGCCTCGTCGCATTGTCCATGGGAACGGGTGCTGCCCCAAGAGTGCAGGGTGGGGGGAGTGTGTCTCTCCAAGTCCCCAGCCTCCTTCTAGAGGTGGCTTGTGGTGGGAGGGCCTCTCCAGACCCTGTGGCCAATAGCACAGAAGTTCTCTCCTGCGGCCTCCCGGGCCCGTGCTCCCTGGACTGTCACTCCTCATGCATGCAGGAGCAGTGGAGGGGTTGGTGGGAGCAACTGAGTTACTCATTTTGCGTAGTGCTAGGCAATGGCAACTGCTGGGTGGCTCAGGGCTGTGAGGGCCTGCTTCCTGCCAGAAGCCCTTTCCCTTCTGCCTTCAGCTTTAAGGACTGCTGGGGAAGGGAAGCTCTAGAGTTGTGATGAGTGTGGGCGGAGTGGCCAGCAGGGCACCTGTGGCATTTCCTAGAGGCATCTTATTTTGAAAAAGCTCCCTGTGCTGTGTCCACACACGCCCTCTTCTGAAATAGCTATTTTGGAAGAGGCCTTATTCCTCAGGAAATGAGGTTTACGGAAGTCAGAATAAGTTGCCTGTTATTTCAACATTATTTTGAAGTAATGGACTTGCTGTGTAAATGCTCGCCAAGTTTTTTCGGAATATCGCCTGTTAGTATGCTGCTGTGTAGACGTATACCCTATGGCTGTGTCTACATTGGCACCCTTTTCCTCTTAAAATCAGGAATAAGGGATCTTCCGGAAAAGGCTTTATTTTCCGAAAGATCCCATCTAGACTGGCGCTTTTCTCCGGCAAAGCCCTGAGCCAGAAAAAAGCGGCAGCCATGTTCATGCAAATGCCGCGGGGGATATTTAAATCCCCCGCGGCATTTGCAATTCCAACTTGTCTCATTAGCATCTCTTTTCCGGAAAAGGGTACCAATGTAGACACAGCCTATGTGTAATTCAGATGCTTTTCAGGAGAAATGTGCAAAAAATACGCCTTCCTTTGCCTCTCCTTGAAATGGCCCATATACTTTCTCACCACTAGTGGAGGAAGGTTCACCAATTCTTCGTCTCTCCTTCCTCTGTCTAGTGGGATTGGCGCTCACATTTCCTTTCTTGCCCTGCCATCCTCCTGAGAGAGGCGTATCCAGTCCTCTTTCTTAAAAGAAGAGGAAACATGGCCACTTTCATACCATTTGTTCTAGTTTGTTCAGTGCTTCCTGCTCCTTTGGACCTCTTCACTGCAGTGATATTGTGAGGAGCCCAGATGAGGGCTTTCCATTACATGGAGGAGAGCTGGATCAGTGCTTCTCTCCTTCTGCTTGGTTACAGACATAAATGAAGCTGTGTCATTTTATAGAGTCCTGTTTTTATGTGAAAGCAAAGCTACAGGCTGTATGTAGTAGGTACTTTGGCTAAATCTCCTCATTCTGCTACTTCTCTTTACCTCTGCAATATCAGTTATAGAAAACAAGGGTCCAGATCTTGAAATCACGACTTCAAATTTTAGCCTGGTGAACATCCTGCCTATGTATGTCTGAGTAACAACTGAGGACCCCGGGGCATAACCCATGCACCCTTGCAAATGAGGATCACAGTAAGACTGTTGGTCTTACAAAAGCAGATAAAATCAGAGACTGCTTAGTTTGCTTATGCATTCATGTGCTTTCTGACTGCTGTGTTATCTACAAAAGTACTAAGGGGTGGTCTGCTGCACTTACGAAAGTTAAAGAGAATGGATGCGGTATCCAAGTTCTCCAGCTTCAGCTGTTTGTCCGATGAAGTGGAAATAAGGGAAATCCATGCATAAAGGAAACATCTTGACAGTGTTTCAGAAGTATAAAATTGCTCCTCCTCAAAAGGCAGAGGTGGAATTTCTACCATATAAAAATGTAACACTCTCACCATCGATGTAGCACTTCAGAATAGAATTCCTTCATTCTCAATGGGCACAGCAACGATTAGGGTGATACGTTAGGGACAGGCTCATGGGATTTTAGGCTGTTCTGACCTGTCAAGACTGTGCTGAGTCTAGATTAGAGTATTTGATTTGAGAGACATTCAGCTGCAATAGGATGCCATGATGAACATTTATAATAATAAATCATTTTCTGCTGAAGTAACAATCACAAGATTTGTACTACATTAGTCAACTTCTGTCAGTGCAAAGCAGTCTTCCTGTGTTGGAGACCAAGTGCTGCGGGGGGATGCTGCATTCATAACAATGAAACTTCTGCAAATGAAATTTACCATTTCCTGAAACAAGTGATGTATGTGCACATTAACAAAGAAATTGTAGGTTGTATATAAAATGGATATCGCCCCTTTTTAAAATGTGTGCACAGGATGCTTACCGGTTAATATCTGTTCTGGAGGAGGCATTGTGGGTGCATTCTGTCTCCATAAAATGTCTAATTAGAGTCAAAATCTTCTATCTGAAGGCCAAACAAAAATCAAAACCTAAACAAACTGCAACCCTTGAACATAAAAACCTGATTTAATACAGGCCCTTCCTTTAAGTTGTGACATTTATTTGAGTTACTGAGTTCAATAATGGTCAAGAAGCAAGTGCAGAGGTGATTAAAAATGTAAGAACTAACTTTGAGGAGAGATGGATTGTTTTAATTAAAATTTGCCATATGCTTTAGGGAAAAAATGGCAAATTAAAGCTAGTTACATTGGTTAAATACTTCAGGTCTGACACAAATTAAGTCTTCATTAATTCCTTGATTCCTGTATCACAGCAGAATAACCTGTTATGTGTTGTGATATAAATCTGATCCTTGAGCCTTTGAAGTCTGTTGGAAGTTTGCTTTAGGAGAAAAGAAATCAAATGTGTCTGCCCTAATTGTCCAGTTATTTATAATACAACCAAGGTACTATGTATGAGGCTTTCAATGATAATTGGGTCATCCAGTGCTTTTTTAATAAAAAATAAAAGGTGCCGATACTCCAGGGGAAAAGTTGTTGAGCTCCGACTGGAGGTGCTGGTACTGCGTCTGGAGGTGCTGGTACTGAGTATCACACAAAAAAAAGCACTGGGGCCATCTATCTGAGCACCTCAAAATTCTGTTGATCCCCACTACACCCCTATAGATAGGGAAGCATTGTTCCCATATTCTGAAGCACAGCAAGACTGTGACTTGCCCAAGGTCACACAGGAAGTCTGTGGCAGAAAGGTTGGTCAAAAGAGGATCTGATAGGATCCAGTCAGATCTACTGGCAAGAAACCAAAAGTGCAGTTACTGCAGGCAAGGAGGCACAAGGTCATCACCTGCACCTGCCCCTACTCAGGAGGAGCCACCTCCTATGTGTCAGGTAATGAAGGTCCTGGCCCCTCATACGAGTCCCTTCCAGCTGGTGGGGGAGTGGAAGAGGAGTGAACAGGAGGTGGCATTGTGACGGGCAGGGGCTGGCCTTGGGGGTAGGGTTGCCAGATGAACAAAAATACCGAATACCCCCCGCCCCCAGAAAAAAAAATGGGAAAAAAAATCTGTTGAGGGGGGAGAAAAAAAGGGCGGGGGGAGGCCTCAGCTGTTGAGCAAAGAAAAAAAATTAAAATAAAACAGCATTAAAATAGCATGTCCCCTTTAAGAGTGAGTGCAAGGATAGGAACATGGGAGAAGATGAGCACTAAGACCCAGGGGAAGCATTGCTTCCCCTTGGTCAGCTGCCATTTTGTGCCGTCAGCCTTGCAGAACCAGGTAAGCATGGGGGCTGGGGTTGGGGGGCTGGGGGTGTTGGGAGCCAGGAGGGCTGGGTGTGGGGGAAGGCCAAGTGCTGAGTGTTTGTAGGGTTGCTAGGTGCCCGGCATTTTTGCCTCCTGGCCAGGGAAAAAATCAGAAAATACTGGACATTTTAGGTGTCCGGTATTCTCTGAATCTTTTTACTAGACAGGAGGCGAAAATACTGGACTGTCCGGGTGAATACTGGACACCTGGCAACCCTACTCGGGGGGAAGAGTAGGGCGAGGGAGTTTCTGGCCCTCCTGATGGTTTTTAAATCTTACAAATCTGACAGTTCTATGGGAGAGCAGGTGAGTGGACCGTGCCCTGGGACTTACTGAGAGAATGCCGCATAAACACCAGTCTTCTTGGCTAGGACACTCCTTTTGTGGTAGTGCACGGGGCACCCAGCCCAGCACCTTCCCTGCCACGCTTGCTCCATCTGGCCTAGGGTGTAGTGATTGTACCAGGCTGGAGTGACCTGTGGGAGCCCAGGGGAGCACATACCTCACACACCTGGGGCAGCAGGGGTCAAAGGGCTGGCCAGCAGCAGGCAGGAGGTCTAGCAGGAGGGCCTGGAAGTGACAGGGGAAGTGAAGCAATGCAGCCTCAGCTCGCTCTGCTCTACTGGCTGTGTCATGTACCGGGGTGTCGCACTCACCAGCCGGGAAGTGGAGCAATGAGGTTGGGGCATCAGAGCAACTTGGGACTGCATTGCTTGGCTCAGCCGCATCACTGCCAGTGAATGCAGGGGGCTGGTGCCAGCCCTGGCCCTACTATTCCCCCGGGCCACTTTGGTTGGGGGGAAGAAGTGGGGCAGGGCTGGAAAAGAGGCAGGGAGAGGGTGAGAGGTGGGGAGAGGCAGAGCCAGGGCACGGTCTGGGGTGGGGGAGGGTTGTCCCAGCCCTTCCCTGCGTGAGGGAGGGGGTGTCAAGTGGCTGATGGCCCCCTGTTTGTTAACCTTCTGCATATCCATTTTTGTCTCATTTCTGTTCCTATTCCTCCTCTCTTACTCAACCGCTCACTTCCTTTCTTTGTCTTCTCTCCTTGCCTGTTCTCCCTTTGTTCTCTCCTCACCTTATTCTTTCTCTTTTTCACAGGCCTCTGAGGCTATGTCTAAACTACAGAGTTTTTCTGGGGTACCAGAGGTACCCCAGAAAAACTCCACTGCGTCCAGGGAATGCATCTGCTCTTCTGACATTTTTTGTGAAAGAGCAGACACACTCTTTCGGGGAGTCCTGTCTTCCTCGTTTCACGAGGAAGAAGGACTCTTCTGAAAGAGGAGCCTTTTCTGAAATGTGGCCCAGTGTAGCCAGGCCAAATTTAGGAAAAGCCTCTTCCGAAAGAACAGTTGGAAAAAGCTGCGCAAATTGCAGAGCGCAACTTGTGTCCCTTTTTCCGATAAAACATCATAATCTATACGTAGCCTCCCTCTCCTCTTTCCCACCTGTCACCTTGCCTTACTCTCACAGGCTTCCATGGCCCTCCCAGTCTTTTCTGACATCCCCTTTGCTTCCTCTGAAGCCCCTTCCCTTTCTTGCACTACCAAGCCTGTCATTCTGAATTACTGCAGAACCTCAACGATGTAAAATTCTCCAAAGGAAAATTGCGGGGGAAGGGCGTAGGATTGGTTGATCAAAAACTTTAGTTTTGACAAAATTGAAACATTTTGTTTTGATTTTATCTTCTAAGACTTTGTATTGTAACAGAGGGGTTTCAGTCTGGCTGGAACTGCATATGCCAGTGGAATATGGGGGCTTGGTAGTTGCTTTGACCAGAGCTATTTGTGTGTCTTCTGGAGGCCAGAACTTAACATTGCTTGTAAGTCTGAAGGGAGACAGAGTACCTTGCCCCCCATCACCAGGTGAGCTAGGAACTCACTGTGGAGAGCGATTATTGTCGGGTAGGCAGAATAACCAGTAAAGTGCTGACGGCGCAGCAGAGTATTACTCAGAAGCGTGGAGGTGACCTAAGAATGGTGGCAAGAAAAATGAGATCCTTCTAGTGAAAATAACACGTGGGTTATTCCACTACACAGGGAAAAGGCCCTGGGGAAGTGTTTAGCCAATTCAATTTCAGCTCTCTCTGCTGTTTTGCTGGTACTGAATCCAGTGGCAATGGAGCTAAAAGACATTCCACCATCACTGTTGCATACTAAAATGCAGTTAGTCCTGGGCCTATGTATTGGCACGTGATAAAACACAGTGATGTCTGACGAACCAGAATAAACTGACACTGACCAAACAGACCTCCTTCCCAGGCGGATGGGACTGGATAAATACATTGCTGATATGGAAACAACCAGCAACAGACAAACACTGAAGAAAAATGTAATACCAGTTAGGCTATGTCTAGACTACAGGTTTTTTTTAAAAAAAAGGTGGCTTTTTCTCAAAACAATTTCACCTGCATCTAGACTGCCACCACGTTCTTTTAAAATTAAATTGAAAGAACGCAGCGGTTTATTCAACAGCGGTAATCCTCATTTTATGAGGAAGAATGCCTTTTTTCAAAAGAGCTCTTTCAAAAAAAGGAGTTCTTGACCGCAACTAGGGCTTTTTTGAAAGAGAGCATCCAGATTGCCTGGGTGCTCTCTTTCGAAAAAGCAGATTGCTTTTTTGAAAAAAGTTGTGGCTGTCGAGATGATCTCTTTCGAAAGAAGCTTTTTCAAAAGATTCTTTCGAAAAAAGCTTCTTTCGAAAGAAGTGTGTAGTTTAGACGTACCCTTAGTTACTGCAAAGCAGAAGGGCTAAATATGTTACCAGTGTTGAGGGTCCAAATAATTTACTGAAGATTGAAACTGAGAAGCAAAGCACTGACATGAGTTACAAAAGCTGTTTCTGTGTAGGTTGCCCTCTCTCCTGCTAAAGACAGATTTAAGGAGCAGTCTGTTCCTGATGAAGAAACACTCTCTCTGAATCTTGATGCTTTCAAGAAAAGCAATTGTATTGGCCAGCAATTCATTCTTCCTCTTTCCAGTGAGAACTCATCCTGAAGTTTGATTATTCAGGATTCCCCCAAGCTAGGCTCATGAATTACAGAAGATCACACCCTGTCAGGGTTTTAACTCCCCAGTCAAAGCTAATGGAAAGTAATTCTTCTCTTTCCTTGGCAGAACTCCTTTTTCTATCCCATGTATTTCTACCATAGCACAATCTCCAACTCAGAAGAAAACCTAGTGAAACAAATCTCAAACTCTAGAAAAGCAGGGTTGCCCAACTGCTGCTTTTCTATTTCAGATAAAGCCAAATATTTTTCCCAGTGCCATTCTTGGTTTTAAATTAAAGCCCCTGAAAACATCTATATCTCCTTCTGCTTCAGTCTCCAGAAGTTTTGCAACTCAACTGCCCACACTGATTTTGAGCTAATCAAGCATTCTTTTTCCCAGGTTTATAAAATTCAAAAGAGTTTTAATTTCCCATTCTGATACAGCATCACAGTGCCTCCCTATGCTGGCACATAAAATATTCTGTACATCTTTTCTTCAATGCTATTTTTCCTTGTTTCCATATTTGTATCAGTCATGCCATTTTTGTAACCCTTTATTGACAGCTGGTTAGAGATTTATGATAAGAGACTAGCTGGGGTAAGACCATCTTCCTCTTAGTGTCAAAAGATAAATTTCTATAAGTCACATGGGTGTACCTGTTACATGCTTGGTAGTGTTGCATGCATGGTTGTGTGTGTGGACTCAGTTAAGTAAAGTCCTTGAGCATGTTCTTCTGCATGTAAGATGTCACTCTTGTTTGTTGGTCTGTTTAATCTGATGTTAATTTAAAAAGATGTTTCATCCTTTAGGCTGACATACATTGAAGCTTCTGCCAGGACTTGTATTTGGCCGTGAATATTTTTGCTGTTTCTTTGAGTGATTGCTCACGTCCATTCATCCTAGATGTGTGTGCCTGCTATAGGCACCGGTGCAGGAAGTTTTCCCCTAAGCAGTACACATAGGAGCTGGGGTCCTCAGCGCCTCCTGGAGTGGTGTGCACATCCCGTGCTATATAGGGTGCCCCCAGGTCCCTCCCTCCTCAGTTCCTTCTTACCACCAGTGAGGATGCTTGGAACAGGGTGCTCCAGCCTTCCTTCTGGCAACTACTCCCTTCATAGTGAAGTTCCCCACTAAGGAACTGTGAAGTACCTGTTAATCTTCAACCTCTTGAAAGACTTCCTGGAGGATTGGGGGGGGGGGAGGAGGGGAGGCATGCCTCACCCCCAGCTTCAAAACCTGTGCTGCTTGTCACAGGCCCATGCCAGTTAGCAATCCACATGCTGACTGTTTGCATTGCCTAGGGGAAGGACACATGTTGGACAAATGTATTTGCAGTTCCTTCCATCCCAGTCCTATTAAGGAGCACAGCATTCTTCTCAAGGCACTCTCAATGGAGCCCACACTAGCTCCATCGGACAGCGGCCAGACTTGGCACCAGATCCCGGCACCATTCATTGCTCCCTGTCCTGGCAAGGCCTGCTAGGAAGCTGGGCAGAGACAAGTGCCCTTGCATAGCTAAGGGGAAGAGAGGCGATCAGCCAGCAGACAGGCCAGAGAAAGCCCAAAAGGCACCAAGCCTGGGTTACCATCATTGGTGTTGGAGGTCTGTCTTTCCTCCAGGCCACACAGGATATAAGTACAATGCTGGTACCACCCCTGAAGTCCACAGGGCTCCAGCACCAGGATAAAGCACCATCTGGTCTCCGATCACCGGGAACAGTCCGATCCCACTCTCCTCTCATGTCTGAGAAGAGAGCACTATTAAGTCCCTATGGGTATGTCTACACTGCCACCCTAGTTCGAACTAGGGTGGCTAATGTAGGCCTTCGAAGTTGCAAATGAAGCCCAGGATTTAAATATCCCAGGCTTCATTTGCATCTTGTCGGGCGCCGCCATTTTAAAATCCCCCTTAGTGCGGACTCCGTGCCCGCGGCTACACGCGGCACGGAGTAGGTAGTTCGAATTAGGCTCTCTAATTCGAACTACCAGTACACCTCGTTCCACCGGTACACCTCATAGGCCATCCATTTGAACCCCTGACTCATGTGCCCCCTTGTCACTACTCTCCTTCATGGTAGGCTTCCTGATCACCATCACTTCAGTTAGACAGGTGTCGGAGCACCGAGCACTGACATCAGACCCATCGTATACCCAGTCCTTCAAGGACAATGTCTGGCAGCAGCCTCACCCGGCCTTTCTCCCCAAAGTGGTTTCCACCTTCCATATGGACCAACATATTTTTCTACCCATCTTCTACCCTAAGCCTCATGTGAACAATGAGGACAGGTGCCTCCAGACTCTGGATGTGTGTCGGGTGTTGGCTTTTTACCCAGAGAGGACACAGGCCTTTCGCAGCTCTATGTAGCTGTTTGTGGCCTGTGCAGAATGTGGGTGGGGTGCTCCCATTTCCTCCTAGCAACTGTCTAAATGGATTACTTCCTGTATCCGCATGTGCTATGTGTTGGCGGGTGTCTGGCCACTGGAGTTGATTAGGGCCCACTCCAGTAGGGCCTAAGCTTCCTTGTGAGCTTACCTCACATATGTCCTGATCCAGGATATCTGACATAGTCGTCGGTCCATACCCTCATGTCTCATTATGCCATCCTGCAGCAGGCCAGGGGATGCCACGTTTGGCAGTGCTGTACTGCCGTCTGCATTTTCATAACTCCTACCTTCCCCTGCAGACACTGCTCACAGTCACCTATGCTGAACAGACATGAGCAGGCTCTCAAAGAAGAAAAGACAGTTACCTGTTCTGTAACTGGTGTTCTTTGAGATGTGTTGCTCCATTCAGCCTCTCACCTTCCTCCCCTCTGTTGGAGTTCTGGCAGAAAAGAACAGTGGAGGGAGAGTCCTGAGGGCGCCCTCATAGACTCATAGACTTTAAGGTCAGAAGGGACCATTATGATCATCTAGTCTGACCCCCTGCACAGTGCAGGCCACAGAATCTCGCCCACCCCTCTTAGAATAATCCTCTCACCTATGTCTCAGATATTGAAGCCTTCAAATACTTTGAAGGCCCCAACATGCAGAGAGTCCTTCAGCTGTGATCTGTGCCCAATGCTACAGAGGAAGGCGAAAAACCTCCAGGGCCTCTGCCAATCTACCCTGGAGGAAAATTCCTTCTGACCCCAAATATGGTGATCAGCTAAACCCTGAGCATGTGGACAAGACTCACCAGCCAGACACCCAGAAAGTTCCCTATAGCAACTCCTATCATCCCTCCATTGACCTATTTCCAACTGATAATGAATGGTCAATTAGTTACCAAGATCATGTTATTTCATCCAACCATCCCCTTATCATAGAATCATAGAACTGGAAGAGACCTCAGAAGGTCAGGGGACAGGGGACAGGGGACTGCAGACAGGGGACTGCAGCGAAGCGGACAGGGGACTGCAGACAGGGGAGTTGAAGAGGGAGAGCAAAGCGACCCCACCGCCGAAGAGGCTACCCGGGAGAGTACAAGCTGTGGTGTGAGTGTGTGTGTGTGCCTGACTGTTTGAATTTTACAGTTTGAAGTGTGAATTGAGTCTGATTCCAGGGAGTGCTAGCAGTTTCAGTTTCAGCTTCTGTGGCAGTTGGGACTGAGAGCCTGCCATTGTTCCCTTGATTGCCTCTGATTAGCCTCAGGCTCAGCCTTCCCCTGTGTGACTCAGAAGGGGGCAGGCCTGACCTAGGCAAGCAGGCTTTAAAAAGCCAGAGCAGTGCGACCAGGGGAGCGAAGCGGACAGGGGACTGCAGACAGGGGAGTTGAAGAGGGAGAGCAAAGCGACCCCACCGCCGAAGAGGCTACCCGGTGAGAGTACAAGCTGTGGTGTGAGTGTGTGTGTGTGCCTGACTGTTTGAATTTTACAGTTTGAAGTGTGAATTGAGTCTGATTCCAGGGAGTGCTAGCAGTTTCAGTTTCAGCTTCTGTGGCAGTTGGGACTGAGAGCCTGCCATTGTTCCCTTGATTGCCTCTGATTAGCCTCAGGCTCAGCCTTCCCCTGTGTGACTCAGAAGGGGGCAGGCCTGACCTAGGCAAGCAGGCTTTAAAAAGCCAGAGCAGTGCGACCAGGGGAGCGAAGCGGACAGGGGACTGCAGACAGGGGAGTTGAAGAGGGAGAGCAAAGCGACCCCACCGCCGAAGAGGCTACCCGGTGAGAGTACAAGCTGTGGTGTGAGTGTGTGTGTGTGTGCCTGACTGTTTGAATTTTACAGTTTGAAGTGTGAATTGAGTCTGATTCCAGGGAGTGCTAGCAGTTTCAGTTTCAGCTTCTGTGGCAGTTGGGACTGAGAGCCTGCCATTGTTCCCTTGATTGCCTCTGATTAGCCTCAGGCTCAGCCTTCCCCTGTGTGACTCAGAAGGGGGCAGGCCTGACCTAGGCAAGCAGGCTTTAAAAAGCCAGAGCAGTGCGACCAGGGGAGCGAAGCGGACAGGGGACTGCAGACAGGGGAGTTGAAGAGGGAGAGCAAAGCGACCCCACCGCCGAAGAGGCTACCCGGTGAGAGTACAAGCTGTGGTGTGAGTGTGTGTGTGTGTGCCTGACTGTTTGAATTTTACAGTTTGAAGTGTGAATTGAGTCTGATTCCAGGGAGTGCTAGCAGTTTCAGTTTCAGCTTCTGTGGCAGTTGGGACTGAGAGCCTGCCATTGTTCCCTTGATTGCCTCTGATTAGCCTCAGGCTCAGCCTTCCCCTGTGTGACTCAGAAGGGGGCAGGCCTGACCTAGGCAAGCAGGCTTTAAAAAGCCAGAGCAGTGCGACCAGGGGAGCGAAGCGGACAGGGGACTGCAGACAGGGGAGTTGAAGAGGGAGAGCAAAGCGACCCCACCGCCGAAGAGGCTACCCGGTGAGAGTACAAGCTGTGGTGTGAGTGTGTGTGTGTGTGCCTGACTGTTTGAATTTTACAGTTTGAAGTGTGAATTGAGTCTGATTCCAGGGAGTGCTAGCAGTTTCAGTTTCAGCTTCTGTGGCAGTTGGGACTGAGAGCCTGCCATTGTTCCCTTGATTGCCTCTGATTAGCCTCAGGCTCAGCCTTCCCCTGTGTGACTCAGAAGGGGGCAGGCCTGACCTAGGCAAGCAGGCTTTAAAAAGCCAGAGCAGTGCGACCAGGGGAGCGAAGCGGACAGGGGACTGCAGACAGGGGAGTTGAAGAGGGAGAGCAAAGCGACCCCACCGCCGAAGAGGCTACCCGGTGAGAGTACAAGCTGTGGTGTGAGTGTGTGTGTGTGTGCCTGACTGTTTGAATTTTACAGTTTGAAGTGTGAATTGAGTCTGATTCCAGGGAGTGCTAGCAGTTTCAGTTTCAGCTTCTGTGGCAGTTGGGACTGAGAGCCTGCCATTGTTCCCTTGATTGCCTCTGATTAGCCTCAGGCTCAGCCTTCCCCTGTGTGACTCAGAAGGGGGCAGGCCTGACCTAGGCAAGCAGGCTTTAAAAAGCCAGAGCAGTGCGACCAGGGGAGCGAAGCGGACAGGGGACTGCAGACAGGGGAGTTGAAGAGGGAGAGCAAAGCGACCCCACCGCCGAAGAGGCTACCCGGTGAGAGTACAAGCTGTGGTGTGAGTGTGTGTGTGTGTGCCTGACTGTTTGAATTTTACAGTTTGAAGTGTGAATTGAGTCTGATTCCAGGGAGTGCTAGCAGTTTCAGTTTCAGCGTCTGTGGCAGTTGGGACTGAGAGCCTGCCATTGTTCCCTTGATTGCCTCTGATTAGCCTCAGGCTCAGCCTTCCCCTGTGTGACTCAGAAGGGGGCAGGCCTGACCTAGGCAAGCAGGCTTTAAAAAGCCAGAGCAGTGCGACCAGGGGAGCGAAGCGGACAGGGGACTGCAGACAGGGGAGTTGAAGAGGGAGTTGGGCAGAGGGAGTGACTGATGGTGATGAAGACCCGTAGCGCTTGTGCCAGTACTTCTCCTGTCTCCTCCACCTGTGCCTGTATCCAGACAGAGAACCTGAGCATGGATGCCTCTACCCAGGTCCTGGTGTGGTCTTGCTGTATTTGTGGCTTGCAATTCCCACTGAGTGATCTCCAGGCTGGGGGAGACAACCGTTGTGAAAGGTGCCTGCTGGTAGAATCTCTCAGGCAGCAGGTGGGAGAGCTACAGGAGGAGGTGGCCAGGCTGAGGAGCATTCGAAGCCATGAGGAATTCCTGGACAGTATTCCTGTGGAGTCCACGGAGGTCACTGTCCTAGGATGTGGGACTGTTGACCAGCCACTTATGGAGGAGGCAGTGGTGCAGGGTGAGCACTGGCAGCTGGTTACTTCCGGCAGCAGGCAGTGTTCCACCCCTGCTCCTAACCCTCCCACTGTGTTGTTACATAACCGTTACTCTTTACTTTCAGCAGGAGACAAGGAGTCACCCCCCACAGTGGAGGAGACCAGGCCTTGCACCACCAAGGTTGAGCAGTCTCCTGCCACCACTGCGAGGAGGAAACGTAGAGTAGTGGTGGTTGGAGACTCTCTTCTGAGGGGAACGGAGGCACCCATCTGTCGCCCTGACAGCTCATCTCGAGAGGTATGCTGTCTGCCAGGGGCCCGTATCCGAGATGTTACGGAGGCATTGTCGAGGATTATCCGGCCCTCTGACTACTACCCCATGCTACTCATCCACGTGGGCACAAATGATACTGCCAGGTGTGACACTGAGCGGATCAAGTGTGACTACAGGGCTTTGGGAGTACGGGTGAGGGAGTTTGGAGCGCAGGTGGTATTCTCTTCTATCCATCCTGTCAAAGGTAGGGGCCCGGGCAGAGAGAGGTGCATCCTGGAGGTGAATGCCTGGCTGCGACGATGGTGTCGCCAGGAGGGATTCGGCTTCCTTGATCACGGGGTGCTCTTCCAGGAAGGACTGCTTGGCGGAGATGGAGTTCACCTTTCCAGGAGTGGGAAGGCCTTGTTTGGACACAGACTGGCTAACCTTGTGAGGAGGGCTTTAAACTAGGTTTGTCGGGGGCAGGTGAGCAAAGCCCACAGGTAAGTGCTGAATGTGCGGGACTGGGAGATGGGTTGGAAATGGGGGGGACTACGGCCTATAATGGCAAGGAGAAAGGAGGGTCAGGGCACAACAGGGAGGCAAGATCAAATCAGTATCTTAGATGCCTATATACAAATGCGAGAAGTATGGGTAATAAGCAGGAAGAACTGGAATTGCTAACCAATAAATACAACTATGATATCATTGGTATTACAGAAACCTGGTGGGATGGGACGCATGATTGGAATATTGGTATGGAAGGGTACGGCTTGCTCAGGAAGGACAGACAGGGAAAAAAGGGAGGAGGGGTTGCCTTGTATATTAAAAATGTACACACTTGGACTGAAGTGGAGATGAACGTAGGAGATAGCTGTGTAGAGAGTCTCTGGGTTAAGCTAAAAGGGGTAAAAAACGAGGGTGATATCATGCTAGGAGTCTACTACAGGCCACCTAGCCAGGTGGAAGAGGTGGATGAGGCCTTTTTTAAACAATTAACAAAACTATCCAAAGCCCAAGATTTGGTGGTGATGGGGGACTTCAACTATCCAGACATATGTTGGGAAACTAACACAGCGAGGCACAGGCTATCCAATAAGTTTCTGGACTGCATTGGAGACAACTTTCTGTTTCAGAAGGTTGAAAAAGCTACCAGAGGAGAAGCTGTTCTGGATTTGGTTTTAACAAATAGGGAGGAACTAGTTGAGAACTTGAAAGTGGAAGACAGTATAGGGGACAGTGATCACGAAATAATAGAGTTCATGATCTTAAGGAAAGGTAGAAGGGAGACCACCACAATTGAGGTTATGGATTTCAGGAAGGCAGATTTTGATAAGCTCAGAGAACTTGTAGGTAAGGTCCCATGGGAAGCAAGACTGAAGGGAAAAACAACTGAGGAGAGTTGGAAGTATTTCAAAGGGACGTTGTTAAGGGCCCAAAAGCAAACAATTCCGCTGTGTAGGAAAGATAGAAAATATGGCAAAAGACCAGCTTGGCTTAACAAGGAGATCTTGCATGATCTCAAAATAAAAAAGGAGTCATATAAAAAATGGAAACTAGGACAACTAACAAAGGAGGAATATAGGCAAGCAACACGGGAATGCAGGGGCAAGATTAGAAAGGCAAAGGCACAAAATGAGATCAAACTAGCTACAGGCATAAAGGGAAACAAGAAGACCTTTTATAAATACATTAAAAGCAAGAGGAAGACCAAGGACAGGGTAGGCCCACTGCTTAGCGAGGAGGGAGAAGCAGTAACAGGGAACTTGGAAATGGCGGAGATGCTCAATGACTTCTTTGTTTCGGTCTTCACCGAGAAGTCTGGAGGTGTGCCTAACGTAGTGAATACAAGCAGAGAGAGGGTAAGTTTAGAAGATAGGATACACAAAGAACAAGTTAAAAATCACTTAGGAAAGTTAGATGTCAGCAAGTCACCAGGTCCTGATGAAATGCATCCCAGGATACTCAAGGAGCTGATAGAGGAGGTATCTGAGCCTTTAGCTATGATCTTTGAAAAATCATGGCAGACAGGGGAGATTCCAGAAGACTGGAAAAGGGCAAATATTGTGCCCATCTATAAAAAGGGGAATAAGAACAACCCAGGAAATTATAGACCGGTCAGTTTAACGTCTGTCCCAGGGAAGATAATGGAGCAGGTAATTAAGGAAATCGTATGCAAACACTTGGAAAGTAATAAAGTGATAGGGAATAGCCAGCATGGGTTTGTGAAGAACAAGTCATGCCAAACTAATCTGATAGCTTTCTTTGAAAAGATAACGAGCCTTGTGGATAAGGGAGAAGCGGTGGATGTCATATACCTAGACTTTAGTAAGGCATTTGATACGGTCTCGCATGATATTCTTATTGATAAACTAGGCAAATATAACTTAGATAGGGCCACGATAAGGTGGGTGCATAATTGGCTGGATAACCGTAGTCAGAGAGTTGTTGTTAACGGTTCTAAATCCTGCTGGAAAGGGATAACAAGTGGAGTTCCTCAAGGGTCTGTTTTGGGACCCGTACTATTCAATATCTTCATCAATGATGTAGATATTGGGATAGAGAGTACTCTTATTAAGTTTGCAGATGATACCAAACTGGGTGGGGTTGCAACTTCTTTGGAGGATAGGGACATAATTCAAAATGACCTTAGCAAGTTAGAGAAATGGTCAGAGGTAAACAGGATGAGGTTTAATAAGGAGAAATGCAGAGTGCTCCACTTAGGAAGGAACAATCAGTTCCATACATACAAGATGGGAAGCGACTGTCTAGGAAGGAGCATGGCGGAAAGGGATCTAGGGGTCATAGTGGACCACAAGTTGAATATGAGTCAACAGTGTGATGCTGTTGCAAAAAAAGCAAATATGATTCTAGGTTGTATCAACAGGTGTGTTGTAAGCAAAACTCGTGAAGTCATTCTGCCGCTCTATTCTGCACTAGTTAGGCCTCAGCTGGAGTACTGTGTCCAGTTCTGGGCGCCACATTTCAAGAAAGATGTGGAGAAATTGGAAAGGGTACAGAGAAGAGCGACAAGAATGATTAAAGGTTTAGAGAACATGACCTATGAAGCCAGGCTTCATGAACTGGGCTTGTTTAGTTTGGAAAAAAGAAGATTAAGGGGGGACATGATAGCGGTTTTCAAATATCTAAAAGGGTGTCACAAGGAGGAAGGCGAAAATTTGTTCCTCTTGGTTTCTGAGGACAGGACAAGGAGTAATGGGCTTAAAGTGCAGCAGGGGAGGTTTAGATTGGACATTAGGAAAAAATTCCTAACTGTCAGGGTGGTCAAATATTGGAATAAATTGCCAAGGGAGGTGGTGGAATCTCCCTCTCTGGAGATATTTAAGAACAGGTTAGATAGACATCTGTCAGGGATGGTGTAGACGAAGCTTGGTCCTGCCTTGAGGGCGGGGGGCTGGACTCGATGACCTCTCGAGGTCCCTTCCAGTCCTATGATTCTATGATTCTAGGTCGTCAAGTCCAGCCCCCCGCTCTAGGCAGGACCAATCCCATCTAAATCAACCCGGCCAGGGCTTTATCAAGCCGAGACTTAAACACCTCTAGGGATGGAGACTCCACTACTTCCCTAGGTAACCCATTCCAATGCTTCACTACCCTCCTAGTAAAATAGTTTTTCCTAATATCAATCTGGACCTCTCCCACCACAACTTGAGACCATTGCTCCTTGTTCTGCCATCTGTCACTACTGAGAACAGCCTCTCTCCATCCTCTTTGGAACCTCCCTTCAGGAAGTTGAAGGCTGCTATCAAGTCCCCCCTCACTCTTCGCTTCTGCAGACTAAACAGACCCAAGTCCCTCAGCCTCTCCTCGTAGGTCATATGCTCCAGACCCCTAATCATTTTGGTTGCCCTCCGCTGGACCCTCTCCAATGCTTCCGCATCCTTTTTGTAGTGGGGGGCCCAGAACTGGACACAATACTCCAGATGTGGCCTCACCAAAGCCGAATAAAGGGGAATAATGACATCGCTGGATCTACTGGCAATGCTCCTCTTAATGCAACCTAATATGCCATTAGCCTTCTTGGCTACAAGGGCACACTGTTGACTCATATCCAGCTTTCTCATCCACTGTAACCCCCAGGTCCTTTTCTGCAGAACTACTACTTATAGTGTGGTATGCCCTATATAGTGTGGTATGTGTGTGCCACTCCAGGGGGCGCTGGGGCCCTGGGCCCCTGTGGGTACTGCTTAGGGAAAAACTTCTGGCTCTGGTATGTGTGGCAGGTGCACACACCTATGAATGAACATCAGCAACACATGTATTACCTTTTTTTTTGTATGAAATGAGACCTTTGATGGCATTTTAATGTCATGTCAGTCATTTAATTTCATTGGATTTAGTACTATTATATGAATTGCCTTCAAATTCAATATCTTATCAATAGCGTGAAAACATTGAATAGACTTAAGAGCTCCTTTGGACTTAAATTAGTTTGTTACAACTTTCTGAGTCATTAAAGTATTTGCTGTGAATGCATACTAACAACATTATTAATTTAGTAGTATAGGGCCAGGAATTTTTAAAAGCTTCAACAAAGTAACATGCCATTTTTCATTTCCACTCTTCTGGACTCTAAGTACTGCCATATAAAGCTATTTTCTGCCATAGAAGAGATATCCCCCAACCATATTAATTGTTGTGCATAAACCCATATTTTAATAAGTACTTTTCAGATATTTTTCATGAGTCAACTGGGAAATAAAAAATAAAAATAAAAGGATTTGGTGATTAAAAACCAACTCCTGTGTCTTCAGTGTTCTTCCTTAAGCTTTTATTCTCCTACTTTTAACAGTAGAAATGCTGCAATATTTTTTAACAGTAATCATCTGTTTTAGTTTTAAAATTAGAATTTTGAATGAAACTTGGCCACCCAAAACTTAAGAGTTGTTTACCACATTGCAGCACAGCATGTTACTTCATGGTAACTTTGGCCCTTGCTTGAAAATTATCACATTTTACAGTTAACATCGAACATTATTTGTATTGGTATGTGGCATGGCAGAAATAGTTGAATGATTAAATGTGGTATGTAAAAGATGATGCATCTTTTAACGTTCAAATTCATATCAGTATAAAGGAACACACACAATGTTGGTAAAATTCACCCATGTACAGATCCTGGTCCAAATTGGGCCCTCTTCATATAGGTGAACAGTGGCAGCCCATGGATGTTGGCAACCTCGGTAGTTGCTTAGGGCATCGTGTTTAACGTGGCACCCAATGATGACGTCATGCCATTGAGGACTATGGAGGCAGGGGTGCTGATCGCGCATTTCGCATAGGGCGCCAGTTGCCGGCAGCTCTCCTCGAGCTGCTCCTGTAGGTGAATTTCACTCTTTGTTTTGATTTCATACATGGAGTTATCTGTGCCCTAACAAATACTTTCCATTCTTTGCTAGTCACAAGCAACTGTAAAAATCATCCAGGTTGAATAAATACTAGAATGGTATTCTTATCCTACCTAGGGTTGCCAGATGGTTTCAACAAGAATACCGGACACACTTGATATTACATCTACATTACATCTTAGTTAGAAAATACTAGACATTTATATTTGCTCATTTCTATTTTCTCAATTTGTTTCCCGAACAGAAAGCTCAAATACTGGACTGTCTGGTTCAAAACCAGACACCTGGCAACCCTAATCCTACCAGAAAATCCTATTCTATTAGCAGTGTGTATCCAGGCAATGTTTGCTTTAGCCAGTATGATGTTAAGTTTTTAAAATATTTTTATGTAATAAACCTTATTCTGAACACTCATGGAATGAAATGTTAAAATAAAATGTGGCTGTTAACATGCTAAAATGCTTCCACAATGTGATGAATCTTTGGAAAACAGAAAAGCCTCTTCTGTAATGTACCAGAATCAATTTAAATCCATTCAGAAGGGGCAGAAAGAAATGTGGCACTTAGACAACAATTTTTCCCCATGAGCCAGTTGTTAATACTATTCAAGATGCTCTTACCATAGCTTGGGTGAAGCCATTATCAGAACACAGTTCTAGGAAAAGCGTATTGCCTAGCAGTTAACACAGCAACTGCATTAGAAACTGCACTCTTTTATTTGAGAAACGTTTTGCCAACTGTTCACATAATTATTACAGTCCTTCCTGGTGCAGCTAGAATGAAGGTGATGTCAGTTTTTCCATCATTAATGCCACTTTTCAATAGCTTATAGTCATTAACATTTACTGTTGTTTGAAATCTGGTGTATAAAGTCCCAACCCTGGGTCATATAATTTTACAATAAAACACTTCTTATGATTTGTACTTTTATAATATAAAAATAGACTATGTTTACTTCCACGAGGTTTCTTAATTTCCATTTATTTAACTCCTAAAGAAGTTCAGTGGTAAAAACAGAAAATAGCAAATTAATGGCCCTTATGCAATCACAGCATCTCCATATAGAATGCAGAAGAGTCACTGGAGTCTGTTCAGACTATATAATCCACCCTTTTAAAAAGTCTCTGGGTTCACATTAACATAATCCACATTTTAATAAGTCATAAAATACATATTTACACAACACTTCAGCAGAGTCATTACTGTCTATTGTTTTCCCATCTCAAATCTTTCTATAAAGCATTTGTTTAAAAAAAATTATAGAAAGGAATTACAGGAAATGAACACAAAAAACTGTATTTACGTAGCATTAAAGCGGTGACACAAGTCATAATAAGAAAACAGGCATAATTTTAAGCCATCCTGTTCTCTTTCCTGTTAGATTACTGTACTCTAGAATCAGTCTTTTTACAGACTATCAAATATGTTTCACCATGTTACTTGTTTGGTGCTATTTCAGACTTGGATTCAGTCTCAAAATGTCTTTATTTTTGGTTGATTTGAGCCAAAATATTTATTTGATTAGCTGCTACAAAACATAATCAGTCATGTTGTTTCTTTCCTGCTGTACATACAGTCCATGTGCACATTTTTCCCAGGATCAGATGGCTTGAAAATATAATACAGAGTTCCATGGACGGAAGCATTTCTATGCAGCAGCATGCAAATTCACTTTTCAACACATTCTTAAAAAGAATTATTTTTATTAGCTTTGCACTGCTGTCGCCCTAGAAGGAACATACAATGTAGCATATTTCTGTTCATAAAAAAAATGACCGAGTGTACATCATTATTTTATAGAAACAGTGTGAATCAGGGATTCAATGTAATGTGCAAGCAGATATTTTAAATATTATGATGGAATTTGAACTATCTTTAAGTGACAAAGGTTGCTTGTATATGGCAGGATAAGGATTTAAGGCAGTGATAGCCTAGAGGGACCACACATTTTCCCCTTCCAAATGTCATTCGTGTTTTATTGCTGCTTGAGGCCTGACTTTCTAATGGGCCTCTAAAAATTGCACCCACAGATCATAGAATCATAGAATAATAGGACTGGAAGGGACCTCAAGAGGTCATCGAGTCCAGCCCCCCGCCCTCAAGGAAGGACCAAGCTCCGTCTATACCATCCCTGACAGATGTCTATCTAACCTGTTCTTAAATATCTCCAGAGAGGGAGATTCCACCACCTTCCTTGGCAATTTATTCCAATATTTGACCACCCTGACAGTTAGGAATTTTTTCCTAATGTCCAATCTAAACCTCCCGTGCTGTACTTTAAGCCCATTACTCCTTGTCCTGTCCTCAGAAACCAAGAGGAACAAATTTTCTCCTTCCTCCTTGTGACACCCTTTTAGATATTTGAAAACCGCTATCATGTCCCCCCTTAATCTTCTTTTTTCCAAACTAAACAAGCCCAGTTCATGAAGCCTGGCTTCATAGGTCATGTTCTCTAAACCTTTAATCATTCTTGTCGCTCTTCTCTGTACCCTTTCCAATTTCTCCACATCTTTCTTGAAATGTGGTGCCCAGAACTGGACACAGTACTCCAGCTGAGACCTAACTAGTGCAGAGTAGAGCGGCAGAATGACTTCACGAGTTTTGCTTACAACACACCTGTTGATACAACCTAGAATCATATTTGCTTTTTTTGCAACAGCATCACACTGTTGACTCATATTCAACTTGTGGTCCACTATGACCCCTAGATCCCTTTCTGCCATGCTCCTTCCTAGACAGTCACTTCCCATCTTGTATGTATGAACTGGTTGTTCCTTCCTAAGTGGAGCACTTTGCATTTCTCTTTATTAAACCTCATCCTGTTTACCTCTGACCATTTCTCTAACTTGCTAAGGTCATTTTGAATTATGTCCCTATCCTCCAAAGAAGTTGCAACCCCACCCAGTTTGGTATCATCTGCAAACTTAATAAGCGTACTCTCTATCCCAATATCTACATCATTGATGAAGATATTGAACAGTACGGGTCCCAAAACAGACCCTTGAGGAACTCCACTTGTTATCCCTTTCCAGCAGGATTTAGAACCGTTAACAACAACTCTCTGACTATGGTTATCCAGCCAATTATGCACGCACCTTATCGTGGCCCTATCTAAGTTATATTTGCCTAGTTTATCAATAAGAATATCATGCGAGACCGTATCAAATGCCTTACTAAAGTCTAGGTATATGACATCCACCACTTCTCCCTTATCTACAAGGCTCGTTATCCTATCAAAGAAAGCTATCAGATTAGTTTGGCATGACTTGTTCTTCACAAACCCATGCTGGCTATTCCCTATCACTTTATTACCTTCCAAGTGTTTGCATATGATTTCCTTAATTACCTGCTCCATTATCTTCCCTGGGACAGACGTTAAACTGACCGGTCTGTAGTTTCCTGGGTTGTTCTTATTCCCCTTTTTATAGATGGGCACAATACTTTCCCTTTTCCAGTCTTCTGGAATCTCCCCTGTCTGCCATAATTTTTCAAAAATCATAGCTAAAGGCTCAGATACCTCCTCTATCAGCTCCTTGAGTATCCTGGGATGCATTTCATCAGGACCTGGTGACTTGCTGACATCTAACTTTCCTAAGTGATTTTTAACTTGTTCTTTGTGTATCCTGTCTTCTAAACTTACCCTCTCTCTGCTTGTATTCACTACGTTAGGCACACCTCCAGACTTCTCGGTGAAGACCGAAACAAAGAAGTCATTGAGCATCTCTGCCATTTCCAAGTTTCCTGTTACTGCTTCTCCCTCCTCACTAAGCAGTGGGCCTACCCTGTCCTTGGTCTTCCTCTTGCTTTTAATGTATTTATAAAAGGTCTTCTTGTTTCCCTTTATGCCTGTAGCTAGTTTGATCTCATTTTGTGCCTTTGCCTTTCTAATCTTGCCCCAGCATTCCCGTGTTGCTTGCCTATATTCATCCTTTGTTATTTGTCCTAGTTTCCATTTTTTATAGGACTCCTTTTTTATTTTGAGATCATGCAAGATCTCCTTGTTAAGCCAAGCTGGTCTTTTGCCATATTTTCTATCTTTCCTACACAGCGGAATTGTTTGCTTTTGGGCCCTTAACAACGTCCCCTTGAAATACTTCCAACTCTCCTCAGTTCTTTTCCCCTTCAGTCTTGCTTCCCATGGGACCTTACCTACAAGTTCTCTGAGCTTATCAAAATCTGCCTTCCTGAAATCCATTACCTCAATTGTGCTGGTCTCCCTTCTACCTTTCCTTAAGATCATGAACTCTATTATTTCATTATCACTGTCCCCTATACTGTCTTCCACTTTCAAGTTCTCAACTAGTTCCTCCCTATTTGTTAAAACCAAATCCAGAACAGCTTCTCCTCTGGTAGCTTTTTCAACCTTCTGAAACAGAAAGTTGTCTCCAATGCAGTCCAGAAACTTATCGGATAGCCTGTGCCCCGCTGTGTTAGTTTCCCAACATATGTCTGGATAGTTGAAGTTCCCCATCACCACCAAATCTTGGGCTTTGGATAGTTTTGTTAATTGTTTAAAAAAGGCCTCATCCACCTCTTCCACCTGGCTAGGTGGCCAACAAGTCCTACATTTCTTCTACACATGGAAATGTTAGAGTAAGGGTAAGATGTGCATCAGGGATGTATAGTTATCCAGTTTGCAAATACAAATGCCTGCTTCTGTTGCAATTTACAGCCTATTTGAAAAATGTATCCATCTTTGTATGTCCACAACTTTATATAATCACACCATTTATTTGCCACAAAACAGTGCTTCAAACACTTCTTCGAAGTACTGGTTGAATCTCTCTAGTCCAGCACTCTGGTCTGGCAACATCCGTGGTCTAGCATGATTTTAGTTAACCAGGTGTCCACTTACCATGGGTGTGGCCAAGTTTCTCATGGTCCCATAAAGTTTGTTTACAGCCACCAGTCTCAGCTCTCAGTGTTCTGTGCTGTTATTTAACTCAAATTTACCCCAAATGTCTTCTAAAAACCCAGTAAGCAGTGGAGGTGTTGGTAATGCTACTAGACAATATTGACCTCCTGTGGTTCAGCACAGGTCAGGTCCCGAGGGTGTCAGGCTAGGGAGGTTCAACATGTAATTTTACATCCAAAGTGGCACAATGGAAAGTCAGAGAAAACAGCTACATACATTTTTGTATATATACTGTGTCAGGGTCAGGCTAGAGGGCTAGGTTAGAAGGGGAGAGAGGCAGCTCTAAAAAGCAGAAAGCCCTCTCCTGAGTAGCTGGAGCCTACTTCAGGGCAGCCAGGAACAGCTCCCTGGGAGTTGCCAGAGGCAGAGTGAGAATGGCTGTTATAAATCAATTAAGGGCCATCTGATTCCACTTGTGGTTGCCAGGAGGCTTTGTTTTAAAAAGCCTTCCCTACTGGGGAGGGGAGTCTGGAGGGAAGTAAGTGCTGATAAGGAAAGAGACAGCGAAACTGATAAACAGAAAATCAGCACTGCCAGAGAAGGAGGGAAAGGTGAGGGTCTCTGACAGGGAGTGTTTGGGCCCCCTTCCCCAAGCAGCCTGAGAGCTCAGCCAGTGACTGAGGAGGACTGGTTACTCAGTCCAGTCTGACCAGAGTGTCTGTCCTGGCACCCATTTAGCCAAAGGACAGAAGCCCAAAAAAAGCTGGAAAGGGGCTGGGGACAGAGAAGGTGTCTAGGACCCAGGAGTGGGTCTGACCTTGTGATGATCTATGTATAAAAATCTCTCACGCTTTATAGTTTCCTTGTGGTTTTTCATTTCCTTTGTTTTAATCTAGTCTTAACAGGAATAAGGTTCATGGTTGAGAATTTAAGTGCTTGCAGTAAACAGCTTCTTTGGTGTAGAGTGTCAGAAGGGTGGCTATATTAGTCTGTAACTGCAAAAACACCCAGCAATCCTGTGGCATCTTACAGACTTAACAAATTCATTAGGTCATGAGCTTTCCTGAGTAAAACCTATTTCATCAGATGAGTTGGAGTGGCAATTACAGAATCTGGGGTGTATATATAAAACAGCCAAAGAATTACCTGTCAATTTTAGAACCAACGTTAAGGAAATTAAGTAAGGGAGGATGAGACTTAGTCACAGCATTTGATGTGGAAAGGGGAATATCAAAGGAGGGCAAACTACCTTTATAGTGCATTAACCAGTTAAGATCTTTATACAAGTCTAAGTTGATAGTATTGAACTTGTAAATGAACTTCAGTTCAGCTGTTACCCTCTGTAATTGGGTGATAAAATCCTTTTGTAGAAGGATGGCTACCTTTAAATTCATCAAATGCCTAAGATTTTTCCTGTCAGGGACTAACTGGGCTACCCCTCTGAAGTTTTCTTTCAGATCTGTGACTTCCCAGGTTTGAACAAGGATCTAACCCTCTAACAGGTAGTATCAGACTTGCTGAGGGCTAGATTCTCTGACAAACTTTGTATGGGTTCAGAGCCACACCCAGATTAATCAGCCAGTGAAGGCAGGGTTACAGCTGGTTTGAATCTCGGTAGCAAGAAGCAGAGCAGCTGGAGTGCAATAATGAAGCTGGCCCTAGAATGTCCAGTTATCACTTTGGCTGTGTCTACATTGGTGTGATCTTGCACAAAAGCAGCTGCTTTTGTGCCAAAACTTGCTACCTGTCTACACTGCCCATGAGCTCTTGCGCAAGAACACTGACATTCTAATGTGTGAAATCAGTGCTTCTTGCGCAAGAACTATGATGCTCCCGCTCAGGAATAAGCCCTCTTGCTCAACTGCTCTTGTGCAAGAGGCCAGTGTAGATAAGCAACATGAATTTCTTGTGCAAGAAAGCCCTATGGTTAAAATGGCCATTAGAGTTTTCTTGCTCAAGAGAGCATCTACACTGGCACGGATGCTCTTGTGCAAAAGCACATCTCTTGTGCAAAGGCACATGCCAGTGTAGATGCTCCCTTGTGGAAGAGTTTTTGCACAAGAACTCTTCCACAAAAGAGTTCTTATGCAAAATCATGACAATGTAGACGTATCTTTGAGTGTTGATGAGTTTTTGTCCCAAGATCAGGCCCAGTATTTAAATTATTCTATAATTAGGGATCCTGATGTGTACAGTCAGTTGTGGCTGAGCTTCGGCCTTTTGCCTCAGGGAGGTCCTGTGCCTCTAGGCAGTTAGGGTTTGCCTCAGAGGCTCACTGTGACTCCCAATGTGGCATCCCTTCCTTTTTGAAGGCAGGGTTATAGTTCACTGGGCCAGCTTCATCATAGGCTGGTCAATGGGTTTGGGGCAAGACACCCCCACCCTTAGTCTCAGTCTCCCCTCTCAGGGAATACCTCTTTAATGCCATGGGAAGGGTTGGAGGGAGCCCATGCCTGACCTCTAATCTGGGTTCCAGCTTTTCCTCCACTACCAGAGCAATAGCCCTTCCCTGGGCCATCTCCCCAGATGGTCCCTCCCAATACCGTCCTCCTGGTACCAGACCATGTTCATCCTCCCAGTTCTTCCACAGTGTACCTCCTAGTTCCTCTACCTCCCTGAAGGGGAACCTTTTAAACTAGTGCCAGCAGGTTCTTTATGGGTGGCAGGGGTTCTGATTAGACCGACTCTCTTAATTGCCTCCAGCAAGTTCTTAATTGGCTCTAGTATATTCCTGATTAGTTTGGAGCAGCCCCTGCCCTGGTCACTCAAGAAACACAAAGATATTTATCTAATAGCCAGTATAGTTACCTTCTACCAGACTATTGCAGGGCACTGGACTGCGTCTGTCACAACACTCACACCATAGCAATTCTTTTGTATTCATAAGTATAGTTTGCTTAATACAGTTAGCACTTTCACAAACACCCCAACTTACCAAGATCTATCCAGAATGTACATCTGCATTCCATGCACTCACATCATCCCCTTTACAACCATCTTAAGTGTTAGCCATCATCTTCCTCATCACCATCGCCTTCCCCATCATCTCCACTGGCCATCATACTGTCACCTCTCCCAGATTACATCTCCCATTGCCTTTGGGGCAAAATGCTGCTTTTATCATATGTTCTACTGACTTTATGTTTGATGCACATTTTCTAGGGGATGTTCCCTTTCACCTTGTAAGTATTTCCTTCCCTACCTAATAGTGAAGTGTCTTTTTCCTATTGGTCAGTGTATTACTGATCTCAATTTATTTTCATAGATAGCAATTTGTTACTGTGGCACCTTTTGTGGTTATGTATCACATTTCTCTTTTCCATTTTAACTGGTTATAGGGTCTGGTGTTAACTGGTTATTTTGGATTTTTTTCCAAGTTGTGGAGTACCTGTTATGCTTGAGGGTATACTTGGAAGCCCCAAAGCCATTAAAGGTTCCCTTATCTTATCACTATCTCTTTAAGTGAAAGGTCCTGAATATATGCACATTGAGTTTGCTATTTAGGTGCAGGATCCCAAATATGCATAAACCAACTGTGTTATCTGGGTGAAAGGTCCCAAACATATGTATGCTAGATTTGCTTTAGGTCAACATGCAGGATGTAGCCTGTAGGTATTATAGCCATACTACTTTAATATAAACCTAGTGTAACCTATTATGATAAACATATGATTAAACAATAAGAAAATAAAAAAATCCATAAAAATAGATCTCTATAGACAAGCATTCTAACCCTGGAGGCAACAATACTGTTACTGCCATATTGAATTGCAATGCCATTTTTGTGCTAGGATGCTTTATGTCTAGGTGTGTCTTGAATTGTTTGACTGAGGCTTTAAAGTTGGTTGATGAGTTCCTTGATGGAGGGGACAGAAATTTTATATAAGGAGAGGTCTGCTCCAAATTCCTGCTTCCTGGTGATGTTCAGCCAGTAATAGAGGGCAAGAGAACTGTATGAGGAAGGGTGGCCTACATATTTGATACTTGGGGTTGATTCTTTTGCATTTAAGACCAGATCTTCAGCTAATATAAATTAATATAAAGTCAAAGGTTCTACGTTTGGAATTGCACCTATCAAGGATCTTCCCCTCAGATTTCTGCCTGATTATTTGGTTGTATATAATTTAGAGCTACAGTGGCATCTTACTAACATGTGAGCATTTGTCTTTTCTCTTTACCTGTATTCATTATTTATCCTCTTTCTTTCCAGATATTGCTTTAATTTTTCTTCATAACTTTATTATTAAACTTGAGGATTCTGTGATTCCTGTTTCTCATGCTCTCTCCTTCGTGTTTTCTTTTGTATATTCTGTGTACTAGTTCGGTAATAGGAGGAATGCTGTTTATCTGCTTGGTTTATGAACAAACAAAATACAAATGAAAAAACAACCTTGCATCACATCCTCATCTCCCTAGCTTTATTTCTTTTACTCCAATGGAATATTGTCTGTGACTGCATAACACAATACTCTGTACTAGCATTAGCGATGTAAAATCTTTTTTTAATTAGGTAACCATTAAGCATTATGTTTAACAGGCTAATCAATGGAGGGGGTCAGGTGAGGCTTACTGGTTAACCGGTAGGGGCAGGAGCAGGCCCTCAATTAAGAATGAAGCTTACCAGTTAATCATTAGCATTCCATTGTCACCATTTTACAGGGTTTTTAAAATTTTGGGATGTTATTTTGTAAATTAGTAATTTTCCCAGAAGATTCCTAATGCAGAAGCACCAGATTACTCAATGAAACATCTTATTATCTCCATCTACAGTGACTTATCTTTCTTATTTTTTTTTTTCAGATTCCTCCTCGAAAAATATTAGTTTCCCCTCATGTTCCTTCCTAACTGTCACTATCCCATTGTTAATTACTTCATTCCAGTTTAATTATCCACATTTGGATTATGTCTAACTGCACAGACTTAGGTGCCTCTGAATCTTAGTCTTGCAAATCCACAAAGTAACTTGCAAATCCACATACCTCTGCTTCATAACTCTGATTTTGACATATTTTCTACCATAGTAATACAAAGAACTCCTGGCTAAATTTGATACAGTAATGTAATCACATACATTTTCTTAGCAGCCAATGTAATGGTATGCTTACTTTTGCATTCATTATCTAAGTCTATGGTAAATTTACTTTAACTCCTGAAAAACTCAGCAATAGGAGTCATATTATCTTGTTACACCTTAAGAGAGCACATGTTTCTTCAAATAATGGAATTAATTTCAAAAGCCAATACATACTTCTTTGTCTTGTTGCTTATGTGACTGCTCATATCTTTCCAACCTGTTCTTCTGGGCTTTATGTTCTGTATGTTCATGACCCCATTCTAACATTGTCAGATTAATCCTACCAGGATTTTAAAATAATTCTGAAAGTACGTTGCTTGCCTATTCCTTCAGTTCCTACCTGTCATCTTTAAAAGACGTGAGGCCTGTTTTCAGCACATCAGACATACTGTCCATCATACACAATTTTATTCAGATTGCTCGCAAAAATAGCTTCTGGAATAAGTATCTGTAGCTAGATTGAATTTTATTATCTTTTTTCTAATCAGATGTCAGCAGTAGATCTCACTCTGAACGGAATTCAATTGAGAAAGTTACTAAGGGCACATTCTGTATGTGCAAGACAAAGGAGGAAGGGTTGTCCAGTGGTGAGGGTGCTAGCTAAGGATGTGGGAGATCTGAGTTGCATTACCTGTTCTACCACAAACACCTTCTGTGACTTGGGGAAAGTCTCTCTGTGCTTCTGTTCTAGTGTGTATCTGCTTCACAGGGAGTTCTAAGAAGCAATGCAATAAGGATTTTGAGGCACTTAGATACAGCAGCAGTAGGGTAGATAACTCCCCCACCAGTCAAGAAAAAGTTAAGAACTCCTGCATTCATACTAGCCCAACCCCACTGCATCTATATGGCTGATTAGGCAGGGGCAGGCCTTATAAGTGAAGAATTCAGTCCACCTGGGGAAGTGGTTTGATATAAGCAGAGCTAGAGTTCCCCAGTCCAGGGCACCAGGGCTATGTCTATACTAACGGCTTCTTGTGCGAGTAATATGCAAATGAGGCTAAGCGTGGAATATCGCCGAGCCTCATTTGCATAAATGCAAATAAGGCTCGGCGATATTCCACACTTAACCTCATTTGCATATTACTCGCGCAAGAAGCTGCGAGTGTAGACATAGCCTAGGTTAGTTACTGAAGAACAGCTGATCCCTGAGAGAAAATTGGGACAGCTTGTTTCTCTATTTAACCCATAACGTAAGCTGAAATACTGAGTATTTGCAATGAAAAATACTAGAAATTGTAGGAGGTTTTGTTTAGACTTGCATGTTGGTGCTTGAGGAAAGGCAAGTTTAATTAGGAGAGGAGGAGGTAGGTGGAGATTTTGAAGGGAACTTCTGGACATCTCCTGGCTGCCACCCCTCCTCCTGTGGGCTCTGCACCGGCTCCTGTGGCCAGCCCCATCCCCCGCCCCACTCTCTCCCCCTCCCCACGCCCGGGCTGCATCTAGCCCTTACTTGCTAGAGGTGGTAAGTATTGCAAGTGTGCGCTGGAGAAGCAGGAAGCCATCATGCAGTTGGTGGCCGCAGACAAGAAGCAATTTTCCCTTCAAAGTATCACCTCTCTCCAGCCACTGTCTGTGCAACTGCTGTCTGCTTCTCCAGAGTCCTCCAGTCCGCATTTGCACAGATTGGCACCAGCTGTGCCTCTTGCCTGCTCTCCCTGAGAGGCTGAAGATGGGCTTTTGTTTGTATGTTGGATGTTCATAAGTCGGATGTTTGTAGATCCGGGAATTATCAGCCTGCAGTTTGACAGGCTGCTTCCCCTCCTCTATGTGAGGGAGAGTCCTCTGACCCTTGGAACAATTTTCTTTTGAGTTGTGTTTTTGCTTGGGCTATATTTCCACCCCCAACCAGAAGGGAGCAAACTCATGAACAGGTAGACTGTGAAAAGCTGTACCTCCTGCTCTGTACAGACCCCAGAAGTGTGTCACTCAGGAAATGACATATGAAATAAGTGAGGTGCTTCCCTTCTCCCCAGAGGTTGACTTTACAGTGTAATCTCTGCTGGGCCATATACCTACCTAAGTAGAAAGCAAGAAATATTTTAAAGTAGAGGCTGAACCTCCCTAGTTGGGAGAAGTCCCAGATGATTGGAAAAAGGCAAATGTAGTGCCCATTTTTTAAAAAGGGAAGAAGGACAATCCAGGGAATTACAGATGAGTCAGCCTTACCTCAGTCCCCAGAAAATTCATAGAGGGGATCCCCAAGGAATCTATTTTGAAGCACTTGGAAGAGAGGAACATGGATTCACTAAGGGCAAGTCATGCCTTCCCAACTTGATTAGCTTCTATGATAAGGTAGCTGGGGCTTGGTGGGCATGGGGAAGGCGGTGGATGTGATATACCTTGACTTAAGCAAAGCTTTTGATACGGTCTCCCACAATATTCTTGCCACCAAGTTAAGGAAATATGGATTGGATAGAAAGTTGGCTAGATTGTCGGGCCCAGATGGTAGAGATCAAAGGCTCAATGTCAGGTTGGAGGTTGTTTTCAAGAGGAGTGTGCCAAGGATCAGTCCTAGGGCTGTTTTTGTTCAACATCTTTATTAATGACCTGGAAGAGGGGATGGATTGCACCCTCAGCAAGTTTGTGGATGACACTAAGCTAGGAGGAGAGGTAGATACATTGGAGGGCAGGGATAGGGTCCAGAGTGACCTAGAATATTAGAGGATTGGGCCAAAAGAAATCTGATGAGGTTCAACAAAGACAAGTGTAGAGTCCTGAACTTGGGACAGAAGACTCCCAAGCATTGTTACAGGCTGGGGACTGACTAGCTAAACAGCAAATCTGCAGAAAAGAACCTGGGGATTACAGTAGATGAGAAGCTGGATATGAGTTAAGTGTGCCCTTGTAGCCAAAAAGACAAATGGCATTTTGGGGTGCATTAGGAGGAGCATTGCCAGCAGATCCAGAGATGTCATTATTCCCCTTTATTTGGCACTGGTGAGACCACATCTAGAGTATTGTGTCCAGTTCTGGGCCCCCCACTATCGAAAGGATGTGGATGCATTGGAGAGGGTCTAGTGGAGGGCAACTAAAATAATTAAGGGGCTGGAGCACATGACCTATGAGGAGAGGTTGAGGGATTTGGAGTTATTTAGTCTGCAGAAGAAAAGAATGAGGGAAGAGGGGAGATTTGATAGCAGCCTTCAGCTAACTAAAAGGGGGATCCAAAGAGGATGGAGAGAATCCTTCCTCAGTGGTGACATGACAAAACAAGGAACAGTGGTTTCAAGTTGTAATGGTCTAGTTTGGATATCAGAAAAAAACTAATTCACTAGGAGGGCGGTGAAGTACTGGAACGGGTTACCAAGGCAGATGCTGCAATCTCCATCCCTAGCAGTTTTTAAGTCGCATCTTGACATAGTCCTGGCTAGGTTGATTTAGTTGGGGTTGGTCCTGCTTTGGGCATGGGGTTGGACTCAATGACCTCCTGAGGTCTCTTTCAGCTCTATGATTCTAAGGTCTCAAATTTTGTCCCAGTTGATGATCATGGTTGTATCTACCCTGAAAATTTTTCTAAAAAAACATCCTGATGTTTTGTTATCATAAGAACAACTGTTCTCCATTTTAGCAATGTCGGTAGCAACAGTGGTATCTGCCAACATCTTCTGACAAAAAAGAAGAGTTACATAAAAATCGCATAAAATCCCTATTTTTGCATAAAGTCCTACTTATGGGAGGGGCTTCTACCTACTCTGAAAATCCACAAATTCGAAGTACTGTAATTCACCTACCACCTCCCATTTTTACGGTCTGTCAGTTCTCTGTCCTCCGTCATTTCTGTACCCCAAAATGACCCATACCAGTTAGTTTTGCACTCAACTCAAACCCCATATCAGTTCCTTTGTTCCCCAGCATACTTGCAATTCAGCGGTTGCTTCCCTTCGCAATCCAGGGTTGTTTTTTCATTCCCCAGTCTCGTGATCTGGGGGCATATTCGGCAGAGAGCTTTTTTTACTCCACCCTTCCTATCACCCCCAATCTATAGACCTGGGCTTGGAGGTTGTAGCTGGATTATGACCCTCCTCCCCCTTCCAGACAGAGGAAAAGGAGCAAAGAAAACACTATTAACAAAAAAGGGGTAGGCAAAGCCAATCTAAAGCTCCTGATCTTTCTGCTGCCTTCTCTCCCCAACTGCTCTCTTGAGAGTGGTATTGGATGCTTGCTCTCTTCCTCTCATTTCCCACAATATATTACATTTGTTCCTGGGGGGGGGGGGGGGGGATTGCTCTTCCTGCAAGATGCAGCACCTCTGATTTGCTGCTGTTCTGTGGGAAGCAGAGGAATGGGCAAAAGCCAACCAGTTGGAGAGAAGCAGGAATTTACCCAGGCTAAGTCTGCACTAGGGAGGAGGGGGAGAGGTAGTTCAGAAAAAGATACACAAATTGCAAACTGCAATTTGCATATCTTCTTCTGATTCTTTTTTCTGAAGAGTCTTTTCTGACCTCTCACCCATTTACACTGGTCCAAATGTCATGAAAAAAAAAAACGCTTTTCAGAACAACCCTTCTTTCTCATAAAACAAGGTTTACAGAGATGCCGAAAAAACATGTCTGCTTTTCTGACATTTTTTTCGGAAAAGCAAACATGTTCCTTGGACATGGCAGAGTTTTTCTGGGATACTGGTATCTCAGTAAAACTCTGCTGTCTAGACATAGCCCCAGACATAAATTAGAAGTTTTCTGTATCTATGGGAAACACACATTGTGTTGGCAGACATGTCTGTCTCCAACACTTTCATCACAGTATCCTGGAACTGTGCTCCAGGCAGGTCTAGCTGACCTTGCTGATGGCACTTTCTCCTCCTGTAGCTCTTTCATGGCAAGAACAGAGACATGCAAACCTGACCCTGTTGGGAAAAGGCGTTCTGCCTTATCTTCTCTGGCAGGAAACACGCAATGGTTTGAGACACTTTGAGGTGTGATGGCATCCATAACGGAAAGATTCAAACTGGCGCATACCTAAACAAAGTCCTGTGAGACACCCTCCTTTGCACATCTCTGGATATAGGAGCAGATCATGGCAACCCCTGAGGGGCCTGAGTCTTTACACTGTCACAGGGATGACTGCTCCTTCCAGTCTCTCATGTAACAGGGCGGATGAAGCCATACATTCAGAGCCATGAAATGGTGAGGGGCAGGTACGTGAAGAGTGCATGGCACACCATTGTCACTTTAGAGCAGTCATGACAATTTAGTGGACATGCATCCAAAGACAGTTTAAAGTGAGTTTGAAAAGCGTTCATTTGCTTGCTCTGTTTAAACTGGACAAGTCTAAGTAGAACAGCCCACTTGTCACTTTATTTAAAACTAGGCTGGGTAGTTATGAAACGTTAACACACAGTAGCATGGCTCCAGAAGGAGAACTCCCTACCTGGAAAAAAAAGTTTGACAAAGACCTCTCCGACCATTGCTTATATAAGGACTAGAATGAATGCCTGCTTCCTCAGATTGATTACCTTTTGAGAGTGACATGTGCGAATGTAGTTCTGTCTGGCTCCATTTCAATGCACCACCCCGTGGATTTTACTTGGAATTGTAACAGCAGGGTGATTTACTATCAGAGGGTATGTCTACACTACCCCGCTAGTTCGAACTAGCGGGGTAATGTATGCATACCGCACTTGCTAATGAAGCCCGGGATTTGAATTTCCCGGGCTTCATTAGCATAAGCGGGGAGCCGCCATTTTTAAATCCCCGCTGCTTCGAACCCCGTGTAGCGCGGCTACACGGGGCTCGAACTAGGTAGTTCGGACTAGGGTCCTATTCCGAACTACCGGTACTCCTCGTGAAACGAGGTGTACCGGTAGTTCGGAATAGGCACCCTAGTCCGAACTACCTAGTTCGAGCCCCGTGTAGCCGCGCTACACGGGGTTCGAAGCAGCGGGGATTTAAAAATGGCGGCTCCCCGCTTATGCTAATGAAGCCCGGGAAATTCAAATCCCGGGCTTCATTAGCAAGTGCGGTATGCATACATTACCCTCCTAGTTCGAACTAGGAGGGTAGTGTAGACATACCCAGAGAGATTTGTGACGCTTTTTGCGCTGACCTCTCATGATTTGTCCTATTTCCTTGTGCTAGTCTCAAGAAGGTAGCACTTCTTCATTATAAATAAATGAAACCTGGGCATGCCTGACAGCCAGCTGTATAACAGTGCAAGGGCCTGTTGACTGGGGAAGAGCTGGTGATTATATACCTCCTGGCGAGGGGTGGGGATAAGCATTTGAAAATGTTTGTCAGTCAGAGGAGCTGAGACGTTTTTCCTCATCTCCATTTACTTCTCTGTCTCAATAACTGGTTGGAATGTAAAGGCATCAGACAGCAAGGATCTTTCCAGCAGCTTGCTCCTTGGAAGAGCCGGACAATACAATGTATTGAAATCTGCCTTACTCAGTTCTTTTTCAGGAGGAAATGGTTCAGCCAGAGGGCAGGGTCAGACCATATTGGCAAAGCTCATGTTACAGGGAAGCCCTCAGGTCAGAGGCTCTCCTCCCACAGAGCAGTTTATGAGCTTATAAACTGGCTCCTGGTTATGCTCCAAAATTGCCTAACCCAAAAAGTGTTCCATCCAATCTGGGAGAATGCTACAGGAGCCGAACACAAAATTAAATTTAATAGTAGCCTAGATACAAGTGATCATGACTTGAACACATTTATAATGTGGACACAGAATGAAGTCCAGACCAGTAATAGATATATACACGGTTCTTTAAAAGGACCAGTTTCACAAAGCTGAAATCACTTAAGGGACAGATGAGCTGGGAGGTAGAATTTAATCAGAAAAATGTGAACGATAATTGGGAATTGTTTAAGAATATTTTGTAGGTGCCCTAAAACCTGCAATCGAGGAAGAAGGCTGTATTGATTTTAAAAAAGCCTGGTTTAGAGGGAAAATATAGATAGCTGTATAGAAATAATATGTAACAAATGGAAGAAAGAAAAAAGTTTATATTAATGTATATAAGTCAGAAGCTAGGAATTGTAGAAAATTAATAAGTGAAACAAAATGTTACAAGGAGTATGACAACAGAGGACAATAAGGAATTTTTAAAGAAGATTAGAAACAAAGAATCCACAATTATCCTTTAATAGATGCAAATGATAGTTATTGATAATAATCCAGAAAAGGCAGAAGTGTTCAATATATATTTATGTTCTCTGTTTGGGAAATAATAGGTGTCATATCAATGAAGACACTTTTTTTTTCTATTTCACTAGTATCTCAAGAGAACCTTAAACAGTAGCTACTACACTTAGACATTTTAAAATCAGCAGACCTGGATAACATGCATCCAAGAGTTTTAAAAGACCTAGATGAGGAGAACACTGGACCATTAATGTGTATTTTCAGTAAGTCTTGGAACACTGGGGAAGTTCCCGAAGACTGAAATTAAGCTAATGTGTTGCCAATATTTAACAAGGATAAACAGGATATCCCAGATAATCATAGGTCTGTCAGTCTGACATCAATCCTGGGCAAGAGAATGCTGATGCAGGACTCAATTTTATTACCCTCCTTTCATTTTTTATTAATGCCAATGAAAATGGGCTTATGGAAAATAGATCCTGTCAAACTAACTTGGGACATCTTTTTTTATAAGATTGTAAGAGCTTGATAAAGGTAAGAGCGCTGAGCTAAGACCCACACACTTCTGGAAGGCATTTGACATGGTACCATATGACATTTACATTAAAAGGTTGGAACAATGTATCATGAACAAGGCACACATTAAATAGATTAGCAGCTGGCTAACTGCAGGCCCATGTTCAGGAATTTCTGTGTGTGTGTGTGCTTTTCTTGTAATGTGGACTGCAATTTTCTTTCACTATAAAGGAGTTCAAAATAGTCATGCAATGAATGTGCAGGAGAGGTTACTGAAAAATGTGAGTGGAAACGGTGATTGGTCAAATGATTTTGTTATAACATACCAAACATTTACACAGTAATAAAGGTTTTATAGAAATTACCTTCTGGGATCATGGTGGGGAGCATGACTACCCTGGCCCCTCTCTCCCTTGGCTGCCTCTGCCAGCTGCTCTCGACCTGCTCAGCGAGACCAACTCTGGGTGAGAGCGGGCGGGGCTTCCAGCCACTGAGGTCAGCCTGGTCTGCTCCTTGTGGGTGGAAGACACTGTTCCCCCAGCCCTGCTGCACTGCCAACAGCCTCCCACCCATCTCCCTCCACCACCGTACTCTCCCATCCCCCTAACGCAGTGGGTCTCAAACTTTTTGGCCCGTGGCCCACCTGTCTTAATGCAGACATTTGCGTTGAGCCACCAGTTGCTAATGGACACTCGCCATTGATTACATAATTATGCCCGAGCCACTTTGCTAGTGCGCAGCTAGGGAGAATGGTTTAATTTAACTAGTAAGAAAGGAAATGTTAATTTAAATGATTAAACAGACTAAGTGCTTTAGCTTTCTGATGTTAGTTTATCAAACTTAATTTTAAATAAAGTAAAATATTAATTTATGTCCAACACAAAAGGTTTCCATGTTTTTTTTATTTATGGCAGAGGTAGGGAACCTTTCTTGGGTTGGGGGCCACTGACGCACAGAAAAATCAGTTGGGGACCACATAAGTGAGAAGCAAAAAAACCCAAACCCTCCACTGATGAGGTCCCCAACTTAGACACTTCACTCCTCTAGTGCTCCAGCTCCACCGGGGGAGGAGGAGGGACAGGAAGGAGTGAGGTTCAGGGCTTCCCATAGGCCGGATTTACTCTTCAGGGGTTTCAGGGTTAGTGGGTTTTGTGGACCTCCCTAGGCTCTGGGGTTGAGACAAAAATGGGGGGTTCAGTGTGCGGGACAGGGCTGCCAACAAAAGGAATGGGGGTGCAGGATCTGGCCAGGAGGTAGGGTGCAGGAGCAGGTGGGGGAGTAGGGTATATAGCCAGTGAGTTGCAGTGTGTGGCCAGGAAGGAGGATGCAGGAGCAGGCTGAGGGCATGGGGGTCTAGGCATGAGGAGCATTTACTTGCCTTCGCGCCCGTCCACACCTAGGCACTGCCTCCGCTCCTATTGGCCAGATTCTGGCCAATGGGAGCAGCAGGGAAACCCACCAAGCAGCATGCCTGCCTGCTGCTATTCTCCCAATCAGAGCGTGGGAGGGGACGCGCTTCTTCCCAGCAAGCCAAATCATGCAGTAAGGCTCAGGGCTTTCTCCCTGCCCATCCCCCCCCCCCCCCCACCCGCCGCAGGAAGCTGCTGTTAGTGTTCCAACCATGTGTGTGGGGGGGAGGGGTGGACAGTATGCAAGGCTTGAACACCAGCATAGGCTCCCTTCTGGGGGTGGAAGGAAGAGGGCTGAGCTTGAGCTGGTGGCTGCATGCAGTTTGAGAGCCACTGCCCTAACAGAGCCCCCTCATGCTTAATTGCATGTTTATATGAAATTAAACCCTTCACCCCCCCCCCCCCCCCACTGTATGGGCCTAAACTGGTAAATTTAATTTAACCTGGAAGAAACCATAAAATCCCCACTGATCATGTTTACAGAAGAAGCAGCAGTTGGGGATAAATAATGAATCAGAGCACTGATACAGAGTGGTTTGGATTGCTTTGTAAGTTAGCATGAGCAAACAATGAGTTTTAACATGGCTAAATATAAATAATGAATCAAGGAATCTTGACTGTACATAAATAATGGGAGGCTCTATCCTGGGAAACAGTGACCCTGAAAAAGATATGGAGGTCGTGCTGTGTATAGGTTGAACTTCTCTGGTCCAGCAACATCCGTAGTCCAACATGACTTTAGTTACCTAGATATCTATTTATGGCCAAGTTTCCCCCTGTCCCATGAAGTTTGTTTACAGCCACCAGTCCTGCCTCTCAATGTTCTGTGCTGTTATTTAGCTCTAATTTACCCCTAAATGCCTTCTAAGACCTCAGTAAGCAATGGAAGTGTTGCCAATGCTGTTAGACAGAATTCATCTTCTGTGGATCGGCAGATTCTCTAGTTTGGTGCTGGTCAGGTCCCGAGGGTGCCAGACTGGAGAGGTTGAGTCTGTAGTCAGCTGAACATAAACATGCAGGCTACGTCTAGACTGGCATGATTTTCCGCAAATGCTTTTAACGGAAAAGTTTTCCGTTAAAAGAATTTTCGGAACAGAGTGTCTATATTGGCATGGACACTTTTCTGCAAAAGCACTTTTTGCGGAAAAGCGTCCATGCCAATCTAGACGCGCTTTTCCGCAAAAAAGCCCCGATCGCCATTTTTGCGATCGGGGCTTTTTTGCGGAAAAAAAATCTAAGCTGTCTACACTGGCCCTTTTGCGCAAAAGCTTTGTGCAGAAGGGACTTTTGCCTGAATGGGAGCAGAATAGTATTTGCGCAAGAAGCACTGATTTCTTACAGTAGGAAGTCAGTGCTTTTGCGGAAATTCAAGCGGTCAGTGTAGACAGCTGGCAAGTTTTTCCAGAAAAGCGGCTGATTTTCCGGAAAAACTGGCCAGTCTAGACACAGCCGCAGTGTGACACTGTGGCCAAAGGGGCAAGTGCAATCTTCAGTGCACAAATGGGGGGATATTAAGTAAGACAACAGAGGTTATTTTACCTCTCTCTGTCACAGCTGAGATTGCTGCTGGAATACTCTCTCCACTTTTGGCCATGAACTTTGTTTTTCAAGTTGTGCTTTGTTTTAAAAGTCTATTGTCCACTATTCAGCCAGTTTCCCAAAATGGATTTGCTGCTAGTTCCCATTAGAACAGTTTGACAGTAACTTGACTGGAAAGCTGTTTCAGTAAATAGGGCCCCAAGGGAATTGGGAGTGGGGGAAGGGGCTTGCTATCATATTAGTAATTTAGCATACAACAGCCTCAGCTAGAGACAAGCAGTTATATTGATGGTAAAAACATTTCATAGTTAGTTCAGCCGACATTTATAACATTCATAAAGCTTTTGGAAAATGGCCATGTGAGTGTGTTTTCCGCCTGCTTTTCTGCACCCAGAACCTTTTGTTAGATCTGGCTCACTGCTATTCACAGCTGACTGCTATTCTTCCCCCATTTTGTCTGATGCACTAATTTGGATTTGGTCCATTGACAAAGCTTGCTTTGGTACTTATAAGCTTTCCCAACACTGCCCCTCCTCTCCACCCCACCAGCCTCGCTTTTGAAATAATATTTGTGAAGGAGTTAACAAACCAGAGGCTTGGAAGAATGAAAGGCAATGATTCTTCCTGACAGACTGTTTTCATCTAAACATAGAAAATGCTAATTGGAGGATTTATTTGGGGGTGAAGATGGTTGGCACTTTTCAAACATCTGTCTCTTTGCTTCAGTGATTGTTTCCAGGACCTCTGAAGCCCCAAGTCCCAGCAACCATCTCCTGCAGGGCTGAAGCCTTGTCAGGCGCACCCCGGCTCTTGAAGTTGTGAAGATTGTTGTGTGCTACTCAAAGGCTCAGTATATTTGGCCATCCTTGAGTTATAGTCGTGTATCCTGCCCAGAACACAATATGAAGAATGATAAGAAAGGCAGGCATACAGCGTGAGATCGTGTGTGAGATTCTTTGTTCTCTCAGGACTCATTAGAAAATCTTACATTTATTGCTTCAGCTTTATAAGCAGGGTTTTCCTGAAGATGCAGATTGAGATATACAGCTGTTCGAGAGTAATGTCTTTAGGTAAAACAACTAAATACACTATAATGCACATATTATTACTGGTATCAGAGAGTGGCTGAATAAATTAGGCATATTTTATAGCATAACGGATGGTTCTGCCACTAGAAATATCACTTAGGCCAGGGCTACTCAACTTTGGAAGCCCTAGGGGCCACAATGATATCCCCAGCACATGCCAAGGGCTGCAACTTAAGTGTGGTTGCACATACAGGCAAATATATATGCAAATAGATGCTTTCACACTGACGGGCATGAATACAAAGCACTTCCCACAATGTCCTGGCACTCCCGGCACCTCCTCCCTGGGGGCTAGAAATGCTGACACTCTGTACCTGTCTGTTCCTGCCAGCCCGTCGGCTTGCATCTTTCAACACTCACCCCACCTGGGAAACACCTCGACGTTGTGGAGCATGTTCCCAGTAGAGGCCATGTTCAAAGGATCCCACCCGTGGGCCACGTGCTGAGCCCCACATAAACCCAAACCACATCATGAGCCGCAAACTAACGGGCATGAACTGCATGTTGAGCAGCCCTGACTTAGGCTGTGACCATTTGGTAAAATGGTAGGTACACCTACAAATACTATCAGGTATAGATTTATAGATTTGTGGACCTCAGACCTGATTAAAAATCCACTGAAATAATTTGAAAGACTTCCACTGTTGGGATATGGTCCCATGTTGTGTTTTGTGAACCATCATTCACTCATCATTATAGCATTTGTAGTTATGCAAGCTAACATATAAGTAAACAGACGTTGTATTTTAAGTATGCTGAGCATATTTTCCTAACCAAAACAGGGGACACATGATATAAGAGCCCTACCATCAGTCAAACGTTAGCCACACTCCTGACCCCCATTAGCCACAACCTCTAACCCCCATTAACCGCTCCCACTTGCCACAGGAGGTCTCACCCCTGAGGTAGTACTTCTGGGGTCAAGATGGACTCATGATTAGAGGTAAATGATGACATGTGCCATCTCTAAGCCATGTGCTTCAGCCCCCTAATCATTTTTGGTGCCCTCCACTGGATTTTCTCCACTGCATTCACCTCCATACCAGATGCCGCTCCTCTTCCATTAGTATCATGGAAAAGTGTGGCCCTTTATTACTTGCAAAAATTCTTGAATGCCTCTCTCTCAACATTATATTCCATTATGATAGTGTTAGAGTACACAGAAGACCCAAATTTCATGAAGGGAGACAAGATTTCACAATCTGTGATACATTTATTATGTCCATGAATTTGGTAGGGCCTAATAATTAGTAATAAAAATCTATAATATGTGTTAGCCACTGATGATAGCCCTTGAACAAAGAACAAACAAATCATTACTCCAAATTGATCATTTGCAGCATGAGTCTTCAAACCACACTCACCACCAGATATGCAAAATACAAAGCACAGTACTGGTCTGATGATGTGCAGAAATAATTAAAGATGTATTCAGCTCAAAGAGATTGTGTCTGGATACAGATCTGACCTTTACCGAACTTGCAGTTTTATTCAGCCTATTACAGTTATATAGCTATCAGCGATGAAGACTGGATCCCTATGTAATTCCTCATATTTGATGCTATTCTGTTCTGGGTTATTGGTGGAACTGTCTAATAATAATATTAATAAATAATAATAATAACTAAGCAAAAAAATTACATGAATAATTGATTCACTGAATTTGAAAAGCACATTTGCCACCTAGTTTTTATTTTTTTATTTTTTTATTTTTTTCCCCTCAGGGACTAAGATGCCATTCTCAAAATTGCAGGAGGAGGTAGTAACTTCCTTTATAACTTTTAGCCCAATGTCTGTGATGTGCACCTCTGATGTGGGTCCTATTTCCTGCTCTTACACACTTGATGTGAAGATAGGATATTTGAAGTTGAGTCTTCCATACTGTGGGACAGCACCCTAGACCCTGGTGTGGCTCTCTCCATTCCCTGTTGAAACTTCCATTTTTATGACTAATTACTGGAATAGAGACTTGTCCCATCCTTCAAGTGAGAGTCCTAAGAAACAAATAACAGCCAATTCTCACTCTTTTCCTGACCCGATGACTAGTCCTTGTAATTCTGAATGGCTGTAAATTTCCACTATAAATGACAATAGAATGGTAGGAACCACTGTTTTACTGTTTTTTCCCTCACCTTTTCTTACCTACCCTCCACAGCCACATCAAAATGGCATTATATCTTCACTATGGCTTATGTTCTGTCTAGATAGAATTATCTGCCTGTTTGCCTTTAAAGGAGACTTTGTAAAGCTAAGAATGAGGAATAAAATATCAAAACAAATGGCTCAAAAGTATGAGGAAAAATATGTATAATGGGATACATATTTGCCCTTGTCAACAATATGACAAATTTATAAAAGTTTCCAAGAGACATTGGCTTGTATATATGTGTATGCATTTCTTTAAAATGTAGTTCTTTTTGTCTCAGAGGTGTTATATGTGGAAATTTGATGCAAGAATTGTCCTGGTAAATATGTTTTTCACTGAACAGCAGAATAAATAACTACATAAAGTCTGTGTAATTTGGTAACTGATGAGAGGTACCCAAGGGCTGTCGTAATCATACACTCTTTCTTTGAAAAAAATCCCATTTGTTTTGTTTTTTTTAACTCTGTTAATTTAATATGTGTGAGAACTAGAAACTTGTTCTTGGCTTCAGTCCTTTGAATGTGTACACACTCAAGAAAGCAATTGTATGTGTGTGTGTGTGTGTGTGTGTGTGTGTGTGTATTAGCATAACTGGGAAGAGTTTAAACATTATATCAGAGTAAACATGGCCCCACAGTACGCTAACATCTTTATGGCTGACTTAAAACAACATTTCCTCAGATCCCGTCCCCTCTTACTCCTTCTCTACTTACGCTACATCGATGACATCTTTATAATCTGGACCCATGGCCAAGATACACGGGAGACATTCCACAGAGATTTTAACAACCTACATCCCACCATCAATCTCAGCCTGGACCATTCTACACAAGAATCCATTTCCTGGATACCACAGTACAAATCACCAATGGTAAATTAGACACCACTCTCTACAGAAAACCCACCGACTCATACCTACATGCCTTCAGCTCCCATCCAGAACACACCATACGATCTGTCGTCTATAGCCACGCACTTCGATACAACCACATCTGCTCTAATCCCACTGACAGAGACCAGAAACTTCAGGATCTCTACCAAGCATTTATAAACCTCAATCTCCCATCTGGAGAACTAAAAAAACAAATTGAAAGAGCCAGACGAATACCCAGAAACCATCTACTTCAAGACAGACCCAAGAAAACCAACAATAGAACACCACTTGTCATCACCTATAGCCCCCAACTTAAACCCGTCCAACACATTATCAATAAACTACAACCTATTACTGGAACAGGATACTAAACTCCGAGAGGCTCTGGGAGACAGATCCATAGTCTCCGAGGGTATGTCTGTACTTGCAGCCTATTTCGGAATAGGGCTGCAAATGTAGGCATTCAGAATTGCAAATCAATCCCGGGATTTAAATATCCCGTGTTTGATTTGCATCTTCCCAGCCGGGTGCCATTTTTGAAATTTACAAGCGCAAAATAACTGCCCACATCTACATGTGACAGTGAAACAGACGTTCAAAATAAAGCCCTATTTCGAACTTCCTGTTATTCCTCCTGCAATGAAGTTTAACAGGTAGTTCGAAATAGGGCTTTATTTCAAACGCCCGTTTCACTGCTGCGTGTAGACGTGGGCAGCTATTCCAGCCCTATTCAGAAATAGGCTGCAAGTGTAGACATACCCTTATAGACAACCACCTAACTTCAAGATGATTCTTACCAACATCCACAGGACTTACCACACTAATACCAACCCTGGAACTTTCCCTTGCAACAAACCCCGTTGCCAGCTTTGTCCACATATTCACTTTGCTGATACCATTATTGGACCTAACCAGTTCTGTTATAAGCAGGGGCAGATGACCGTTTTGCGGGGCCCCGGGCAGCATAATTTCGTGGGGCTTCCCTTTGCCACGGCGCATGCGCAGTGACGCCATGCGCATGCGTGGTGGCGCCACGGCGCATGCGCAGGGCTTTTTGAAGCCCGGGGCAGCTGCCCCGTTCGCCGTGCCCTATATCTGCCCCTGGTTATAAGATCAAGGACACATATTCCTGATCATCCAGAAATATAATTTATGCTATCGTGTGCCGAAAGTGTCCGTCTGCTATGTACATTGGACAAACGTCTCAGACGCTTCGCACACAAAACAGATATTAGACAGGATCACAAAGAAAAAACAGTTTCTTGCCATTTCAACCAGAAAGGGCATTGTCTCAAGGATTTAACTACCTGCATCCTGCTTCAAAGACATTTTAACACCAGACTTGAAAGAGAATCCTCTGAACTGTCATTCATGCTTAAATTTGACATTTTACACCTATGTCTCAACAAAGACGCTAATTATCTTACCCATTTCAAAGATAGCTTCCCCAATTATCACCTCTAATATCATTAGCTCACAGACATTTTCCTTCCCCCATCATCCTCCCTCTATTCTGAAATTTGATTTGTCCTTTTCATATGTGTTTATTTTTTTTTATTGTATCCTTTGGTATATATGGTCATGCAAATTTTCTTCCACTATTTGATCTGAGAACATTATTTTGAAATAACTAGCGTTATTTCCAAATAACTTAGTCCACGTTTACAAGGCAGGCAGTTATTTTGCAATAATGTTGAAATACTGACAAGTTGGAGAACTTCTTATTTCAACTTCTGCAACCCTCATTGTACAAGGAGTAAGGGAAGTCAGAGGAAGAGTGTTTGATTTCGAAATAAGTGCTGTGTAGACACTCCCAATTTTCAAATAAGTTATTTTGAAATAAGCTACACAATTGACGTTGCTCAATTTGTGTAGCTTATTTAGAGTTAAGTCCTGCTGTGTAGATGCACCCCTAGACAAACAGAGGTTCAGAATTACTGCATAAAAATAATACCTTTTTATGTCTGTCAAGGAAAAGCTGATATGCTACTAGTAAGACATGAAATCAGATCTAACTTAGACTGCTAATTATATAATAGGCTAATTTTCTGGCCTTTAACCTCTTGCGGCCTGAATTCAAATTTTGTCTCAGGTCGTAAGTAAAGATAAACTTGATGGTCTCATCTTTATGCATTTCTTAAAACAGCTGCCTTTTTGGTCCAGTTCATGAACTCTGCTTTAGGGAGGCTTATGTCATACCTGAAGTCCCTCACAAGAGATTGTGGGTACATTGCACAGAAACTGTATCAGATCTGTTTTATCAATCTCCAGTTTCAGGAACATTATGTTCACTCAAAAAATATTGCAGAGAGAGATGGGAAGAAAAAATCTGAACAGCAGACTGTTACAGATTACTTTAAAAATTATTTTGAAATGTATTCAGTGCAACCAGATAATGTATCTTTCTAATGATTGTTTTTAATGTATTTCTTTAAAAAGGAGAAGAAAACTCTTTGCCATGTTGAATAATATATATATATATATATATATATATATATATATATATATATATATATATATATATATATATATATATATATATATAAAAAGCCAAACTCTTCAAAATAGGGTGTTCAACATTAGGTACCCACTTGATAATATTTGTCCAAATACTTGTGATTTTTTTAAACTATAGGAGAATTTATATTTCTATAGTGTGGTCAGGGGATAGGGCAGGGGTAAGAAAGGAATATTTTTATCTATTTCTAAGGAACTACACAGTGGATGAAAGGATTTTGTTCTCTTCTGATGAACAAAGGGTGGGAGTGGTGGATTCAGGATGCCAAACTATTTGGTCTCAATTAGTAAGAAAAGTCCTATGTGTTAACTTCTTTTGGGGGTATTTTCATGTGATTTTATGACTCTTTGGATTTTTATTTGTTTATTTATTTTTAGAAGATGATACTCGCTATGAATAAGGCATGTTTACACAAGTTCTAGCTCTGCTATTTTAATTAAATGTATTTGTTTATGTCATGGATGCCAGAAAACACACCCATTTCACTTTTGTTTGATGTAAACCATTTTATATTCCCCCTATTTTGAAACACAGCACAGTAAGACTTTTGTATATGCAGAAAATAAAAGTCGTCAAAAGTACAAGTACAATTTGACATCTGCTACTGTCATGCATTGTTTTGATCAAGTGGCTTACTGGTGATTACAAAGTTATCTTTCAGCTGACAAACAGCTAGTTTGCATACAATAAGAAGAGTTGTATTGTGTGCATTCCTTCAATTTGTCATCTGTTGATAATTTAAACTAGCAGTTCACAATATTTTATATGCAGAACTTGCTCCAATTCATTTTGGTAGTCAGGAAAAATAAACCATAATCATCCTCTCAGATGTAAAGCCAGTGCAGTACAATATATCATAGCGGTGCCCTAATGAAGAATATGCAATGAATATAGGATAGCAGTGAGAAGCTTAATACAGTAAAACTCCATTGGTCTGGCATGCAATGCTCCGGCACTCCTGATGGTCCGGCACCATCAGGAATCTGGAAGTGCTCCAGGCAGCCGGACAATTGGAGCTGCTCTGCACCCAGCTTCCCCAATTCAGCCACTGCTGAAACTGACCAGCAGCTGAATCGGGGAAGCTGGGAGCAGAGCAGCTGGGGTGCTGCCGGGTTGGCCCCGTAGTGCCGAGGGGCGGCACTATAGGACCAACCCGGCAGCACCCCAGCTGCTCTGTCCCAGGCGTCCCTGAGAGAACCTGGAGTGCTGCTGGGTTGGTCTCACAGTGCTGAGGGGCGGTGCTTCTGGACCAACCCAGCAGCACCCCAGCTGCTCTGCCACAGGTGTTTCCAATTCAGCCGCTGCTGAAACTGACCAGCAGCAGCTGAATCGGGGATGCCTGGGGCAGAGCCGGACTATCCGAAGGGCGGGCTATGAGGGGTCTGGGGTGGCATCCCCTCCCACCCCACCCCAGGCCCCTCATGGCCCCCCTTCTGATAGTCCAGCATATCTGATAATCCGGCACCCCCTGGGTCCTAAAGGTGCCGGATTATCGGAAGTTTGTTATATATGGGAGATTGGATATATAAAGTACAGCACAATATAGACTATATTGTAATATCTGCACATTCCTAAAGTGGGTTGTAAACAAAAATTTGCAAATAGTCTCACCCTTCCCCTCTTCTGAAATACTGTGGGGTTATTTTTGTTTTTTGTCATATGTGAATGCAGGCATATGTACAATCACAAACATTTTGCTTGGCTTGAGAAAGAGAACATTTTCCTCGAGGAGTGGTCAATTTTCATAAACCCTTGTAGCTCATTCCCATAAATATCATGAAACTGGGACAAATCATGGATTCAAACAATATGAAAACTCTCCAATCTTGAGTCTTGTGGACCAAATCCAGTCTCAACCTCTGAAGCTGTGGCACTCCCCCGATGGTAATGCAGGGTGTCTGCAGTCAACATTGCAGGGGCTGGACTTTGAAGGCACGTAGGGCACAGAGCCCTCTGAGATTTTGGATTTGAGGGTTTGGTAGTGGGATGAAGTGTCCTCTCTGCTGAATTGAAAGAGACTCTGTAGAGCTGTGCTGTAACTTGTGGTGGAAAATTCACTGGTCCTCTATAGAGATATCCAGGGGAGCCGACAGCCTCGCCAGGTCCCCGGGTAACATGGGGAGGGCCAGTTCCACAATCCTGGAAGGAGTGGGACCCTTAGTGTAGCGCACCCTCTCCACCTGGTTACCTTCTTTAATGCCAATCTGCTTACAGGTTCTGATGGACAGGTCTGGGTTCTTCTGGATCCCGCCACCCACTCAACTTTATTTTTTCCAATGGATTTATTTGGCGGTGCCTCCACCCTCCTCACTCCTTCCTGGTAGGGTCACCAGGGCAGCTTGGGAGGAAAATTCTAGCCCAGGGGAATCCCCAGGTACTTGTCAGATAGTTGGAGACTCCCAGAAAATAGCACAAACACATACACTATAATAAACACAATTGTATTAAACAGGAGACAAATATAACAGAACAAGGTAAAACACTATTTTTAGGGTCACCGGTACCCAGCAACTGTAAGATTAGTGTCCCGTTGGTACGCGTACTTTGTTGGGCCCTTGATGACTTATGACCACAAATTTCTTCTCTGCAGAGGTTTAGCAGTGAGGCTGACTGGGTCCAGTACAGACCAAAGGACTCACAAGTGGTAAATCCTTCCATAGGTTTAATATGCAGCAGGTTATAAAATCATCTGACAAATTCCCTGACTTACTAACTAAAAGATGGTGCACTCACACACTCCATGAATGAGGCTCAGGTTCAGAGATGACTCAGTCACTGCAGAGGGGCTGCTCTCTTCTCACAGGGATCCTCTTCAGGCAGGAATCAGGCTGCTTTGGTCCCAGGATTTCCCCTCACCACAAAAGGGTGCAAGGCTCACGGTGCAGGCCACACAACTGCACTAAAATTCAAACTATAATCTCCTACCCCAGCATTCAGACACACACACACACACAGCAGGCAGCAGCCCCAAACCAGCAGACAGAGCAGAGCTGACCATGCGGTGACTGGTCTCACCCAGAGAGCTGGAGAACCAACTCAGCCTGGCTGGGGAAGCCTTCCAGCAAACTCCATACACTGGGAATCAACAGTGGAGACATAAAACCCAGCTGAGGGATCCTGCCTTCAGGTCCCTAGAGGCTAGTTCTCAGGGGGAACCCTGCATGCAGGCCTGGGCTTACTAGCTCCCACACAGCCAGCCCTCCCCTTGCCCTGGCTGGCTCCAGACTCCCCCAACAATGGCCCCTCCTTCCCCCTGCCTGAACTCCCCTGGGAGGGGCATCTCACTCCCTATGGGTTGCCGGGCAGACTCTGCCCCTGGTAGAGAGGGGGAGCCAAGGCAAACTCAGAGTGCCTCTCCCTGAGTTGCCTGCAGACAGAGCCCTGGAAATCTAAGTAATCTCCTTGGGGGTTACATTAGAATCACAGAACACTAGAACTGGAAGGGATCTTGAAAAGTCAAGTCCAGTACCCTGCCCTCAAGACCAAGCACTGCCTAGATCACCCCTGCCAGGTGTCTGCCTAACCTGCTCTTAACTATCTCCAGTGATGGAGATTCCACAGCCTCCCTAGGCAACTTATTCCAGTATTTAAACACCCTGACAGTTAGGAAGCTTTTCTTAATGCCCAGCCTAAACCTCCCTTGCTGCAGTTTAAGCCCATTTTTTCTTGTCTTCTCCTCAGAGGCCAAGGAGAACAATTTCCCCCTTCTTCCCTGTGACACCCATTTAGATACTTGAAAACTTCTCTCATGTTCCCTCTCAGTCTTCTCTTTTCCAAATTAAACAAGCCCAATTCTTTCAGTCTTCCCTCATAGTTCATGTTTTCTAGACCTTTGGTCATTCTTGTTGCTTTTCTCTGGACCATCTCCAATTTTTCCACAGCTTTCTTGAAATGTGCCCAGAACTGAACACAATACTCCAGTTGAGGCCTAATCAACGCAGAGTAGAGAAGAAGAATGACTTCTCACGTCTTGCTCACAACACTCCTGTTAATGCATCCCAGAATCATGTTTACTTTTTACACAACAGTATGACACTGTTGACTCATATTTAGCTTGTGGTCCACTATGACCCCTAGATATCTTTGAGTAGTACTCCTTCTGAGAAGATCACTTTCCATTCTGTATGTGTGAAATGCATTGTTCCTTCCTAAGTGGAGTACTTTGCATTTGTCCTTAAACTTCATCCTGTTTACCTCAGACCATTTCTCCAGTTTGTCCTGATCATTTTGAATTATGACCCTATCCTCCAAAGCACTTGCAACCCCTCTCAGCTTGGTATCATCTGAAAACTTTAAAAAGCATATTATCTATGCCATTGTCTAAATCGTTGAAGATATTGAGCAGAACAGGTCTCAAAAGAAACCCCTGCAGAACACCACTTCTTATGCCTTTCCAGCATGACTGTGAACCTTTAATATCGACTCTGAGAATGGTTATTTAGCCAATTATGCACCCATCTAAGGTTTTTTTTGCCTAGTTTATTGATAAGAAGGTAATACAAGACCATATCAAATGCCTTACTAAAGTCTAGGTATAACATGTCCACTGCTTCTCCCTTATCCACAAGACTTGTTATCCTATCAAAGAAAGCTATCAGACTGGTTTGACATGATTTGTTCTTTACAAATCCGTGCTCACTGTTACCTATCATCTTATTTTCTTCCAGTTGTTTGCAGATGAATTCTTTAATTACTTGCTCCATTATCTTTCCTGGTACAGAAGTTAAACTGACTGGTCTGTAGTTTCCTGTGTTGTTATTTCCCTTTTTATAGATGGGCACTAAATTTGTCCCTTTGCAGGCTCCTGGAATCTCTTCCATCTTCCCTGATTTTTGAAAGATGATAGCTAAAGGCTCAGATACCTCTTTTATCAGCTCCATGAGTATTCTAGGGTGCATTTTTAGGCCCTGGGAGAAGGGGTGGGGCTGGGTCCAATATTCTTCAGTGCCGCCTGGACCTTGGTGCATCCCCTACCTGGAGTGCATGGTGTAGCACTCTGGTGGCAATTTTAAATGGCCCAAAACTCTGGACATTTTGAATTGCTGGGCCCTGAGGCAGATATCCATGTGAGCCTACTAGTTCCATGGGCTGGGAACATATTATATTATTTTACACATCTCTAACTATGAGGTTGATAACCAAAGCTGACTTATGTTAGACAAGAGTGACTCCTGTGGTCATGCTAAATACCCTTTAATGCCTGCCCTCTCTGGTGTATAACATGATATTCTTTTACACTAAATCAAAATCTTAGCTGTTAATTCAATTTTTTAAATGTCTAGACTATTCACAGATGAGCTCCCATATAAAATATGCCCTTATAGATGTATGACCAGATGCAGACCACTTTGCTTGTCTTGAATAGTATAAATTCCAATTAAAATCAATGGAGTAGGTACTATTCAATGTGATTAATGATAAAATCTGGCCCTTAATATTTAGGAATTTTTGTCTGCACTATTTTCCCCTCTATAATACATTTTAACTGAAGAGACTTGTACAATTAACAAAAACTCCTTTAGGAGACAAAATCTTGTAGCAACTTTTAAGTGACTTTCCATTTCAACCTGATGTTTTCATCCTCCTCAGGCAGGGTTTCATTGAAGTGTTCATAGATGGGGAACAGGAAGGGTGCCAACTGATGATAGCTTTTCAAAAAGAAAAAAAACCCCGGAGAATGTGGTTTTTTTCCCTGGAATAATGGTCTTCCTCAAAAACCACGACTCTCCTGGAGCTACTGAAGCTTCCTGTCTTTTACTTAATGCATCAACACAGCTAGAGTTGAAGCTGTTATGGGTTTTAGGCTCCATTTATTTCCAGCTTGACATGATAGCATGATAAGTTATATTAATTATATTAAACAGAAAAAAGCGATGAAATTAATTGTAACATTTCCATCTTTTTGTTCCAATTTTCAAAGAACATGTTGGTATTGTACAAAGCTAGAGAATAGAGTTAATTATTTCTCATTTATATGCTCCCAGAAGGTAGGTTTTTTTGCATGTCATCGACTTTCCCACTGTTTTTGCTATGTAGCATGTAGTTAGTGTAGAGAATTACACAACTACTGACACAGTGTTAATGATTTGTAATCAACAACTGCATAGGTCTTAATGGACACTGTTTACTGCATTCTCAGAGTCTGGGAACATCATTGATCAACGGTATTGCTTCCACCAGCACCATGCTTAGAGAATGTTTGATTACTTATGTTCTTGAGTAAGCTACCTATCTGTTCCACGAGGCATACAGATAGTTCGGAATAGGAAGCCTAGTCCGAACTATCTAGTTCGTGCTGCGTGTAGCCGTGGGCATGGAGTCCGCACTAGTGGACATTTAAAAATGGTGGCGCCCGGCAACATGCAAATGAAGCCTGGGAATTCAAATCCCGGGCTTCATTTGCAAGTTCGTATGATTACATTAACCACCCTAGTTCGAACTAGGGTGGTAGTGTAGACATACCCTCTGACTTTTAGAGCAGAAGTGTCCCCTTAGAGACCAGATCCTGAAGTACTTACTCAGGGCCAGCTGATCAACAGCAGCTTTGATGGCATAGGTGGGCAGTTCCAGTGACTCAGTCAAGAGCTGGCCAACAAAGAAAAAAATACCCATGTATAATCCTTTTAATACATTCAGAGAATTTAAGGCCAGAAGGGACCATTTGATCATCTAGTCTGATCTCCTGCATATCACAGAGGTCATCTAGTTTCACCTAGTTTCCCCTTTATCAATCCCAATATCTTGTGTTTGGCTCAAGCACCTGTTTCTTTCCTAAAATATACCTTGTCTTGGTTAGAAGATGTCCAGTGACAGAAAATCTACCCCTTACCTTCATTGTTTCTTTCAGTGGCTAATCACCCTTACTGTTAAAATTAGCAGTCTGCCAATTTTCGGAAAGAAATGAGGCTGGGCATTATTCTAGAAATGGGACTAATTTAGCTAACTTGTGCCAACTTGGGACACTATCAATTTAACAACCATTGAAGGTGCAAACAGCTCTCTGTGTTGTATCCTTCCTGATATGGGAGTCTATCTGTTTACTTTGATTTTTATCTGCTTCGGTTTAACTATCCAATCTTCAGATACTTTCTGATGCTCTGTCTTCCACCCCCCTCCCTTTTTCTCCCCTCCCTTTCCCCTCTTCTATTTATTTTGGGTGTACACATCCCAAACTCATAACTCCGGTCATCTGACGAAGTGGGCTGTGCCCACGAAAGCTCATGATGCCATCTACATGTTTTGTTAGTCTATAAAGTGCTACCAGACCATTCGTTGTTTTTTTTCTGTAACAGACTAATTCAACTATCTCCTGAAGCTTGTGCCAATATAGTAGGCTATGTAAAATTATTTGCGGCAACAGAGCAAAATTATGCCTGGGCCACATGGAAATGTTAATTTATTTTCTCAGTGGTAGATATTATTGGATACTGTTTAGAATCCAGAATATATTCTTCACCAAATTTGTAACAGTGTTAAAGGAAATTAGATATGGGGCCTATAGTGCTTTATAGCTTCTCTAGATCAATAGGTTTTAAAGGTACTGCTCTTGTCATACTATATATTGAAAGGTTTTCTACAGAAGACACATAGAAAAATATGTATCACATTGGAATTTGTGTGAAAGTCAACTGACTTCTGTCAACAGTAGGTATCTTTTCCTCTGTGAAAGCAGAAAGGCATGAAAGTGTCAAATGTAAAATAATAAGGTGCTGTTGTACAGGAGTTTCTTCAAACCAAAAACACAACCTTCAAAAAATAGAAATCCAGCCCCATGGAACATAAACTGAGGCAAGTTAAGTTTGTAATTCCCCTTTAGCTCTTTTAACTGTAAGACTAATAGTAGCTAAGTGCATAAACCAGAAAATTCTTCAAGTATATCAACATCAGAAACCCTATGAAACAAATGGAGCAATTAATTGGCGGATGAGGACAGTGCAAAGAAGCTTAACTTATTTACATCCATTTTCACCAAAGACACCAATAGGACAAACCAAAGTGACAACTCTTTTATTGTTTTGTTTAGCGTGATGGATTAGTCTCTGGCAGGTCTATGTAACATAAAATAAATGTTAAGAATGAACTGTAGAAATTACATAAATCTTTTGACTTTAAAAACAGGTTGAGCTAGCTTCCAGGAGAAACCTCTAGATAATTAACATGCAACAGCACAGTCATTCTGACCAGATTAGAGGGCATAGAATATAAGTGCAATATAATATTTTAAAAACCCAAAGTTTTCATTTGAGAACAGATTGAGGAGGATTTAATTGATGTAATAACCAAAGCATTTCAGTGCTCGTGGGAGCAAATTATAAGAAACATTCTCAAAAAGAGATTAATTATTCATTTTATTTCTTCATGATGTCACTAACAGAACAGAGTTAAGATTGTTTGGGTGTCTTACCTGAGTATTTCCATATTTTAATATAGCTGAATTTATTTTAAATCCTTAACTAAAAATGCCCTTATCTAACACTGCTTTTTTGGGGGATAATTCCAATACATTACTGTAATTTTCTGTTAAGTACTCTCAACTGTAACTATCCGAACCTATTTTTTCAGTAGGATGATCATATTTTCCAAAGAGAAAATGGGACACCCACAGTTATTCATGTGAGGGCCCCCATGCTATCACCCAGTCACTGGAACATGGAGGGGGGCGGGAGGTAAGTATCTCCTTTCTGCACCACACCCCTCTTTTGCCCAAAGTGGGCATTTCTGCTATTTGCTCAAGAGCAGGCAGGACAAATGCCTCCTTTTGCTGAGGAAAAAGTTTGGGCAGCTGGGACAGGTTTTAATAAAGGGACATAAATTCAAAAAATCCTAAGGCTGGAAGAGATGTCAGGAGGTCATTGAGTCCAGCCCCCTGCTCAAAACAGGACCAACCCAACTAAATCATCCCAGCAAGCAAATGGTCTGGTAGCACTTTATAGACTAACAAAACATGTAGATGGTATCATGAGCTTTCGTGGGCACACCAAGCTCATGATACCATCTACATGTTTTGTTAGTCTATAAAGTGCTACCAGACCATTTGCTTGCTGTTTTTTTCTGTAACAAACTAACTCGGCTACCCCCTGAAGCTCCTAAAACATCCCAGCCAGGGCTTTGTCAAGATGAGACTTAAAAACCTCTAGGGATGGTGCTTCACCACCCTCCTAGGGAAATAGATTTTCCTAATATCCAACCTAGACCTCCCCCGCTATAATTTGAGACCAGTTCTCCTTGTTCTGTCATCCGTCACTACTGAGAACAGCCTCTCTCCAACCTCTCTTCAGGAAGTTGAAGGCTGCTATCAAATCCCCCCTCACTCTTCTCTTCTGCAGACTAAATAATCTGTAATCTCTCAGCCTCTCCTTGTAGGTCATATGCTCCAGCCCCCTAATCATTTTGGTTGCCCTCCACTGGACCTTCTACAATGTGTCCACATCCTTTCTATAGTGGGGGGCCCAGAACTGGCTGCAATACTCCAGATGTGGCCTCACCAGTGCTGAATAAAGGGGAATAATCACTTCTCTGGATCTGCTGGCAATGCTTCTCCTAATGCAACTTTAAATGCCATTAGCCTTCTTGGCTAGAAGGGCACACTGTTGACTCGTATCCAGCTTCTTATCCACTGTAATCCCCAGGTCCTTTTCTGCAGAACTGCTACTTAGCCAGTTGGTTCTCAGCCTGTAACAATGCTTGGGATTCTTCCATCCCAAGTGCAGGACTCTGCACTTGTCCTTGTTGAACCTCATCAGATTTATTTTGGCCCAATCCTCTAATCTGTCTTGGTCACACTGGACCCAATCCCTGCGTTCCATCGTATCTACCTCTCCCCCTATTTTAGTGTCATCCCCAAACTTGCTAAGGGTGCAATCCATCCCCTCTTCCAGGTCATTAATAAAGATGTTGAACAAAACGAGCCCTAGAACCGATCCTTGGGGCACTCCACTTGAAATCGACCATCAGACCTACATCGAGCCGTTGATCACTACCAGTTGGGCCCAACAATCTAGCCAGCTTTCTATCCACCTTACAATTCCATGTATCCAATCCATATTTCCTTAGTATGCTGGCAAGAATATTGTGGGAGATCGCATCAAAAGCCTATAGACTTATTCCATGCAGAAGACATATAGTCACTATTTGTCAGTGAATGTAAAATAATGAAAGGCATATAAAAATCATTCAGTAGCTTTTCTGGTAATAATAGAACAAGGAATTAAATTACAAGGCAGCTAATTTAAATTGGATAAACATATGCAAGTAGCCAGTGGAATTTACTCTTAGAAGCTATTATTTTGACAAATAATTGATAGGATTTTTTCAAAAGAAGGATTAGACATTCATAAGACTATTCAGTTTCATAAGCATAAATAAAATGGTCTTCGAGATATATATCTTTATGCTTTTACCTAGTATTAGACAGACATAAGCCAACCAGGCACTGTCTGGGGCTAGGAAGAAAAACATATTACTGTAATTGTCCTTTCTCTGTGACTTGAATCTTGCTCTGAGGGATATGATATTTACTACTGTTAAGGGACAAGCTGAGTGGAGAGCAGTGGTTCTCAAACTTTTTGGCCTGTGGCTCCCTGCTCAATGCAAACCTTTCTGCGGACCACCAGTTGTAATGGAAACTCGCCGCTGATGACATAATTATGTCTGGGCCATTTTGCAAGTGCTGCAGCTATGGAGAATGGTTTAATTTAGCCATTCTCTCTAGCTGCAGTACTAGCAAAATGGAAAGGAAATATTAATTGAAATTATTAAAGAGATTACGTGTTTTAACTTTCTCATGTTAGTTTACCAATCTTCATTTTAAATAAAGTAAAATATTAATTTATGTCCAACACAAAAGATCCCCATGTTTTCTTTATTTATGGGAGGGGTGGGGAACCTTTTTTTGGGCCGGGGCCACTGAACTACAGAAAAATCAATTGGGGACCATACAACTGTAAAGAAAAAAACCTCCAACCCCTCCCCCCCAACCTTCACTGATGTGGCCCCCAACTGAGACACTTCACTCCCTGGCACACCAGCCCCATGGGGGAGGGAGGAGTGTATTGGGCAGGAACAGGTAGGACTGAGGTTCAGGGCTTCCCTTTGGCCACATTAACTCTTCTGGGGTTCTGGGGCTAGTGGATTTTGTGGAGGGGCCAAAAAGGCTCTGGAGAGACACCAAAAATGAGGGGGTCAGTGTGTGGGACAGGGCTGTTGGTGAATGGGATAGGGATGAGGATGCAGGATCTGGGTGGGAGGTTTGGCTGGGAGTTTGAGTTCAAGAGCAGGCTGGGAGTAGGGTGTCTGGCCTGGAGGGAGGGTGATGGAGCAAGGGTGGGTGCAGAGTTTGGCCTGGGAGGAGGGTACAGGAATGGGCTGGGGAATAGGTTGTCTGGCCAGAGTGGAGGTTGCAGGAGTGGACTGGTGGTGCAGGATTTCACTGGAGGTATGTGGGAGGGGAATGGGGGTAGCGATGCGGGGTCTGGGCAAAAGTGGAAGGAGGGCACTTACCTGCCTTAGTGCCCTTCCACTCCCAGGCACTGTGTCCCAGGCTCAGCCTCCTGCTGCTCCCATTGGCCAGACTCTGGCCAATAGGAGCTGTGGGGAAAGCCTCCAGGCAGTGCATCTGTGTGCTGCTGTTCCCCCATCTGGGCACACAGACGCTCCTGGCTCCGCTTCTTTCCTGCCAGTTGGAACTGGCAGGGAGGCTCAGGGTTTTCTCTCCAGCCCCCCACAGCGGGAAGCCGGCACTGGCACTCCAAGTTTGTGGGGAAGAGAGCATGAGGGTAGAGTGTCATCGGGGGCTCTCTCCTGCCGGGGGGGGGGGGCGGGGGAGAAAGGGAGATCTCAGCTCAAGCTGCAAGGCCAAAGTTTGAGACCCACTGGAGTCCAGTTCTGGGCCCCCCACTACAAAAAGGATGCGGACGCATTGGAGAGGGTCCAGCGGAGGGCAACCAAAATGATTAGGGGTCTGGAGCATATGACCTACGAGGAGAGGCTGAGGGACTTGGGTCTGTTTAGTCTGCAGAAGCGAAGAGTGAGGGGGGACTTGATAGCAGCCTTCAACTTCCTGAAGGGAGGTTCCAAAGAGGATGGAGAGAGGCTGTTCTCAGTAGTGACAGATGGCAGAACAAGGAGCAATGGTCTCAAGTTGTGGTGGGAGAGGTCCAGATTGGATATTAGGAAAAACTATTTTACTAGGAGGGTAGTGAAGCATTGGAATGGGTTACCTAGGGAAGTAGTGGAGTCTCCATCCCTAGAGGTGTTTAAGTCTCGGCTTGACAAAGCCCTGGCCGGGTTGATTTAGATGGGATTGGTCCTGCCTAGAGCGGAGGGCTGGACTTGACGACCTTCTGAGGTCTCTTCCAGTTCTGATTCTATGATAAGGGGATGGTTGGATGAAATAACATGATCTTGGTAACTAATTGACCATTCATTTCCAGTTGGAAATAGGTCAATGGAGGGATGATAGGAGTTGCTATAGGGAACTTTCTGGGTGTCTGGCTGGTGAGTCTTGCCCACATGCTCAGGGTTTAGCTGATCGCCATATTTGGGGTCAGGAAGGAATTTTCCTCCAGGGTAGATTGGCAGAGGCCCTGGAGGTTTTTCGCCTTCCTCTGTAGCATTGGGCACAGATCACAGCTGAAGGACTCTCTGCATGTTGGGGCCTTCAAAGTATTGGAAGGCTTCAATATCTGAGACATAGGTGAGAGGATTATTCTAAGAGGGGTGGGCGAGATTCTGTGGCCTGCACGGTGCAGGGGGTCAGACTAGATGATCATAATGGTCCCTTCTGACCTTAAAGTCTATGAGTCTATGAGTCTATAGGAACCGCTAGTCTGATTTGATATGGTAATTCCTACTAACATTCCTGGTAGAGGTTCCATAGGGCATCAGAAGAACTGGGACTGTTGGAAGTGGAGGGACTGTTCTGACCTTCATGTCAGTGAGAATTTCAGTTGCCCATAATTTTAAATTATTTTAATCTGCAACTCTTTTACAGTGTCCTGGTAAAGCTAACACACTGTTTAAGAGTGAGACACATACTCACACCACTTTCTTCTCTCTTGCTGCAACAGTGCTACTCAGGGCCCACTTCTCTGTGCAGGTTTGTTATTGTTTCCTTTTGCTACATTTCAGTTTTTGGCTGAAAGTCTTCTCTCTCCTTCTTGAGGCTCTGACAATTTCCAAGTTCATTTTGAAAATCTTTATTCAAATGCAGATTGTGTCTTTGTAGCTGGGACTAAATAGAAGGCATCTTTGAAGAAATGCTAATAGAAAAGCTGTGTGATAAGGCACTGTTTCTTAGACTTAGACTTACCTTCCTTTTTTAAAACGTTTCTTTGAAATCTAGATTGAAAAAATAATCCAGTCTTCTTAGCATTGCTTTAATGTCCTCAGATCAGTGCATCTATATAACACCAAAAGCTTGATGGATGGTAAGTGTTCATTAATTCTGCCGGCTCTGGGTGATTTGATTTCCTTCCATTCACAAACCGAGGAGACATTTCCTTCAGCTTTGTGATTAGCAGTTTTACCATGTAGGATTTACTGAAATGACATACCAGTTTTGGGCACATAAATGCTGTCAACGTGTGTTGTAGAATTTAACAATCTATAAATACAGATGATTGCAGTTGTCTTTTATGCTTAAGTAAAAGAAGCAACTTTGACAGGAATGCTACCAAGGCAGTTTGGAGTCCACTGTGAAGAATTTTGTACCACTATATTGTGTGAGGTCTTGGGGACTCTCTGGAAGGTTACAATTATTCCTCTAAGAGCCACAGAAGAGCTAATAGTTTCACCGAAAGAAAATGTCAGACAAATCTAGCCATATGATACTATAAGATACAATGCATTTATAAAATTATGGAATCACATTCTCAACTATTGTAAAATAGCTTTAAGAAAATTCCGAGTAACTTTATTATTCTCACTTAGAAGCAATTAAAGTTAAACTCCTTTTAACTGCATTTGGTGTCATTTTTCTTATGGGCCCATTAGGGTAAAATTAAGGTATTTGTGGAGATAGCTCAGTCATTCCAAATTACTTTCCTGTCTGATGTTCAAGCCTTTGATAGCATACTTTGCGTTTGAATTCAATTTTGGAGAGACACGAGGCATGTTAATTAGATTCTCTTTGTGTTCTTTGTAGTCTAAGAGGAAGGAAAAGGGATATTTTTTTTAACATTTCAGCTCTGCTGTGTTTGCAGTGTACATATCTCTTCTAGACAATGCCAAATTGTATTGCATTTATAGCAATAAAACCATAATTGTTGCATCTGAATTTGCTTAAGACGTGTGTGACCTTTGGTTAATACACAGCCAGTGTAGAAATATTATTTAAAAATTTAGATGATTTTAACTGTTGATATATTCTGCCACAACCACATTTTCTCTTAACTCTAGAACTGAGCAGGCCCTTGAGTAGAACAAAAGCTTAATGCACTTATTTTCTGCTATTTATAGGAAAGATTTATGCCAGGCCTTTGTTTTTAGAGTATTGGTATTTCCAGAAACTTGGGGCAACTGTTCTTGAGGTCTGCATGTACTGCTATCTACCCAGAGAAACATGATGTTTAAAACAGCACTTTTTGGCAGGTGTATCTTCGTGTATCAGAGGCAGCAGTGGTAAAGCCGGTCCGTGAGGGGAGCCGGTTTATAAATCTGTTCCTGCCTGCCACCAGTTCCTGCGACCAGTTCCTGCCTGCCACCCTGCACCATTGCCTCTGTATCAGAGGCAGCAGTGTGGGGTGGCGGCAGCCCCTGTCCACAGGGGCCCTGAGCTCACTGTGAACAGAGGCTGCTCCAGTGTCCCGCCTCCTCCCCACTCTCATGCTGCTGCCTCTGACACAATTATCTTAAGTACATTTTTGAATGGGAGGCAGCAAAGGGAAGCAGGCGGCTCCACAAAGCTGACACACGTGGAGACCTGGGTTAAAAGCCAGCTCCTTGCATGTATTGGCTCTTGCCTGCCCCCCCTCCATGGCTTCTCATGTGTACTGGCTCCCGCCTTCCCCTCACCCTGCACACTGCTGCCTCTCTATCAGAGGCAGCAGCAGAGGAGTGGGGGTGGGGCAGGTTGCTTTGTGGGATCCAGTATCTACTCCACACTGCATTGGAGATGGAGGTGAAGTTATTATGCCCCTGGGAGAGCGTTCTCCAGTTGGCATAGTGCCTCTTCCCCCATGATGACATGCTGGTTCCCACGAGCACCAGCTCCCCTCCCCTGCACTACTGCCTCTGTTGGGGGTGGGAATAGGCTGATGCTCCAGGGAAATCAGCATGTGTGGGGAGCCAGCTCTCCATGGGCACCAGTTCCCACCTCTTCCCTCAGAGGCAGCAAGTTGGGGGTGGGGTTGGAGAGTGACATAGCCACTTGGATTAATCAGTAAGCCCAGACTTATTGGTTAATCATTGAAATGACTATATGCTAGCATCCCTAGTAGCAACATATTTTAGAGGATTTATGAGAGGTGACACAAGTGGAGGGAGAAAAAAGAGAGGGCATACAGGCAGTCCCCGAGTAATGCAGATCCGACTTACGTCGGATCCGCAGTTACGAACGGGGTTCCTCTCCCTGGTCTCCAGCAGACCAGGGAGAGGAAGCAAAGCGGCGGAACACGTGGGCAGCGGACAGGGCTGTCCGCTGCCCACGCGCTCCGAGGCTTGGCTCTGCTTTGCCCCCCCCCCCCTCCCCCTGGTCTGCAGACCAGGAGGACGGGGGGGGGGGCAAAGCAGAGCAAAGCCGCGGAGCACGCGGGCAGCAGACAGCCACGGCGCGTCTGGGCTGTCCTGCTGCCCCCGTGCTCCGTGGCTTTGCTCCAGACACCTGTGGTACAGCAGCTGGGGCGCTGCCAGTTGGTCCCGTAGCGCCGCTCTGGGCGCTACTGGACCAACCAGGCAGCATCCCAGCTGTTCTGCCCCAGGCGTCCTGATTCAGCCACTGCCCCAGGCGTCCCCAAGCCTCTGCCCCAGGCGTCCCCAAGTCAGCCGCTGCTGAAACTGACCAGTGGCTGACTACAGGAAGCCCCTGCCCCGGGCTTCCTGGAATCAGCCGCTGATCAGTTTCAGCAGCAGCTGACTTGGGGACGCCTGGGGTTCTTAAGTTGAATCTGTATGTAAGTCAGAACTGGCGTCCAGATTCAGCCGCTGTTGAAACTGATCAGTTTCAGCAGCGGCTGACGCCAGTTCCAACTTACATACAGATTCAACTTAAGAACAAACCTACAGTCCCTATCTTGTACGTAACCCGGGGACTGCCTGTATTACTTACTGGTTCTGGAATTGACATAAGCAACTTGTCCATAAAGCAATGGCATTCTAGGTTTTGGAAGGTAAAGATTTGAGCAACAGAGGCTGTACCACTCAGCAATGAATTTCAAGAGCCTTTGGATTTCTACATTATTGGAGGGCAAAGCATGAAGAGAGGAGGTCCTAGTCATTAAAGCAAAGGGGAGATCATGAAGCTATTAGGGTACGTCTACACTACAGCGCTAGTTCGAACTAACTTAGTTCGAATTAGTTAATTCGAACTAAGCTAGTTCGAACTAACGCATCTAGAACTAAAAACTAGTTCGAACTAGCGTTTTGCTAGTTCGAACTAGTAAGTCCACATTGAGTGGACTCTGAACAGGGCTTAATGATGGCCGGAAGCAGTGCCGGCAGGGCATAAAAGGAGGACTTAGAGCATGGAGATACTGTCTCAGGCTAGCCGAGGGCTGTGCTTAAAGGGTCCCGACCCCCACCCCGGACACACAGTTCTAAGGGGTGCCCCGCTTGCAAAGAAGTTCTGGCTTGGAGTGCCCTGAGTGCCCACACTGGGCACATCACACCACTCGGCCATCAGCCCGGCTGCACTTGCCGCAGGCTGCCATCTGGGGAGAGGGAGTAATTGGGGGGCTGCAGGAGAGCTTCCACCCCCAGAAGCCCGCAGAGCCAGCCCAGTCCTCCCCATCGGGGGCTCGTACCCCATTCCTCCCTCACCTCCTTCCACTTGCCCTTCCCTAGCCCCCCTTCTTATTGATGTACAAAATAAAGATAACGTTTCTTCCAACATTGACTCTGTCTTTATTGAAAAAAACTGGGGGAGACTGGGAAAAGGAGGTGGGAGAGGGGAAGAGAAAGGCTGGGAGAGGGGAGGGCAACTAACATGATCAGGGGTTGGGAACAGGTCCCAGATGAAGAGAGGCTACAGAGACTGGGACTGTTCAGCTTAGAAAAGAGGAGACGGAGGGGGGACAGGATAGAGGTCTCTAAAAGCAGGGGTTGGGTGGAGAGGGTGCATTCAGAAAAGTTCTTCATGAGTTCCCATAAAGAAGGACTAGAGGACACCAAAGGAAAGGAATGGGTAGCAGGCTTCAAACTAGTAAGAGAAAGTTGTTCTTGACAAGGCAAATAGTTAACCTGTGGAACTCCTTGCTGCAGGAGGTTGTGAAGGCTAGAACTAGAACAGAGTTTAAAGGGAAGTGAGATCAAGTGATGGAGGTTGGGTCCATGGAGTCCTATTAGCCAGAGGGTAGGAGTGGTGTCCCTGCCCAAAGTTTGTGGAAGGCTGGAGAGGGATGGCACGAGACAAATGGCTTGGTCATTGTCTTCGGTCCATCCCCTCCAGGGTCCCTAGGGTTGGCCGCTGTTGGCAGACAGGCTACTGGGCTAGATGGACCTTTGGTCTGACCCAGGACGGCCATTGTAAGCTCAGGGCTCAGGGTCGGGGGTCTCAGTGGACCCCCTTGATTTTCATGCACACCTGGTCCTGGGTGGCCAGGCTGGCAGCTCTCCTGCCCTAGACGGCCACTTTCCTGTGCCTAGTGCGGAGATCGTGGACGAGGTCCACGATGTCCGCACTAGCCCAGGAAGGTGCCCGCCTCTTGCGGTCCAGGGCAAGCTCCTGGGAGCCGCCAGCCTGGTCCCGGCAAGAGGGGGTGGACTGGGGGGCATCGGGTGGGTGGCTCTGTGCCGTGCCAGGTGCAGGGTCTGCTAGCTGGGTGCTGGCAGGCTTGCACCTGGCACGGGCACCGTAGCCAGCCCGTGCCCCTTTAAGGGGTCCGGGGCCGGGAGGGGGGCATAGAGTTTCCCTGGTGTTGGCCAGAGTGGCCACCAGGGAAACCTGGGGAGGGCTAGCCTCCCACTAGTTCGAACTAAAGGGCTACACAGCCCTTAGTTCGAACTAGCTAGTTCGAACTAGGCGTTAGTCCTCGTAAAATGAGGTTTACCTAGTTCGAACTAAGCGCTCCGCTAGTTCGATTCAAATTCGAACTAGCGGAGCGCTAGTGTAGCGCATAGGAAAGTTAGTTCGAACTAACGTCCGTTAGTTCGAACTAACTTTCTAGTGTAGACATACCCTTAGAGAAGAGAACAGCTGAGAGAAGACCTGGCATTTGAGGGAAACAGACAAATGAAGCAGTAGACTAGAGAGAGAATTGAGGTCAAAGCAGGGGCACTAAAATCAGAGGGAATGGGAGAAACAAAAATACAAAGGAGGAAGAGAAAAAAGGGGAAGGAATGGCCCCTTGTTAAAAGAGATGGGGAGGCCCGGATAAAGTGAAGGAAGAGAGATAAGAGACTATAGCACAATTAGGAATCCTCTCTCTGTCTCTTTTACTGCAGCTTCAGGGGAGTAGCTGAGTTAGTCTGTAACAGGAAAAACTTAAAAAACAACCAATAGACTGGTAGCACCTTAAAGACTAAAAAACCATGTAGATGGTGTGATGAGCTTTCATGGGCACAACCCACTTCTTCAGATGACCGAGTGTTAAAAGTCCAGATCCAAGAATAAATAAGGGAAGAAGGGAGAGGGAGGGAAGGAAAAAAAGAAAAAAAAGGAGAAAAAGGGGGAGAGAGGAGAAAGAAGAGAGGGAGACAGTGAGTAGATAAGCTTCAGAGGGGGAGCCGAGTTAGTCTACCAGTCATCTAAAAACTACATGTTTGCTAGTCTTTAAAGTGCTACCAGACTATTTGTTGTTTTTTAAATTTTTCTGTTAGGGTATGCCTACACCACAAAGTTAATTCGAACTAACAGCCATTAGTTCGAATTAACTTTCATAAGCGCTACACATGCAAACCGCTAGTTCAAACTTAATTCGAACTAGGGAAACCTCATTCTACGAGGACTAACACCTAGTTCAAATTAAGTAGTTCGAATTAAGTGGTGGCCACTCTGGGCACAACCAGGGAAACTCTTCTGCCCCCTCCCGGCCCCAGAGCCCTTAAAGGGGCACGGGCTGGCTATGGTGCCCGTGCCAGGTGCAAGCCTGCCAGCACCCAGCCAGCAGACCCTGCATCTGGCACAGCATGAGCCAGCCACCCAGCCCTCCGCCTCTTCCCGGGACCAGGCTGGCGACTCCCAGGAGCCTGCCTGGGGCCGCAAGAGGCGGGCCCCCACCTGGTCTAGTGTGGAGATCGTGGACCTCATCCAGGTTTGGGGGGAGGCATCCAACGTCCACGACCTCCGCACTAGGCACAGGAAAGTGGCCGTCTAGGGCAGGAGAGCTGCCAGCCTGGCCATCCAGGTTTGCATGAAAATCAAGGTGGTCCAGTGAGCCCTGAGCTTAGAACATAAGAACATAAGAATGGCCGTACTGGGTCCATCTAGCCCAGTAGTCTGTCTGCCGACAGCGGCCCACACTAGGTACCCTGGAGGGGATGGACCGAAGACAATGACCAAGCCATTTGTCTCGTGCCATCCATCTCCAGCCTTCCACAAACAGAGGCTAGGGACACCATTTCTACCCCCTGGCTAATACCACTCCATGGACCTAATCTCAATGACTTTATCTAACTTCTCTTTAAAGTCTGTTATAGTTCTAGCCTTCACAGCGTCCTGCGGCAAGTAGTTCCACAGGTTGACTATTTGCTTTGTGAAGAAGAACTGTCTATTATTAGTTTGAAGCCTGCTGCCCATTCATTTCATTTGGTGTCCTCTAGTCCTTCTATTATAGGAACTAATAAAGAACTTTTCTTTATGCACCCTCTCCACACCACTCATGCTTTTATAGACCTCTATCATATCCCCCCTTAGTCTCCTCTTTTCTAAGTTGAAAAGTCCCAGTCTCGATAGCCTCTCTTCATATGGGACCTGTTCGAAATCTCTGATTATTTTAGTTGCCCTTTTCAGAACCCTTTCCAAGGCCAAAATATCTTTTCTGGGGTGAGATCACATCTGTACGCAGTACTGAAGATATGGCGTACCATAGTTTGATACTTCCCCTCCTCCTTGTTCCCCTGGCTTCCCCCTTCCAGCTCCCTCCTCCCAGGTTTCCCCCTCCCCTCTCCCACCCTCTCTCTTCCCCTCTCCCACCTCCGTTTCCCAGTCTCCCCCTGTTTTATTAAATAAAGAGAGTTTCTATTTTTGACCACACGTGTCCTTTATTTTGTACATCAGGAAGGGGGGCCAGGGAGGGATAAGTGGAAGGAGGTGAGGGAGGGATGGGGTACGAGCCCTCGATGAGGAGGACTGAGGTGGCTCTGCGGGCTCCTCGGGGAGGAAACTCTCCTGCAGTCCCCCAATTAACCCCCCGCCGGATGGCAGCCCGCGGCAAGTGCAGCTGGGCTGATGGCCGAGTGCTGTGATGTGCCGAGTGTGGGAACTCAGGCCACTCCAAGCCAGGACTGCTTTGCTGTCCCTCATCGAGGTAGACAAGCAAGCGGGGAACCCCTGAGAACTGTCTGTCCGGGGTGGGGGTCGGATCCCTTTAAGCACAGCCCTCGGCTAGCCTGAGTCAGCAGCTCCATACTCTAAGTCCTAATCTGATGCCCTGCCGGCACTGCTTCCAGCCAGCCTTAACCTCGGTTCAGGGTCCACTCAATGTGGACATGCTAGTTCGAATTAGCAAAATGCTAATTCGAACTAGTTTTTAGGTCTGGATGCACTTGTTCGAATTAGCTTAGTTCGAATTAACTAATTCAAATTAAGTTAGTTCGAATTAGTGCTGTAGTGTAGACATATCCTTACAGACTAACTCGGCTCCCCTTCTGAAGCCTTAGTCTACCAAGTTAGTTTTTCCTGTTACAGAAGTTGGGAGCAGCAGACATGATGTTGTGGTGGGTGTGTGCTATCTTAATCTGAGACCTGTGCATACCTACTGTTCTTTTATCTGCGGGCTGCCTGTATGTGAGAATCAGGGGAGGCAAGTGGACTGACCCTCCTCACTACAAATAGAGTCATTGGTTGTTGCTTGCTGTAAGTGCTCGGTGCCACTGATCTGTAAGCGAGCTGTTGTTTGGGCAGCTTATACCCTCACTGCTCCCTTTAGTGTGGTTCATGATAGCCACACGGAAATCAAAGACTATTGGCTCACTTGGCAGGGGGTGTGCAAGGAAGAAGCCTATGGCCCTGCACGCTATGCACTTGAGGGACGATGATGACTGCTTCCTGTTTGCATTACTGGGCTTACACAGCACCCCGAAAGTGAATGGAAAGGAGCTGAAGCCACGAAGTCTAAAAATTGTGTTGACGCGGAGTTCCCCTGTGCTCCACCCCGAGTGGGCAGGGATTGTGCCTCCTATCAAATGGGACTAATAGTGCTTCACAGAGGGGTTGTGAAGCTAATAGGGTATGTCTACACTAGCCCCTTAGTTCGAACTAGGGAGGCTAATGTAGGCATTCGAAGTTGCAAATGAAGCCCGGGATTTAAATATCCTGGGCTTTATTTGCATCTTCCCGTCCAGGCGCCATTTTTAAATCCCCCTACTCTGACTAATTGCCCGCAGCTACGCGCGGCAGTCAGACGTTAACTCAAACTAAGTCCTTAGTTTGAGTTAACTGTTACACCTCGTGCAATGAGGTGTAGCAAGAACAGTTGCGCAAAAGGGCTTATCCCTGAGCAGGAGCGTCAGAGTTCTGGCGCAAGAAGCCCTGATTTCATACATTAGAACGTCACTTTACTAGCACTAGAACACGCGGCCAGTGTAGACAGGCAGCAAGTTTTTGCACAAGAGCGGCCGCCAGTGAGATCGCACCAGTGTAGATACAGCCAGAATGTATTTTGCATTGTATGTATTTTGCAATTGAACTGCTCCAGCAGGTCGATGGTAGTGTCAACTTCCAATATTAAGAGGCTACATCAAAACTGTACAATTATAGATTTTGTGAGACTTCTATGAGAGGGTAGCACTGCTCAGAGCTACAGCACGGTGGATATCCATGTCTATTCTCCCTCAATGGTCTCTGTGTGTCATGTGCTTTGCTTACAAGCAAAAGGAGGGGGTTTGTGTTTCTTTCTAACTGTCATACCTTCAAACTCAATTGGAGCTCTCGGCCAAGCTTGGTTCTTTCTCTCTCTTGCAGCATAAACACTAATAAAGATTCTTCTGGGGAAATTAGAACCTCAGTGTTACCTGTGCAACCCCATTGTCTTCAAACAATTCCCTCAATTTTATTGGTGTAAACCTATTATTGTATGTGGGTCTGGGAGTGCACAAAGTCTCTCACCCCGCATTCCCTGCCAAGGCGGGCCTGGGCCAGGTCAAATGGCTTGGCAGGCCATGTCATTTCCACCCCTGGATTAGATCATTAGAATGGTCCCTTCTGGCATTAAAATCTAAGACATATAAAGGGTAAATCTAAGAGGGTACATCTACACTGTACGCTTATTTTGGAATAAGTTGATTCAGAAGAAATACTCCTAAATAGCTTATTTCAAAATAGAGTGTCTGCACAGCAAATGCCCATCGTAGTAGTGCTTCACTATTTCAAAATAGACAGTCCACACTCACTGGATGCTGAATCGCATTTAAGGCCGCCCAGAGCCAGTTCTGGCAGGGCATGAGGCCAGCAGTCACTTCCAGTCACTCAACTGCTGCCTGAGGCTGTCTGAGGCTCGTGCTTAAAAGGATCCCCCTAGTACAGCCGTATCTCAGGCTTCTCTCTTTTGCCTACCTATTGAGGGACAGCAAACCCATTCCTTTGCCTGCTGTGGTTGCCCTGGCAGACATGTCAGCTGTTTAGCCATGGAGCCAGAGCTGCCTCCGAGCATTTGACAGCCCTCATCTGTCGTGCTGTAGCTTCTGCAGACAGTTTCTGCAGGCTGCTTTTTGGGCCCTGCAGGAACCCAATCCCCAGCTCATCGCGGAGAACCTCATCATCTCTCTGTGAGCATAGCTCATGCAGCTGGACCCCACAGTCCACCACCACTTCTGGCATTTGGACACTAGTTCGACAGGTGAAACCATCTCGTTATGGAGCAGTGGGATGACCAGCAGTGGTTCCTGAATTTCCGCATATGGAAGGAGACCTTTTTGGAGCTGTGTGCCTGGCTCACCCCTGCCTCAGGTGATGGGACACATAGTGTAACCCACCATCCTCCTTGAGAAGCAGGTCGCCATCGCCATCTGGAAGCTCGCTATGCCAGACAGCCACTGATCCGTGGGGAACCAGTTCTGCATAGGGAGATCCACCATTGGAGCCCTGGTCACGCAGGTATGATGCTCTCAGCTATTGTCCCCAGAGTGTGGTAAAGTGCTGGAAAAGGGTACCCTATGGAAGGGGGTGGGGATGGTGAGAGCCCTCTCTCTGGGAGGTTTTTCAGTCCTGCCCTCACAAAGCCTTGCCAGGGGATGGTGCTAGTAGGGGGTTGTTCTTGATGTGTGTGGGGGGCAGGAGGGAAGGAGGCTCTGGCAACCCTGTAATTCTCTGTTTGTCTCCTTCTTCTACAGGTGGCGAGTGCCATCAACACTGTTCTGATACACAGGGTCATCAACCTGGGTGACGTGGACCCCATCATCACTGGCTTTGCCGACATTGGCTTCACCAACAGTGGGGGCGGGGGGGTTATTGACAGTATTCACACCACCATTCATGCCCCCAACCACCAGGCATCTATATACATCAACCGGAAGGACCATGGACATCTACATCAGGGAAGGCACATGACACCTGCATCTTTCTGAAACTCCAGCGTCTTCCAGAAGCTGAAGGCTGGCACTTTTTTCCCCAACTGCACCATCAGGGTCAGGGACATGGACATGCCAATGTGCATTGTAATGGATGCAGCCTATCCTCTGTTGCCCTGGCTAATGAAGCCCTACACTGGACACATTGACCACAGCAAGGAATGCTTCAATGCCAGGCTCAGCAGGGCCCGCATGGTGGTGGAGGGCACCTTCAAGCATCTGAAGGCAAGTTTCCATTGCTTCTATGGACATCCATTATTCTGAAATAATGTTGCTATGTAGATGTGCCCTTTTTGTCCCTTCTAAAAAGTGTTGCGCTCTGGTTTGACTTTAGCCAAGATGGTGGTGATGAGAAGTTGCATGCCATCTGATGGCTGGTGATACATTTCAGTGTTTCAGACAGACTTCCACAACTGGAATTAAGTTGGCATTTGTGATGAAATGCAGCAAAAAGACCAATGGCTGAATGGACATTGCTAATGAACTGCTTGCTCGGTTTTAAAGGTGACCTCTGAAGTACAAGGTTAAGGGAGAAAGAAGCTGGATTGCGTGGAAGAAATTTGCGGTTCCTGCCTGTGCTCTACTTGTTCTGAGGATTAAGGATGTCAAATCAGCCTATTTTATGTGCACTGAACTCAAATCCGGGTGTGTAAAATATAATAAACTAATCTGTGGAGCATTTGGTATGTTCCCAGAGTTTTTCTACAGATTCTAGTTTTGTTGGACCCAGGTAGGCAGTAGTTCTCAGGCATCAAATTCTGCTCTTTCATGCAGAACGTTGTGAACCTAAAAAGCTTTGCAACAAGAAGGCTTGATGCTAGTGAGTTTTAAATAGATGAATTATGTACAATTTTATTCTCTAATTGCCGATAAGAGGCCAGTGCAGCTCCTGTCCACTGTTCTAATTTGCTTATCTAATCCTTCGTTATGTTTGCCCAGCTCATGTTGGCGAGGAAAGCACCAAAGTAGAGATCATACACCATTCTAATGTGAGACAATGGTCAGGGTGCATGATTTTCACTAATGGGAGTCACCCCATTAAATCCCCACATGTAGAATTGTGCTAAACACTGTACAGCTTATAGGGTATGTATGTCTACACTACCACCCTAGTTCGAACTAGAGTGGTTAATGTAGGCAACTGAAGTTGCAAATGAAGCCCGGGATTTAAATATCCCGGGCTTCATTTGCATCTTGCCGGGTGCCGCCATTTTTAAAGCCCCGGTAGTTCGGACTCCGTGCCCGTGGCTACACGCGGCACGGACTAGGTAGTTCGGATTAGGCTTCCTATTCCGAACTACCGGTACACCTCGTTCCACTACCGGTACACCTCGTTCCACCGGTAGTTCAGTGTAACGGTAGTTCGGAATAGGAATCCTAGTCCGAACTACCTAGTTCGAGCCCCGTGTAGCCGCGCTGCACGGGGTTCGAACCAGCGGGGTTTTAAAAATGGCGGCTCCCCGCTTATGCAAATGAAGCCTGGGAAATTCAAATCCCGGGCTTCATTTGCAAGTGCGGTATGCCTACATTACCCTCCTAGTTCGAACTAGCGGGGTAGTGTAGACATACCCTGTGTGTCTGGTTTTGGATCCATTGAAAAGGGACTGTGGAACGGCTGACTGGGCTGTTAAAAGTCTGCTCTGCTCCAGGCAGACTGGACTGCACCAGCACGACCAACAGCCACTGTGGGTCCCAGGGCAAGGTGTGGGGGCAGGTTCTTGGGCAAAAGGGGTGGGGCCAAAGTCAGTCAGCCCTCAACATGGCCCGGATGGTGGTAGCACTGAGGCCCTTTGAATCTTCAGGCCCTGGGGCAATTGCCCCCTTTGCCGTCCCCCTGTCAGCAGGTCTGGATGCATGAAGGGCTTCTGAGTGTGGGCTCCAGGAGGCGCACACCTCAAGTGCCTCCTGGAGAGCAGTGACCCGTCCCTGCAGCTTTTAAGAACAAGAGTGTCCAGGACAATGCCATGCTCTGGTCCCATGCAGCATCTCCACCCCCACAACTTCCCTGGGCTGCGGAGCCAAGCCAACAGCCTCTATGGAGCCAGTGCTTAGGACTTTGCACCCTTCCCCAGCTCTGCCCCTCCAGCTCTCACTGGCCATAGGTGCAAGCTAATGGGAGTGCAGAGCTGATGCTTGTGCAGAGTGTGCAGTGTCCCTGGCCACCCATGTTCCTAGGACTGCAGGGACCAGTCACCACTTCCTGGGAGGCATCTGTGATGAGAGCCACCCAGAGCCTGTACCCAATCCCCTGCCCTAGTGGTGAACCCTAGCGGGCAAGTGATTCTAGACAGTCTCTTGGTCTCACATGTAAAGTGATGTGAGGGTGCAGGATGCAAGCATGATGTCTAACATCAGGAAAAAGTGGTCTAATTGAAAGCCAGGGCAGGGATGGAAAAAGTAAAATAAGGGAAGCGGTGGTTCATGTTTTCTCACACGGCTAGGTTAAAAACAACAATGGCATTAAATGTAAACCCCCTTGCTTATTTCTGAAAAAAAAGTTTGTTGGTCTCAGAGGCTATGTCTAGACTGCCAGGAGTAGCCCTAGGCCAGCTGTAGCAGCTGGCACCCCAGGCGGAAGGCACGATCGGCACCCCCACCTGCACGGCTGTCAATGACTGTGATGTAATCACGGGGCGCCCGGGCGCCCTGTGATGTCATCATCAGGCGTCGGGGCTGACGGCATCCTAGGCGACCGCCTAGTCTGCCTAGGCTCATGGGCCTCCCGTGTAGACTGCACATCGTTTTCAACAGAGACTTTGTCAACAGATACTGTCGACAAAGCCTCTGTCGAAAAAGAGCATCTAGACTAAGCCACTTTTTCGTCTAGACACTCTCTAGACGCTCTCTTTCAAAAAAGCACAGTTTTCATGCAATAGCACCTTTTTTCGAAAGTAGTTTAGAAAAAAGGCGTTATTCCTTGTAAAATGAGGTTTACCACTGTCGACAAAACTGTTGCGTTCTGTCAACTTACTGTTAACAGAACGCGGCGGTAGTTTAGACACAGATATAGTTTTGTTGACAAAAGCCAACTTTTGTTGACAAAACCCTGTAGTCTAGACACACCCAATTTAAGAACACAGTTGCAAAGTGATGTTTGGAGCTTGTTCGGCGATGTGCTTCTTCTCCCTACACCCTAATCGTACGTTGTGCTTATTGTTAATCATCCTGCACCTTTCTTATCTGTATTCTATAAATACACAGGCATAGCATACCTGTCTGATAGGAGGCAGGAGGTTAGCATGTCCTCCCCATGTGGCCTTCATAAAACAAACATGATATTGCTATTTTTGAAAAAAATATTTTCATAAAAGAAAATAGAGTTCTCCATGCCCTGGGCTACGAGTTTATGATTGTCAGAACACATCTTTTCTGCTTTTTATGGATGTGGGTAAAAACCCAAAGTCTGAATAACCATTTTATGAGCTTTTATCAATAATTGTTATCGGCTTTTATCCATTTTATAAGCTTTCAGCTGGAGTACCCTTTGAATACTGACTCCAATGATTTTTGTTTCAGAAGCAAACTCTATTTGCTGTTTTTCCCCTCATAAATCACACTGATACTATGTACTGACACTTAGTACAAATAAAATAGTCTCCACTTGGAAAACAATAAAACAAATATAATGACCAATCCTGGGGGAGTCGAGGAGCCATGACAGCAATCAAAATTTGGCTTCTTAACAGTTCGTCCTGTGTTATATAAAACGGGCCCTAGTGAAGGAGAGAAGCCTTGCTTGGCTGGGAAACTAGGGAGCCGATGCAGAAATGTATTTTCCCAGTACCTTTTTTTAGGTTACTTTTTATGTGATTGGATATCAAGTTTATTCTTTCAGCTAATGAACATTTTATTTTTAAATTCCGAAATCAATAAGCTATTTATTTCAGTTACTGTCTCTAACTGGTAGTATAATTTTACATAGGATTATCTTTCTTTTTTCTCTGAGAGTGGTTAGCTTGTAACACTGTAATTCATGGTAAGAATGATTTATATTTAAAATGCTTTAATTAAACTAAGATTTGGAAGAGCAAATGGGAACATTTACATTTGACACATACAGTAGTTGTAAAACGTACATTTGAAGGCAGTTGTCGGTAAATTAACTTAGGATAATTAATTGGGGTATTTACATACTAATATTACCTAATTAACACTCAGCAAGGTGATTAATTTACAGTTAGCTGTTGGCCAAGAAACTTGGATCATGAAAACAGGCAGCTGCTTTCTGTTAATTGCATCTTTCTTGGACACTTTTTGGGGGGGGGGGTGCAGGGAATATTCATAATATTGTAGGCAATTATGAGATCAGAGAAGACACCTGGTTTGTTGGAAATAATACTCTTTATGCTACAGTACAGACACCACAAAGATTAGCATTCGACTGAATGTTGGTGTTCAGAGGGTGTATTGTACAAAACACACAATCTGGTAAATTATCCATCAAATATGTCTGCACTTAGTTCATGACAGATATTCAACTCTGAGCATATTTCTTTTAAATCATGTCTTACAAGGGGCTTACCCAGTGTCATGTTTGCATGTAAGGATCAGATTGGAACGTTGGGCAGAGCTTCTGAACTAAACAAGACGGGCCCGAGCTTTGGTCTCAGTGCATGCATGCTAACAGACCAGGCAATAGCCACCATTTCACACTCTAGTGTGGCCCCTGACTTAGAAGGAGTGCTGTTCTGTAACTTAGAAGAGAGCTTACTCCTGTCTTTCCAGGGGACAATGCATTTTTTCAATATGAAACCCAAAAAAGTGGGTAGAGAAATTCCACTAAAAACAAAGCTCTGTGTAGCCTACCTAGCTCTGTGTGTGCTGTTCGCCCATTTCTGCACAGCACACCAGGTGTTTGGGACCTGACCTTGCCCTTTCTCTTTCTTACACCTCGACACTTCATGCTCTTCAGCATGCTGTCACGCATGCCGTTGAGGCTGGCCTTTGCAACGTAGGTTAAATGTATGCCAAGGCAAATGTATGGCAGTGGGAAAGGAGAGACGGAGGACAGAAAGATACTATGCACTGCTTTGCCCCAGAGACAGCACTTCTGCTAACCTCACATGCCTGCTGTGAATTCCTTAGCTGACTGCTATGCTGCTCCCACCTCCATAATTTCACCAGCCGCAAAATGTCTAGAGCACTAAGGCTTTTCCATAGTGTTTGGCAATAGCCGAACTTCACGTCTGCAATAGCAAGGAGCAAGTCCTGCCTGTCCCTGACACGTAAGTCCTTTCTGTGCCCCCCTAACTCTCAGCCAAGCATAAATATTTTCCTCGGAATTCTTCTCATAAAATATTTCCCAGCGGTTGCTAAGGCAGACACTGCATCTTCACTGTAAGCTTCTTTGATACAGAGATCCATGTGACTGAATGTTTGCATAATGTTGCCTTCAGAAATCATAACCATGAGCTAAGGTCTACACGGTTTTATATGTCTAAAGTCATTAGAACAGAGTTTGGCTTGGCATTAGAAGAGAGACTGCTCAAGGGCTGGAGTGTGATAGTCAGAGCTGTGCCTGGCATGCTGTCCAATTTTCTATTTAAAATATGAGTCTCATTACTTAAAATTAAGTGAAAATTCTGAAATTAGCAAGGGCAATGAAGGATAATTCGTAGCAACTCAGCATTCATGTGTCTCATTAGTTGCAAAATAGGCATGGGGATTGGCAAATAAGAATACTGAATGCAGTGACAATAACATCAGCACAGCTGAAGTCAGCAGAGTTAGAAAGGCAGAAATCCTCATCTGGGGTCAGGGAGAGGAGAATTTCTAAAGTGTTTTGTTGTTTTACATATTTAATGTGCAGTCATACTCTGAAATGTCCATTGTTTCTCCCTGACTCCAAAGGAAATTTGCTGAACATACAAGTCCTGAGGTTTTTTTTTTCTACTGGCTCTACAGACTCAAACTGTTATTTCAAACTAAAGTCAGGTTCTGGATCTTTGCTTCCTATAGCATTATTAAACCATTTGTGAACAATATTGAATGCACTTTGTTTGTAAGCACATCCATGGGCCGACTTAGTTCCGCAATGGTCAGCAGTTGGTATTTTTCATAGTGGGTACACCCGTTAGCAAGTGACTCTACTGAAATGCATCAAAGTGGTTTAGGATCTTCAGCTACTTTAAATTGTCCACCTACAGCCTGTCTTTGGGGGCAAGTAAATCTTCCTCTGCAGTGCATGGAACAGGAGCAGAGTCACATGAAACTTCATAAGCCTACCACTTACTAACTACAGCGGGGAAGGATGAAAAGGCCTCTCTACTTTCTGGAAATTCCAGAAATACTGCCAGGGAGGGAAACCTTAGATTGATGGATTCTATGTGCTTACAACTAGGGATGCATTAGTATACATGGTTAAACAATTAACTGATGAGCCTGAGCTCACTGGTTAACCTTTGCGGTTACACACAAGTGCCCCTACCGCTGCACTGGTGCTTGTGGGGAACTGGTTCCTGGGGAACTGCCTACCCCCTGTCTCCGACTGCCGCCTCTGTGTGGGTACGTCTACACTGCAAAGTAAATTCGAAATAACAGCCGTTATTTCAAATCAACTTTAATAGCATCTATACATGCAACCACTATTATGAAATTAATTTGAAATAGCGGAGCACTTAATTCGAATTTGGTAAACCTCATTCTACGAGGAGTAACACCAAATTCGAAATAGCTATTTCGAATTAAGTGCTGTGTAGAAATAGGGGGCCTCCAGCCCTTCCTAGGGAGCCCTGGTGGCCACTCTGGGCACAACCAGGAAAACTTACTCTCCTCTCCCCCAGCCCCAGAGCCATTAAAGGGGTAGACCCTGGCCACAGTGCCTGTGCCAGCTCCAAGCCTGCCAGCCCAGAGCCAGCAGTGGCCACCGGGGCCCCTGACCCAATGGCCCGAAAACATGAGCCAGCAAGCCACTGGCAGCCAGCCCTCCACCGCTCCCCAGGAGCAGTCTGCCAGCTCCCAGGAGCCTGACAGGGGCTGGAGAAGGTGGGCGCCTTCCTGGTCCAGGGTGAAGATCATGGACCTTATTCAAGTTTGGGGGGGATGCCCCCAATGTCCATGATCTTTGCAGTAGATGGAGGAATGCGGCCGTCTATGACACAATAACTGCCATCATGGCCACCAAAGGCCACATGCGAACCCAGAAGCAGGTTAGCATGAAAGTCAAGTTGGTCCAGTGAGACCCCCCAACCTGGAACCCTGAGCTTCCCCTCCCCCTTCTTCCCTTTGTTTCCCCCTCCCAGCTCCCTCCTCCCAAGTTTCCCCCTCCCCTCTTCCACGTTCTCTCTTGCCCTCTCCCACCTCCTTTTCCCAGTCTCCCCAGAGATTCACCCACCCCCAGTTTTGTTCAATAAACCCAGTTTCTATTTTTGAACATACGTGTCTTTTATTTGACATCAGGAAGGGGAGCTAGGGAGGGGTAAGTGGAAGGATGTGAGGAAGAAATGGGGCATGAGCCCCCGGTGGGGAGGACCAGGGAGACTCTGAGGGCTCCTCAGGGTGGACACTCTCCTGCAGGACCTCCTGGATCCTGACATCTCCCTGATAGACCCCCCCCCCCAGATGGCAGCCTGCAGCAAGTGCAGCCAGGATGATGGCAACAACCCCACGAGAAGCACCAGTGTTCCCAGGGGGAGCTCTGGCTCTATGTGACTGAGTGCTGTGGTGTCCCAAGTTCGGGCACTCAGGGCACTCCAAGACAGGACTGCTTTGCTGTCCCTCATCAAGGTAGACAAGCAAGCGGGGAACCCTGAGAACTGTCTGTCCGGGGTGGGGGTCGGGTCCCTTTAAGCACGGAGCTCAGTTAGAGCAGCAGCCCCGCACACTAAGTCCTAACCTGATGCCCTGCCGGCACTGGTTCCGGCCAGCCTTAACTTCGGTTCAGGGTCCACTCAGTCTGGACATGCTATTTTGAAATAACAAAATGCTATTTTGAAATAGTTTTTGTATATAGATGCATTATTTCGAATTAGCTTAATTCGAATTAACTATTTCGAATTAAGTTAATTCAAAATAGCGTTGTAGTGTAGACATACCCTATCAGGTACAGAGGCAGCAGTGGAGGAGAGGGGGCAGGCAGGAACCAGTGCTTGTAGGAATCGACCTTTTAAGCCAGGCTGTACTGCTTCCTGTGGAGTCACCTGTCCCTCCCCCCCTGCTGCTGCCTCTGTATCAAAGGCAGCATTTTGGGGAGGCAGGCAGAAGCCTGTGTTTGCAGGGTGCCAGTTTTTAAGATGGCTTCCTGGGAGCACTGGTTCCTGTAGAGCTTCCTCCTCCTTCCTTCGTGCTGCTGCCTCTATTTAAGAGGAACTGCCACCCATGCGTGTAAATGTGTAATGCTGAAAAATTCAGCAGTTACCTGTTGACATAAGAAACCACTTTTTAACATCCATACTGACAACTGAATTCTTCTTCCTGTGGATTCCAGGCAGACCCAAGTCATTCCTTCTGGATTCCATGTATCCTTTTCCTCCAGAAGTGCAACTGACTCAGATGATTTGTTAACATTGTTGCCACCTTGGCTGGTCATCTCTTCCTTGTTCATGGGGTATGAAAATCAGTATTCGCTCTAGTGGCAAATTGTAGCAGGAGTTTATCACCTTTGCCAGGGAAGCACCTTTCTATCATGTGTTAACAGCTGTCCAGCTCCATGCTCCTAACAGTCATAGAATTCAAGGGGATCCTCATATTTATACTAGCTCAGAGGGCGGGCGGAGGAAAGGTTTCAGTGATGTTATATACCTGCTTCCCACTTATTTGCTCCTCTGCATTCTGTACAGCAGAAAACAGGGTCTGTCCCCTGATATCTGGTACCAGACTACTGCTGCAAGTAAACAATGTGCTGATATATTTGTTCTCCATAATTTGTCAGTTTCGAATATATTTGATCATACTTTATATTCATGGTTACAATACTCCAGTGTGATATTTGTTCTCTAATTCATACTATATCGTGTCTTACAATTTAATTAAAAATATTGATTACCTGCATTCATCAATATTTCTGGCATGTGAAATGATCCTCTTAATTTATGTCAATTACTCAACCACGAAGGCCCTTTAGTGTAGGTTCTGAAATCTAGTCATGATTTTCAAGAGCGTGCAAATGAGAAAGTTGCTATTATAATTTATTCTGTGAAATATGGAGGTGGAAAGTGTAGTTTGAGAGTATACAGGATAATACTGAAGTTAAAACTATTCAATATTAATTGTATAACAACTTCTGCAACATAAATAAACCTAGTACAGGTTGTACCACCCTTAATCAGGACTCTCTGGTTTGGCAACATCCTACCATGGATGTTCCTGGACCACAGAGCCCAGGTATGGAGAGGTCAGGCTGCTAGGGAGAAGTGGCAGGGGGTGGCGAGTCAGCTGACGTCACTGGCGTGCCATGCAAAATGGCCGCCGGGAACCCGGAAGTGGGGGAAACCACCCAAGGGGAGGATAAAAGGGACCGGATGGGCCAGCGAGATGGGGGAAGGGAGCAGGAGAGGAACGGAGGGGTAGGTACCGGGCTTGGGGAGGAACCAGTGGGCTGGGAGCCCGAGCGGCTCACCCCCGGGTGGAGTGGGGAGAGTTGAGCTCACCGCCGGCGAGGTCGTGAGGCCCAGGGAGGGTCGCGGAGCCCGTGAGCAGGCAAGTTTAGGGGCAAGCCCCCACCTGCTTCCACTGGGAGTTACCACTCCTAGTGTTAGGGCCCTGGGCCGGGGTTCGGGAGCGAGGGAGGGCCCGGACCCCACCCCGCCGGCAGCAGCTGGTGCATTAAACCCAAAGCCTTCCTTGTTTTGGCGTTTCCGTTTGTTGGCTATACGGTCGGGACCAGCGGGTGGACCATGACACAATCATTTTGCAGAGTTCTTGATCATTGCATATCACTTCAGGACACCTGCCGGGGCAACGACTATGGGTTTGATCCTGCACAGCTCATGTCAATGTGAGATTTTCCATTGACTTGAGCAGGAGCGGGATTAATCCCAACGTTACTGTAAAGCTAATTAAGTTCTCATTTCCAGTCATTATCTACTATATGGATGTTGTACATTAGCAATTCAAATATGATTCTGGACACTGATTATCCAAAGCTGATTGCATGGATGGGCCTTTTGAGTATTCTAACAGTCATGCAAGAACTCATGAGGGTTCACTGCTGGGATGGACATCACTTAAATAAAACACAGTTTTATTTGTTTTATTCTCCAAATGAAACACAAAACCCTGTATCCATTAAGCTAGACTGAGAGGTGCTTTGGTAGAATGTGGGCAAGATAAATCCTATGCAAGAGCCTATCCAAGTTCATGGATTTTAAGAAATCATTGTAATTATCTAGTCCAATCCAGGGATGTTAAAATTAGATTAATCAACTAATTGAATAATCGATGGAATTTCCATCAACTATTTGATTAATCTGTAAGGGCGCTTCTGCTTTGAAATGTAGCAAGAGCCTGTGTGGCTGTTGCTTCATTTCAAAGTCAGAAGTGCCGTGTGGCGTTCCTCCTTTGAAATGTACAAGAGCCTGAGTAGGGGATCTCATGCATTTCAAAGATTGAAATGCCGTGTGGAGCCCAGGACCAGCGGCTTTCGAGCTGGCTCCCCCCAGCACCCTCCTCTTCCCCACCTTGCTGTCTCTTTGTTATAGAGGCAGCAAGGGTGGGAAGCGACTAGTTAATTAGTTGCTTACGTCCCTGTTCTGATCTCCTGTATATGACAAACCAAAAACTTTCACTCTATAATTCCTCCACAAAGCCCCACTGGTTACACTTGAGCTAGATGGTTTTTTTTAAAGAAAAATATTCAATAGAGATTTAAAAACATTGAATGATGGAAATTCCACCACAACCCTAGACTACATTGTTCCTCTGGTTAAAAATGGGCATTTGATCTCCTGCCTGAGTTTGTCTAGCCTCAGTTTTCTACCACTGGATCTTGTTATAATCTTGTCTGCTAGATTAAAGTAGCGTCTACTATCAGAAATCTCTTCCCTGTCCAGATACTGTGCACCCTGAGCAAGTCAGCTCATAATCTTCCCTTAGATAAGCTAAATAGTCTGACTTTTTCTTAAGTCTCTCATTGTAAATCAGGTTTTCCACATTTCAGGTAATTCATGCAGCACTTTTCACTATCCAGTTTTTAAGCATCATCTTCTGAAGTGTGAACCCGCAACAGGGCAGGGTATTATGGTAATCGACTCACTACTACCATGCATACATGTATGAGTATGGAACTACCACTTGGGTTATTCCCCTGCATATGCATTAGACTCTTAGCAACAACATAACAGAGGGAATCCATGTTTGGGTAATTAGCCACAAGGACCCCTTTCCTAATTCCTTTTCAGAGTCCCTGCTTTAGGATACAGTCCCCCTTATCGTAAATGTGCCCTTTTCACAGGGACCTTCCATCATCACTGGCGTGCCTTCTGGTTGTGTCAGCATTAGCTCAGCCAACCTGAGTCTCTCGTCTCACAGTTCTCAGCCTGCCATTTTGGTCTCTCACTCTGTGGCCCCTTTCCTGTTCCACAGCAGCTGCTACAACTGGTCTTTGTGCTTTGGCTCAACAGTTAAATCGCAGTAGCCCACCACTTCTGGGATACGATCAAAGTCTCCTAGGCCATCCCAAGAAGTCCTTGAAAGGCTGAACCACTCCCTCAGTGACTAGAACAAATAGACCCAGTCTTCCAATTCACCGCCCAGATTGTAACACTCATTCATGTCTACATGCATCTGACGAAGTGGGTCTTTGCCCACAAAAGCTTATGCTCCAATACATCTGTTAGTCTATAAGGTGCCACAGGACTTCTCGTTATTAACACTCATTCAGTGGCTGTGAGGGGAACCAGGCCCCTTCCCTGCTCTGTGTTCCAATGCAGGGGGCTGTATCCATCAGCTAAACATGGTGGACATGAGTCCCTATTTGCAACTACCTTTTATTTCTCAGTCCTTGCACTTGGGGTAAGATAGGAGAGAAAGGTGAACATGGTGCAACATCTTCTGGCACACTGTGCTGCTTAGTCTGAGCAAGTACATTGTGTTTGGTTGGAGCAATATGAAATGAGAGACATTGTCTATTGCCTATAGGATTTTCTACAACACTCATTGCTGCAGGAATTGATCATTTCACCCACCTACTGAATGAATCCTTTATGCCCTTTTTAAGTAGGGAAATATTAATATCCGCATGTTATAGGTGGGGAGAGAGAGGCACAGAGGCATTGCATGACTTGCTCACACAATAAGTCTTACTGGCAGTCTAGGAGCAGCCCGCATCAGTAATAGCTACAGGCATTTTCTCAGGCGTGATGTGCCAATAATTGTAATGGTCAAAAACTCTTGGATTTTCTTTACATGTTGCAAAAGTTTCCCACCTGTTCTGACAGACAGTGTGGAGGAAGAATAGGGTGGTCCTACACACAAGTTACCCTGTATCAGAAAGGCCAGAACATAAGGGCAATGTGAAAAATGTCTCATGTATTCTCTTACAGCTTCATACTGATATTCCTTTGCAGCCTCTATCTCACTGTTCTTTAGTATATCTTTTTTTTTAAATCCCAAGGGGAATTTTACTCCGTCAGTGTCATTTTCACATCAGAATGCCTGAGAGGTTTCCCTTCTAGCCTTGAACGACATCCACATGACAAAAACAGAAACAGTTTGGCATGATTTTAAAAAAAGTTGGAGGGAGAGTTTTGATAGCCAGTGTTTAAAAATTGACATAGCTATGCTAGGGATTTGCTTTAAATGTTTTTACTGGTGCCAGTGCATGCACAGAGTGACTAACTATGCCTGACAGTTTTAGTTTTATAGCAGTTATTGCTTTGACAGGTCCTGACTTTCTGCCAACTCACTTTTGCCCCATTGGCTTCCTGAATACTCTTTCTTCCCCAGTGAAGTTTATTTCCCTCCTTCCCTCCCTCCCTCCTTTGGTTTCTCTAGAATTCTTCACTCCATCACTCCTTGTCCTCACCTGCCCTCTAGGTTCCTATGCCATCTCTGCTGTTGAATCACCAACACACACACATCTTCTCAGTGTACTCTGGACTGCAGACTTCTTTCAAAAGAAGCTTTTCTGGAACAGATCTTCGAAAAAAACTTCTTGTGAAAGAGAGCATCCATACTGCCAAAGCACATCAAAAAACCAATCTCTTTTATCAAAAGATAGTGTCCACACTGAATGGATGCTACCTTGCATTTCAGCTGTGATTACTGTGGATAGAGTGGCCACCGGGGCACCTGTGCTTTTTCCTGGAGTCCTCTTCTTTCAAAAAGACTCCCTCTTCCACATCCACATATGCCTTTTTCCAAAAGAGCTCTTTCGGAAAGGCATTTTTCCTCATGAAATGAGGTTTACCAATGTCAGAAAACCCCCTGTAATCTTTCGAAAGAACGCAATAGCAGTGTAGACTTAAGTGAAGTTTTTTCGGAAAAACAGCCTTTTTCCCAAAAAAACTCTGCAGTCTAGATGCACCCTCAGAAAGCAAGAGAGACATTCATCATGCATCCCTGCTTTCTTGCTTTGTTCATTTTTTAAAGAAAACCCCCTTCTTGATGTTCCCCCACTATAGAAAGGATGTGCATGCACTGGAGAGGATCCAGTGGAGAGCAACCAAAATGATGAGGGGGCTGGAGCGCATGACCTATGAGGAGTGGCTGAGGGATTTGGGTTTGTTTAGTCTGCAGAAAAGAAGAGTGAGGGGGGATTTGATAGCAGCCTTCAACTTCCTGAAGGAAGGTTCCAAAGAGGATGGAGAGAGGCTGTTCTCAGTAGTGACAGATGGCAGAACAAGGAGCAATGGGCTCAAGTTACAGTAGGGAAGGTCTAGGTTGAATATTAGGAAAAACTATTTCCCTAGGAGGGTGGTGAAGCACTGGAATGGGTTACCTAGGGAGGGGGTGGAAACTCTATCCCTAGAGGTTTTTAAGTCTCAGCTCGACAAAGCCCTGGCTGGGTTGATTTAGTTGGGGTTGGTCCTGCTTTGGGCAGGGGGCTGGACTTGATGACTCCTGAGGTCTCTTCCGGCTCTATGATTCTGTGATTGATTTCAGTGAGTGTTGCAGCTGTCCAGTAAAGTGTCTTTCAAGATCAAACCAAAAGGCACCGTTAATTACCTCTTCCCCAGCCAAGAGGAAGTGACTTGCGCCACAAAGGTAGGTTTACATTGAAACCTAGTAGTGAGCAGAAGTTGTAAGCCTCTGAACAGCGCAGCCTTACCCTTTTATGCCTGATGGCATCAGTCTGCAGAACAGGCAGCATTGCATCTATTTGTGCCAAGAAATATGCTTTCAGAAGAAGAGAACGGAATAATTAGAGATCAGATGGAGGTGTCTGCTAGTTCATCTGCCTGGACTGTTCCTTACCTACCATGAGTTTGACTCTTGCTGTAAATATTCATGATTAGTTGCTCTGTTGGGGACTGAATGGCTTGTGGGTGTTGGTAAAGGGCTCTAGAGCCTTTCATCCCAAAGCCACCCGTTCACACGGACTATCACTGAAAATTACTCCTCAAACCCATACAATGCAGTGTTAGTGTCACTCCAATTCATGGCAGGCAGGTGTGCTCTGTACATAAATACCCCTTTTTTCTAGTTGCTCTCTTGAGACTGCCAGAGAGAAGCTGAGCTGGTGTGGGAAATGAATTGCACTCTCAATGTGGGTTATGCTGCCAGGTCAAGGTTGGTGACATATGGGGAAGATTGCACTGCTACTGCTTGTGCTGTAGCTATGTGGTGAAAGACTAACCCTTAGCCTCCACCACTGTCAGTATGTCATGAGCACTGACTTGACTGTAAAAACAAATGGTTGCTATGCAACTTGCCTGCATGTTTAAATGAGTACAAATGTGGTATCTGTTCACTTTTGCCCTGGAATCACCATACAGATCATTATTTCATAAAGGCAGCATTTGCAAGCAGCTGAATGAATATTACAATTTCTTTGTTTTTTGTACATGTCCATGAATAGTCCATTTTAAAGGCATGTATATAAATCGAAAGTAGAATAATAACAAAAGCAAGGGACCCTGAACAGAACACATATACTGAGCTAAATTCACAACTGACGTAATTCCATACCAGTTTAGTGGCACTTAGAAGTGAATTTATAGATTCAAATATGCATCATTTTAAATTGCATGGGCTGTGTGCACAATAACTTATCAGAGTTTTAGAGAGTCTTATTAACTTGACAATGGTCTTAGATAATTTAAAAATGAATGTACTAGTTCCCAGGTAATTTGTAAGTCAGGGCTACTCAACACGTAGCCCATGGGCCGTATGCGGCCCGTGGTGCAGTTTGGGTTTAGTAGGGCTCAGCACTTGGCCTACGGGTGGGATCTTTTGAACATGGCCTTCACTGGGAACATGCTCCACAACAGCAAGGTATCTCCCAGGAGGATGAGCACTGAAAGACGCAAGCGGACAGGCTGGCTGGAACAGATGGATACAGGGTGTCAGCATTTCTAGCCCCCTGGGAGGAAGTGCCAGGAGCGCCGGGGCATTGTATCTAAGAAGATATTTGCATATATTTGCATATATATTTGCATGTTTATACAACCTCACTTAAGTTGCAGCTCTCAGCATATGCTGTGAGTATCATTGTGGCCCCCGGAGCTTCCAAAGTTGAATAGCCCTGTTGTAATGGAAGGATGGTGAATATAGAAGATGCTGAGTGAACTTTAACTATCTGGCAACACATTTTTTAAAGGAGACAATTGAATATTGAACTGGAAAAAAATCATTTTGAGAATTTTCATTACTAAATTGAGCTCTGCAATATTTATGCTATGCAATAATCTCAAATCCCCCATATGGCATTAAGAATAATTATATGGGCTACTACTTATGGCATACTAAAAAGTCTTCAAATCACAAGCTACAGACATTCATAAACAGATGCTTGAGGTACATCCTCTACATCAAATGGCAAGACTTTGTCACAAATGAGGAACTTTGGAACAGAGCAGGACAAGAACCACTTGACGTTCAAATCAAGAGAAGAAAGTGGGGATGGCTAGACCACAGTCTCAGAAAACCATCATCCAGTATAGTCTGTCAAGCTCTCACATGGAACTCGCAAGGAAAATGCAAAAGAGGAAGACCTGGGACAATGTGGAGAAGATCTACTGAGATTGAAGGACAACAACTGGGATACTCCTGGAGTCAGCTAGAAGTTTTGTCTCAAGACAGTGTGAAGTGGAGGAGACTTGTGGATGACCTATCCTCCACTTGGGCCATGTCCAGTAGCCTTTTCCCGAAAAAACTTCCCCTGCGTCCAGACTCAAGCCGCGTTCTTTCGAAATTATTTTGAAAGAACGTGGCTTTTCTTTCGATGGCGGTAAACCTCGTTTCACGAGGAAGAACGCCTTCCTTCGAAAGTTCCTCTTTCGAAAGAAGGCGTTCTTCAATGTAAAGAGGCCGTCTTCGAAAGAGATCATCCAGACTCGCTGGGTGCTCTCTTTCGAAAAAGCGGATTTCTCTTTCGAAAGATCCGCCTGCAGTCTAGACGCGATCTTTTGAAAGAGCCTCTTTCGAAAGAAGCCTGCAGTCTAGACATAGCCTTGGAGTGCAAGGGTTTAAGAAGAAGAAGAAGACTTATGGCAAAACCATGAAACTAATGCCAGATCTACACTAGGAGGTTAGGTTGAATATAGCTGCATAAGGTAGTTTTTTCTAAACAGTGAATCCACATTACCATGCCCATTCCATTGACAGTAAGGGCCGCTAAAATCACTGTTGGTACTCCTGCTTTTCAGTGCGCTGCTTTGTTCCTCCAGCCGGGGGAGGGGCCGGGGAGCCCTTCCCAGGTTGCTGGGCCATGTAGGCAATTTTGAGAAGGGAGTGCCTTCCCTTGCCTAAGTTACACACTGCCCATGGTGATTTGGAGAAGACCGAGATCTCGCATGGAAACCTGGCTGAAGGGGTGCCTCAGGCTGGCCTCCTTTCCCCCCTGTGAGTGAGGCTGGCCCATGCCCCCCCATCATCTGCCCTTGGCAGGCCTGAGGCTCCCCATGCCATTTCACTGGTGCCAGCTGGGGGACCCTCCTCTTTCCACCCCACCCACGGGTCTGCTCCAAGACCTTCCTGTGCCAGGCTGTCCCAACCTGAGCTGCTCTCTTGGGCCTTACCTTCATTGCTTCTCTCCCCGTTTTCTGTTCCTCTGCACCCCACTCAGGGCCTCACCTCTCTTTCAGGGCAAAACTGGGCATTTTTTTCCTTTTCTCTTGCCAAAAAGTGCCCGTTTTTTCCAAAAAGTTGGGATAAGTATAGACAGGATCTAAAGAAGGGACTGGCCTGGCCAAATCGGGATGTATGATTACCCTGAAAAAGGATACAAATAACACAAAAAATTACTCTACGTTTTAACAGCTGAAAGGAATATGCTGCGTTGCAGCACAGTGTAATCTTAGTTAAAGTTAGTGGCCTGAGGGCCGAGTGTGGAATGGAGGCCACGCCTTGCCAGGAGCGCAGGGAGTCTGGCCAGGGTCCAGCCTGCTGGCACCTGGATGACGGACTCCAGCAGGTGCAAGTGCATGGCACGTGGGAGGCGCAAGGCTGGAGTGGGGCAGTGTGTGGAGCAGCAGGGACACGGCCATGGCAGCAGCAGGTCTGCCATGGGCAAGATGGCAGCCAGGTCTGCTTTTGCCCCCTTCATTGCTTTCAGGCTCCCCGTCCCAGGCCTGGCTTCCCAGTGCTCCATTGGCCGGCTTCTGGCCCTTGGAGTAGTGGGAAACGCCTGCAGGCAGTGCGCCGGTGCGCTGCTTTGTTCCTCCAGCCGGGGGAGGGGCCGGGGAGTGCGCACACATGTGCAGAGCTGTTCATGGCTCGAGCTTTTCCCCTGATTGCACTGCGAGGCTCAGGGCTTCCTCCACTCCCCCGCCCCCGCACACCACTGAAAATCATCTTGCGTGCCGGACATTGCCGACCCCTGGATTAGGTGCAGACCAGCCCTTAAGGGGATTTAAAGTTGATTTTAATTACGCCCACTCCCCCAAAAGGCATCTTTATTAGGGATTTTAAAATGGTTAACTGGTTAAATGATAGTGCTTAACTGGTTAACTGTTTTAACCCATGTCCACCTCCCAGTCTGCTAGCCTGACTGGGGCTGCTCTAGACTGGTGCAGTTGGCTGCCACTGGAGTTAACTGGCAAAGGCAGGTTAATTGGTAGCAGAGTCTTACTGATATGCTTACTGGTTAACCAATTAACATCCCTATCATTTACACGGCCAGAGTCATAGAATCCTAGAATCCTAGAGCTGGAAGAGACCTCAGGAGTCATCGAGTCCAGCCCTCTGCCCACAGCAGGACCAACCCAACTAGAGTGGTGAAAAAGGCTTCAGTCTGGCAGAAAAATGAGTCCTCCTCCATCTCATCTCAGTGATGCTGATGCAAACTTGGGATAAATTCATTGGGCTAGGTCCTGGTCTAGCGAATCTGAACTATGCCTCTTATCAGACTGAATGAGGCTAAAAGCTCTGCCTGCATCATTCTAACCCCATGGCCACTGGAAAAAAGGCTGCTCCTCTGGTATACATTAGAGCAGCTGGAAGGCTCCTTCCCTGCTCAGATCCCAGTGGAGTAATGGCAGTGGACTGAAGCAAAGCAACAGCAGCTTGGCCAGGAATGTGGCCACGGAGGTTAATGGAGTGACCCCCCATTTATGTTGGTATAACAGGTATCAGTATCTGGCCCATAGTTTCCCATTCCCCCTTCCACTGCGTCTTGATGCTTTGTTTTCCATTTAGGGGCTGTTTTGTTTTTCCTTTGATTTATTTTGGCTCTTCAGTGATAGATTTCAATGTTTATCCTGTCATTTGGGGGAAAAACAGAGTATTGAAAACAGCATGAATCTGTTTATAAATAGGCGAGTGAGCGTAATTTCTTGCCAATGGAAACATTTTTGTTGAAGATGTTTAAAGTGCTCTTTACTCCTTGTAGAACGAGGTTTACAGGGATGGCGAAAGAGCATGTCTGCATATCTAAATTTGTTTTGAAAAAGTGGACACGTTCCTTGGATGTGATGTTGCTTCTTTGCCCAGAAAACGCAGGAACTACTGAGGCAAAGCCACGTGCATCTGAAAAGAAAACCATTTTACAGTCATCCCACATTAAGAGCTACGTACAGCTCCCAATTGGAATGTTCATTTATTGCAGGAAGGGTCCTTTTACAGCCCTTTCCTCTCTCCCTCACCTCAGTAACAAGCTATGGAGATGTAGAAATCCAGTTGTGTTCCTATCAGAAACATCCCTCCTCTATGTCAATGTGTAGTAAAGGAAACATTCAAGCATTTCTAGTGGCAGGTGAGCAGCTAGGATATTTGATTTCTGGAGGCCAAATCCTGGAGCAATTATTCATTCAAGCTGTGTGGGTATCCTGACTAAGGGTTGAATACAAGCCATTTAAAACATGCAGAGGGCCCGAGCACACTGGTTTACATATATGGCTGAAAATGCATTCTCTGCTGAGAATTATTAAAATAAGGAAAACACAAAGCAAGATATTACACGCTGGCTCAGGGCATACAAGCAAAACACTCTCTCATGTCTGGCTCAGGATAAGCGTTTGCCACTTACTGACAAATGGAGTTCTGCCTTTACACCAGTGCTGTGTCTACATTGGCACCCTTTTCCGGAAAAGGGATGCTAATGAGACCAGTCAGAATTGCAAATGCCGGAGAAGCTTTGCCGGAGAAAAGTTCCAGTCTAGACGGGATCTTTCAGAAAATAAAGCCTTTTCTGGAAGATCCCTTATTCCTGAATTTAAGAGGAATAAGGGATCTTCAGGAAAAAGCTTTATTTTCTGAAAGATCCCATCTAGACTGGCGCTTTCTCCGGCAAAGCCCCGAGCCGGAAAAAGCGGCAGCCATGTTCATGCAAATACTGCGGGGGATATTTAAATCCCCCGCGGCATTTGCAATTCCGACTGGTCTTATTAGCATCCCTTTTCCGGAAAAGGGTGCCAATGTAGACACAGCCCAAGGGTATGTCTAGACTACATGGCTCTGTCGACAGAGCCATGTAAACTAGTTTACCCAACATAGTCAATGAAGCTGGGATTTAAATAATCCCCACTTCATTAAAATAAAAATGGCCACCATGCTATGCTGACAATCAGCTGATCCGGCACAGCGGGGCAGTCTAGATGCAGATCCGTCGACAAGGGAAGCTTTTGTTGACCGCTCCTGTAAACCTCATTTCACGAGGCATAAGGGATCGGTCGACAAAGGCTTCCCTTGTTGACCGATCCATGTCTAGACTCCCGCACTGTGCTGGATCAGCTGATTGTTGGCATAGCGGGGAGGCCATTTTTACTTTAACGAAGCAGGGATTATTTAAATCCCCGCTTCATTGACTATGTTGGGTAAACTAGTCTACATTCAACAGAGCCATGTAGTCTAGACATACCCCCAGTGGTAAAAACTTGCGTGCTTACTGCAGATCTGATCTTCTCTGATAACTGTGCTTCGTATATGTACATGCAGCCACGTCTGATTACAAAGCCACAAGATACCCGTGGGAAAGTGAAGGGTATGAATGGTCAGAGCAAGAGATGTAGGATTGGTTGAAGCATATAACAAATTGATGATTTCTGCTCCAAAGGGCTTAGAAGCTAAGAGATAAATTGTGTATACCACAAATGGAGGGACCACAAAAGGAGAGTGGGACAGAACCACCAAACGCTGTCTGTTAGCGTGCCAACATAGGGGTGTTTTCATCTACAAGCAAGGAAATGTAGTCAGCATTCTTGTGACAGAATTAGGAAAGCTCTAAAACAGAAAGCAAGAAATCCAGGGTTTTTTCTGGATCACAGCAAGTGTCCAAAGCTGAACGAGCTGCTTCTGCTGCTATCTCTACTATAGAGGAGGCTCTGGGAATCAATGTACAGTAATTGAGAGAGAGACTGACTTTTCAACCACAGAACTTCAAAACCAATTATTGTTTTGATAACCACTACAGGTCTCTTGGTTATACAAGCCTTCCAGGTTGTATCCGATCGTGCTGGATTGCAGAGTTTAAGTTGTCTTTGATCAACAAAGAGGAGAATTCCCCACACAGTAAACTGCTGTTCTTACTTGGCCCTGTGGCACTCAACTACCTTCTGCTTTCATTCACTGGATAAGTCTTGTTAAATGTGAACAACTTCCCAGCCTTTTTCTCTTTTTGTGATATTCCTGTACCACTCCCTATCCCTCACTGCCCGTACAACACATTACTTAACTGGAAGGGAGTGAGAAGAGCTGTTCTAGCCTGTGCACTATGACAAATGAGGTCAGTAACATACAAATAGGGGGGTTAGGCATTTGAGTCGCTTGAAACTTTGGTGATAACTAGTCCTACTTAAACAGGAGATCATCTATCTTCCGTTCTAACTGTGCACCACCATTGCAGTTGGGGATGGAATTTTTGGTGTGGGTAGATGTACAAGCATTATTTTTAATCAAGCCAGCATGCTAAAAATAGCAGGGTGGCCTGAGAGATGGGGATTGGTAGCTTATGTTTACCTAAGTTCTCAGGTGGGATTGTATTCGGGTGGCTGGCCTATGCCATCATCACAGCTATACTGCTTTTGTTAGCACCTTAGCTTTATCAGAACTAGCTCCAGTACATCTCATTTTCAACAAGAACTTACATATTTAGACCACTTATGGACCACTTTCACTTTTAGAATCTGATAGAAAGTTAATGTTTAAATTGGGCTTTTAAAATTAGAACAGCTTTTATATATTGAAGGTTATTTCTTTAATGTAACTCTGATGGTGCTCAGTCTAATGTATTGCAAATGCTCTTAATGGAGTTGAAAAGATTAAAATAAAAGGAATCAACAATTTGATGTGTTGGGTACGAACATACAAATAAGGATTTTGACGTGATAAAAACCAACATACAAAAGGAGGAATCCTCAGCTAACTGCACTGAGCTCATAATGTAGAAAATGATCGTCCATAGTCCAGTATTGCCAGAATTCATTTGGGATTTTGGGAGGCTTACTGAGGTTGTCTTGGATATGTTCCATCACCTCAAATTCCCTTGTTTCTAAGCCCCATTCCAGGAAATTCAAAGCCACAATTTGCTAAAGACTGATTTTACCCAGAGTGGATCTGCCAAGGAGACACTAATCTCTGTTTTTTGAGTGCTTGCTCATGACCATTCATCATAGGGTGTATGCCTGCCACATGCACCAGTGCCAGAAGTTTTCCCCTCAGCAGTACCCATAGGGGCCTGGCTCTCAGCGCCCCTGGAGTGGTGCACACATGCTGCGCTAAATAGAACACCCCCAGGCATAGTTCCTGCTAAGGTGCACACTTGCACGCACAAAATTCTTCCCCCGCCCACCTCCTCTGTAGAACCATTCAGCAGCACTCACACAGCAGGTGGCTGCTCTGGCAGGCAGGGCTGGCTAAGATGGCAGGATGAGGAAGCTGCTAGGGTGGGGTATGGGGCCTGCTGCAGCCATGTGGCCGTGGGTAGGCCTGTTCCAGTGGCTGGAGCTGCCATGTGGCAGGGGGGTTGGGTCCAGGAACGGGACCTGCTGACTGGCGGGGCAGGTGGGGGTGGGGGGTTCTGCTCTGGTGGCCAGGAATGGGACATTCTGCATGGCCAGGGGGGCAGGGTCTCCTCCAGTGGCTGGGAACTGGACATGCTGCATGGCGGGGAAGGGGGACATTTGTGCCCCGGTGGCCGGGAACGTGTGTGTGTTAATAAATTGGGTGCCACAGTGGCACACATCCAAACCAGTGCACATGACCTCAATATTGGTGCACAAGCAAAACTAGCTCCAGCCATGGCTGGAAATTCTTAGAGGGAACCCTTCTCCCAGGCCCCTCTGTTCCTCTTTGCCATCTGTGACTGGCGGGGTTTAGAACACACTGCTACAGCCTTGGCTGTAGTGTTCTCATTTCCGCAATGTTCATTTGTCAGTCATTTCTTTTGTGTTTTAGTTAAATACTTACCAGTGAGTTAATCCCGTGTTGGGACTTCGCCTGGTGTTGGCACATGCCCCGTTCCGCCAGCTTAGATCCTGCGCTATTGTCACATTACCGAATTGGAGGGAAGCAGCCAGATCGCTGCTGCACCCCTAGGTGGGGGTGTTGGCCCCAGAAATTGGTATAAAAGGGAGCCATGTGGGGTATTGAATGGGAGCTTATTGTTTGCTGATCTTATGTACGCTATTTATGTGAGTGTATAATGTCTGTGTGTGTAGGTAGGAATCTGTAATCTGTGTGGAAGCTGAATATTTCTCTGAATGTGGTTAAGCATTGCTATGGACAGGCTGATTAGCCAGGACAATGGCACTTGATGGGCCAAAGACACACCCAAAGAATGGGGGCTGTCACCTGAGAGCAGCTAGCAGGAAACACAGAGATTGGCCTCTGACCAGGTGACCTGCTGCATACAAGAAGAGGCCAGGAAGGAGGTATAAAGAGGCCATGTGGTCGATGCCATTTTGTTCTCAGCTCAGCACTTCATCCCAGAGGCAGCATTGCAGGGATCGAAGAGCCCAGAAGACCTGTGAACCCATCCTGATACTAGGATGTGCAACAAGGACTTTTAAACCAGCAGCTGTAACATCTCTGCTAGAGCCTGCATCGAGGACTGGGAGATTCGGTGCATGTAACGTACTAATCTTTAACAACCTTACTCTCAGGCTTTTCTTTCTTGTGATAATAAACCTTTAGATATAGATTCTAAAGGATTGGCCCAGCGTGATTTGTGGGTAAGATCCAGAGGGTAAATTGACCAGGGATCTGTGGCTGGTTTCTTGGAACCGGACAGAACTTGTTCGGGGTAGGTGGGATTGGGTGCTAGGACCCCCCACCTGTGTATGAGGCCCGGGGCCATCTGGGGCACGGATATTGCTGGGGTGTCGGAGGGGTTTTGCTCGTGAGGCTTCAGGCAGGCAGCTGAAGCGCTCTGTGAGACTGGTTTGTGGCCTGTTTGGAGAGGTCACCAGTCTGGGGGCTGTAAGGAGCCCCGGATTTGAGCAATTCGCCCTGAGCGGACGCCCTCAGCTGTGCCCAGACACGGCCCGGTCCGTCACAGCTATGTGCTACAGGTCCGTACCAGTTAGCCACCCGCATGCTGACTGCCTGCGCTGTCTGGGAGAATCCCATAACTCTGCGAAGTGTGGAATGGTGCTTCTTTTCACCCTAGGACCATAAAAGAAAGGGGCATTCATTTAAAGGGGTTGCTAATGAAGTCGCATTAGTGACGCAGAAGTTACACTCCAACTCAGCTCTGAGTCCTGCAGCCTCAGTGCGGAGTGCCCTGATGGTGCCTTCTATGCAGCACTGGGCATCCTTGGCCCAGTCAAAGAGGCTAAGAAGTTGTCCAAAGATAGCTCCCCCAACCACAGAGGGAAATCCAAGGGGGATCATCCGTCAGACCACACCACAGACAAGTCCCCAATGCAGGTGGCCAGCCCCAGTCCAGCTTAGTCTCAGCCACGACTGTCGACAGGCAGCTTCCCTCCATGCCAAAGGCCTTTGAAGCGGCACGGGACATACTTTCCAATCCAGTGCCTTCATCGACAGGGCCAACTAGGCCCAGGCACTGGGGAAAGCTGCCACCACTGCCAGCATTGAAAGTCAGCCAGCATTTGATACTTGCGCTCTCCGCTGTACTCAGATTATAGGTCCCTGGGTCGGTACAGGCCTTGCCTTGACATCACGTTGTGTCTCCAGCACCCCGTACCTTGATGCACAGACCTGTGGAGACACACGCTCAGCAGCCACAGCAATACCGTAGACAGAGTACTTCTCCATATGGTTGGTGCCACCAGCACCAAGCACCTCTAGTCTCCAAGCCTGCTCCCGCAGATTGCGGTAGGCCTTCTGGGACCGGGGATCACTATCTCGATGCCATCCTTCGAGTGCTCAGACCACCTCTTGGGACTACAGGAGTCCCCCAGCTAGATGCTCCAAGCCCCACACATGATGACCATAGAGTGTGGCAGAGTGGGGGTGCAGGGTCTGGGTGGGAGGGAGCTGCAGGGCTGGAGTGTCAGCTTCCCAATGCTGGTGGGGGTACCCCAAGCCTCAGGGTCAGATCTAGGTAAACTGGAGGACAGATCCAGCCCCCATGCTGTAGGTTCCCCACTCCTGATCAAGTGTCTATCCTGGCCTTCCATCCACTAGTCTTCTCACATGACCACGTGCATCGCTTCTAGAAGGGCCAGGAAAAGGCTTTCCCACAGGCACCAGACCCTTTCCCACAATGGGATCTAAACCTGGTCCTCACTAGGCTCAGCCTCTGTTCAAGCCACTGGCCACTTGCTCCCTTTCACTGCTGTGTATGAAGGTGGCTTTCCTGGTGGCCATTATGTCAGCCAGGAGGGTCACCAAGCTACAAGCGCTCACATCAGAACTTCCGTATATGGTCTTTTTCAAGGATCAGGTGCAGCTGAGACCACACCCAGCTTTTCTCCCAAAGGTGGTCTCGGCATTCCAATTGAATCAAGACATCTTCCTTCCAGTCTTCTGCCCAAACCTTATGCATCCAATGGGAAGTGATGTCTTCATGCTTTAGATGTCAGGAGAGCTCTGGCATTCTATCTGGAAAGAACAAAGCCTTTCTTAAGTCCATATGGCTTTTTGTGGCCTACACGGAGAGGATGAAAGGCCTTGTGGTATTGGCCCAGAGGATATCCAGATGAATCACCACCTACACCCACCCGGGTTATGACCTCATGGGCATCCCAGCCCGGGAGGGGGTCAAGGCTCATTCGACCAGAGCTCAGGCCTCATTGGCAGCCTTCTTGGTCAATGTACTGATCCAGAAGATCTGTAGAGTGGCAATGTGGTCTTCAGTGCACTTTCATGTCCCACTATGCCATCAGGCATCATGCAAGAGACAGTGCAGCTTTTAAGAACATAAGAACAGCCATTCTGGGTCAGACCAAGGGTCCATCTAGCCCAGTATCCTGTCTGCCTATAGTGGCCAATACCAGATGCCTCAGAGGGAGGGAACAACAGGTAACCCTCATCTGTCACCGATTTCCAGACAAATGGAGCCTAGGGAGAGAGGAGTTGCAGTCTGCTTATTCTTGAATGTCCTGCCTGCCTCCTTGAACACTGCTCACAGTCACCTGTGTTGAATGGACATGAGCAGGCACTCGAAGGAAAAAAGTGAGTTCCCTGTTCTGTGACTGGTGTTCGAGATGTGTTGCTCATGTCCATTCAGCCTCCCACCCTCCTTCTCTGCTACCAGCTTTCTGGAGTTCTTTTGGCAAAAGGGAACTGAGGAGGGTGGGGCCTGGCAGCACCCTATATAGCATGGAATGTGCAGGCCACTCCAGGGGGTGCTGAGACCCAGAACTCTATGGATACTGCTGAGGGAAAAACTTCCGGCACTGGTGCATGTGGCAGGCATACACCCCTATGTTGAATGGACATGAGCAAACATCTGGAAGAACACCAGTTACAGAACAGGTAACTGTCTTTTCTTCTTCGAGTTCTGCTTGGTCTTGGGCAAAATTCTGACTAAAGTTAGCTACAGCTAGAGCAGAGCACTCAGATGTCTTACACTGCGAGGATAGACGCAGGAAATAGGGGTGTAGCGTGCTGCAGCACCCTCGGTTTTTCCACCTGGCTTCCCCGCACTCAGGGGCTGGCCCAGCCACTGGCTCCACTGGCTTCATGCCCAGCTTCTGGGCGACTCCTCTGGGATCCCGCTGGCCCCATGCTCCATGGCATCTGGTCCATCCAGTCTGGTCGAGTTGGCAGCTCTAGGTGTCACCCCAGCCTGGGGCAGTAAGGTCACAAAGAGGTTTGCAGGGAGGGATGCAGCTCAGCTCCCCCACTCTAAAAATAGTTCCAACACCACTGGTCAGGAGCTGCCCCCATGGCTGTATCTTGTGTGGATACTAAATGCCAACTCCGGTACTAACATAAGTTTGTATTTCTGGAGGTGACATTTGGTCTTAGCAGAAAACTGGATAAAGAGGCTGGCTGCTACAGAACTGCCTGGCTCAGTTCACAATTGTGAAAGAAGCTTGCTGTCCTTCTCCCAGTTGGAGGCACAAGCGATATCAGTCATCTACTGTTGCTCCTTGTCATTTCACATCACAAGTCAGTATGCTACTGCGTAGTCACTAGCACCTGACAACACGATGGCCAGCTGTAGTGCAAAACGGAGAAAGGATGTGACAGCAATCAGGAGCAGTGGGCGAGAGGCAATGATTAGCCAAGCAACCATCTGGGACAAAGCTTAGATGCTGCCAAACATAACCTTGAATCAGACCATTACATAAACTCAAACTACTACATCACTCGGACAGCCTATTTTTCCTGAGCCCTCCCACCTCTTCCTCCTACCCTGTATGTGTGAGAGAAACACACTTTATTCTTTGAGTTAGAGACCTGATCCCAGGTTTTTTTATCAGAAAGAAAACCCCTGAGAGCTGCTTCAGATTGTGTCCTCAGAGTTCCCCCAGCTCCCAAGAAGAATGAAGCCAGTGTTGTACTTGCTTCTGCTGCCACAGCCATGTGGTTTCAGCTCTACTTTGTACTTCATGCAACTCCCTTAAATACACTGGGCCTGGTTGTGCACTCTGCTGCACCAGTGCTATCAATGTAATCAGGATCACGGCGTGGTACTGTGTATGTGAAATGGGTAAACCACCCATAAAAATGAACAGATCACCCATTCCATTAGATGCATATATTCTCAAGTCAGAGGTGCCATTTAATGAAACATCAATGTATTCAATAAATATTGACCTGAGCTGTGGTTCAATGTAGAACCTGCCTGCTTAAAAGTGATGGCAATAGAATATAATGGCAGGAGCTGCAGCAATGAAGACAATCAAAAGTTGTGGAGGTACTATAATGTAACTTTATCGCACAGAAGATTATGGTCTGGAAAGACTCCAAAAATGTTGCACTAGCTTACCAATGACTTATATGACAGCCAAAGTAACAAGGCAACTGTTCTGGATGTCTGGAGAAATGTCATAACCGTGAGATCTATTATATTACAAAGTCTCGCACTGGGAAGAGAAATTAAAGAATTCCCAGCAATTCAGTCATTTAAGACTAGACAGCAGCTATGGACAGTCCTTCATTATAAAGGAAATAGAAAACTCCACAAAGAGTAACGGTAGTTCGAATTAGGATCTTTAATTCGAACTACCTACTCCATGACGCGTGTAGCCGCGGGCACGGAGTTTGGACTAAGGGGGATTTAAAAATGCCGGCGCCCGGGAATATGCAAATGAAGCCCGGGATATTTAAATCCTGGGCTTCATTTGCAACTCCACTTGCCCTCATTACCCTACCTAGCTCGAACTAACGAGCTAGTGTAGACGTACCCTATTAGATTAATCTTGTCCATTTCCTAAGTCTAAGAGGGTATGTCTACACTACAGCACTAATTCGAACTAACTTAATTTGAATTAGTTAATTCGAACTAAACTAATTCGAACTAGTGCAGCTAGACCAAAAAACTAGTTTGAATTAGCATTTTGCTAATTCGAACTAGCATGTCCACATTGAGTGGACCCTGAACCAAAGTTAAGGCTGGCCGGAACCAGTGCCGGCGGGGCATCAGGTTAGGACTTAGAGCGTGGAGCTGCTGTCTCAGGCTGGTCGAGGGCTGTGCTTAAAGGGACCCGACCCCCACCCCGGACAGACAGTTCTCAGGGGTCCCCGCTCGCTTGTCTACCTTGATGAGGGACAGCAAAGCAGTCCTGTCTTGGAGTGCCCTGAGTGCCCACACTCGGCACATCACAGCACTCGGCCATCAGCCCGGCTGCACTTGCCGCAGGCTGCCATCCGGGAGGGGTTAATTGGGGGGCTGCAGGAGAGTTTCTACCCCGAGGAGCCTGCAGAGCCACCCCAGTCCTCATCAGGGGCTCGTACCCCATTCCCCCTCACATCCTTCCACTTCCCTGTCCCTAGCCCCCCTTCTTGATGTACAAAATAAAGGACACGTGTGGTCAAAAATAGAAACTCTCTTTACTTAACAAAACTGGGGGGAGACTGGGAAAAGGAGGTGGGAGAGGGGAAGAGAGAGGGTGGGAGAGGGAAGGGCAACTAAAATGATCAGGAGTTTGGAACAGGTCCCATATGAAGAGAGGCTAAAGAGACTGGGACTTTTCAGCTTAGAAAAGAGGAGAATGAGGGGGGATATGATAGAGGTCTATAAAAGCATGAGTGGTGTGGAGAGGGTGCATAAAGAAAAGTTCTTTATTAGTTCCTATAATAGAAGGACTAGAGGACACCAAATGAAATGAATGGGTAGCAGGCTTCAAACTAATAACAGACAATTCTTCTTCACAAAGCAAATAGTCAATCTGTGGAACTCCTTGCCACAGGAGGCTGTGAAGGCTAGAGCTATAACAGAGTTTAAAGAGAAGTTAGATAAAGTCATGGAGATTAGGTCCATGGAGTGGTAATAGCCAGCGGGTAGAAATGGTATCCCTGGCCTCTGTTTGTGGAAGGCTGGAGATGGATGGCACGAGACAAATGGCTTGGTCATTGTCTTCGGTCCATCCCCTCCAGGGTACGTAGTGTGGGCCGCTGTCGGCAGACAGGCTACTGGGCTAGATGGACCTTTGGTCTGACCCAGTACGGCCGTTCTTATGTTCTTATGTTCTAAGCTCAGGACTCAGGGTCGGGGGTCTCACTGGACCATCTTGATTTTCATGCCAACCTGCTCCTGGGTGGCCAGGCTGGCAGATATCCTGCCCTAGACGGCCAGTTTCCTGTGCCTAGTGCGGAGGTCGTGGACGTTGGAAGCCTCCCCCCAAACCTGGATGAGGTCCACGATCTCCGCACTAGACCAGGCGGGCGCCCGCCTCTTGCAGCCACGGGCAGGCTCCTGGGAGCTGCCAGCCTGGTCCCGGGAAGAGGCGGAGGGCTGGGTGGCAGCGGGTAGCTGGCTCGTGCCGTGCCAGGTGCAGGGTCTGCTGGCTGGGTGCTGGCAGGCTTGCACCTGGCACGGGCACCGTAGCCAGCCCGTGCTCCTTTAAGGGGTCCGGGGCCGGGAGGGGGGCAGCCAAGTTTCCCTGGTTGTTTCCAGAGTGGCCACCAGGGCAAGCTGGGAAGGGCTAACCTCCCACTCGTTTGAATTAAGTGGCTATACAGCCCTTAATTCGAACTAGTTAATTCGAACTAGGAGTTAGTCCTCGTAGAATGAGGTTTACCTAGTTCGAATTAAGCGCTCCGCTAGTTCAAATTAAGTTTGAACTAGAGGTTTGCCTGTGTAGTGCCTATGAAAGTTAATTCGAACTAACAGCTGTTAGTTCAAATTAACTTTGTAGTGTAGACATACCCAGAGAGAGGTTGGAGGCCCCAAGAACAGTATTAGCAATGATGCCTTGAGGACCTGAGGAGGAAATTGATACAAACTCAAGATTTCATTCAATTTTGTGAAAGTAATTTTTAATTTTGTTCCCTTTCCACAAAGGAAAATATAGAGAAGTATGTTCTGGGCCCTGTTTGGTGCATTTCTCTTAGAAATCTTGACAGGTGCTGGCTCAAGAGCTGCGGGGACTGACACTTGTTATTTTGCTAAAGATCAGCTCCTAAAAGCATAGTAATATCAACTTATCAGTGGCTCTGCCAGAATGCTTTGCAGTTGTCTGGAGGACTGCCTTCAGAGGTACAAAACCTGTTTCATCTCCACGCTTGCCCTTTTGGACAACTCATTCCCATCACGGCCATAACTGGGCACGGTCACATTGTTCATACCAGCAGGGTGAGAAACAGGATTGGGTGGATGCTAACACTATGCATGTGCAATGTTGATAATGTATTCTGTGGGGTAGTAAGCCTGCCTGTGGTTTGCCTGCTTCTGTTATCATGCCTTCCCCCTTTATCCCACAGGCAGCTCAGAATGGTAGAGCTTTAAGAGCCTCAGACTGAAAGGGCGGAGAACTTGTGTGTCATTAAAAGTGCTAGAGGGTTACTAGACACCTTAGAAAATTGTTTTGCACTTGCAAACTTTCTAGATGGGGATCTTAAATCATTTTGTGTGCTATGCAGTTCCAGCACTTAATAAATCAGTCTTTCTCCATATCATCTGCTTCCTTCCTTTCTTGCAAAGATATTCATTATAAGAAACAGGAAGTACTTGTTCTCAGGAGAAACAGAAGAATGCAGCAGATTAGTGCTTTTGTGAACTGCATTTTTTGAGCAGAGTATCATAGGGAACTATGGGCACTGATAGTTGTTTGGATGTTCAGAGTGCCATCTCTCCTTCTTTGACATACTTGCTTACAATATATTGGTTATTTTTCAGTACTTTCTATCATATAAAACATAATAATGCCCTACTGTGCAAAATAATCTCCACTGCCTATAGTTTACAGTGTGTTAATCTGCCAGATTAATCTTAGAAAGCCATATAGAAACTGATAGAAACTTACCTGATTTGAAACCAGTGGATAATTTTTATCATTTGTATTTATCATGTCTCGTAGTGCTATGAAAGCGCTTCAAGTCATATGCCGAGATCACAAGGGGAAGTATAATGTAACAATATCTGATATGTCAGCAAAGCAATATACAGTGAATTCCCTGAAGATTTTAGCAGAGCAAGTATTGGCTAAAAAATATTCACATCTATTTTCTAGCTGCACATTTCCAATACAGAGAGCAAATTCCAGCACTAAATTGTGAGGCTGTGTAATTACTGGGTATTGATTTCCCCTGGGAAAAACGCTAACCCTCCTGATTATAAAATTAATTCTCCACTGAGCTGCCCCAGGAAATATTCCTCCGAAGACATTAAGTATTGTGCATCCACATGGGAGGTCGGAATTGGAACCTCTGCTATGGCCCAATTCTGTGATCCTTAATTGCACCAAATGTCTGCTGAGTTCCAAACACATTTCTGTAATTGCTAAAATGGAAGAGCTGTGAAACAGTCTCTCTCTAGCTTTTGGGAGACAGCCAGGAATGGGGTAAATAATCTCAGTCTTACAATGACCCTGCTGACATCTATACGGTAAGGTGCTCCTATGGCACCAGTTACTTAGAGTACAAATGTGTCCTGATGATTCACTCTAGAACGTAAAGGACTTCAGAAGCACGGAGCTATTTTCAGCCGAAAGGTTTTTGCTGGAGATTATTTGCAATTGTCAGTTAATGAAAATGAACTGTTCTCTTTGTTCAACTGCTGAGATTTCATTTCTTTGAAAACTGCCATTACATTGCCCATTTACCGAACAATAGGACCTCTAATCTAAAGTATAATATAATTAAAAAGAAAATCACTGCTGACAATAAAATGCATTTAAAAGCAGCTGTAGTCAATAGGAAGGTTGGATTGTAGTGCATGGCATGAAAGGCATGCAGCCACATGGCACCAATAAAGCTGGGTGATTTATTGAAGAAAAATGTGCAGAATGAATAAGCAGAAATTTGGGTCACAGAAAAGCTGAATGGGCGGGGGGGGGGGGGGGGGGGTCGTAGAAATTATTGAGGTTTCCTGAAGTTCCTGCTGACCCACAGGAGCCAGTGATTTCTCTTCTTTGAGAAATGCTGATTCAGTTTGCTCAAGGCTAAGAGTACACAACATTACAGGATTCCTCGTCTTAGAAAACCACAAAAGACCTGGCCCAAAGCTCATTAAGTCAATGGGAGAAGATATTTCAGTGGTCCAAAGTTCAGCACAAAACTGAACTATAAACATCTGTGTAGTGGGCATAAAGGTCTGAAAAGCATTGGGCAGTTTGGAAGAGGTAAGATTAGATTTCTGTTTCTCTGAGTAGAGTCAGACATCCTCCTTACTTGAGCTGATCAGTTTGTGAGTCAGAGTGATGGAATCTGGTTCTTACCAGAGAAGAGAAAGTAGCATTGGGCAAATACTAATACTGTGCTTACCAAGATGGGAGCTCAGCAAATAATTGATTTTTTGGTTCTGTGGCTGAATGAAAAAAAATATGTTGCTCAACCCAATATGACTTTTTAAAAATCTGCAAATGAAAAAAAAAAAAAAAAGCCAGTGTGTGTGTAATATAAAAATATGTGAAACAAAATATTTAGTTTGACCCAAAATGACATATTTTATTTTTGGAGTGGGTAGAAGAGCATAAGACTTAACTTTGTTTAAAAAAATGAATGAAATGTCAAAACAAGACATTTCAACACTTTTGAATATTTTGTAGTCAGCTCTTCTCAACTTGCCACAAACATCTGGTGCATCTCTATGCTTAGTTGCTTCATCTATAAAATGGGAAGTTGTAAGTATTGACACAGACCCAGACCAGCACACTAATGGAAGGAAAACATGCTGCAGCCTGAATAAACAGGTTTTTTCCCCTGAGTAAACAGGGCCCAGCCTAGTACAGCATAACCAGGCAAGCCAATTAAGAGCTTGCTGGAAGCTGCAAGCTAATCAGAGCCCCAGTAGCCCGTGAAGGCCTGCTGGTGCTTGTTTATAAGGCCTCCCTGCAGGGAGGGCAGAGGAACCCAAGATCTGAGTGTGAGAAGATGCACTGTGTGTGTGAGTTAAAGATTGTGAGCAAGGCAGAGTGCCGAGGAGGAGCAGGACTGACTTGCCAAGGTGCTGGGAGGGATCCTTTGGGGGAAGTGGCCCAGCGAAAAAGCTGTCAGTAAAAGAATCCCTGTCTGTTGCCGCTGCTTTAGGGTCCCTAGGCTGGAACCTGGAATAGTGGCTGGGCCTGGGCTCCCCGCAACACTCCTCTACAGAATCTCCACCGTGAGAGGGAAGACCATGGAGGGGTTTTTTACCTCACACTGGGTATGTCTACACTACAGCACTAATTCAAACTAACTTAGTTCGAATTAGTTAATTCGAACTAAGCTAATTCGAATTAGCGCATCTAGACCTAAAAACTAGTTCGAATTAGTGTTTTGCTAATTCGAACTAGCATGTCCCCATTGAGTGGACCCTGAACAGAGGTAAAGGATGGCCGGAAGCAGTGCCGGCAGGGCATCAGAGTAGGACTTAGAGCGTGGAGCTGCTGTCTCAGGCTAGCCGAGGGCTGTGCTTAAAGGGACCCGGCCCCCACCCCGGACAGACAGTTCTCAGGGGTTCCCCGCTTGCAAAGCAGTCCTGGCTTGGATTGCCCTGAGTGCCCACACTGGGCACATCACAGCACTCGGCCATCAGCCCGGCTGCACTTGCCGCAGGCTGCCATCTGGGGGGAGGAGACAATCCACCCCGAGCAGCCCGCAGAGCCAGCCCAGTCCTTCCCATCGGGGGCTCGTACCCCATTCCTCCCTCACCTCCTTCCACTTACCCCTCCCTAGCCCCCCTTCCTGATGTACAAAATAAAGGACACGTGTGTTCAAAAATAGAATCTCTCTTTATTGAACAAAACTCGGGGAGACTGGGAAAAGGAGGTGGGAGAGGGAAAGAGAGAGGCTGGGAGAGGGGAGGGCAATTAAATTCATGGAGGTTGGGTCCATGGAGTGCTATTAGCCAGGGGGTAGGAATGGTGTCCCTGCCCAAAGTTTGTGGAAGGCTGAAGAGGGATGGCACGAGACAAATGGCTTGGTCACAGTCTTTGGTCCATCCCCTCCAGGGTACCTAGGGTTGGCTGCTGTCGGCAGACAGGCTACTGGAGTAGATGGACCTTTGGTCTGACCCAGGACGGCCATTGTAAGCTCAGGGCTCAGGGTCGGGGGTCTCAGTGGACCACCTTGATTTTCATGCAGACCTGCTCCTGGATGGCCAGGTTGGTAGCTCTCCTGCCCTAGACGGCCACTTTCCTGTGTCAGCTTTACTGACGAGGTCCACGATTTCTTCACTAGACCAGGCAGGTGCCCACCTCTTGCGGTCCTGGGCAGGCTCCCGAGAGCCGCCAGCCTGGTTACGGGAAGAGGCGGAGGGCTGGGGGGCATCGGGTGGCTGGCTCGAGCCGTGCCAGGTGCAGGGTCTGCTGGCTGGGTGCTGACAGGCTTGCACCTGGCACGGGCACCGTAGCCAGCCCGTGCCCCTTTAAGGGCGCCGGGGCCAGGAGGGGGGCATACGAGTTTCCCTGGTGGTGCCCAGAGTGGCCACCAGGGAAAGCTGGGGAGGGCTAGCCTCCCACTAGTTCGAATTAAGGGGCTACAAGTAAGTTTGAACTAGGCTTAAGTCCTCGTGGAATGAGGTTTACCTAGTTCGAACTAAGCGCTCAGCTAGTTCGAATTAAGTTCGAACTAGTGGAGCGCTAGTGTAGCGCCTATCAAAGTTAATTCAAACTAACATCTGTTAGTTTGAATTAACTTTGTAGTGTAGACATACCCACTGAGAACTAGCCAGTGATGAGGAAGGCTCAGTAGGCTGTGACCCTGCTCCCGCCCCTTCCCCCCCACCTCTAATAAATAGAAAGAAGCCATGTGGAAGGTCGCAGCAAGCCTCTGAGGCAGACACTATCCACCAGAAGTGCGGGATTGGTCTTTGAGGAAGGGTCACTATGAGGATTCCAGACATGGGTGCCCATGTGGGCGCCACGTGTCAGAAATCAGACTTATTCAGTAATAGTGTCTGTTGACCTACGTGTGCACTGAATGTCTTCCACATGCCTGTGTCCAAGGCTGTAAAAGCTCATGCAGGTTGATGCTGCTCTCGTTCCCAGAGTTGGAACCTTTGGTCTTCAGTGCTCTTAGCTATGCTAAGGGAACTCTTGTCCATTTTCTCTCTTCTGTTAAGAGTTGTTAGCAGTCTACCTTGTACAGTTTGGACAGGCTTACCTGTTGGATTTCTTCCAGTTAGGAGACATTCCTCCTACCCTGCGGGTATTTGTGCCCTGACACATCGACTTCAAGAACTATACTTAATGCCCATGCTTCTTCTCCATGAACGACAAGCACCAGAGATGCGGCTACTGCTTCAGTGAGGCCCATATCATTTCCTCTGTTGCACCTGCCAATCATTCCCATTTTGGACAGGAAGAGTAGGGAGCTTCTCCTCAAGATTCTCATGAAGAAAGTTATGCACCTATGTGCACAGCCAGTTCTAGGACCAGTGGATCCATTGGTATGGCACCTGTCACCAATGGTGAGTGCTCTGCTGGCTTCCTCCCTTGCACTAGAACTTTTGGTACTGACACATCTGACAAAGCCTACTGTGAATATAGAATCATAGAATCCAAGGGTTGGAAGAGCCCTCAGGAGTCATCAAGTCCAACCCTTTGCCCAAAGCAAGACCAACCCCAATCCCCACTAAATCATCCCAGCCAGGGCTTTGTCTAGCTGGGACTTATAAACCTCCCGGATGGAGATTCCACCCCCTCCTTAGGTAACCCATTCCAGTGCTTCCCCACCCTTCTAGGGAAATAGATTTTCCTAATATCCAACCTAGACTTCCCCACTGAAACTTGAGACCACTGCTCCTTGTTCTGCCATAATTCACCACTGTGAACAGCCTTTCTCCATCCTCTTTGGAACCTGCCTCCGAAGAAGCCATGGACAGAGCATAAGTTGAAATACCAGTGTGACCTGCAGATGCCTCCTCCTGTGCCAGGTCCAACCTGCCCTCTTCACCACTGGCACTTTTGACCCCACCAAGCCCATGCAGACTGGCATGCCCATCTCAGTGCATGTCATGGCACCTGGAACTATCGATTTCTACTTCTGAGCTCATGCTTCCATATGCTCATTTTCTGCTGCCTTCTGCAGACCTCCACCCTCCAGTTTCTCTCACCCATGGAATCTCTTCTGCTCCTCTTCCACCTGAACAGTTGTCCTGATACCTCTACTCCTCTCTGATCCATCCTTGGAGTTAGTCATTCTCCAGATCAGAACCCTCTTTCTCACCTGCATGCTTCTGAAATCCAGATCCCTCCTATGCCCACTCCATCCACGGCATAGGGCCCTTCTGATGAGCATTGATTCTGTTACCCCCTGGGCCTACTGATCCATGGCAAAACCTATGTTTGTCCCTATTAACCTCTGTGGGACCCCTACTGGGATGGCTGCCATCTTACCAGCTCTTTACTGTTCACACTTGCCCATCTTGTAGCACATGTGATGTACTGAAGGAAGAGGTTATTGCACAACTGGTTCTTCCAGTTCCAACAGGAGCCTTATTGTCCCTGTGTGAAGCACTAATTTTGTCTTCACTCTTCCTTCCAGATGCCCATTACCAGTGCCATAGACTACTTCAGCAAATGGGGAAGGCTCTTAACCTTATGGTGGAAGAAACCTAGACAACTCTTGAGTATCTTCCAGCTCCCTGGACCTTCCAATCTGGCCCATCCTATCCATGCAGCCATCCTACAACTAACACAGTTGATCTGCCACATGTCCACTTCCTGTGCCTCCATTGTGAAGCACATGTAGCCACCAGTATTCAGGGCATGGACTTCATTTGTAACTGCCTGCTCCCCAGCTCCCTTATGGTACATTCAATGAATGAACACACTTGACAGCAAGATCTGTCCACCCTGCAAGATAGGGCAGTGAAGAATTTGGACTGTTTGATGTAAAAGGTTTATTCCTCTGTAGGACTTAAATTCCAACTACCAGACCATCTGAGCAAAATATGAATTCCTAGTATTACTCCAAGCTTGCAGACTTTCAGACTTTTCTCTTGGCAGACAAACAGCAGGATTTCCCGGTGCTCCTGGAATAGGACAAACTAGTCACCAAGGTGATCCTCCAGTCAATGCCACCAGTTCCATATCCTGCTTCCCAGTGAATGGTGTGATACTTTACTGTGACTCCTGACCCAATCCTCCTGATTTTCTAAGGAGGTCCAGGCCACTTTGGAAACCCTTCCTGTTGATAGTCACACATTCTTTGGTGATAAGATGGACAAATTCCTACACTCCCTCAATAATTCCCACACCACAGTGTAATTGTTCTTTATCTACACCCTGACCCTGAGCCAAAGGCAATAGAGATTGCCTTATTGTCCCTGGCTCCATGTCTCCTACCAACCCTACTTTCAATGACTATAGGAGCCCTCTTGCCATCATCCACACACTCATTAGCCCTATTACCACACCACTGCTTCTTCTGCTGCCTCTGCTCTCTCCCAATGTCAATACAAATAGCCGTTTTGAATCTCCAGTGGAGATGCATTAACTGTCTCCTACACCTCCCATAGTGGTCTTCAGGAATTGAATGAGATCATCACTAAATGCTGGGTGCTGGATGTCATTCACCAGCAGTACTTGATAGAGTTCTTCTCATTACATCCTCATCGGTCACCCCTGCATGCCTAAGGAGATCCCTCTCGTTATGATCTACAAGAGGAACTGGACACTCTCCTCCGTAACGGTGCTATAGACTGTGTTATCTGCTCTTATCAGGCCATGGGTTAATTCTCCTAAGTCATTTGTTGGGGGGACACACCCAACAGGTCCTTCTATGGAAATCATCAGTGGGAGTTCCATGATTCCACACGTCACTCCATTTTCTGCTAGTGGAGCCCAGCTCATTGGGACTTCTTCATAACCTTGGAGAAGTGTAAACTCCTCTTCTTCTGCCCCAAAAGGATCTCAGTGTGTGTTGTGGAGCAATACTGTCCTCCTTCCCTGGGACCTCTAAAGTCTTCTATACCTTCACACCCATCCCCCAGCTCTCAGAAGTCCAATGCAAGTTACCACAGATTGAGCAGTGATCATCCTGCTTGCCCTATTTTGGCCTCACTCAATATTGGTTCACCGAAGAATGAGCAGAAAGGTGGAGAAGGTCAATCTGCATTCTTACTCATTCTGGCCGTCTCACTTAGGCTCAGGGACACATGTGGCCCCCCACCCTAAGCCCACTCCCCGTCACAGGTTCCCATTTGGATGGGGCTTGCATGTAAACAGAGCATTCTTCACTATGGAATGCAAAGTCCCCAATGTCCCGAAACCCAGCAGGGACTCTCCACCAAGTCCTGTGATCAGGTAAAATGAAAGCACTTCACTGTCTGGGTACACCGTGGTTCTTACCCTCTGGACTTCATCTCCATTCCCATCCACCTGGCCTACCTTCTCCACCTTACGCTGTTGGGCCTCTCCCACTCATCCACCCAGCTCCCTCTGGCAGCGCAAGGTGCATCCCTCTGTCTGTGGACTGTTCCTGCATTTTCATTCATTCATTCAACTATGGTTTGCTTCCTTAATAGGCATACTCAACACCCTTCCCCCTCAGTACAGAAGCCTACTCCTTCTTGTGACCTGAGCAGCATCCTCTCTGCCCTCACTAGACCACCCTTTGAATCTCTCAGGACTTGTTCCCTCGCCGACCTCTCCATGAAGGCGATCATCTTGGTGGCCCTCACCTTGGCAACTGTAGTGACTTGCACCCTCTAGGCATCTTCCATAAATACAGTCTCCCTGTGCCAAGTTTCTCCCCAGGGAGATCCACTTCAACCAAAGCTTCCATCTTCCCACCTTCTACCCCATTCCCCCAGGGCAAAAACACTTCTGCCAGGTGCTAGCTAGCCTTTTACCTTTAACACGCCAATGTTTTCTGTGTTTCACCCTGGTTCTTCCCTGACTTTCTTTGAATGCTGCAGAGGCCAGGCCCCTGCTTGCAACACACCCCTAAATGGACCTCCTGTTGCACTGCAGAATGAGACATCATTTCTCACCCGCTCCCCCCATCATCACTCCATGCAGGCCCAGCCTGGCACATCTGCCTACTTTGCATTTGCCAGGTGGCCACCTGGAATGCTGTCCTCAACTTTCCCACTCACTCCGCCATTGCCCTAGCAATGGGGGCAGCTGTGGCTATCAGCCAAGACATTCTACAGAGTGTCACTTCGTGTTAGTCCACACTGAGCACTGCCTGCTGCCCTCCCATGTTTGGAATCCATATAGGGACCACCACTTACAGAAGAAAGGAGGTCACTTCAGGTGCATCTACACAGCACCCGAAACTCAAAATAAGACACACAATTTGTGCAACACTAATTGCGTATCTTATTTCGCTTCTATTTCGAAGGAGCTTATTTTGAAATTTGGTGTGTCTACACAGTGCTAAATTTCAAAATAACATGCTATTTCAAGACATTGCTTAACCCTGCTCCCGGTGTCCCTGGTCTGCTGGAGACGGTCCCCAGCAGACCAGAGACACCGGGAGCAAAGCCGCAGCCGCGGCGGGGTCCCACGCCTCTGAGTCTTTGCCAGAGCAAAGCCTCAGAAGCGTGGCACCCTGCCGCTGCTTCGGCTTTGCTCCCGGTGCCCCTGGTCTGCTGGGGACCGTCTCCAGCAGACCAGGGACACCGGGAGCAAAGCTGGGGAGGCGGAGGGGCACTGGGGCGCTGCCGGTTGGCCTCTTAAGGGGGTATACGGCGAGTATAAGACGAAAACCTATCTTTTAACTAATAAATTAGGGGGTCGTCTTATACGCCCAGTCGCCTTATACGCCGGAAAATACGGTAATGTAGACATACTCTACTTTAATTGGAGGTTTTTCTCATTCTTGAAGGAAGGTGCTATAAAGAGTACTGCTTACTTGAAGACCTCAAGCAATTCCATATTTAATTGCATATTTACTAGCCTTTTGCAAAATGTGTTCCTCCTACAGCTGATCTGCTTTATAAACACTCTCCTAGTTTTAGCTCAATAAGCTTTTGCAACCTACTGGGGAAAGGGTCAAGCTGTGAGTTGCACATGATTTCACATCATAGCCATGTAAAATCCTGAATTTCACATATCAATGCATAAATCATCTTGTGTTTGCTAGAAGGATAATGTATCTTAATGATTCTTTCAATGAATTGAATCTGATTGTATTAGTAACATAACGAGGGACCGTTTACAGCTCTAATTACTCATTAATCTGAAACTGTCCCACCAAGTGAGGTCAAATTATCTGTAGCTTTGCAGAATAAACTGGAAAACAATTCTAAACTTTCTTTTGAAAAACATTACGCTTTTAATAAACTGGTTTAGTGAATGGCATCAAGATTCCCCCAAGCGCACACTATAAACAGCCTGCTACCTCTTCAAAGAATGGCCGAGACAAGTGTTTGATGTGCTGAATGTACTGGTTTCAGTCCCCAGGTCGGGGGTATATATGCTGCAGTGGTCAGTCACACAGACGTGATTTTTATATTGAAGACAACATTGTATGTATGGGGAAAATATTTGAGGATTTTGTTTGTTTTTACACAGTTGTCATGTCTAGAAACAGACCTCAACCTCTTACTATTGGAAAAAAGATTCAAAATGTATTTGTAACAAAAAGAGAGAATACTGCAATATTTCAGGTTTAAAAACTAAATACAAACCTTCAGTGCTGCCCTCTAGCTCCAGAATCACAAGGCAATATACAAATAATGGTATCGTCTTCTAAAAGCATAAAGGAATCCAAAAAAGCCAAGCAAATCAATCGCAGCCATACTGATGCTCTTTTCCAACTGTCACAGACAAAACTGTGAGCTTGCCCCTGCCTTCTCTAGTGTCATGACATGACTGGAAGGCTTGTAGTGACCTTCACTGCTTCCTGGCACGACAATGCTTTTTATTGTACCATGAATATGGAGTTAATATTTAAACAAAATGTGCTCCGAATTTGAGACAATAATCGTAAACTATAGAACAATAGATGCAAATTGCACATGCCAATGCAAACTAACCACTAGGAATGAGAATGGGGACAGTGACAGTGCCGAGACTTAGGCACAAAACATTATCAAAGGGATCATTAGTAGTCAGTGTTACAGAATTAAAAAAGAATGCACTTATCTTACCTTGCTCCTGACTTCATTGAAAAAAACCCACAATATTTTCCCACTCTACAATGGAATATTGTGGTGATTTGCTATCACTGCAGTGAGGTAAATGCTTCCTTTTAAAATGTAAGCCACTGTAATTTTCTTCAGTTTTAGAGCTGTTCTGATCATAAAATGATTATATGAATAGATTATATGAATGGAGAAATAATTACCGTATTTTCCGGCGTATAAGACGACTTTTGATGTTAAAAAACATCCCCCAAAAATCGGGGGTCGTCTTATATGCCGGGTATACAGCTTTGCGGCTTTGCAAAGCCTCAGGGGAAGCCGGCGGCGGGGCATCCCAGGCGCGCCTGGGCTGCCCTGCCTCCGGAGCCCCTCCGCGGCTTTGCAAAGCCTCGGGGGAAGCCAGTGGCTGGGTAGCCCAGGCACGCCTGGGATGCCCTGCCGCCGGCTTCCCCCGAGGCTTTGCAAAGCCGCAGAGGGGCTCCGGCAGCGGGGCAGCCCAGGCGCACCGGGGCTGTCCCGCTGCCGGGGCGTCCTCAGAGGCTTTGCTCCCGGTGTCCCTGGTCTGCTGGAGATGGTCCCCAGCAGACCAGGGGCACTGGGAGCAAAGCCAAAGCGGCGGCGGGGTGCCGCGCTTCTGAGGCTTTGCTCTGGCAAAGCCTCAGAGGCGCGGGACCCCGCCGCTGCTGCGGCTTTGCTCTCGGTGCCTCTGGTCTGCTCGGGACCGTCTCCAGCAGACCAGGGACAGCAGGAGCAAAGCCGGGGAGGTGGAGGGGCGCTGGGGTATAAGACGAAACCCTATCTTTTAACTAAAAAATTAGGGGGTCGTCTTATACGCCCAGTAGCCTTATACGCCGGAAAATACGGTAAGGAATTCATCTGCAAACACCTGGAAGATAATAAGGTTAAAGGTAACAGTCAGCTAAAGGAGAAGCGGTGAACGTGGTATACTTAGACATTAGTGAGGCATCTGATACGGTCTCGCATGATCTTCTTATCAGTAAACTAGGCAAATACAACCTAACTGTGTCTACTGTAAGGTGGGTGCATAACTGGCTGGATAACTGTTCTCAGAGAGTAATTATTAACAGTTCACAGTCATGCTGGAAGGGCATAGCAAGTAGGGTTCCGCAGGGGTCTGTTTTGGGACCAGTTCTATTCAATATCTTCATCAACAATTTAGGTATCAGCACAGAGAGTATACTTATTAAGTTTGCAGATGATACCAAGCTGGGAGGGGTAGCAACTGGTTTGGAGGATAGGGTCATAGTTCAAAATGAACTGGGCAAACTGGAGAAATGGTCTCAGGTAAACAGGATGAAGTTTAATAAGGACAAATGCAAAGTGCTCCACTTAGGAAGGAACAATCCGTTTCACACATACAGAATGGGAAGTGACTGTCTAGGAAGGAGTACTGCAGAAAGGGTCCTAGGGGTCACAGTGGACCACAAAGCTAAATATGCGTCAACAGCGTGACACTGTTGTAAAAAAAAGCAAACGTGACTCCAGGGCCGGCCTTGCGGCTGGGAAAACCTGGCCCATGCCCAGGGCGCCATAGCCACAGGCTGAGGTGCAACCGGGGATGGATGTTGCTGGAGAAATGGAGGTGGAGGGTACTGGGCAGGGGGGCAGTGTGGCAGGGCAGGGATTGGGGGCACAGGTGGGAGGAGAGTGCAGGGGTTCAATGAAGGGTGCACTGAGCAGAGGTTAGGAACAAAGGGGGCTCAATGCAGGGATAAGTGGTAAAGGAGCACAGGATGGAGGTGCATGGATTGGGGAGCCCATGGGTGCCAGGGAAAATGGGGGGTGCTATGCCCATAGGGATCAGGGTCACTAAAACACAAGTTTATTCAATGAACCATTTTTCCTAAGGCAGGTCCTGCATGATTCTGGGATTCATTAACAGGAGAGTTGTGAGCATGACACGAGAAGTCATTCTTCCGCTCTACTCTGAGCTAAATAGGCCTCAGTTGCAGTATTGTGTCCAGTTCTGGGCACCGCATTTCAAGAAAGATGAGGAGAAATTGGAGAAGGTCCAGGGAAGAACAACAAGAATGATTAAAGGTCTAGAGAACATGACCTATGAAGGAAGACTGAAAGAATTGGGCTTGTTTAGTTTGGAAAAGAGAAGATTGAGAGGGGACATGAGAGGTATCTAAAAGGGTGTCAGAAGGAGGAGGGAGAAAACTTGTTCTTCCTGGCCTCTGAGGATAGGCCAAACAATGGACTTAAACTGCAGCAAGGAAGGTTTAGGTTGGACATTAGGAAAAAGTTCCTAACTGTCAGGGTGGTTAAACGCTGGAATAAGTTGCTTAGGGAGGTTGTGGAATCTTCATCTCTGGAGATATTTAGGAGCTGGTTAGACAAACATCTGTTAGAGTGACCTAGATGGTGCTTGGTCCTGCCTCTCTAGTTCCTTCTAGTTCTAGTATTCCATGCCGCTATAATTCTGTGAATGAAACACTTAGCAGCTTCACCTTGCAAGGAGTTTTTAGGGTACTTTGACACTAATTAAGAGCAAGAAAGACTTAAAATGTGCTTGAAAATATTGGGTGATAAACAGGATGATAGATTTTTTTTCCATCTCTGTATTCTGAGGATAAAATACTGCTAGTGGCACTGCACAGAGGACAGGATTTAATACGATGTTTCAGTATCTGCTACTCAAAACAGCTTGAAATGTCATTTTTTAATTTTCTTGAAAGCAATCATGAGATGATAAACCTTTGTATCAAGGATAAGAATACCGTTAGTCCCACCAACTTTCCTCAGCCCCTGCTGATTGACTGCAGCCAGTTTTCTCTGAGGGCATCAAGACACTGTTTTGTTCCTAAACTCCTCTCTTTGCAGATCCAAAAATGTCTTCCTTTTGAAGATACACCGTGGAGACTTTACCTCAAAAAGACTACAATAGTCTAATTAAACCATTGATTATTAAGAATGGAGAGAGGGAAAATGGATTAAAACAAAACGAAACAAATCTGTGAGCATACCAGATTTAGTCTGAAACCCTGCAAAGCCTATAAGACTTTCAAATGACTATAAACCCCTAACTGCCCTCAAAACTGCCCCAGGCCTCTGAAAATTCCATCTAGGGCCAATATATTTACGGTGAATAAAAATAATACTAAGGAATCCCTTCTCCCCTCTGTCTGTTTTGGTCCCTCAACCAGTCAGTTGCATCCTTTTGATCTCAGGTTTCCTTTCCTTGATCTGTCACTGCCCTTGTTACATTTTTCAGATTTCTTCAATTTACTTGGTTTATTACATACCAGACCTTATTCCCAAAAGAGTGTTTGTGAGAGTCTGCTCCCAGATTAACTCAGAACAGTTCAGAGTTGTGCTACAGGATTTCACCTCATTTTTCCTTTTTCTGTCTTTGCATCTCACTCCTCAAACTAAGCATCTCCCTACCCACAGCTGTTATGGTGACCTTGATAGCCCTGCCTTGCCACATTCATTATCTTTGTAGCAAGTGTACCACCATCTCTCTCTGCTACTATAAACGAAGAGCTTTTATAATTGTTTAATTCACTCTTAACATTAATGCTACTGAGTAGCTAATATGAATCATGGATTTAACTGAACTGCCACGGGACCCAGCACAAGGCATCTGCCTTCCAAGCAATGGGAGATGCACACATCAGGCACACCAACAGCAGTGTTAGGCTGGTTGGATATGGTCACTTGTATCTGGAGGAAAGACTGGAGTGATAAACTAATAATTATTTCCACCTCTGTGCGTGTCTTAGGCCTTTCCAGGACCTGGGATACAGAGGGTTTGGGTTACGTGGAGGGGTAGAGGAAAGGGAGTGGCTGGGATGGCAGAGGTAGGCTCTGGCCAGGAGGTGCTTACCTGGGTGGCTCCTGGCCAGCAGCCCAGCAGGTTCCTTAGCCAGGCTCCCTGCCTTCCATGTCCCTGCACACAGCACAGAACAGTGACTGCTGGGACTAGATGAGAGAGGTAGGGGTACTCGACTGGTTTCTGGCCAATGGGAGCTGTGAAATTGTGCTGGGAGTGGGGGTAGCACACAAAGCCTATCCCTCACTCCCTCTGGCTACGGCTCCTGTTGGCCCATGGGCCATAGTTTGCCTGCCGCGTCCTAGTGAGATCCTGGAGAATCCTCAGGAAATGTAACAAAGACCTGCACTTGATTACATTTTCTGCTGTGCCTCTTCCACATGCCCCCTAGCACTGGGGCTGCCAGGGTGAGAGCCTGGGGGTAGTTACAGTGTTATGTCCATGTGGCTGGCCCTGTATCCCTGGCGCCCACATAAAGTTTAGGGTAAACACTGTGATCTTTTCTGGGGGAAGCCTCTCTCTCACTCCCTGTAAGGGAATGATGTGACTGAATCTCTTTGAGGGTATGTTTACACTAGCCCCCTAGTTCAAACTAGGGAGGCTAATGTAGGCATTCGAAGTTGCAAATGAAGCCCGGGATTTAAGTATCCCGGGCTTTATTTGCATTTTCCCGTCCGGGTGCCATTTTTAAATTCCCTTAGTCTGAACTAATTGCCCGCGGCTACACGCGGCAGTCAAACGTTAACTCGAACTAAGTCCTTAGTTCGTGGAATGAGCTGTAACAGTTAACTCGAACTAAGGACTTAGTTCGAGTTAACGTTTGACTACCGCGTGTAGCCGCGGGCAGTTAGTTCGGACTAAGGGGATTTAAAAATGGCACCCGGACGGGAAGATGCAATTAAAGCCCGGGATATTTAAACACTTTGGGGGCACTAATTTCTGGTGGGGGAGCCATGCCAAGATTTTGGAAAGTGGCCAAGGGCCACACTTTTCTGAGGAGAGGGTGTGGGGTCTAGGATGGAGGTTGGATAGAGGAGGGTGCATGGGGTAAGGGACTGGGGTGCAGGATTCAGTGTGATGTCTGAGAGGGAGTTTGGGCAAAGGGGTGGGTTGTGACCTGGGTCAGGCAATAGGGGTGTAGGGTCAGGGAGGGAGCGTGGGTGCAGGAGAGGATTCTGGCCTGGGAGAGGGGCACTCGGAGGGGGTGCAAAGTCTGGAAGAGAGCTGTGACCTGGGAGAAGGGAAAAGGGGGTGCAGACTGCAGAGGGTGTGGGGTGGTGACCTGGGGCAGGGGAGTAGGGTGCAGGAGAGTATTCTGGCCTAGGGGAGGGATGTAGGAGGGGGTACAGGGTCTGGGAGGGAGTTGTGACCAGGGAAAGGGGGGTGCAGAGGTTTTGGATGGTGACCTGGGGGAGGGAGTTGGGATGCAAAAGGGGCTGGGGTACCTAAGCATGTAGCACCCCCAAGGCAGGCTGGGCTCCCTGCCTGCTGCAGCCACAGATCACTTTAAACTGCAGACTGCTCCCTCCACGTGGCTCTCAGCTCCAGAAGGGGGAAGAGACTCATGCTGCTCCCATCCTTCAGGCCAATCTCTCAGCTCTTATTGGCTAGTTGTTTCCAGCCAATAGGAGCTGAGAGATTGGCTGGGGTCAGTTCTGATTGGCTGATTGTTTCTGGCCACTAGTTGCTGAGGATTGGGCTGGGGGCAGGGAGATCACACAAAGTTTCCCCCTCCCTTTAAACTGCAGTAGCTACGTGCCTGAGGGTCCCGGCAGGGTGCTCCATGGGCCGGATCCCATGGCTTGGTGGGTTGGATCCACAAATTGCATAGCTTATTTTGAGTCAATTTTGAAATAGCTTATTTTGAAATTTGGCGCTGTCTACATAGCAGCACATTTTGAAACAGAGCGCTATTCTGAAGTGTCCCTTACACCTCGTGGAATGAGGGCTACAGGCACTCGGAATAGCCAGCCTTTGAAATACTTTGACACAATGGATGCACTCAGAAGATGCAGAATAGCTATAGCACTTCATTGTAGATGTAGCTTAACTGAAGTTGTGAGAAAAGGCAAGAATACCTAGCAGGATGTGAACCCTCCTAGGTGAGCGGAGAAGGGCAAGATCATTTGATCCCACGAGGCCACTTTTGCCAACATTTCTGATCTTTGAGGACCAGCTCATTGTGCTGCCCTTTCCATTGAGAGTTCATCCGTGTGTTACAAATACCCCGTTGCACTGCCACACTCTACAGAGCAAATAATATGGAGGGGGGGGGGACACTGCACACTGGTAAACTCATGTAATGGGGTTACATTTCTAGGCAGAGACAGAAAACGAGGAAGTGTGACAGATAGAACTACTAACAGGAGAGTGCATATAACACCCACTCATATCAGTTTAGTGACATATAGTTTACATTAGCCTTTGCCATGGTCCCCTGGACCCAACTCCTCTTTCAGGCACATTGAACTTGAAGATACTATTTGTGTTCTGTATCCTTAAAGAAATGAGCAAGAAAAGCCAGCCGACCCCCAGCAAGGCAGCCTACATAGAATGACGCAAAATACATAACTGAGCAGCAGCCTGCAATCACCAAAACATGAACGAGAGCTCTGAAGATAAATACTTTCCTATTATGCTGATCGCTTCACTGCCTAAAAATGAGAACAGAAATACTTACAATGTACCTAGGAATCATTAACACAAGCTGCTGTGTTTTTACAGTGTGTGAGAATGAAAGATCACTTTATCAGAAAATGCTGGGCCCCCGTTTATTGTATACCAACAGCCTACAGGAAATAAAATAGGGCACAAGATTTTCACTGTCACCCGTAGCAACAGTTCTGTTATTAGTTTCAGCTCACATTGCCTTCCCAAAACATCCACTTCACTAAAAGCAAAGCCAGAGGGATAGGTCATGAAGAAAGATATACTTGGAAGTGAATGATCTGGGGACATGTAGCTGTAGGAATTATGAAAATGCCTTTGCTCTTACACCATCCCAGATCACAACACCATGATGGCACCAGAAATGATCCAGAACAGTATTTTAAATGCACTCTGAACAGAGATCCATCCATCCAGTGCTTCAGCAGTTTTACAGCATTACTTCTGCTTCCAGATAATGGCCTGGGATTGGAAGCCAGCTCATTGATCACCTGGGGCTAGTCGCTTGAGTTAGCTTTTGTAACATAGATGCCTGTTGTGACACTGATGGGTGTGAGAACCTTTGACCTTAAGCTCTTTCTTGTTTTCCCACATGGATTATTCATATGAAGGGGGGGGGGGCATGCATGTGTTTGTATGCACATGTAACTGCTACTAGGTGGAGTTGAACTTGGGACCTCTGGAGCTTAATATGGGAGTCTCTATCTTTGAGCTAAAGCTCAAAGTAGGAATAAGAGATCCTCCGGAAAAGGGCTTTATTCCGGAGGATCGCGCCAGTCTAGACGCTTTTTTCCGGCTTTTCCCCAAGCCGGAAAAAAAGCGGCGGCCATGTTTATTTAAATCCCGCGGGGGATATTTAAATCCCCTGCGGATTTCCCTATTCTGAAGTTGGAAATTAACATGCCTCTTCCGGAGAAGGGGCCAATGTAGACGTAGCCCCAGTGTGTGGATTACATACACATACATCTGTAGTAATATACATGCTAAGTATTATGGACCCAATTCAGGAAAGCTTCTTTATTCAGCATAGAATTTACGTAGGTACATCATTTTAAGCACTTGTCCAAGTGTTGTCCTGAATGGGGACAGACCAAAATACATGTTTACACCCTACTTCCTTGAATCAATGCCTATTAGCATGCCAAACATTCAGAGCTGGCTTAGATTTCAATTCCTTTAGTGCATTCAGTTCCAAACCAAATCTCTGCTCCCTTATACATGTCGATCACAACATTCTGCTTCTGCTATTCCCTGGAATTCACAAGTCCACTAACCAAATACCTTAAGTGGTTTGGTATCTTTGAGGAGTTGAAAAAAATTGTTCACATAGGGAATGTCTACACAGAAAAGTTATTTTGAAATAACAGATGTTATTTCAAAATAACTTTCCTAGCATCTACACAAGCCAACTGCTATTTCGAAATTAATTCAAAATAGCAGAGGGCTTATTTCGAAATTGGTAAACCTCATTCCATGAGGAATAGCTGCAAATTTGAAATTGCTATTTCGAAATAAGCGCCACATAGATGCTTATTTCGAAATAGGGGGTCTCCAGCCCTTCCCAGGGTGCTCTGCTGGCTGCCCGGGCCACAAAGTAACTTCTGACCTGATGTCCTGCTGGAACCAGGCCTTAAATGCGATTCAGCATCCAATCAGTGTGCTATTTCGAAATGCATTTTGTGTGTAGATGCGTTATTTTGAAATAAGATATTTCGAAATAACGCTGTAGTGTAGACATACCCATAGTTTCTAAGAGAAATTGGATTCCTTTTTTCTGGGAGAAAAGAAATGCATACTGTATACATTACAAATGAGTGAGTTGTGCAGGGAATAAATTGATCTTTGCATATATTACAATTGCAAATATTGAATTCAGTACTGTATATATGCCCGCCTCATTCATGATGTGTGGTTTTAATATGTGCCACAGTTTTTAAAACTTCAGGGCATATGAGCAGCTCTATCCTGATTCAGAAAATCACTGTCATATAAATTCAAATAAGAGCAGAATAAAATTTAGTCTTGACATAAGTCCACTGATTTCAGTGGATTCAGAATGGCTTGAAATAGCTCTGAATTTGTCCTAATGGATTTTAAAATAATGTGCACATAGAGAAAAGGATCTCAGCTACGGATTGTATAGCATTAGCAGTGATTTCCTATTTTTATTGTCATTTTTAAGAAAAATCTTTTATGCTGCTAAAGAATATAACCTTAGGACATGAATGCTTTCCTCTGCATAATGTAGAACATCAGCTTCCTGTAACTTAGAGTCCAATTTCTTATGAAGAAAAAGTGTCTGCATGGAAAAATCAACTGCACCCTAGAACTGGGGCTTGATGTAACTAAAACAGCACCTTCAGCAACACCCACAGGAAAACACATGTAGTATGTTACTTCTGTCTTTGCAAATCAGGGTATGTTGTATTTATGTTAATGGCTGTGATGATCTTCTGATGTGCCCAGAAATTCTTAGAACCCTGGTCAGACTGAGGCTAAGCTGAGTGCTTAGGCCATGAATGAAACATGCCTTCTCCCCAAAACAGAGTGCATTACTACATCTCACATGCATGGAGGGGCCATTCGGCCCATTTTTAACCAGACAGTCCCTTATTTTAAGCCCTCTTGCAATCGTCACACCTAAAAAAAAAAAAAAAACCTGGCAAATTGTCCTGTATTTTCCACCCACCCACCCCCGCTCCCACTGGTTTGGTCAGTCTGCAGTCAAGCGCAGCCCCAGCCAACCATGGTGCTGATGCCCCAATCCCCGCTGGCCCCACCATGAGCTGAATTCTCAGGAACCACCCTCCCCAGGCTGAAGCCTTGATTCATGATGCCCCCTGAATCCACAGTGCACAGACCTTGCTCCTGCCTCCCCCCCACCCCCCAGCCAGTGGTTTTCAAAGGGCACGTGACTAGCAGACTCCCTGTCCGGTATTCTACCGGATAGTCTGGTATTTGCGCTCTTTGTCGGTTAAAAACAATTAGGGTATGTCTACACTATCCCGCTAGTTCGAACTAGCAGGGGTAATGTAGTCATCCGCACTTGCAAATGAAGCCCGGGATTTGAATTTCCCGGGCTTCATTTGCATGAAGCCGGCCGGCGCCATTTTTAAATGCCGGCTAGTTCGGACTCGGTGGCACGGCTACACATGGCACAGACTAGCTAGTTCGGATTAGGCTTCCTAATTAGAAGCCTAATCCAAACTAGCTAGTCCATGCCAAGTGTAGCCGCGCGGCACAGAGTCCGAACTAGCCGGCATTTAAAAATGGCGCCAGCCGGCTTCATGCAAATGAAGCCCGGGAAATTCAAATCCCGGGCTTCATTTGCAAGTGCGGATGACTACATTACCCCCGCTAGTTCGAACTAGCGGGGTAGTGTAGACATACCCTTAGAGACTACTGGACATGTGCAATGTCCGGTATTCTCTGATTTTCCGGCTGCGCACCGGACGGAAGCCTGGCGTGGGCGGGGGGAGCAGCTGGAAGGCGGGGCCAGGATCAGCGCTAGGAGCCTGTGATTGCGCAGAAGCCTGGTGGGGGAGAGGGGAGTGGCTGGGACTCTGAGCCACTCCCCCCACCCTCCTCGCTTCTGATGCGCCCAGAGCAGCAATCGCAACCCCGCCTTCCAGCTGGGACTCCCAAGCCAGGAGGCGGGGCCGCGATCGGCGCTCGGAGCCTGGGAGTCCCAGCTGAGAGGCGGGGCCACAATCACCACTCTGGGCACGTCAGAAGCGAGGGGGGTGGGGGAGTGGCTGGGAGTGGCACTACTTATTATCCTGCGCTCCTTTTTTTTTTTTTGCTTGACCAAAATACCGCATGTCCGGTATTTTGGAGCGAACCATCTGGTAACCCTAAGCAGGAGAGCTATGAAACGCCTCCTGCCTGCCCTAGCCAATGGGAACTGAGGGACACGGTGCCTGCAGGCAGGAGCATCATCACAGAGCCTCTCTGCCAAGGGGCCAGACCTGCTGCTGGCTGTTTCCAGGGGACAGCATGCTCCACGGTGCCAGGAGCAGCCTGGAGCCTGCCTTAGCACCCCACTTGTGCTGTTGACCAGGAGGCACCGGATGTAGCCTGCACCCCAGACCTCTCTTCTAAGCTACCCCACCCCTGGAACTCCCTCCTGCCATGCACCCCTCCCAACCCCAGCTCCACCTTGGAGCCTGCACGTCGGTCAAAAGACATAGTTATGTTGGGTTGTGGGCATCAACCGTGTTCTCCAACTGAAAAAAGTTTGAAAACCCCAGCTGTGGGCCATGGGAGCAGCAGGGTTTAATCCTGCATGCCCAGTGCTCCCTGGGGGGAGAAGCCTCCAGAGCCCATGGGCAGAAGAAAGGACAGATTAACTTTCTGTGTGCCTGGAGCCAAACATAGAGCACTGCGCAGGGAGGTCAGTTCCCAGAACAAGGGGCCAGCTCGAGGCAAAGGGGCATGGCATAGCAATAGGTAGAAATCGTGTCTTTTACAACAATAAATCAAAAGCCAACCAGCTGCTGTCTGCAAGCAGGAACATAAAACCTTAGCTCAAAACATATTTATTCATTCTCACAATTGATTCAGTCTGACTGGGTGATTTGGCTGTCTGCTAAAATGTTTTGTCATTCGTTTAGTTGAACTCAATCTAATCGTATTATTTATTATGCAGTACTAAGAACCCTATATCGTACAATAAAGCATTATCGTAGAGTATGCATGTTACACAATATACAAGCAGTAATAAAAAACTGCTTCATAACAACAATACTTTTTGAATACTGAACAGATACAGACCACGTCAGCTGTAAAAAAGTAGCAGGAGCATATGAAAAAGTTGGTAGGGTTTGCCAGATCCTACAGGTAGGACCTCCTCATCTGATACCCTTGGGACCTGAGTGGTCCCAAACCATGATGTGAGCTGGACCAGGGGAGGTAAGGGCTCCCCTCCCAGCTGTCAGCCCTGCTCCCCTGCCTGGTCTGCTGCGGTCAACCCTGCTGGGGCTGCTCTCCCACCTGGAGACAGGGCCGTGCTCCTCATCGCACTGGGGGCACCAGGCCCTGCTGTCTCCAGCCCAGCCGGGGCTGTGCCAGGTAGGTGTCATGGCTCCTTCCCCACTCTGGCATGATAAATGCAGAAGTGGGGGCCAGCAAGTGTACCCCAAAGCCTTATCTACCAGGCTTTGGTATAAAACTTCCCCCAAGATCTTAAAAACCCTAGATCTTGGGAATAAAACTTCCGCTGCCACCACCCAAATGTTGCTAAAGAAACCAGGGGAAAGATCATTTGGGAAATCTTCCCCCTAAAACAAAAATCAGGGCACACCATTAACCACTGCCAGGTTAATAAAAGAAAAGAAAGAACTTTTATTATTACAACAATATTCTGGTTGCAAGTATAATGACTAGAGAGGAAGGTAACAAAATATACTCATGGAGAAACTCCATGGGCCTAGAACTTAGTTACAAAGAAAAGCCAAAACATCTTTTAGGCAGTGCCAGATCTCAGATCCCATACCCAATCCATAACACAATAAAACCTAACGAAACTACCTAAACTTTACCCTACTTACAGAAAATGAAGAATGGTGTCTTGGAGAGAGAGAGACATGCTTGTCCCTCTCTGTAGCTGCAGAGAACTCTTTCAGAGAGACAAAAGGAAAAAGGAAAAAAAAACCAAATTCCTTTGTCCCAGTTTGAAAAGTCCCACCTACATTCCTATTGGTCACTCCACCTGGCTAGGTGTAGTTAACCCCTTAATCCCCAGGCTGCTGGCTAACCCTCATAATCATGACAGTAGGGTTGCCAGGTGTCTGGTATTGACCTGGACAGTCTGGAATTTTTGCCTCCTGTCTGGTAAAAAAATTCAGAAAATACCAGACACCTAAAATGTCCATCCGGTATTTTCTGATTTTTTCCTGGCCAGGAGGCAAAAATCCTAGGTGCTTACTAGGTTCTACAGGGGAACTGTCTGGCCTGAAGCAGGGAGGCAAGATAGTGGATGGCTACCAGCAGCTTGTTAGGGCCAAAAAGCCTCAAAAGCATTTCTTAAAGGGGCCATGCTGGGGGGTTTTTTAAATTATTTTTTTAGCTTAACAACTCTCGGGTTTGTTTTGTTTGCTCAACAACTATGGTCTCCCCCTTTTTTTTCTCAACATAATTTTTTCCCAGTGTTTTTCTTTTCGGGGGCGGGGGGGTTCGGTACTTTTGGTTAAACCATCTGGCAACCCTAGCACCAGACCCTGCTGTCTCCAGCCCTGCCCAGGACTGCGCTTCCCGCTGTACTGACCCCAGCCAGAGCTACATTCCCAGGCACTGCTGCCCCTGCTGATTCCGGTAGGGTTGCCAGATGGTTTCCACAAAAATACCGGACACACTTGACATTATATCACAATCAACATTACACCTTAGTTAGAAAATACCGGACACTTATATTTTCTTAATTTGTTTCCCGAACAGAAAACTCAAATATTGGACTGTCTGGTTCAAAACTGGACACCTGGCAACCCTAGACTCCAGTGGGGCCGGGGGGGCTGTGCTCCCCATTCTGCCAGCTCAGTAGGAGCCACGTTCCTGGGTGCTGGGTCCCGCAAGCCTGCAGCCCAAGTGGGACTGCACTCCCCGCTGTGCTATCTACTACACTGGCCTGCTACTGCTGGACCTACATCCCCGCCTCCACCAGCCCAGCCCTTGAACCAGCTGCTGCTCTCTTATCCAGCCATATCCATGGTCCGGCGTTGCCGCAGCAGACAGTCCTGGATTTTAGAGGTTTAACCTACACTAATCTTGCATTTGATTCAGTAGGATACCAATAGAAAACTTAAAAGTGTTCCTACAAGTTTCCACTACATTTTTAACTGACGCTACTCTTTAAACAAGTTACTTTAAACTTGGTTGTGCAAAACTTTAAATCAAACTACATTCTTTATGCTCTCTAGTGAGATATGCTTCACCTTCCATTTCTTCATGTTCCAAGATATTTTCTAATCCTTTTATATTGCACATAATTGGCTGATTTAGTTTAATGGTTAATTCATAGTGCAGGATTAATGTTTGGTGCCATTTAATGTTTTAGTTCAGTACCCTTCATCCTTCATGAATTGCAAGAACAAATAGATATAATACAATTTAATTCTTAAAAAACAAAAATATAGATAAAATGGTTCTCTATATTGGAGTGGAAGCACTTGTTAAAAATTTGTTACAAAAAGCTTTCTTTTAGGAGGCTATTCTGGTAGGGAAAAGTTGTGACATGTAAATATCCAGAATGCCTGAAGTCCGTATAAAACCTTCTTTTGATTTCAGAGGATTTTGGATCAGGCCCTACTGGCATGTCTACACTAGGAAATTATTACCAAGTAACTTATTTTGAAATAGCTATTTCAAAATAGCCTGTCCACACTGCAGGGAAGCCTTGAAATAAGTCTGAGGCAGGCTCCCTGAAAGTGGATGTGCTACCTTGACTGAGAGCCCCAGGAAGCACTGGGGAGTAATTACTTTGAATGACTCTGGGGAGTAATCTTGAAATAGCAGCAGCAGAGCATCCACACTACTGCTATTTCAAAATAAGTGTTCTTTCTCGTGGAAAGCAGGAGTTGTTATTTCAAAATAATCAGCCCCTTATTTCAAAATAACGGGCTTGGTAGTGTGTACGCTCCACTTGTTATTTCGAAATAAAGGTGGTTATTTTGAAATAATTCCCAAGTGTAGACCAGGGCTAAGTGTAACAAAGAGGTAATCTTGGCAAATCAAGGAACTGAACTCCTGCTTAGACAAAAGACATGCACTGCATCAGCAGTGCAAATTTCCTTACCCCATTACTTTGTCTCTAGGGTATAAAAGGATATTTCAGTTTCCTTTCCCAATACTTTTTGGGCCTCCGTATCAAGGCTTATGACAATGCTAATTAGCAGTTATTTTTCTAAAAAATGTAGCTGATTGTAGAAACCCGATAAAAAGAAAAACAGTGCTTGTTTTTTGGCAAATCTATTGTTCACTATGGGTATGTCTACACTACAAAGTTAATTCGAACTAACGGACATTACTTCGAATTAACTTTGATAGGCGCTACACTAGTGCTCCGCTAGTTCAAACTTAATTCGAACTAGCGGAGCGCTTAGTTCGAACTAGGTAAACCTCATTCTACGAGGACTAAGCCTAGTTCGAATTTACTAGTTCGAATTAAGGGGTGTGTAGCCCCTTAATTCAAACTAGTGGGAGGCTAGCCCTCCCCAGCTTTCCCTGGTGGCCACTCTGGCCAACACCAGGGAAACTCTATTGCCCCCCTCCCGGCCCCAGACCCCTTAAAGGGGCACGGGCTGGCTACGGTGCCCGTGCCAGGTGCAAACCTGCCAGCACCCAGCTAGCAAACCCTACACCTGGCACGGCTCGAGCCAGCCACCCGATGCCCCCCAGCCCTCCCCCTCTTCCCGGGACCCGGATGGCGGCTCCTGGGAGCTTGCCCGGGACTGCAAGAGGCGGGCACCCGCCTGGTCTAGTGCGGACATCGTGGACCTCGTCCATGACCTCCGCACTAGGCACAGGAAAGTGGCTGTCTAGGGCAGGAGAGCTGCCAGCCTAGCCACCCAGGAGCAGGTGTGCATGAAACTCAAGGTGGTCCACTGAGACCCCCGACCCAGAGCCCCGAGCTTACAATGGCCGTACTGGGTCAGACCAAAGGTCCATCTAGCCCAGTAGCCTGTCTGCCGACAGCAGCCAACTCTAGGGACCCTGGAGGGGATGGACCGAAGACAGTGACCAAGCCATTTGTCTCGTGCCATCCCTCTCCAGCCTTCCACAAACTTTGGGCAGGGACACCACTCCTACCCCCTGGCTAATAGCACTCCATGGACCCAACCTCCATCACTTTATCTCACTTCTCTTTAAACTCTGTTCTAGTTGTAGCCTTCACAGCCTCCTGCAGCAAGGAGTTCCACAGGTTGACTCTTTGCTTTGTGAAGAACAACTTTCAGTTACTAGTTTGAAGCCTGCTACCCATTCCTTTCCTTTGGTGTCCTCTAGTCCTTCTATTATGGGAACTAATGAAGAACTTTTCTTTACGCACCCTCTCCACCCCACTCATGCTTTTATAGACCTCTATCCTATCCCCCCTCAGTCTCCTCTTTTCTAAGCTGAGAAGTCCCAGTCTCTTTAGCCTCTCTTCATATGGGACTTGTTCCAAACCTCTGATCATTTTAATTGCCCTCCCCTCTCCCACCCTCTCTCTTCCCCTCTCCCACCTCCTTTTCCCAGTCTCCCCGAGTTTTGTTCAATAAAGAGAGATTCTATTTTTGACCACACGTTTTCTTTATTTTGTACCTCAGGAAGGAGGGGCTAGGGAAGGGTAAGTGGAAGGAGGTGAGGGAGGAATGGGGTGCGAGCCCCCGATGGGGAGGACTGGGCTGGCTCTGTGGGCCTCTGGGGGTGGAAGCTCTCCTGCAGCCCCCCAATTGCCCCCTCTCTCCAGATGGCAGCCTGCGGCAAGTGCAGCCGGTCTGATGGCCGAGTGCTGTGATGTGCCAAGTGTGGGCATGCAGGGCACTCCAAGCCAGGACTGCTTTGCAAGCGGGGCACCCCTGAGAACTGTCTGTCCGGGGTGGGGGTTGGGTCCCTTTAAGCACAGCCCTCGGCTAGCCTGAGACATCACGTCCACGCTCTAAGTCCTCCTCTGATGCCCTGCCGGCACTGCTTCTGGCCATCCTTAACCCCGGTTCAGGGTCCACTTAATGTGGACATGCTAGTTCGAATTAGCTAATTCGAACTAGTTTTTTAGTCTGGATGCGTTAGTTCGGATTAGCTTAGTTCAAATTAACTAATTCGAACTAAGTTCGAATTAGCGCTGTAGTGTAGACATACCCATAGAATTCTGAAAGCTTTACCACGATTTACTACAGTATTACAAATTATATTACATTATGTTGACTAATGTGCCACAGTATAACGTATCATCAATGATTATATCTAAATTACACTTGTCAAATAAAATTGTATACATAGATTTGTGATGCAGTAATAGTTTGTTCATTTAATTGTTAATTTGCAAAAAGTGGTCATCTTCTGTCAGCCCCCTACTCATGAATATAAATTAAATTGGTCCTAATTCCAGAAAGTATCTCTATTCAGAACAGCTCTGAAGCATGTGAAAAGGGATAAACCTATGTGCATACTTAAGGCTTTCCTGAATCCAGGACACAGACACCTGATTCAAAGCCCACTGATCTGTTCCCAAGTGAGGTTCTCTGGTTTTGGCCCTGATTCCACAAGGTACTTAAACACAAGACTAAATTTAAGTCCATGAGTATATGTCTCATTTTATGCACTGAAGTCAATGGTACTACTGAAGTATCTAGCAAACTGATGTAACCCCACCCCCAGGAATATTCAATTATAAAATATATGATTCACACATGGGGAAGGAACTCAACTGGCAGAAGCTTCAGAGGAGTGGCGGAGTTTGTCTGTAACTGGAAAAACTTAAAAAACTATGAATACTCTAGCAGCACCTTAGAGCAGTGGTCCCCAACGCGGTGCCCGCATTTGTGTGCGCCCACCGACAACCTAGGCCGGCCCCGCTTCCGGTGCGCGGTGCACTGGAGGCGCCGGCCCCAGGCGCGCGACACGCACCGGCGCCTGGTGCGCAGCGCTCGGGCGGTCCCAGCCCTGGGGCACATGCGGCGTGCGGTGCTCGTGCCGGCCCCAGGCGCGGGGTTCGGGCGGCAGCGCCAGCCCCGGGCCCATGGCACAAGGCGCTCGGGTGGCCCCAGCCCTGGGGCACATGCCGGCGCTGGGTACAAGGGCATCCCCGCTCCTGGCGTGCCCCAGGATGCACGGCCCTGCCCCGGGCGCCCGGCCCATGAGTGGCCCCAACTCTTGGGTGCCCGGCGCGTGAGTGGCCCCGCCCCCGGGTGCCCAGCATGTGAGTGGCCCCACCCCCAGGCGCTTGGGAGCCTCTATAGGTTGGGGACCACTGCCTTAGAGGCTTCATAAAAAAGTTTTCTTTTTTTCACTGGTGGGTGGTGGTGTATTTTAAGTCTCTGCAATTTTGCAGAATATTTGAGTTTGTGTGTCAAAATCTAGCAGTCCCATTCAAAGTTTTGCAGTATTGCTAGGTAACAAGCATAGATGATAAAAACTTACTAGTTTTCTCCACATTTTGACAGGAGTTTGGGGGACTGTATGACTAAAAATCAAAGCAAAAATGTGAAGGTAGACAGGGCACGAAGAAAAATGGGCAAATGGTGTGAAATGAATCCAAGGTATATATTTGGCAGAACACATTGAAATAAAACAGACAGTTTTTTACAACTCTGTCTTTGCACTTGGATAATACAAGGTCACCTACTAGTCACTGGAGCGGAAAAGTTCTACTTTGGACTGACAACTCTTTGTATTATTCATTTGTGGGTTTAATCTCAGACTCTTATGCTCATAAGAGAGTTTATAAAGTCTCCTTCCACTTTCCATGCTGCACATAAGGCGAGGTAATCAGACAAAGATGTACACTACAACACGGACATGTGTACATGCAACCTACTGATGAACATGTGTTACAGTTCACCTTTGTGCCCAATCCAGAGAAGATGACAGTCTGTTACATCCTCTAGCAAGAGATCCTGACTCTTCAGATCATATTGTAGGGCACGCCTACACTATGAAATAAGGTAGAATCTAATATGGTCGATTTCTTACCACCAGATTTTGTGAAGTTGAAGGTCTGTGTCTTCACTGCAGGGAAGAATGGAATGTAGTCCGAAGTAGCGTGTCCTCATTAGGGAGCCTGCTGTCGAATTGGAGAGTGAGTTACTGTGGGCAGCTTTGCATTCTGGCTATGCTCATGGTGCCCGCTGGGTCCAAAACTCTGCAGCAGGTGGTATGGGGCTCATGTTGGCAGCATCCCAGAATGACTTGTCTTGTCCCTGCCCCCTGTGCGAGATAAAGAGGCAGTGTGCTGGCACTTTTGGTGCCCTGGTTGCCCCCGCAGATCCCATAGCAACATGAGAATGGGGCCCAGGTTACAGGAAAGCATTGTCATGCTCCTGCGTGTCATGGTGCACCTGATGGCATAGTGCTTTGACCACATACGTGTGTCGCTTCGCCAGGAAGAGGGGGAGGACGAAGCTTGGTGTGGCATGGAGATGCAGCTTAGTCAAGTCTGCCGCTGATGCTAGAGCAGCACCCAGCCAATCCGCTGCGCACAGCACAAAGCTGGTTCTGGCACCGTGAGACAAGCTGAGACTGGTGAGGCCGCACTGTGATGCAGAGACGGGACAGTCACCAGTGGCTGCAGAACTTCTGCATGCACAAGGCCACGTTCCTGGAACTTTGCAAATGGCTTGGTCCCACCCTGAGGTGTCAGAATACCCCACTGAAACCTGCTCTGACTGTGGAGAAGCACGTGGCAATAGCCCTGTGGAAGCTCGCAAAGCCAGACAGCTACCGGTCAGTTGGGAATCTGCCTGTAGTAGGGAAATCTACAGTGGGGGCTGCTGTTCTACAAGTAGCCAAAGTGATCAATGCCATTCTGCTATGGAGTGTAGTGACTCTGGGAAATGGGGTTGCCACAGTAGAGGGCTTTGCTGCGATGGGGTTCCCCAGCTGCAATAGACGGAACACACAGGGAAAGGAACGAAGGGGGAAGGAGCTCAGGAATGAGGTAGGAGTTCTGCCTTCTGCCTCCTGACACTTCCTTTGAGTTGCCCCCTGCCCTTCTGCAGGGCAGGCAGGGTTCTGGGAGGAAGCCCTTTCCAGACCAAATGCCACACGCTCTGTTACAGTAGTCAGGAAGACAAAGATGGTCTCCTGCTGTCTCGCCTGCTGCTCTCTGGCAGCTCTTCTCTCCTGCTGCTCTGCACGCCAGTCCAGGCACTCTGCCTGAATTTCTGCCATGAGAGAGTTATGCAGTCCATATGAACATCCCCACCCGGGACTTCAGCAGCCCTTAGGGTCGACACAACAGGCTTGATATTGTGGACGCATCACTTAGGCCGTGTCCAGACTCAGGGTTTTTTTCGGGAAAAGTAGCCTTTTCCCGAAAAAACTTCCCCTGCGTCCAGACTCAAGCCGCATTCTTTCGAAATTATTTCGAAAGAACGCGGCTTTTCTTTCGATGGCGGTAAACCTCAAATTACGAGGAAGAATGCCTTCTTTCGAAAGTTCCTCTTTCGAAAGAAGGCGTTCTTCAATGTAAAGAGGCCGTCTTCGAAAGAGAGCATCCAGACTCGCTGGGTGCTCTCTTTCGAAAAAGCGGATTTCTCTTTCGAAAGATCCGCCTGCAGTCTAGACGCGATCTTTCGAAAGAGGCTCTTTCGAAAGATGCTTTCGAAAGAGCCTCTTTCAAAAGAAGCCTGCAGTCTAGACATAGCCTTAGAAAAATTGACCATATGCAGCTATTGTCAGTGTAAAGTCCTTGTGTAGACCAAGCCATAGAAACTTGTGCTCTGGAGACCCCTGGTTCAGTCCCTCAGGTGTTAACCAAGATATCTGAATTACCTTCATTTTTCTCCATATGGCATATTCAAGTCCCTGGGACTATGAAAGGTCCTCCCTTTTTTAAAGATTGTCACTCTGATTATACTGGAGATATTACCTTTAAGGTTGTGCTATGATTTCAGATTACAGAAAGACAAAATGTAACAACATTCTGCACAAACTTTCCCTCCCCCAGCCCCAGTTGATTTAAGAACAACAAGAAAACTCACCAGAAACATTTAATAAAAAATAGTCACATAAAAAATGTGCAACCTCTGAAAAATAAGTAGTATCACTGATGTGCACTACGCTAACCTTCTTACAATTTGCAGTCATTTTTAAAGAATTAAATCTAGCTAATAATAGTTACAAAGTCTTACTTTGAAATAGTAGGGGTGCCATTAGTCTGTACTGTACTCTAATCCCGTTTATTTGGAGACGGGTTAATTTTTATCTGGATTTCAAACCCTTCAGAGTGTTGAATTCCGGGGTCTTCGGCTCTGGATATTGATTCATTCTAAAGAGGGATCCTCATTATGAAATGCCAGATTGAATTCCAGCCTAGCCCAGCAGTAAAGCAGTGTTGGAATCCAAACCTCCTGAGTCTGGTGTCTCTCTCGCACTGCTCTGAATAATTGACTATTATTGATATTACATTTTGAAGCATTATTCACTCTTAGTATGCATTGTAAGTGCACATAGTACAGCAGGTGCCACAAGCGTTTGCTTACATAAGTGACCCAGATGGTCTTGAGGTAGCTATTGATTTCTACTGGGTAAACTGCACCAGTTTGAAAGTGCAAATATGTATATTTAGCTAATGACAATCAGATTCCCTTTTGTGTGTGTAATATGTAGCCAAATCATTTTAAATGCAAATGTGTTCTAAAGGAATGTACATTAAAATATGTATATTTAATAAGTTCTAGGATGTTGGGTTGTTGAGCTAAACAGACAAAAGCAAAGGAAATTTAGAATTAAGGCAGAGTCCATCCTTAGCACAAGATATCCACTCGTACCCAGAGAGAGGTAGAGAGCAGCTGCCAGATAGTTAACTCTGTTGGTTTGAGCTGTCTCTGCTACATTTATTACCCTTAATTACTTTCCGGGGAATACTGTCCACCCTCTGTCGGAATGCACTTGGGACGGAGGATGCGGTGGAAGCAGTTCAGTTCTTGTGGGTGATTGGGTCTTAGCCTGCATGCACTGCATGAGGCAGAGCACAGCTCCATTCTTCCACCCAAATGGCTAGTTTTGGCCAGCAGAGTGGCAAGTGAGCAGGCGAGGGCTAGCGAATCAGACTGCTGCAGCCCTGTGGTCTTCTGCAGTTCTTAGATTTCCCTGCTGCACAGCGTGCATGGTCAGAGTGTCCAGTGCATGAGTGTTCCCCTTTCCAGTGGGATATTCCTCATAATAACCCAACCAATAGTGGGACAATCATTAGCTTTTGGTATTTATTTAAACACCTAATGCCAGAGCTTCAGCTGATGTACATGAGTATTGCTCCATATCCCAACTGACGCCAGCTAAGACTCTGGCCAGTGTCTGTTCAACTGCAGCAAATTATCCCTCCATAAAGTAAATGGATTAGTCCAAGCTGCTCTCTCAGGATGAGGAAGAGGTCATGTTGAGGATGAACACCTGGGGCTGAGCAGTTTCCATGTTACAGATAAGCCACATCAGTGCTGTAATTGCTTTGCTTTAGTTAAAAAAAAAGGAGTCTGAGAGTAATGGCCATAGAAATGGCCAGGGAAAATTGATTTCCCTAAACTGGGGCATATATGGATTAGAGCTAGCCTGGGGTTTCAGAGCCATTGCTTTCAAGCAGGAGACTGCAAAATGATCACTAAATTGAAAGGGCAGCTCTGTTGGAACTGCCAATTACTAGTCATGTATGGGTTGGGTATTTTTAGTTTAATTGGGAAGTATTTTAAAAGGCTGCACAAATCATGTGCATGAGTTGTGAACTTCATATTTTCTTAAACAATTTACTGGGAAGAAATCCTGGAGGAGACGAGAAAGGCTCCACAAAACAGTTTATAGATGCCCTCTGCGTACCAGAGCCTCGTTAAAAGTCTCCTGGTTTTGTTCTGGGTTTATTGCACTACACACAAATTTAAAAACTGCTGATACAGGAATTCATATAGGCTTCAGAAAAATATCTTTGTACAGGGCTTAGTCCCAGTATGGATTTCCACAGGTGTGTCCTATATTTCACCATCTTTTTTTATCGGACCTTGTGTGTGTGAGACAGAAGTGGGGTATAGCTGCTATCAGTAATTGGTTTTAATTATTTACAGGCAATCACAGTGCAGCTATTGATTGTTTACATAACACTGAATCCTTCCAGATAAGAGCATTGTATTCATTTGGTTTCTGCTACTAATTGCTATCCTTCAGGGTGTCTCTGAGGGTATGTCTATACTATAGAGTTCTGTCGGAAAAACAACCGTTTTTTTTGGCAAAACTTGAGTTACGCCCACACTGCAATCACATTCTTCCAAAGGCAAATCGAAAGAACAGAGGGGTTTTTCCAGAGTTGGTAATCCTTTTTCTAAGAGGAAGAAGTCTTTTTTCCAAAAGAGTTCTTTTGCAAAAAGGCATGTGTGGACGGGGAAGAGGGAGTTCTTTTAGAAGAAGAGGAAAGAGCAAAAAGCACAGATACCCTTGTGGCCCCTCCATCCATAGCAATCCCAGCTGAAATGTGAGATAGCGTCCATTCAGTGTGGATGCTATGTTCTGAAAAAGCAGATGGCTTTTTCAATGTGCTTTTGTGTGTGGACTCTCTCTTTCGGAATAAGTTTTTTTGGAAGATCTCTTCCGAGAAAAGCTTTTTCTGAAAGACACCTGCAGTCTGGATGTAGCCTGATTGACTAGGGCAAAGTCCCAATGCAAGGCTCTTTGTCTCATTTCTGTCCTCATTTCTGTGCACCGCTTTGAACACATTCCCCTCACCTCAGGAGCTGCTGATTCCATTCTCCTTCCCCACATGCTACTGTGTCCATTGCCAAACACTGCAAAAGGCATTATTCCAGTTTTTGTCCCTCAGCTAGGGTCAGGTGCACCTCTCCTCACCTAGGGCTGCACAGAATGGTAACAGAGTCCTCCAGAGCTGTGCAGTTTGGGGAATATTCTAGCTGTCTTTTGTCTACTCCTAAGGGGGAGCTACATTAATCTGCCACTTTAAAAAAACCTTAAAACATGAGGGGTGCTCTAGCACCTTAGGGTATGTCTACACTACCCCGCTAGTTCGAACTAGCGGGGTAATGTAGGCATACCGCAATTGCAAATGAAGCCCGGGATTTGAATTTCCCGGGCTTCATTTGCATAAGCGGGGTGCTGCCATTTTTAAATCCCCTCTCGTTCGAACCCCGTGCCGCGCGGCTACACGCGGCACGAACTAGGTAGTTCGAACTAGGCTTCCTAGTTTGAACTACCGTTACTCCTCGTGGGGTAGTGTAGCGGGGTAGTGTAGACATACTAGCGGGGTAGTGTAGACATACCCTTAGAGACTAACAAAAAATATAGATGGTATCATGAGCTAGCATGGGCCTCTTGCTTCACTCGTCATCTGAAGAAGTGGGTTGTGCCCACAAAAGCTCATGATGCTTGCTGTATTTTTGTTAGTCTCTAAGGGTACGTCTACACTAGCTTTTTAGTTCGAGCTAGGTAGGGTAATGAGGGCAAGCGGAGTTGCAAATGAAGCCCAGGATTTAAATATCCCAAGCTTCATTTGCATGTTCCCGGGCTCCGCCATTTTTAAATCCCCCTTAATCCGAACTCCGTGCCCGCAGCTACATGCGGCATAGAGTAGGTAGTTCAAAATAAAGACCCTAATTTGAACTACCTCATTCCACGATGAGTAACGGTAGTTTGAATTAGGTTCTTTAATTTGAACTACCTACTCCGTGCCGCGTGTAGCCGCAGGCACGGAGTTCGGACTAAGGGGGATTTAAAAATGGCGGCACCCAGGAACATGCAAATGAAGCCCGGGATATTTAAATCCCGGGCTTCATTTGCAACTCCGCTTGCCCTCATTACCCTATCTAGCTTGAACTAACGAGCTAGTGTAGATGTACCCTAAGATACTAAAAGGACCACTCATTGTTTTTTAAATGTTTTTGTCTTCCCCGTACAGTGGCAGGGTACCTATATTTTGGAATGAGCAGATCTGTAGGAACTACAGAGCACTGTTTGGATTTTGGTCTCTCTGGTCTTCCCAAGTTTTCCACAGTCTTAGCAGAACAGTCCTTGTTTATGCCTTTCTGCCACTGGCCACGTCCATGGCGTTTGGATACTCATTTCCCTCTAGTACTATGGAGGGGAGAGTACTTATAAACCGGAACAGCTGAACCAGAAGTCATGATTCATTTTGCACCATAAATGCCACCACTTTCAAAGGGACACATGATGAACCGAGGCTCCCCACCCTCTGAGTTGAGAAAGTGGGAAAGGAGAGAGAAAGGAGAAAGGAAGAGAGGCAGCAATGTAGTGATGGTGCCTTCCTCTCTGTGTCTAGGTACACTGCTCTCTGCCCCACGCTGAGCAGGGCAGAATGTCCTAGGAGCAGCAGGGAAAGTGAGGTCTTCATCAGAATTCTGAGATGCATCTTGGATCCCAAGTGCCTGCTCGTTTTGCTACAAAATATTGCAGAATGTTTCTCTCATTGTCCCAATCACTCCTTTATATTCTCTTGTCTCCTTTTACAGAGCGATGAGGTTTTAACTGTCATCAAGGCGAAAGCCCAGTGGCCTGCCTGGCAACCACTAAACGTGTAAGTAGATAGAGAGTGGAGGCTCCCGACAGACTCCTGTTCAGTATCATCTAACAGACTGCTCTAAACCTATTGCCTTACACAATGTTTTGCTCCTGCAAAGAAAAAATATCAAAGTATGTATGCGTTTGGCTTGGGCTTTGGTATTCTGCCAGCAAGTGCCTTTTTGCATGTGTGCATGGAGCTTATTAACTATATCGGGAAAAGAGAAAAAGTTGTATTGTGTTTGAACCTGTATTAAACAATTCAGTGTTTGCATACATATATTAGATCCATGTGTCAGGCTGTCTGGGTGTCAACCTCAAGGCAGGCTTATAAACCAGAGCTCTCTGTTGCAGAAGTTGAGCCAACTCCATTCCCATGTTCTGTGTGGAAAGAGGGTAATTGGATGCCTGGTCAAAGTTCATGAGCAAAGCTCAGGTCCTGACCTTTCTGGGCAGTGGTTCCTAAACGTTGTACTCGTGACCCCTTTCACATAGCGCACCTCTGAGAACAAGCCCCTCTATAAATGGAAAACAATTGTTATATATTTAACACCATTATCCCATCACAGTCCCTCATGTAGTAGTAATATGACCCGCTGAAAGGTCCTGACCCCCCACTTGAGAACCCCTGTTTTAGCGGAAATACCTCTCCCCTTGCTAAACTCTTCAGGATCTTTCGTGTCAAATCACCCTATGGCCATGTTTTACTCACTGTGACTAATCTTAAATTTTTTAACTCTTAATATCAAGAGACATAAAAAATGATGGAGTGGTACATGGTGATGGGGAGCGGTCACTTTTAGGGTGTGCCTAGACTACAAGGTTTTTTTTAAAAAAAGTGGCCTTTTTCCAAAAAAACTTCCCCTGTGTCTAGACTGCTGCCGCCTTCTTTCAAAAGTAAATTGAAAGAATGCAGCTGTATTTTCTACCACAGAAAATCTTGTTTTAGGAGGAATAATGCCTATTTTTCTGAAAGTGCTCTTTCAAAAAAAGGCGCTATGTAATGCAAACTGTGCTTTTTCAAAAAAGAGCATACAAACTGCCTGTGTGCTCTTATTAGAAAAAGTGGCTTGCTTTTTCGAAAATACTGGTTGTAGTCTAGACACGCTTTTGAAAGTATCTTTCAAAAAAGCCTCTTTCGAAAGAGGCTTGCAGTCTAGACGTACAGGCTAAGCCAGATCACTTGGTGTGGTAAGCTCATTTGAAAAGATGCATGTTTAACACTGATACGTGTAAAAGCCACCAAGGAATAAAATGTGTAGGTTACTCTGGCAAGAAAGGGGATTTAGGGGTTATGACAGAACCACTTGAACGAGTGTCCCCACTCCAGTCATTGCCATAGCTAAGAGGGCTAATACGATATCTGCATGTATAAGCAAGACAGTATCACACAGGAGAGAGAAGCAAATGGTGGCAGCAGTTCTATATACTGTACTAGTGAGACCATTACTGGAATAGAGTGTCCAGTTCTGATGTCTACACTTTTAAAATGATGAAAAATTAGAGAGAGCTCAGAAAAGGTTTACAAGAATGTTTCAAGTACTGGAGAACATGCCTTATTGAGAGAGACTTAAGAAGCTATTTAATTTATCCACAGAAAGGTTAACAAGTGACTTCAAAACAGTCAGCAAATATCCATATGGGGAAGAGTTTTCTGACAGCAGAAGGAATTTTAGTCAATCAGAAAAAGCTGAACAAATTCAGACTGGAATAAGGGACAAAATGTTAACAATGGGGCAGTTAACTCCCCATTAAGAGACAACTTACCTTGAGATGCAGGGGAGTCTAATGCTGAGGTCTTTGACTTAAGATTAGATATTTTTATAGAATGTATGCTACAGCTCAAAAAGAGCTTTTATTTTCAGATAGTAGCGGATAGAGTCCTCTGGTCTATTTTATGCAGGAGATCAGACTATACAATCTGAATTGTTCCTTCTTGCCTTAAAATTTATAAATCTGTGGTGTTGCATGAGTAATTATCTCCCCCAGTACTTAGAGTCTTCTAGTATGTTCTTCTTTAATATAGGTAATGGGCATTCCACAGTTCAGCTGTGGCCATTATTAGGGGCTACATCTACACTGCAGCACTATTTCGGGACACTGGAGCTATCCCAACATAGCTACCCCATTATTAACAGCAAGCCCATTATTTTGAAATATAACAGACCCGCTATTCTGACATCCTTGTAAACCTCATTCTACGAAGAGTAAGAGATGTTTTGGAATAGCGGGTTACTTCAAAATGTACAAAATAAGCTATTTTGAAATTGACTCAAAGTAAGCTGTGCAATTTGCGTACTCAAATTACGTAGCTTATTTTGAGCTACGGGTGCAGTGTAGACACACCCTAGATGGCCAACTTTACTTCTCACCAGCTCTCAGTTTTGAATAACTCACTGGGATTCCCTAGATCAAGCTCCAATGTCTTTGTATCTGTTTTTTGCCTGCTTGTCTTTTAAAACTCAGTCTTCATTCCACCACCCAATTTTATTGCAGTGGGATCTGTTTGGCTCAGAGCCTTTATTTTATTATATTTGTTTTGCCTCCAATTTTGTGACCGAGCTCTGGTGATGTTTTGCATCAAAGTGCTCACCCCAGGAAAGGTTTGCCTTGGTGTTCAGCATTGTCAAGGCTTTGGCATAGCCAACATAGGGTGGGTTTTTAACTCTCTGCTTTTTCTTGTGTTGGAGATGAAGAGAAGGTTTGCTGCTCCAGGGAAGTAAATTCATCATCTTTAAAAAACATTAAATTAATACATAAAAATCAAAGTTAGTGAAACTATAATACAGAGGTTTTTAATCACAAGATCACCTTTTCAACTTAAATGCAACATAAGCTCTACCTCAAACCCAAATACTCTTGTCCCACCTCCTTCCTGCCCCTTCTTTGAGGCCCCGCCTCTGCTCCAAGGCCTCACCATGCTCACTCCATCACCCTTTTCCCCCCATCCTCAACCACTTTCACCAGACTGGGGTAGGTGGGTTGGGGTGCATGCTCTGGTCTTGGGTTATGGGGTTTGGAGTATGGGAACAGCTCTGGTCTTAGCCCAGGGTGGGGGATTTAGATCCAGGAAGGATTGTCGGGCACAGATGTAAATCGTTTCTACATGATTTTTATTAAGGGTTATTATAGCAGCATATTGTGTTCCCCTGTCAGAACTGAGACCCCATTGTGCAAAGCACTGTATGCACCTAATATAAGACTGACCCGAGCAACTTAGTCCAATTTATATAAAGGATCTAATAGGAAAATAGGATCTAATTTTCAGTCGAGACCATTCAGACCTGAGATGGCCTTTCAGTCCTTAGGTGTGACTTTCCTAGTACTTACTCCTCAGCTTCTATGTAAAAGAATATCAACTATCAAGAAACAGTGTCTAGTGTAAGTATTGTCCATTATATCTGTGTTCCCCAAGAGTATGTCTATACTACAGTGTTATTTTGAAATATCTTATTTCAAAATAGTTCTTTTGAAATAGTTTATTTCAAAATAGTGTATCTACACACAAAATGCATTTCAAAATAGCATTTTGCTATTTCAAAATAGCGCGTCCACTCTGAGTGGACTCTGAATCACATTTAAGGCTGGCCGGAACCAGTTCCAGCTGGGCACCAGGTCAGGAATTATTGTGTGGGGCTGCTGCTTGAGGCTATCTGAGGTCTGTGCTTAAAGGAATGCCCCCGCCCCACCAAAGAGCCAGTTCTAAGGTTTCCCTGCTTGCTTATCTACTTCGATGAGGGACAGCAAAGCATTTTGGGTATGTCTACACTACCCTCCTAGTTCGAACTAGGAGAGTAATGTAGGCATACTGCACTTGCAAATGAAGCCCGGGATTTGAATTTCCCGGGCTTCATTTGCATAAGCGGGGAGCCGCCATTTTTAAATCCCCACTTGTTCGAACCCCGTGTAGCGCGGCTACACAGGACTCGAACTAGGTAGTTCGGACTAGGATTCCTATTCCAAACTACCGGTACACCTCATTCCACGAGGTGTAACGGTAGTTCGGAATAGGAACCTAGTCCGAACTACCTAGTTCGAGCCCCATGTAGCCGCGCTGCAAGGGGTTCGAACAAGCGGGGATTAAAAAATGGCGGCTCCCCGCTTATGCAAATGAAGCCCAGGAAATTCAAATCCCGGGCTTCATTTGCACGTTCGGTATGCCTACATTACCCTCCTAGTTCGAACTAGCGGGGTAGTGTAGACATACCCTTTGTCTCTGCGTGCTCTGGTTGCCCTCACTCAGGACACCACAGCACTCTGCAACATGGAGCCAGAGCTGCCCCTGGGCTCTCTGGTGCTTCTCTTGGATGCGTTGCTGCAAGCCTGGCTGCACTTTCTGCAGGCTGCCATCTGGGAGGTCCATCGTGGGGCTGTCAGTATCCAGGAGGCCCTGCGGGAGAGCTTCCACCCTGAGGAGCACTAAGAGCCTCCCTGGTCTGCCCCATTGGTGGCTTGTGCCTCATTCCTCCCTCACATCCTTCCACTTACCCCTCCCTAACCCCCCTTCCTGATGTCAAATAAAATACACGTATTTTCATGAACACAAACTCTCTTTATTTAACAAAACTGGGGGGTGGGAAATGAAACTGGTGAGACTGGGGAAAGGAGGTGGGAGAGGTGAGAAGAGAGGGTGGGAGAGGCGAGGGGGAAACCTGGGAGAAGGGAGCTGGAAGGGGGAAGCCAGGGGAAGAAGGGGGAGGGGAAGCTCAGGGTTGGGGGTCTCACTGGACCAACTTGATTGTCATGTAAACCTTCTCCTGCCTTCGCATGTGGCGTTTGGTGGCCAGGCTGGCAGCTATCCTGCCATAGACGGCCGGATTCCTCTGTCTAGTGTGGAGATCATGGATATTGGGGGCATCCTCCCCAAAACTGAATAAGATTCATTATCTCCACCCTGGACCAGGAAGGCGCCCGCCTTCTCCGGGCCTTGGCAAGCTCCTGGGAGCTGGAAGACTGCTACTGGGGAGCGGTGAAGGGCTGGCTGCCAGTGGCTTGCTGGCTCATGTTTTGGGGCCACTGGGTCAGGAACAGGGACTGCTGGCTCTGGGCTGGCAAGCTTGGAGCTGGCACAGGCACTGTGGCCAGAGTCAACCCCTTTAAGGGCTCCGGGAAGAGGGGGAGGGAGTGGAGTGTTCTTGGTTGAGGCTGGAGTGGCCACCAGGGCACCCTGGGAAGGCTGGAGGCTTCGTATTTCGATATAAGTGTCTACATAGTACTTATTTCAAAATTGCTATTTCAAATTTGGTGTTATTCCTCATGGAATGAGGTTTACCAAATTCGAAATAAGTGCTGCGCTATTTCGAATTAATTTCAAAATAGTGATTTCGCTGTGTAGACGCTATGAAACTTATTTCAAAATAAGGGCTGTTATTTCAAAATAATTTTTCTGTGTAGACATACCCCAAGTGTGGAACACCCGCTTTGGGCTCCATGAAGAATTAGTGAGGATTAGCGAGTTGATTGTTTTGCAGAGTGTCAGCTTTTTTTTTTTTTTAAATTGATCTCTAGGTGTGGTGGTTGTAAAAGAAAACCTTGATAATTGGTCTGGTCTACACCTAAAACTGAGGTTGACTGAGCTACATTACAGAGCTCAGGGCTGTGAAAAATGTGACACCTTGAGTATAGCAGTTATCTTGACTTAACGCTGGCTGTAGCCATGGCTTCAACCTAGCTGCTGCCGTTCAGAGATCTGGAATGACAGCATCAACAAAGAAACCCCTTCTAACAGTGTCAGAAGCCTTTACGCTCCTACAGTATTATGTGGGGGAGCTGTGACGCCATTACCAGTGCTGCTCTAACAGCCATAACATGGACGCACCCAATATGAAACAAGTGTAACTTAATGACTGTAAGTTTACAAAGAGCCTGAAACAATAGCAGTGAGTTGTTAATGGCCCTTTTTTCCCAGGGTACTAACTCAGATGCCCAATAATGATGCTGTACTCTAACCATTGTTATCTATTGTACCACTTACCAGCATAGAATGCATCTGGAGAAGAAGTATCATATAAAAGCAATGCCCATGTCTCCCAAAGGAAATAATAGACAAGTTTGGGTATGGCACGGAGATTTATAAAGGAAGTTGTTCACATGTATAGAACCCTGCATATCCACTGATATCTGTGGGTATCTGCTAGGGATGTGAACATGTAACCAGTTAACTGCTTACCCACTAAGCATCACCTTTACCAGTTCCCCAGGAGCAGCCCCCTGCCAATGGACTGCCACAGACGGAGGGCTACTCCAGCCCCAATAGCCAGCCCCATGCAGCTGGCAGCTGGCACGGTGTTGGGAATGGGAGCCCTGCAGGCTGAGGGGACTAGAGTGGTGAGATACCACTTAGGTGATTAACTGGTTAAATGTTAGGTTAACCTACCCGGTTAATTGATTAACCAGGATTTTACACCCCTAGTACCTGCATCGATGCCTTATTTTTGTCAATGTGGATATAAATTTTGTATCTAGAACCCTGCAAATGTGTGGATATCCACTTTATACCTGAAGGTATCCATGCCCACAGATGTGGCTCTGGATAGTTGCATATCATTTTTGCAGATGCAGACATGGATACCTATTTTGTTTGCACGCAGGGCTCTACATATGGAAAGTTGCAGAGAAGGCATGATTGGTTCCATTTTTGAAGGGGACTTCTGCTTTCAAAAATTTGAGAAAAATTGAGATAAACATCTCTCTCTCTGTTTATAATTGATCTAATCTATACATATGGATAGAGAGAATTTATATAGACAGAGTGATAAATTAATTTCTCTATATCCATATAATAAGGGGTGTGGTGCATGTTTGTACATACATACAATGTGTGCACAGATGTGTATACAGGTAGTCCCCGGGTTACGTACAAGATAGGGACTGTAGGTTTGTTCTTAAGTTGAATTTTGTATGTAAGTCGGAACTGGTACATATTGTAGGGGAAACTCTAGCCAAACATTTCTCCAGAGCTCAGTTTTATTCTCCCACACCTCACTTCCCTCAGTCCTTTATTCTCAAGCTGAGGTGTCTGCTGAGAAAAGCCGCTCCGTGTCTCCCTGGTCTGCTGGGGGGGGGGGGGGGGGGCACTAGCTTCGTGTCTCCCTGGTCTGCTGGGGAGAAGCAGCTAGTGCGGGGTTGCCTCACCCCGTTTGTAAGTAGGGATCCGATGTAAGTCGGATCCATGTAACCCGGGGACTGTCTGTATATATTTACATTCACCGAAACTGAAAATGTTACCTAACGATTGTTTATATTTAAGTGGCATCTAGAGGCCCCTACCATGAACAGAGAAATTTACCTCCATATTTGTCATAGAAGTATTTGTATTACCTGTACTTACTACAGGGACACCCTAATTACTGTTAAAACTGAGGTGGAATTATTTATTAATGTGCATTCTACAGAGATGGTATGTAATATATTGTCCCTAAAGGAGGAAGATACACCACCGAAGCAGAGTTGATAGTGTTCTATTTAAATATTTAAGAAGTCCATTTCTCTGAAATATGTTCCTGCTGGCAATAGCAGAATGTTACTAAATTGCTTGTTTAGGTAGCCATTACTCTGGTGATGTTGTGTACCAGCAAGAGGATTTGCGGTTTATTTCATTAGCTTGCTGCCACCACCTGGTTTAGTCTGGATAAACCTAGTTACCAAATCCTAGCAGAAAACAGTCCATCGTGTTTTCTTATAACTTAAAATTACACTATCTGCCAATTGTCTTTCTCTACTAACTCTAGATCAATCAGCATAGAGAAGGGAAGTTTTGAAAGCTGAAAAGATTTAGGTAAAAAATAATTAAATTCCCCAAATCTATCCCCTAGAAACCTGGCAATGTCTTTAAGTCACTACTGTCAATTAATCTTTTAAGAATATCCTATTAGCCATGATTAAAAGTATTCCCAATATGAAAACAAGCTTCCCCATAGCTAGTAAACTAAAAATTCGCACAGTGGGATTCCAAACATTTTCTTTCAACATCTTCAGGAAGGAAAAATGTTTCTTTTACTTTCCATGCTGTAGATCTAGTTTCTGTTACTAAAATATTTGTATAGAAAATTACACTTTGTACCAAATGTTTTTTAAACAGTAGGTAGCTGAGTAAATTTTGCTTTGCAAAGCACTCAAGTAAATAAACTGAGGGTATTTGCTCAGTTTAAGTTAATGTAATTCTTACCTTCCTGATACATTATAGTGCTAAAATGACCCATTGTACTGTAACAAAAGGCACTGCTAAGTAAAGCTTACTGTTTGCTGTGAGTAAAACGTGCTATCCATAGAAATAATTTATAAAAGTGTAGATCACAAATGAACAAAATTAACTTCTGAATTGTTGTTTGGCTCAATTAATCAAGTCCTTAGACTAAGCTGAGAAGTACAATAAGGATACAGAAAAAATATGTTTTGAACAGACACAACTTCAAATGGTTTGTTTTAGATGTGACTAACTAGCAAGCTGAATTGGAAAAATGCAGACTTATTCTGAACTCTAATTAACTTGCATAATGTGCACATTTTAATTTTTATTCGTTATTTCCTCTTAAGTGAAAAGGAAAGTTGATATTATAGTCCTTTAATAACCCATTCATTGTATATCATTAGCATTTGATTATACAAATTGCTTATAAACACTGCTCCACCTAATCATTTGAAAGTAAAATCATGCATATATAATTTCACCAGCAATGAGTGTCAACTGGGGGCTATAGAGAAATGGGGATGTTGTTATTTCATAGTTAAATGTTACAGGACATTTTACAATACTCATTTTTCTTACAGTCTTTATTAGACATTTTCCTGGCCATTTGGACTAGTTCTCTGTAGCATTTATGCTCTGCGGTTTCTGTAACTTTGGATAAAAGGTGAGATCCAGGCTTTTACTTCTATTAAGCTCTTTGTAATCCTAGAAACACACTTCATATACTGAGCACTACACTCAGTGTGTATTTGTATTACACAGAATTTTCTTGAATGCTTACATGGTTGCGATAAAGCCTTTTATGCTGTGTGTTATGTACCAAAGGGCTAAAAAAAAGTATTTTAGGCAGGGCCATTGTTTTCATACAGAGGTAGAACATACTGTAGGTGTCCTGTTCACTTGGTGTACTGTATTCTGTAGACCCTGTGAGTAAATGCAGCGGATGGCCTTGAGCAGTCGTGGAAGTTTCTTCACTAGAGGTTCTCAAAAGGAGGCTGGATGGCCATCTGCTTTGGATGGTTAGACACAACAAATCCTGCATCCTAGCAGGGGATTAGGCTAGGTGGTCCTTGCAGTCCCCTCCAATCCTGTGGTTTTATGATTCTGTATAGTGGTGCTGCTGTTTGAAGAGGCTGGATTATGAGTCCCTATTCAGGAGGGATCCCATAGCCACAGATGTACACTGCAAAGTCAAGCTCCGTGGTGGAGCCATTATATGAATGGAGAAATATACTGGAAGACTTAGCCTAGGTGTATTAAATTGAATAATAGGCCATAGAATGGAACGTTTTCTTAATTGAGACATGCTACTATGACAGGGTCAGGCCAGAGGGCTAGATTAGGGAGAGAGAAAGGCAGCAAGGGCCCTGGCTAATCAGGAGCGGGGAGAAAGAGCTGCTGTAAATCAGTCAGGGCCAGCTGATCTCACTTGAGGCTGCCAGGGAGCCTTTTAAAAAGAAGTCTTCTCTGCAGGTAGGGGGAGAGAGCAGGGAGGAAGTTGGTGTGAGTGGAGAGCAGGACAGAAAAGGAGATGACCAGAAAAAAGGAGCTAGGAAATGACAGCGTTGCCAGAGACAGCAAAGGGAGTGAGGAGCTCTGACGAGGGGTATTTGGGCTCCCTTTCCCCCCATAGCCTGAGAGTCCAGCTGGTAGCAGGAAAGAACTGTTTACCGAGCCCAGGCTGACCAGGGGGAACCTGTCCCCGCACTTTGTGGCCAAGGGACAAAAGCTCAAACCCTGGCAAGGGAAAGAGGGACCAGTGATGCAATACTGAGACTGTCAGATTGTGGACTGAGCAGAGGGCCTGGGACCCAGTCCTGGGATATGTGGTGTCAGGAGTGGGATCCTCTGCTTCCGGGAGACCCTGCAGCACACCCACCCAGGGCAGGCTAAGCTTTCCCTTTAAGAAGAGAGAAAAGCAAAATGGGGGACATAGTGAAGGCGCTCATACAAGCCACTGCAGTGCAGCATGAAGCTACTAGGGCTCAGGTGGCTGCCCAGTAGGAGTCAATTTGGCTACAGCAGGAAACTAGCCAGCTGCGGATGAGCCAGGCTGCCCAGGATGGAACCATCCTATGGGAGGTGATAATGCAGCTGAAGGCTCTGGCTCCCCAGGTGCATGTGACCAAGATGGATCTCCAGTAGACTCAGGGAGTGCCATCATGTTGGTCTCTGGACGACTGAGGGGACAGGACCAGCTATACTGCACCAACCATACAGGGATATCCTGTGTGCATGGAGACGTCTGCTATTACCCTGTCATCCCTGTGCAGATAGAAATCCAGGGGAACATCACAAGGGTGGCAGCAGAGGTGGTCCTGAGGCTCCCATATCAGGTTGTGATCGGGCAGGACTTCCCCAGGTTTAGCAATGTACTCCCTACTGATGAGGTGAGGGTAGAGGGCCCACTCCCCATCTTCCATGAGCTCTCCCAGGACCTATTCACTGAGCCTGGGAAGCCCCAGAAATTGAAGCATGAAAGGAGGGCCACCAAGAGACTGAACACTCAGGATATGTCTACACTAGCCCTCTAGTTCGAACTAGGGAGTCTAATGAGGGCGACCGAAATTGCAAATGAAGTGTGGGATTTAAATATCCCGTGCTTCATTAACATGTTCCCAGGCAGTTGCCATTTTGGAAATTGACTAGCCCGGAATAACTGCCCACGTCTACACGCGGCAGAGAAGGGCGATTCCAAAATAAACCCCGTACTTCAAATTACCAGTTAAACCACATTTCATGAGGTTAACTGGTAATTTGAAGTAAGGGGTTTATTTTGGAATTGCCCTGCTCTGCTGTGTGTAGACGCGGGTAGTTATTCCGGGCTAGTCAATTTCCAAAATGGTGACCGCCCAGGAACATGCTAATGATATTTAAATCCCAGGCTTCATTTGCAATTTCGATCGCCCTCATTAGCCTCCCTAGTTCGAAGTAGGGGGGCTAGTGTAGACATACCCTCAAATCCTGGCCCAGAACCTAAGACAGGCCCTGGCGTGTGGGGAGACTGAGCCCAACGGAAGGGGTGCTGCACAAGTGGTAGACAGGCCTGAGGAACGGGCCAGCTCAATAGGGCCTCCTGGGATGGAAGACACAGAAGCCCTCCCCCCGCCCCCCTTCCACCCCGAGCTCAGGCATATAGGATCCTCACTCAAAAATTTTGAACCAGAACATATGCAAGGAGGTAGTTGAAGTAAATGGGTTTCCAGTAGAAGGAAGGAACAAGGGCCCTAAACTGTACTACATAATGAAAAGGAATCTACTATACTTAACAGTGCTAGTCCAGGAACAGGTATGGAACAACTCTTGGTGCCCCAGAAACACCAGAAAGCCATCCTGTGACTGGCCCACAGCCATTTGTTTGGGGGCCACTTAGGGGTTAATAAAACCTGGACATGATTTTGTGTCTAGGATGTACATGGAAATCCAGCGGTATTGTGCTTCCTGCCCTGAGTGCCAACTGCATGGACCCCAGCCACACCTGAGAGCCCCATTGATGCCCTTGCCTATTACTGAGGTCCCCTCTGGGCATATTATGATGGACCTAGTTGGGCCACTGAAGAAGTCAGCTCGGGGGCACAAGAGCATATTAGTGGTCCCAGATCATGCCACTCAGTGCCCAGAGGCAGTACCCCTACGAAATACCCATTCGAAGACCATAACGAGAGAGTTGGTCCAGATCTTTTCAAGAGTGGGGATACCTAAGGAGATTGTAACAGACCAGAGTATCCCCTTTGTCTCTAAGTTAATGAAACACCTGTGCGCACTGCTCCACATCCAGGCCCTGAGGACGTCAGTCTACTATCCGCAGACCAACAGCTTCATTGAGCGGTTCAACTACACCCTCAAGGACATGATCCAGAAGGTGGTGAGTCGGAATGGGAAAGATGGGATACGCTACTCCCGTACCTCTTGTTTGCCATCTGGGAGGTTTCTCGGGTGTCCACTGGTTTTTCTCCATTTGAACTGTTGTACATGCACACCCCCCAGGGTATGCAGGACCTTGCCACAGAGGACGGGGAGAAGCAGCCAAACCACAGATGCAATATTATCGAGCATGACTTCTCAATGAAGGACAGGATCGCCCAGTTTACCTCCATCACCCTGCTGAGGTCCATTAATTTTTTTAAGTTTTCTTCCACCCCCAGATGCGGTAATTTCAATTTATAGACACACATAGCCATCAGGCCTACTGCTTTCATGCCCATGTTCCATATAATCATTGCTATTGGAAATGGACACAAAGTACTCCTTTAATTTTTGGAACACACTCTGTACCCAGATTATTTTTAATCTCCTTCCCTTCCACACTGCAGAGTAACCCAACCTCATTGATCTTTATTTTCTTTTTATAACTATACATTTATTTTAATTTCTTTAACAAGAGCTAATTCGGCTTGACCTTTGGTGATTCTCATTTCACTCCTACATTTTTCAAACTTCCACATTGTAGTTTTCCTGCTGATCAGCCCCATTTTCCTTTCCCGATAGGCTCTCTGCTTATGCCCAGTAACATTTTTAATGTGGTTATTCATCCAGATGGGTCTGGAGCCTTTTCCTAGAAGTTTCCTCCCTCCCTTACTTAGGATGCAAATTTCAGATATTTTTTGCACAACTGATTTGAAGAAATTCCCAGCCTCCTTCTCATTTGAGTCCTGGAATACTTCCGTCTAGCTAACTTCTTTAGTTGCCATACTTTCCCAAAGTTCACCCTTTAGAAATTAAAAAAAACAAAAACATAATTGACATCCTGATTCTGATTATCCTTCCATTTAATTTAAAAGGAATAAATGCACACTCACTTGATCCAATGTTATTTCCTATTACCAGTTGTTCTAGGATGTCCTCACTACTTCCTAAAACCTAGTCTGAAATTATATCATCTCTTGTTGAATTAGTATTGATCTGATGAAGAAAAGTGTCATCTGTCACATTCAGAAATAAGTAGGCCTTACCAGTATTAAGGTAGCAATTTGACCATCATTTTGAGAATGCCATTTGCATACTATACAATAGGGAAATATATAATAAGCAAGCTACTCACTGCCAGAGTAACAGCTGTTCACCTGAAGTGCATCAAAATTAACAATACATTATTTTCACTGTAATAATAGCTGCATCCAAGAAAAATAAAGCATTTGACAAAGAATTAAAGAACCGTAAAACATGACTAACGTGCTGATGACGAATCACCACAAGCAACTGAAAGCAGCAAAAAGCATATAAAACACTACAAGATTTACCCGGTGTTGCCTGGGTCCAGAGCAGGGGACTGGCGGTGTTGGGGGTACAGGAGTCAGGGCTGAGGCTTGTGGATGTGGGGAGCACAGGTTATGATGCCAGGGCTGTGGGAGGGCGTAAGAGTAGGGGTTGTAGGGGGGAGGAGGGGATCAGGACAAAGGGTGATTGGTGCAGAAGTCAGGGCAGGGAGTGAGAATGGGCTCAGGGCAGGGGATGGAGGTAGTTGTTGGCTTCTTCCTAGGGCGGGCTCAGGGCTGTGGAGACTGTGCACCTGCACCTGAGGCCATCAGAGGCTGTCCCTCCTCCCCCAACCAGCTCCCCCTTGGTGATACAGCTGCCCCCAGTGGACACTCTGCATGATAGCTTTCTACTTGCAGGCTCACTGCCCCCAAATCCCATTCTCATATCACTTCCCTTGGAACAGCAGCTGCTTCCTTTGCAAGTTATGGAAAATCTGTCCTTTTCCTGGGACTTCCAGTTCTCCTGGTACAGCCAAACCCTGACTTTGCTTTAAGTTAGGAAAAGAGAAAGCTACATACCAAAGTTGGTGGCCCTAGCTCTTACCATTTAGGAAGAGTTCTTGAGCAAATGGACTCACAGACAGACAGACTGTATATTTCTCTCTAAAATGTAGAGAGAAAATCATTAGTAGCTAAGCAAGAAAAAGAGGTTCATGCTGATAAACTGCTTGAATTACATATTTTTTCTGATTTACTTGTCAGTATTGCAGACTAGGGGTATGGCTAGACTGTGGGAAGTTTTGGGATACTGGAGGTATCCCGAAGAAACTCTGCTGCATCCAGGGAACGTGTTTGCTCTTCCACTTTTTTTTGTGGAAGACCAAACGTGCTCTTTCGGAAGCCCATGTATTCCTCATTCCACGAGGAAGAAGGGGGCTTTCAAAAGAGGAGTTTTTCCCAACATTTGGCCCACTCTAGACGGGCCAAATGTCGGAAAAGCCTCTTCCAACAAAAGTATCAGAAAAAGATATGCAAAATGCATTATAATGTATATGCATACGCATATACATTATCCAGGTGTTTGTTTTTTGGTGGGGGTATTTGATTGGTTTGTTTTATGACAATAACAAGGTAGCTTGTTTTCTTTGGGGTGGGTTATTTTGAAATTCATTTTAATTTGACAGATCTTTAATGTGTATTTCATTCCTGAGTCATTACTCCTCTAAATAATATTTGGGCATCGGTCTGCCACAAAAACGGATGGGCTCTGGAGATGGTCCTCATGATATCGAGTTGTTGTATCATGAATAGATTTTCACTGCATTATAACTTTATAGAACCTACATGCTTTTGAACAATGCTATATATTCTTATATACCAATGGATAGCATTCTATGCTACAACCATATATACCTACTTAATTTTATGTATAGCAGTACTCTCAAGAACAATCCAAGAAGGATAACAACTATGCAAGTTCTGCTATGATGAACCATATGGTCTAATAGATAATGTAGCCATCAGATGTGTGGATGGTGTTTAATAATATGAGTTTTGCACAATAAATGTTATGGAACATAGTGCTTGCATTCATCCAGTTATAGCATGTCTCTTAACTAGTGAGGCCTGTGTACCTGTACTCCTAAATGTTGTATTCCGAATTCTATAGTTTGCATTCAGATTGGAACTTGGGGAAAAAATTTCAAAAGCACAAAACTGATTAGATGGCTTTACCAATACTAAGATAGTTAAAATAGTACAGTCCCTCAAGTTACAAATGATCTTAGGCTAGGTTTACACTACAGAGTTTTTGCACAAAAATGTCTGTTTTTTCACAAAAACTCACAGAGCATCCACACCTCTAGCGCATTTTTGCTCAATTAAAACAAAAGAACAGAGGGGTTTCCCCTGTGCAGGTAGAACTCTTGTGCAAAAAGGTGTGTGTGGATGGGGAAAAGGGGTTTTTGCGCACAAAAAGAGGCAATCGAAAAAAGCCCAGGTTCCCTGGTGGCCATTCTGTGCATAGCAATCAGAGTTTACTTTCAAGAGAGAGTCCATGTAGTCTGGATGCTCTCTTTCACAAAAGCACATCGCTTTTTCAAAGCGCTTTTGCAGTGTGAACGCGGTCTTGTGCAATAATTTTTTAAGGAAGATCTCTTCTGAAAAAAGCTTCTTGTGCAAGAAGTCTGTAGTGTGGACATAGCCAGATTGCATATGTTCAGTAAAGCCTTGTTAGAATTTGGTAGATACATTCTCTGAAGAGTTTGTCTGCAATGGACATTCCCAGAGGAACAGGGACAGACTCAGACAAGGAATTAGGCAGTGGAAGCATGAGAGGAAGAAGAAGAAGAAGACTACAGATAAGATGAGGAGTCCCAGGTGGAGGCAAGAAAAATAAGATTGGCTTGAATCATCCCTAGAGAACCATCCATCCCGTACAGAGAATAAGGTTTCCCTTGTTTTTTTTTAACTTTTGAGTCCTTGGCTTTGTGCTTTACATTTTGAACAGTGAATCTATTCAGAATCAGATATTGGTTTGAAGATGTTGGTTAATTTATCAAAGCCTCGGCATCTTATATCTCACATTTATTTGGCACTTTGCAGCCATATGGGTCTATCCTTCTAGGTATTTTAGTATGCCCAACACCATGATATCCAGCAACCAGCTCCTAACATATTTTGCAAAAAATGAAAGTGCAGGCATATTTGGTTGCGAAATTGGTCTTGCCAACCCTTTGTCAGCCAGAATTCCCATTGATACCAGGAGGCACTCTGAGTTGTGACAATGAAGGAACAGCCCATCAGAAATGCATATCAATATAATACATCAGTGAGAAAACAATAGTTCAATTTGAAATGAAAAGGCCAATTTGAAATAGGCAGAATGTTTGATTTGGAACGTGAACATAATAGCAAGGTTAATATCACAATTCTAATAATTAGTCTAGTGGGATTGTAAATGATCTGCTAGATGCCAAAGGGGATCCAGAGGGTCTGGATTTAATGCATCCAAGGGAGCTGAGGGAGTTGGCAAATGTCATTGCAAAGCCTTTGGCCATTATCTTTGAAAACTCATGGAGATCGGGAGAGATCCCAGATGATTGGAAAGAGGCAAAAGTAGTGCCCATCATTAGTTTAATGTTCTTTGGAAATGTATCAACCCAAACTGCCCCAGGGTACTCATAGCACACTATAGGAGTGTCTACATGGGGAGTTAATGTGGAGTACCAAATCCACTTATTTACACCTTAGGTCATTGAATTTAGTATTTAAGCCTGATGATGTATACCATGGAAATAAGGAAAACATTTTTAAATACCTCTCCACTAATATTTCTGGTTCTTGCATGAGTGGATTTCACTTTTATTGGGGAGTGTTAGCATGCTTTTTTTCCTCTATTTTTTTATTTTTATTTCTATAAATTTTTTGAATTTTCTTATTTCCAAATCTTTGTTCTCTTCTTATCATCTATTGTCACATCAAGTGGTATAATCTAATATTTGGCAAGAACCAATATCTGTCAATCCAAATATGTGTGCAGAAACCTTTCATAAAATTGTATGGTGTAGTATTAAAGAAGAAAATTTGAGTTTGGGAATGCTATATAAAAACAAGGCCAGAGTGGCTTGTTTCTATAGCAACAATAACTCCTAGCTCAGCTATTTTTCCTTTTATCATTTAAGGGATAGCTGCTTTGAATCCAGTGCAGAAACGTTTCTTTTATGTTGTCAAAAATAGTAGTTATCCCCACCACCAGTCTACTGAGATATAGTGATGAATAAAAAAGGACTATCTACTGTACAAAAGAATAGACGAGGAAGAATTATGCACTGTAACTTGCGATAACACAAAGGCAAAGACAAACCTCTTTCCTGACTGTAAAAGAATTATGATTGTTTCAGCTTTACATTTGACTAATCAAAACAAAAGCATGTTCACAAGTAATCCCTACTGAGAATACTAGATAGCTCTAGTTTTAAAAACCTTTATTGGAAGAGTCAGCCTGTGATACTTTGCTCTCCCCAGTAAAACTTTAATAGTTTGATTTAAAGAAAATGTTCCAAAAGGGATGCTGTTTCCTTTAATATTGCGTCAATGGTCGCTCTTATAAATGCATTAGGATTTGATAGCTCAAAAGTCCAAATGCTCCAAAAGTATTTGGTGCCTAACTCACACTTAACATTTTTAAATTGGTTGGGGTTTTCAGATTTGTTTTTTTTAATGGAAATGTGTTATTGAAAACCAAATCATTTGATTGGAAGAGAACTATAATTGTTTGCAGGAAATTTTTTAAAATATTTTTAATAATTTCCCACAGAAAATAATTGCCTTTTTTGACCAGTTCTAATCATCAACCTGTGTTTTCAATGGCTATAACGAAGGAAATTGACACTCAAATCAGGTTTCATTTACAAACGCGTGATGCACTGTAGAACTACATGAATGATATATTTTTATTCGACCTTACATATATATTGTATTATACTAATTTAACAGAAGGCCACAGGTTGCCATCACCCCCCAGTCACCACATTTATTTAATAGCCCAGTGGTCTGTGACCCTGCATGCTTAGGGCAGACCTCACTGGAAATGCCAAGGTCAGGGCAGGCTGCAAAAGGGAAACCAACTCTGAACATTGCAACATTGAAATTAAACTCCCCAGCCACTCACAAACTGTGCTTCTCACACCCACCCTGTTTACCAAGAAGCACAAAATGAAACCACACAGCCCCATTTCTTGCATTCTAGTTCTCTGAATCCTACATCAATATTAGATTGGATTTAATACAAAATACCTCTGCCAGACAGTCCTTTAGAATGTAAAACTAATGATTTATTGCCAAGAAAAAAGAAAGAACGAGAAGAAAGCCGTTAAATAATAAATCGGTCATGTACATGCTAGGGATGTTAACTGTCGTGTATTTGTATAAATGTGTAACGCCTGAAATTTGTAACGGTTACAGGTTTCCATGCGGGGGGCAGGTGGGAGCCAGTGCTCATGAGGAGCTGGATTTTAAGCCAGCTCTCTGCAAACACTGGCTTCCTTCCGTCCTGTCCCCCCACCTCCCGATTCTGCTAAAGAGGCAGCAGTGCAGGGGATAAGCAGTTCTGTGGGAGCTGATACATGTGGGGAGCTGGCTTAAAAGCCAGCTTCCCATGTGTACCAGCTCCTGTCTACCCTCCTCACTCCCCATGCTGCCACCTATCTATCAGTCAGCTCCTCCTGAGCCATCTCCTCCCGAGCACCGGCTTCTTCCTGTCCCCCACACTGCTGCCTCTGTGAGAGGCAGCCATACGAGGGGGGGAGGAGCAGGCAACTCGGCCAGAGCTGATACGTGAGGGGAGACAACTTTTAAGCTGCCTCTCCATATGTGCCAGCGCTGTAGAGAGGCCTGCCCCCCCTTTGCTGCCTTCCACAGAGGGTGTCAGCTTCTGCCTGCCTCCTCCACTTCCTCATGCTGCTGTTCCTCCACCTGATACAGCACCAGCAAGGGGAGTCATGTAGTCTTTAGGATTAAATGATAAACCCAGGCTTATGGGTTAGTCATGTACTCAACTACATGCTACCATCCCTGCTATATACTGAGGGCACAGCTAGACTGTGAGGGTTTTTCGGTATCCCAAAAAAACTCACCACGTCCAGGGAATGCGTTTGCTCTTCCACGTTTTTTTTGCGGAAGAGCAAATGCACTCTTTTGGAAACCCCTGTATTCCTCGTTCTATGAGGAAGAAGGGGGCTTTCGAAAGGGGGGGGTGTTTCTGACATTTGGCCCAGTTTAGACGGGCCGAATTTCAGAAAAGCCTCTTCGAACAAAAGTATCGGAAAAAGATACACAAAATGTGGAGTGCATTTTACGTATCTTTGTCCAATAGATCCTCACAGTCTAGACAAACCTTAAGATTTCAAAGTTTGTACAGTGGGTTCTTAGTAGTATTGGGGAGTTGCTGGCTTGAAAGTCCCTCTGGAACACATCCACAGCTTGGATGGGCCATTTTGTTCTTTGTTCAGTGCTTCAGTTTGTAGAAAAGTCACTTCTGAGGTAAGAAGCAGGAAAGAGGGAAAAGAGAAGATACGGATGTCTTTTATCATTTTTTGCCATGTAGTTTATATGTTCTTTGTTCCAAATGCAAGCTGCCCAGCACAATGTCTGGAAGCCTCAGAGTTCAATCCATAGGCATGTTCCCACATACCTTGCTAAGTCCCCGGGTTTAGTCCCTGGCCCTTTCAATGGGTTCGTTGTACAGCTGATGTCCCCTGATAGGCCATCAAGCAGGCTCAATGCAGATACCAATCGTGCTGGGTCTCTGGGTGACCTCGCCAGACAGAGTTTGTAACTGCATATAAATATAAATATGATACAAACATATAAATATGATCATAAGAATCATAGAACTGGAAGGAACCTAAAGAGATCATTAAGTTCTCCTTGACCTCTGTTGATGGGACAAGAAGCAATGGGCTTAAATTGTAGCAAGGAAGGTTTAGGTTGGACATTAGGAAAAACTTCCTACCTGTCAGGGTGGTTAAACACTGGAATAAGTTGCCTAGGGAGGTTGTGGAATCTCCATCACTGGAGACAGTTAAGAGCAGGTTGGAAAGACACCTGTCAGGGTTGGTCTAGACAAGTGCTGGGTCCTGCCATGAGGAGACCGGACTCAATGACCTTTCAAGGTCCCTTCCTGTTTTAGTGTTCTATGATTCTATAAGTCTAGTTCTCTGCACTCATGGCAGGACGAAGCACTATCTAGACCATTCCTAAGAACAGTCATACTGGGTCAGACCAAAAGTCCACCTAGCCCAGTATCCTGTCTGCTAACAGTGGCCAATGCCAGGTGCCCCCAGAGGGAATGAACACAACAGGGAATCATCGAGTGATCCCATCTCTGTCTCCCATTCCCAGCTTCTGGAAAACAGAAGCTAGGGACACCATTCCTACCAATCCCAGCTAATAGCTGTTAGGAATGTCAATGTGTAATCGACTTCACGATTAACTGATAAACCTGAGTTTATTGCTTAATCCTATCAACATGCATTTCTCCCCTTGAGAGGCAGGCTCAGGAGGGGTATGTCTACACTACAACGTTAATTCAAACTAACTTAGTTCGAATTAGTTAATTCGAACTAACGCATCCAGACTAAAAAACTAGTTCGAATTAGCGTTTTGCTTATTCGAACTAGCATGTCCACATTGAGTGGACCCTGAACCGGGGTTAAGGATGGCCGGAAGCAGTGCCGGAAGGGCATCAGAGGAGGACTTAGAGCATGGAGATGCTGTCTCAGGCTAGCCGAGGGCTGTGCTTAAAGGGTCTTGACCCCCATCCCGGACAGACAGTTCTCAGGGGTGCCCCGCTTGCAAAGCAGTCCTGGCTTAGAGTGCCCGGACTACCCACACTGGGCACATCACAGCACTCGGCCATCAGACTGACTGCACTTGCCGCAGGCTGCCATCTGATGAGAGGGGGCAATTGGGGGGCTGCAGGAGAGCTTCCACCCCCAGAAGCCCGCAGAGCCAGCCCAGTCCTCCCCATCGGAGGCTCGTGCCCCATTCCTCCCTCACCTCATTCCACTTACCCTTCCCTAGCCCCTCTTCTTGATGTACAAAATAAAGATAACGTGTCTTCCAAAATGGAATCTGTCTTTATTGAACAAAACTGGGGGAGACTGGGAAAAGGAGGTGGGAGAGAGGAAGAGAGAGGCTGGGAGAGGGGAGGGCAACTAAAATGATCAGGGGTTGGAAACAGGTCCCATATGAAGAGAGGCTAAAGAGACTGGGACTTTTCAGCTTAGAAAAGAGGAGACGGAGGGGGGACAGGATAGAGGTCTCTAAAAGCATGAGTGGGGTGGAGAGGGTGCATACAGAAAAGTTCTTCATTAGTTCCCATAAAGAAGGACTAGAGGACACCAAAGGAAAGGAATGGGTAGCAGGCTTCAAACTAGTAACAGAAAGTTGTTCTTCACAAAGCAAAGAGTCAACCTGTGGAACTCCTTGCTGCAGGAGGCTGTGAAGGCTAGAACTAGAACAGAGTTTAAAGGGAAGTGAGATCAAGTCATGGAGGCTGGGTCCATGGAGTGGTATTAGCCAGGGGGTAGGAGTGGTGTCCCTGCCCAAGGTTTGTGGAAGGCTGGAGAGGGATGGCATGAGACAAATGGCTTGGTCACTGTCTTCGGTCCATCCCCTCCAAGATGGCCATTGTAAGCTCAGGGCTCAGGGCTCAGGGTCGGGGGTCTCACTGGACTCCCTTGATTCTCTTGTACACCTGCTCCTGGGTGGCCAGGCTGGCAGCTCTCCTGCCCTAGCCAGCCACTTTCTTGTGCCTAGTGCAGAGATTGTGGATGAGGTCCACGATGTCTGCACTAGCCCAGGCGGGTGCCCGCCTCTTGCGGTCCTGGGCAAGCTCCTGGGAGCCACGAGCCTGGTCCCGTGAAGAGGGGGATGGCTGGGGGGCATCGGGTGGGTGGCTCAATCCGTACCAGGTACAGGGTCTGCTGGCTGGGTGCTGGCAGGCTTGCACCTGGCACGGGCACTGTAGCCAGCCCGTGCCCCTTTATGGGGTCCGGGACCGGGAGGGGGGCAGAAGAGTTTCCCTGGTGTTGGCCAGAGTGGCCACCAGGGAAACCTGGGGAGGGCTAGCCTCCCACTAGTTCGAATTAAGGGGCTACACACCCCTTAATTCGAACTAGCTAGTTCGAACTAGGCTTAATCCTCGTAAAATGAGGTTTTCCTAGTTCGAACTAAGCGCTCCGTTAGTTCGAATTAAATTCGAACTAACGGAGCGCTAGTGGAGTGCCTATGAAAGTTAGTTCGAACTAACGTCCGTTAGTTCGAACTAACTTTGTAGTGTAGACATACCCGAGGAGAGGCGGGAGCTGGCTTTTAACTCAGTTCTCAGGGCGTGTTTGCTCCACGGAGCCACCTCCCTGCCCCCTTGCTGCCTCTCACAGAGGCAGTGGGGGGAAAGGAGCAGGCAGGAGTCAGAGCTCAGGCCTATCAGAGGAAGCAGTGTGGGGAGGGGGAGGGGAGGCTGCATGAAGCAACCTCTGTCTATGGCGGGCCCAGGCTCACCGCAGACAGAGGCTGCTCTGTGGGATGCTGACACAGCCTCTGTCCTCAGGGAGCTCGGCACCACACAGACAAAGCCTGCCACCACCCCACACTGCTGCCTCTGTATCTGCTGCTCTCCGGGAGTGGGGCCAGGAGTACACTGACTGCCAGCTCTGCTCTTGGAGATGATCAAATAATTGTGTAACCGCTAAGTTTTAATGCAGTTACACAGTTAATTATTCAGTTAATCAATATCTAACATACCTAATAGCCATTGATGGACCTATCCTCCATAAATTTAAGTAGTTCTTTTTCAAACCCTGTTAAAGTCCTGTTCTTCACAACATCCTGTGGCAAGGTGTTCCACAGGTTGACTGTGCATTACATGAAGAAGTACTTCCTTTTGCTTGCTGTAAACCTGGTACCCATTAATTTCATTTGGTGACCCCTAGTTCTTACGTTATGGGAACAAATGAATAACTTTTCTTTATGCATTTTTCCCAAACCAGTCATGATTTATAGACCTGTATCATATCCCCCCATAAGCTCCTCTTTTTTAAGATGAAAAGTCCCAGACTTTTTAACCTTTCGTCATATGACAGCCATTCCAATCCAATTTTTGTTGCCCTTTTCTGAATTTTTTCTAATGCTAAGATATATTTTTTAATGAGGTGACCACATCTGTACGCAGTATTCTAGGTGTGGATGTTTTTTAGAGAACTATCCACAATGACTCCAAGATAAGTTGCCTAGGGAGTCAAATCTTGAGATTTAATAACTAATTTAGTCCCCATCATTTTGTATGTCTAATTGATATTATGTTTTCCAATAGCATTGCTTTGCATTTATCAACATTAAAATTCATTTGCCATTTTCTTGCCTCGTCACTTAGTTTTTGTGAGATCCTTTTCATGCTCTTCACAGTCTGCTTTGAACCTCACTATCTTGAGCAGTTTGGTATCATCTGCAAATTTTGCCAGTACAATGTTTACCCCTTTCTACAGATCATGTATGAGGATGTTGCATAGGATTGGTCTCACTATGGACCCTTGTGGGGCCCCATTAGTTACCTCTCTCCATTCTGAAAACTGACCATTTATTCCTGCCCTCTGTTTCCTGTCCTTTTATCACTTATCAATCCATGAGAGGAAATTCCATCTTATCCTATGACAACTTATTTTACATAAGAGCCTGTGGTGAGGGACCTTGTCAAAGGCTTTCCGGAACTATAGCTACACTATATCCACTGGATCCCCCTTGTCTACATGCTTTTTGATGCACTCAAAGAACACTAGGAGATTGGTAAGGCATGATTTCTCTTTACAGAAACCATGTTGACTTTTCTCCAACAAATTATGTTTGTCTATGTATCTGATAATTCTATTCATTACTGTAGTTTCAATTAATTTGCCTGGTACTAACATTAGATTTACTGGTCTGTAATTGCCAGGATCATCTCTGGAACCCTTTTAAAAAACTGGCATCATGTTAGCTATTTTCCAGTCATTTGGTACAGAAGCTGATTGAAAGGATAGGATACTAACCACACTTAACAGTTCCACAATTTCCCTTTTGAGTTCTTTCAGAGCTCTTGGGTGAATGCCATCTGGTCCTGGTGACTTGTTACTGTTCAGTTTATCAGTATTATTGTTTATTATCAGGTTTATTGTTCCAAAACCTCTTCTAATGACACCTCAGTCTGGGACGATTCCTGAGATTTGTCATCTAAAAAGAATGGCTCAGGTTTGGGAGTCTCCCTCATATCCTCAGCTTTGAAGACCCATTCAAAGTATTCATTTAGTTTTTCCTCAATAACCTTATCATTTTTGAGTGCTCCTTTAGTATCTTGATTGTCCAATGGCCCCACTCATTGTTTAGCAGGCTTCCTGCTTCTAATGCACTTTAAAGAAGCATTGCTATTACTTTTTCAGTTTTTGGCCAACTGTCCTTCAAATTCCTTTTTGGTCTTCCTAATTATATTTTTACATTTCATTTGATAGAGTGTTTAGTCCTTTCTATTTTCCTAACAAGGAATTAACTTCCAGTTTTTAAACAATGCCTTTTTATCTCTCCCTGCTTCTTTAACTTGGTTATTAAGCCATGGTGGCCCTTTTTTGGCTCTCTTGCTGTTTCTTTTAATTTGGGGTATACATTTAAGTTGGGCCTCTATCATGGTGTCTTTGAAAAGTTTCCATGTAGCTTACAGGGATGTTACTTTTGGCACTGTACCTTTTAATTTCTGTTGAACTAATCTCCTCATTTTTTTGTAGTTCCCCTTTCTAAAATTAAAAGCTACAGTGTTGGGCTGCTGTGGTGTTTTTTCCATCACAGTGTTACATTTTATTTTATTATGGTCAATATTTCCAAGCAATCCCGCTATATTCTCCTCTTGGACCAGATCCTGCTCTCCACTTAGGACTAAATCAAGAATTGCCTCTCCCCTTGTGGGTTCCAGAACCAACTGCAGCTGACAAGTGTTTGTCTAACTTGCTCTTAAAAATCTCCAGTGATGGAAATTCCACAACTTCCCTAGGCAATTTATTAAGTGCTTTATCACCCTGACTTTTCCCCCAATTCCTAACCTAAACCTCCCTTAGAACATAGAACAGAAGAACAGAAGAACGGCCGTACTGGGTCAGACCAAAGGTCCTTCTAGCCCAGTATCCTGTCTGCCGACAGTGGCCAGCACCAGGTGCCCCAGAGAGGGTGGACTGAAGACAATGATCAAGCGATTTGTCTCCTGACAAACAGAGGCCAAGGACACCATTTTATTCCCTGGCTTAATAGCCTTTTATGGACCTAACCTCCATGAAATTATCTAGCTTCTCTTTAAACTCTATTATAGTCCTAGCCTTCACAGCCTCCTCTGGCAAGGAGTTCCACAGGTTGAGAACACGCTGTGTGAAGAACTTTCTTTTATTAGTTTTAAACCTGCTTGATTATCGTCCTTGGCAAATTATAACATTTTCACAGACATCTCACTTGGCACTGCAACCCCATGACCTAGGTCACAACTCTACTCTCACACATTTGGTCTAGTCAGGACAGGGCCAATCCTGAGTGGCTCTGCAACCCTGGAAATTGCAATTTCAGAATAGAGAGTCGAGCCCAGCCAGGCCCAAAACACAGGAGCTGAAGGAGCCATCACTATTGGGTGAGTGCTGGGCATGACTCAATCCTCCATGGACAGGATACAGGGGAGTGCCGTAACCAGGATGGGATGAGAAGGCCAACTACACAGGGCTCACAGATGCTGGGATAACTTAGGCCAGAAATGCCAGGTGGCTTGGGCCAGCTCAGTCGGGCAGGGCTCCAGGAGGGAATGCCATCTCCTTCACCTGACTCCCCTTGGCAGGTCACCCATCCTGTTTGAGCAGGAAGGATGGAACCCAAAAATGTGAGTGCACATTGTGTCCTTGTGCCTCCCTGTGTCACCTTTGGTAGAGAGCACAAATACGCTTGCACACCGAGGCTACGTCTACACTGGCCCCTTTTCCGGAAGGGGCATGTTAATTTCAGAGATCGTAATAGGGAAATCCGCGGGGGATTTAAATAAAAATGTCCGCTGCTTTTTTCCGGCTTTTAGAAAAGCCGGAAAAGAGCGTCTACACTGGCCCCGATCCTCCGGAAAAAGCGCCCTTTTCCGGAGGATCTTATTCCTACTTTTCTAAAAGCCGGAAAAAAGCGGCGGACATTTTTATTTAAATGCCGCGGGGGATATTTAAATCCCCCGCGGATTTCCCTATTACGATCTCTGAAATTAACATGCCCCTTCCGGAAAAGGGGCCAGTGTAGACGTAGCCCGAGAGTGCTAAAATGCCTGGTTATGGCTCTACCCCAGGGCCTGCACCACCAGACTGTTGACTGGATTGTGCTAGGCCATAAGCATTGACAGCTGGGTCCTTAGCCCCAAAACTTTGAGAATCACTGGATTACACCCTAGTCAAAAATCCGTACAGCATGTTTGTACAGTGAATTTGTATCATAAGTGTTATGCAATTTACTGAGAGTTACAGAAGTGTCATTATTTAACAGATGGCCCAACACCCACAGCAACAAAGGCATTATTCAGTATTGGAGTGTGTGTGTGTGTGTGTGTTGGTAGAGAAAACAATCCTATCAATCATTGTTAGCACAGCAAGCACATATGGCAGTTCCACATTCCATCTCTCAATTTTTATTTAAAAATCAAAAGTCATAATGTAAAAATTACATTGATACATTTAAACACAAAACACAATTTAATTGTGGGCAGAATGCCATGGAAACAGAGAAAAGCTCTAATTCGGGGGTGGTCAATAATTTTTGATGGGGGACCACTTCCAGATTTTGGAAAGTGGTCAAGGGCCGCACTCTTCCATGATATTAATGGAGGAGATGTGGGGTCTGGGATGGAGGCTGGGTGCAGAAGGGAGATTGGGGTAAGGGATTGGGGTGCAGAAGGGAGACTGGAGTCTGGGAGGGAGTTGGGATGAAGCAGGTGGTTGTGACCTAGAGCAAGGAACTGGAGTTCAGAGGTTTGAGATGTGACTGAGAGTAGGAGGGGATTGTGATCTGGGGCAGGAGATTGGGGTGCCAGATCTGGAAGAGGGTACGAATGTAAGAGGGGGACAGAGGTTTTGGGTATGTTGATGTGGAGAGAAGAGGATTGGGGAAGGGAGAGGCTGGGGTCCAGAGACAGGCTCTGGCCAGGAGACTTACCAGACAGCAGCCAAACCAGCCTGCCTGCCTACAGAGCTAAGGCTTGCAGAGCGTAAACATTTCCCAGCCAGACTGCCCGCTTGGTCATGTGCTTGTGTTAATAACGTGAGCCGAGGAGAGGGGGCATGGTTCTTCTTGGCTACCTGTTGTTTAAACAGGCAACTCCCATTGTCCAGTTTCTGGCCAGAAACCAGCCAATGGTATTGAGCTGGGGGTGGAGGCAGCTCCTGAAGCTTTCCCTCCCCCCTCCCCAGATTTGAAACAGAAACAGGGCCCAGCAGCCGTGTTTCTGAGTGACCTGCGGGGCAAGCAGGGGAGCCTGCCTGGGGCTCCCCACTGCCTCTGCAGGCCATATTTTGCCCTGGCTTGCTCTATCCAAACCAAGACCAATCACTGTAAGAGCTTTATTCAAATTCTTTGTGGAAATTAATGGCCATCCATTTAGAAATATATGATTAAAATGAGCATTCTTCTTTTTCTGTGCATGTTTCTCCTGTAGTTGTGATTGTATCATTCTATCTGACAAGCTGTTGCCTTAGGCCAATATCTGATATTGTGGAAAACAAGTTGATAAAGAATGAAAGTAAAACAGGGAAAGTTAAGGCGCTCACAATACAGCTCTTTATTAGGGGAGGTCTCAATATGTTATCGTTTAAACAGAATGATTGTTGGAGGCGTGTCCACCCCAATTCTTCAGTAACGTGGCATGTAGTGAACATAGCAAAAGGGAAGCCCTGGACTTTTCCGTTTCAGAATGGAAGTGTGCTTCAGCATGGACTACACTGAATATGTAGTATGCAGTGTTCATTTTGGCAGAATCAAGACTGATCCATTGGGGGCAGTTGGGTAGAGATTATAAAAACAATCCCAAAATGATTGTGCTAGATTCTGAAAGATGCAAGAGTGGGCTAGTGCGGCACCCCTGTAAGAAATGGACACAGAACTGGCCCACATATGTGCGACTCTTTGCTTCCTCTGCTGGTAGGGTCCCACAATGCTACCATATCCGTGCTTCACTGTCCCTTTTGCCCACTGCTTCAGCTCCAGGGCTGCCAGCCACTGGCCATGCTGGACTGGCTGGGAGGAGCTCTGCCCTAGTTCCACCCCTTCCAGGGGACCAGAGCTGCTCCCCCTTGCTAAGGACGAGGAGGCATACTGGTAAGTCCTGTCATCCACTTTCACCTCTTGATTCTTTGAGCCCCTTTCTTACACTGGGTTGGGGATGGGACCAAGTAATCACACAAATTGTCAGATTGGCTTTGGTGGAATGCTCACGTGAATATTCATTCACCAGTTTAATCCAGGGGTGCCACCCGGTCGGGAGTGGCACAGCAGTGGGTTTCTATGTCCGAGAAGACTGTCAGAAAATTGGGCAGCCCCCCCACAACTAATGGTGTGTTCTATCATTAGAGTTCAGCAAGCCGGGAACAAATGTGAACTCCTAGCCCACTATAGCAGTCTTACCAGAGAAACACAGGCAGTCCACTTAGATGCTCTACCCTATCTTGCCACTCCCTTATGCCTCGTGAAACGAGGTTTACAGGAGTGGGCGACAAAGGCTTCCTCTGAAGACTGATCCACGTCTTGACTGTCGCGCTGTGTCGACTGATCCGCGTCTTGACTGCCGTGCTGTGCCGACAATCAGCTGAGCCAGCACAGCACAGCGGCCATTTTTGTTTTAATGAAGCCGAGGATATTTAAATCCCCACTTCATTGACTATTTCGGTTAGCCTATTTTATATGCCTCTGTTGGCACGGGCATGTAGTCTAGACATACCCGCAGTGGAGTTCATGCTAAAAGGTCACATCAACCAAAAATCACACCACACTAGGCCCGGAGCATCATGTGGGGGGCATGAGGGGTCATGTGTATCCCAGCACTGTGAATAGCAGGGGCCAACCACCAGTGGACAGGTGGATTAGCAGAGGGGCCTGGCCCCAGCAGCAGGGTTCCCCCTCCCCAGCATTTACCAGCCATAGCAAAGGAGGGAAGCAGAGCTAGGCAGCCCCACTGCTTTGCATTCATGGCCATGCCGCTAGGCAGCCCCACTGCTTTCAAGGCAAGAAAATGGCAAATGAATTTTAATGGTGATAAATGCAAAGTAATGCACATTGCAAAACATAATCCCAATTATACATACAAAATGAGGGGACTAATTTAGCTACAACTACTCAAGAGCGAGATCTTGGAGTTATTGTGGATAGTTCTCTGAAAACATACACTCAGTGTGTGGTGGCAGTCAAAAAAATAAACACAATGTTAGGAATCATTACAAAAATGACAGAGAATATCTTATTGCCTCTATATAAATCCATGGGGGACCCCACATCTTGAATACTAAGTACCGATGTGGTCGCTTCGTCTCAAAAATGATGTCTTAGCATTGGAAAAAGTTCAGAAAAGGGCAACAAAGATGACTAGGGGTTTGGAACAGCTACCATATGAGGAGAGATTAACGAAACTGTGACTTTTCAACCTAGAAAAGAGGAGATTTTATATAGGTCTATAAAATCATGACTGGTGTAGAGAAAATAAACATGGAAAGTTTATTTACTTGTTCCCATAACACAAGGACTAGAAGTCACCAAATGAAATTAATAGGTAGCAGGTTTAAAACAAACAAAAGGAAATACTTCTTCACACAACACACAATCAACCTGTGGAACTCCTTGCTAGAGGACATGAAGACCAGAATTTTAACAGGGTTCAAAAAGAAATAGAAAAATTCATGGAGGTTAGGTCCATCAATGGCTATTAGCCAGGATGGGTAGAATGGTGTCCCTAGCTCCTGTTTGTCAGGGGCTGGAAATGAATGACAGGAAAGGGATCACTTGATGATTGCCTGTTTCTGTTCATTCCCTCTGGGGCACCTGGCAATGTCCACTGTCAGAAGACGGGATTCTGGGCTAGATGGACCTTTGGTCTGACCTCGTATGACTGTTATGTTCTCACAGTTCCCACTGGCCAGGAATGGCAATCCGTGGCCAATGGGAGTTACAAATGCCTGTACTTGTGGAAGTACAGGTAAATAAAGAAGCAGCAGCCCCCCAGGTGCTAACCCTGGCAAATTGCATCTAGCTTGAGGGCCGATTACTGCCTGCCACTGAGCAAAAGTGAGGTCCAAGGGGACCCTGCAGGGGTAGAACCACAAGAGGGCACACCGTCTCTCACGACCTGATGCACTGTGTGAGACTTACTAAACCAGCTCTGAATATCGTGACTAAGACAACACGGGGTGTCCCAATACCAACAAAACTCTTGTCATCAAGTAAACCCTCTATTATCCACTATCAAGGGAATACTCTCCACCTCTGGCACTGACTGTTTCTTCACTTGTCAAATACCCACTGATGTTGATGATGTTCCTACCTGTTCTGCAGGACTTCAGAGATACAAGGGACTTGGTCCTCTCTGATATGCCAGCATCCCCTCTCCTCTACTGCAAACCTCCCTCCCCTCCTAAAACACGTCTCTTCCCCAGAGTCATGGCAATATTCCTCTTCACCACCAGGAACTGCTCATCCTTCCCCACTGATGAAGAAGATGAAAAGGAGGTGATATACTTTTCAACGGCATGTCCAGAACACATGCAGACAACCTGTCACTTGTACCTGGTACCCAGAACCAAACCAGAACTCTAGTATGGGTCCCCTTGAATGCGCCCTCATGGACCACTTCCTCCACAGTGGCCATGCTGGGATTCATGGGCTACGTATGGGCCACAGTTTCCTAAACCACCCATAAAACAAGAGCAGACATGCCAATACATACCAGCCTTGTCCCTCCTTCAACCACATGAAGCTGACTCATTGACCATGGAGGAACTCTGCCTTCTGCATGGAAGGATGACTTCAGACACTTTCAAGAACAGTTCTGCAGGATTGCGGAGTCTCTACAGGTTCCTCTAGATGAAGTCAAAGAGCAACAATGAAAATTACTTGATATTGTACATGTCTTCACATGAGACCCATTGGACTCTGCAAAAGTACTCTGGCAGACTCCAGCCTCCATTCTGCCAAGCTGTAAACATGTGGACAAGAAGTATTATATGCCTGCTAAGATCTTAGAAATTCTGTCTTCTCACTTTACATCTAGCTCATCAACGCAGTATGTGAGAAGGGTAATCAGCACCCTTCTAGACCAGTCCTCTACAGCACGGATAGGAAGCAGCTAACCTATTTGGTCACAAGGCCTATTCTTCTGCAACACTCCAGTTCTGTATCACTAATTATGAGGTTCTTATGGCCAAATACAAACATCAATTACTCCAAAATTCAGGAATTCTGCCAACATCTGCTTGACCACAAAAAGTGGCAATTCCAAGTCCTGGTGTCCAAAAGACCCTTTCTGGCCCACACAATATTACAAGCCTTCCTGGACTCTGTGGACATAGCTACTCACTCCATTAGAAACAAACATCATACTGAGATGAATGTCATGACTCCCCAGCTTTCTGAACTCCCCAAAGAGGTGCAGACCACAGTTGAGGCTATAGTCTTTGGGGGCTCCATGCTGTTTGCTAAGTGTGTGGAGAAGTCACTACATTCCCTAAAGAGCATCATGACTCTCCATTCTCTCAACAGATATACATCAACACCAAAGTGATGTCAGAGGAAATACTAATCATCCAACCACCAGCTTTCGCTCTACACCGAGAAGAAGACACACAACAACGATGACAGAGAACACCTCCAAAGGGCAGACAAATACCAGGGGACTGCCTCTCAAGTGCCTTCATGTAAACAGTTTTAAAGGTTTGGGTGTTGCCCCAAGAAGCCTCTCTATAACCATCTTCAACCCACCAGTTTTGCAACCATCTTGCAGCCTATTATCCAATATGGTGACAAGTCACATCAGATGTACTCTTTCATATCACTCATCCTATACTATATGCTACATCTTAAAAGGTGAGTCCTATCCACAAGTATCCATCATGAAAAGATTATTTAAGGGTCTTTCACCCCATGCAGCAACTGTGAAAATCTCCAAGATCTGTGGAAGTGGGTGTCCAGGCTATGGATGAGACTCACTGGCCCTTCTCAGCCCCCTCCCGCATCAAAATGTCCCCTGCAGGATATATATTTGATCACTACTTGCATCCAAAGGGTTTTGGCTGAAATGAGAAATTATAAAGATAATGATTTGTGATTGATAAAACCTTTATTACAGTATTGATTTTTAGTATGTAATAACAAAATCATTTTACCAATCACTGTTTCCACTTCAATTTTTCATTAAGCTCTCTTAATAGTCACTCAGTGCATAACTATTTTGAACTCCTTTCTATTTAAAAAAATGGTGGTCCATAGTTACAAAAAAAGCACACCCTGCATAGAAATTGCAGCATATGGGCCTGGATTGCAGATGTAGTCAGGGAGTTAATGGAAGCACAGTTCCTAAAGTAGGAGGGTGAGTCCTGTTCCATTTAGATGACCTGAGAGCCACAGGATTTCCCTGTAGACCACAGAATATTCATGTCCTCTTCCCTAAACACAGGCCAACAACCCAATCTCATGTAATGGAATTATATACCACTGTAATTCTGTTTGTGGAGAGGTGAGGTCATCATGGGTCTGTTATCCAAAATCTACAGAATTCTTATAAGGATCTTCTTTTGGCTTTCTATTCTGCCTGGCCTGAGTACTTGGTTATAATGCCAGATGTCACAGAAAGACTTGAAATGTGCTTTGGCTGTAGCTAACAATAAGCACTGGCTCTAAACAAAACCAACATGGTCAACAGAAATCACTACCCTGCTGCAGAGGACTTGAAATTAACACCCACCTGATTATAAAACTGACCCCTTTACTAATGGATTTGTGGGAATATTTGAGAAGTTTCAACATGAAGGACAAATTCTCATTTATTAATATATAATGAAGCTGCACTACATCCTGTTTCCAATCTACATATGTATATTATACTGCACATCGACATTGCAGCGTTATTTCAAAATAACTAACATTATTTTGAAATAACAAGTTGAGCATTTACACAGCAAGCCCATACTGGCTTCCAGTTCCAAAATCTGTAACCCTCCTTTCATGAGGAATAATGCCTGTTTCGAAATAGGGAGTGTGCAGACAGCACAGCTGTGCTTATTTTGAAATAAAGGGCCTCCAGGGATTCTCACAGGTGTCCTGGTGGCCATTCTGTCCACACTCATCAGAACTCTATAGTTCCCTTTCCCCTGTAGCCCTTAAAGCTGCAGCCACAGAGGAAAGGGCTTGAGGTACAAGGAAAGCCATGCTATCCCTGTGCCACCCATCAGCAGCCTTCACAGCTTTTGCTGCCACCATGAGCGACCCCTGTGCTCCCTCTGAACCCTCCAGGTCTGCAAGGGAGTTGTCAGGCAGCTCCCAAGCTCCTGCCTGGGGACAAAAGAGGAGGGCCCCTTCCTGGTCTGGTGAGGAGATCCTGGGTCTCACTGAGGTGTGGGGAGAGGAGGCAAACCTCCAGAATCTCTGCACCAGATGCAGGATTATGAGGCCATTTATGGCCAGATGGTTGACAACCTGGGCCAGAAGGGACTCAGCCACACCCAGGAGCAGGTGCAAATGAAGGTCAAGGAGCTGAGGTAGGCCTACAGGAAGGCCAAGGAGCCCAGCTCCCACTCAGGGACGGCACCCCAGATCTGCCCCTATTTCGACCAGCTCCACCGCATCCTGGGAGCGGGAGTCAGTCCCTTCCCCCTTTTCTTGTTGTGGACTCTGAGCTGGAGATGTCTATCATCAACCTCCCGGAGAGTGTGGCTGTGGAGGAAGAAGAGGCGGAGGATGTGGTGCAAGAGGTGGAAGATGAGGAGACCAGCCTGGAATTATGCCTGCCAGCTAGGAGGACATACTGGCCCTGGGGCTGGTACCCCCCTCCCAGGATATCACCCAATTATCGGATGAAGCCAGGAAAGGACTAACAAGTGAGTTCCATTACTTTCCCTAGACACATCTGGGGGGAAGCGGGGGCGGCGAGGGGCTGTGTGTTCATCACTTGGCCTTCTTAGCCTGGGGATCGCACAGCAGCCTGTGCACGTGGGAACAACAGTCCAGAGCAGATAGCCGCAATGAGGCTGCCACACATGAACATTGCACTCCTGCTCACAGGGTTCCTGCACAGGCCTGCCTTACTCCCAACTCCATGGTGGGACACCTTCCCACCGCAAGCCACCACTAACAAGGATGGGGTCAGGGACACACACACAGCAGTGCCGCACAAGGCACATGGTCATTCCTGCACTCTTAGGACAGCTTCCACTCCTGGGCAAGTGTGGCAAGGCAGAGGACGCCAGTCGCTTGACAGGGGAGCCTGCTGGGAGGGGAATGAAGAGAAAGGGACCTCAGTAACACCCACTCTGGCAAGTGGTGCCTGCCACTCACACACACCTCCCCCAACACCCTCCCCCAGCCCAGCTCCAGAAAGCAGAGCTACAAGTCCTCTCCCTGTTGGAAGCCATCACTACCATACATGTGTGTGACTTGGAGGGAAACTAGCTACTCAATTGCCCCCCTTCCACCCACAGTTTCCTGGCCTGACCAGCACCTTCCCATACCTGCTTGTCCCTGGGGCATAGGGTTAGCAAGGCTCCCCTGGGATATCTGTGCCCCTGCAGAAACGGGCCTGCTGTCTTGGCCTCAGATGGCCTTGTTCAAAGCACATCGCCTTCATCTGACCCAAGACGTTTTGATGTTGGCTCAGAGATGAGGGCTGGCTTCCTGCACAGTGTCTCCTGGGAGGACTGGCCTTCTCTTTGTTCTCTACAGCTGGGAGTGGGGCATGAGCCAAAATTGCCAAAAGCTTTACTGTTACTTCTTTTGATTTGGGCTTCTCAGAGAGACAATGTTGAAAACAACTGCTTAGCATTAAATCCTTTCTCTTTATATGGGTGTCAGTCAAATGGTGTATGGCTGACTCCATGCTCATCTTTATTTTTAACTTTTGTTGAGTCTTCTGGGACACATCTCTGTTTAAATTATTCAACAAGCTAAAAAGGCTCACCTACTTTGGAAACTTCTGAAGTTCTGCTTAAATGCCTTCTCCAAGCAGCCTTCTCCCTCTCTCTTTGCCACTTCAACATCAAGATCACGTTTCATGGCAATGTCTGGTGATAAAATTTTCCTTTTGATGCTTCTATTCTTCAACATGACTTTCTGGACTCTTTTCCTAATATGCTGCCTTATTTGTTCCTTCAGCTGCTGGATTTTAGGATCAGTGCTTTCCACTCAATTCCAGACCTTGTTCATTTGCTTCATTTCCTTTCTTCTCATGAAGAGGGTTTTTTCATTGTGCATGATTCCACAATGTCATGCTCTTTAAGTTTTAGTCAATAGAAGCAGATTTTGAGTAGGTGATGCTGGGAACTATAGAGCCGGCAGTTCAAGAACAGCAGTATGTGAGATGTGCTTCCATTCACACAGTGACATTTGCGTTAGTGAAAAATAAACCACCTTTCTGAATACACGCCTCTTTCAACCAGTCACTTGGGGGCTGCCCTCTTGAAGAAGAAAGAATTCGAATACAAAGGTGCCTGTTTTGCTGACACTGTAGTATAATGGGTAATTCTTTTATAGTGGACATGCCGTTTTCTTTGTCACATGATTAGTCAGTCCTCTGCATGCCACCAACAGAAGAATGGTGGAGTGTCTATATTGTTGTGTTAGTACAAAGTGATGTTTCTGTAGCTACTGCCATGGTTTTATACTGGCTACCAGGATTCACTGGATTTAATCCTAAATTCCACTCTAAGGCTACGGCTACACTGTAGCCTTCTTCTGGAAAAGCTTATGCGAATGAAGTGTGGAGTAGAATATCGCTGTGCTTTATTTGCATAATTAATTAGCAGCCACTTTTGCACAAGAGGCTGAAAAAATGAGGCAGAATGGCTCATGTGCAAGAGGGCTTTTTGCGCAAAAGTGGCTGCTAATTAATTATGCAAATGAAGTGCAGCGATATTCCATGCCGCGCTTCATTTGCATAAGGTTTTCCAGAAGAAGGCTACAGTATATACGTAGCCTAAGTGTTAATGAAGGCTTATTTCTTACAGATAGTGTAGTCTGGGTACTGGATAGGTCATGGGGGAAGGGGGACCCTTTCACCTTTAGCTTGCTGGTGTGCTGCCAGAAGAAGCAGAAGAAAGTAGTTACCTGGTACTGCTAATGTATTGCTAACTGAGTCCTTGAAAGCTGTTAGATATTGCATGTAGAGGCACAGTCAGCCTAGGCTTCCTAGATGTGTAGTCTCCTAGTAGCTTAATTACTAATATTGGCACTTTGATTTATTTAGCTCTACTCAAGCTCTTTTCATAGGGACTGTCTGAGCAGCTACTTTAGTGTTGTGTTTCAGTTTCTGCTATAATGGGGACTTGTAAGTTGCCGGGGGAGCTTACATGTAAGTATCTTATTTGTGTTGCTGAGGTAATTCTTTTGGATGAGTTTCTGACACAATGCACATAGTTTCATAGTTGTGAACAGTGCCTGGGCCCTTCATACTAAGTATCATTTTGACAATACTGTCATCTACATCATGTGACTGCCATATGTTAAACACTTTTATTCTAAACGCTGTACCACTTTAAAAAAAATGTATTGGAGAAGGGAGAAAGCACACCAAGCCCACTCACATATCTGTTATGCAGAGGTAGGGATTTTTTTCTAAGTAGCAAAAAATCCCCTCTGCCAAAGAAGGCAAGCCACACCACGAGGGTTTTGAAATGCAAGAGACAGGGAGTCCCACACAGAGGGTGAAGGGCAGGGATACGGGGTCCCTAGTTCCCCATTCAGAGAGGGCAGCAGGGCTAGCTCCCAATGTGTACAACTTGGCTGCTGTTGTATTTAGCTGTGGACAGAAAGGGTTGGGCAACCTGTTCTCGTCAGCTCCCGACATGCCCATGGAGCCAATGCCCCATAGAAATTCATGCTGCAGTTCATATCTCAGGGTACGTCTACACTACAGCGCTAATTCGAACTAACTTAGTTTGAATTAGTTAATTCGAACTAAGCTAATTCGAACTGACGCATCCAGACTAAAAAACTAGTTCGAATTAGCGTTTTGCTAATTCGAACTAGCATGTCCATATTAAGTGGACCCCCAACCCTGAGCTTTCCCTTCCCTTCCTCCCCTTCCTCCCGCTTCCAGCTCCCTCCTCCCAGGTTTCCCCCTTGCCTCTCCCACCCTCATTCTTCCCTTCCCCCAACCCCAGTAATGTACAATAAAGAGAGGGTTTTTTTTTTTGGCAAAACAGGTGTTTTTATTTTACATTAGGAAGGGGGGTTACAGAGGGGAAAGGGAAAAGGGGAAGGAGGGGAGGGTGAAAGAAGGCCCCAGTGGGGCATGCAGGGAGAGTTCAGTCCTCCTCCTTCACCTGGAAACTCTCCTGCAGGGCTTCCCGGATCTGGACGGCCCCCGGCTGGGCCTCCCAGATGGCGGCGGCGCAGGGCTGCGCGTACTGGCCAGCCATGTGCTAGGAGTTGGGCCCTAGGAACAGGTTTATAATGCTGATGCCTTAACACAGCACAGTCAATAACCCTAGAGAGATAGAGGCAGTGGACCCAGTGGTTCTGGGTGCAGAGCTGGTGCTCCAGTAGCTGCAAGTGCCGCCGCTGGTAGTCCTTCAGGTTCCGGGTGCACTTGCTGGCCCGGGTGCGGGTGGCTGTTGCAGGCGGGGTGGTGCGCCCTGCAGTCCCAGGTGCTGCGGCTGTGGTGAAACAAGACCAGTGGTCAGTTCTCCCTGGGGACACGGTGGGTGAAACCCAGCCCCCATCTGCCATGCAAGGTTGGTGTGTGGGGAATGGGCCAGGGCCCCTGCATGACACCCAGCTGCTGCTCCATGGCGGGCATAGTCTGTGGGCTCCCTCTCCCCCCACTCCACCCATACACATAAGGGAAGCATGATGGCACTCACATATGGAGCCCTCCCCGGCCTCGGACGACATAGCCAATGTGCTCTGTGGGGTGCCTCGGGGGTCCTGGGTCCTAGGCAGGCTCCTTGCAGGCTCCTGACTCTTGGCATCCTCTTCCTCCTCCTCCGTGTCCGGGATGGGGCCCTCTGCCCCGGGGTCGATCACCACCCGGGGGGCATGGACTGCGTGAGCCCCCAGGATGCGGTCCAGGGCCTCATAATGAGGGCATGCCTCCAGGTCAGCCCCTGGCTGGAGTAGGCCTGCTGCAGGTCCTTTATTTTGCAGCGGACCTGCTCCTAGGTCTGCATGTGGCCTCTGGTTGCCAGGCTGGCAGCCATGCAGCTGTAGACGACCGCGTTCCTGTGGCTAGTGCGGAGCTCGAGGACGTTGGAGGCCTCCCCCCAAACCTCGGTGAGGTCCATGATCTCCGCACTAGACCAGGTGGGTGCCCACCTCTTACAGCCCCGGGCAGGCTCCTGGGAGCCACCAGCCTGGTCCTGGGAAGAGGTGAAGGGCTGGGTGGCTGGCTCATGCTGTGCCAGGTGCAGGGTCTGCTGGCTGGGTGCTGGCAGGCTTGAAACTGGTACAAGCAGTGTTGCCAGATCGTGCCCCTTTAAGGGCTCCGGGGCCGGGAGGGGGGCAGAAGAGTTTCCCTGGTTTGGCCCAGAGTGGCCACCAGGGCAAGCTGGGGAGGGCTAGCCTCCCACTAATTCGAATTAAGGGGCTACACAGCCCTTCATTCCAACTACTTAATTCGAACTAGGCGTTAGTCCTCGTAGAATGAGGATTACCTAGTTCGAATTAAGTGCTCCGCTAGTTCGAATTAAATTCAAAATAGGGGTTTGCATGTGTAGCCCCTATGAAAGTTAATTTGAACTAACGGCTGTTAGTTTGAATTAACTTTGTAGGGTAGACATACCCTTATAATGTAATAATGTCCATGGCAATCTTACGTGTCTCCTTCTCTCCTGTCCTACACTCCCACTTTCTCACACTTGCAGCATTCTTTAGCTGTGATAGTTACCATATCACTTAAGACTGACACGTTTTTCCCCATTGCTGCACCTTCCACACTTTTGACTTTGCTCATAAAGCTTAGATGAAAGGTAATGTTATTTTAGACTATTTAGCCTGGTGCTGAGTGTTTTCACCTCGTCGTGATTTTGTCAAGGAACAGAGAACCTCACTACTGCTGCATAATCCCCTGCATTGTCGTTCATTGCAACTCTGTCCCCACGTCAGTTTTAAGGTTCTTCCCCTTGACCTGCTCATGACTGGTTTCAGCTCTAGTCACTGAGCAGGAACTGAACTGGATCTGACCAGCAGAGGATGATCACCTCGTATAAAGAATTCTTAACAGTATCCATATTAAGAACCACTAAAAAAGCAGACCTATCCCCACACTCCTCTGACTTTCACTTGGATGCTGCATTACTACCTGGTTTAGTGAGTAGCGTTCATTTAGGGTGATCCTCATAAAGGCTTACAATAAGGATAACAACATTTCCTAACTCCTACATGGAAGACTAGGGTGAATTTTAATCTCAAACAGCCGGAGTTAGTCACCTAGGCAAAGTAGATGTGTTTATGAAAATATGGCATGCTTCTTTTCTTTCATGCCATCAATAGCTGGTAGGGGAGAGCTCATTTTGACCCTGGATTACAACATTTTGGTTCCATCTGCTTCAGTCAGAACACATAATTAACAAAGATAATTTAGTGGTAAGATTACAGTAGTCTTATTCTTCCTGTGAAATGACCCATTTACATTATATAACAGTATGTGATAAAATCTTTCAGTGATTGCATCATCTGTTGAAGAATAACAATACAAGACTCATGAAATGTCAGGATGCAAGGTTAGTAGTATGACTTGTTGTGCTGGCTTTTCACTTCTGGAGAGAGAGGCACCTCTGACTACATTCATAAGTGAAGTGAAATAAAGTAAAATTAGGGTGAAAATAAGGAAAATCTTATTAAAGATAAGATCTTTTTAAAGGTGAAACAACCATCCAAGAAAAATAGTGGAATCCTCATTGCATACAAAATTAAAATTAGAAGGACCAAAGTACTAGAAAGCAGGTAGCAGTCCTATCCTTCCTCCCATATGAACAACTAGCTTACCTTCTAGAGCTTTTCCAGCTAACTTTTCCAGCTAACTTGTGGGCATTAGTCCACTAAATAATTATCACTATTTTCTCCAGGAAGGCCAATATGATGAGAAAATGCTTAAGGCCAGGATTGACAGTTCTGTGAAAGGGAAAGATTTGATTTCTCATCTGTATTACAATTTTTTCATTTTTGTGGTCACTAGACAATGTTAAAAATTTCCACTTTTAAAAAAAAGTAGATTCTACAAGATGAGACATTTCCCCATTTATAAAAGTGATTGTTACCCTTAGAATTCACCTGCTGAATGACAGTTGCCCTAAAAATAGTGTGCAAATGTTTAATGCTTTGGCAACATTATTGAAATATTGTCCAAATTTGCTATGGATATTCTATTAAATCTATGACAAAATTAGGCAGTGGTATAGAGGAACAAGCTTCACAGATTAATTGTCTCATGATGTTGAAGATAGTCTTTTAATTCTGCATCTCAGATGATAAATTTTGTAAATGTCCAAGTTAATGTGTTATCAAAGGGACGGCTTTAGTCCCAGAGTACAGATTTGAATGTGCGTAGGTCTGGGGGTTTGGCTTGATCCACTGATTATGGGGCTTGTCGTGACATTTATATCTGGATCAAAAGTTTCCAAAAGTTGCAAGGGTTTTGGATTGGGCTCATTTCTATTTCCCATGTGCCATATGCATTAAAGGGCATTTTCTGTACTTCTACAAGTGCATACCCTTATGCTTCAGGAGCTCAGACTAGATACATTCTCTATATTGTGACACTGGCTTTAAAGTGTAGAAATATTAAGAAAGTCCCTCCAGCCAAATGCTCAGATATGCCTCATAGTTTCTGAATGGAGCCGTGTTCTGTGCTCTTAGGACAGGCTAGCCACTCCAGTATTTGTGGGTTTGGTTTTGTGTACAACATTCCCTTTAATGCAGCATATCCATGTGTTGATTTCATGGTACTTCCTGGAATTAAATCAAAAGGACAACTAAGCTAATTAGAAAACAAGAGTGGACAAATTGTTCTGTGAATAACAGTCATTTGCAATGATTTACCCAAGGCTATGCAACAAATCAGTGGTGCAGCCAGAAATAAAACCTAAGACTCCCCTTTCTACCAGACTGCTCAGCTGTAGTATGACCTAGCATGGCAGCTTACTTAGTCATGACACATTTCCAAATACATTGTGGGCCAGATTCTGCTCTGGTTCACATGATGGTAACTGATATTGGATCATACAGTAGAGATGGACCCAGCAGCCTGCTCTGTTCTACCACCATCTCCTAACGGGTCGCTCCACTTCATCGCAGCTTTGGAAAGCAGATCACCCTGGCCCGAGCCCATTCCTTAAGCCTTGCGACATTTGGGATAACAGAGCGGGCCGGGATTGGGGTGCTCCGCTTCCTGGTATCGTGGTGAAGCACAGCAACCTAGTAGGGAGATGGTGGAGCACGGGGCTGGCTGATGAGTGCAGTGAGGGCCCAACCCCTGCTGCCAATCCAGGTCCCCTAAGCAATCCCTCAGGCTTCCCTGGGCCCCATGGCTAAGTTCAATACGGGGAGCCATCCTGACCATAAGATGGCTGGGGCAGTTGCTACGGAGGCCCCTAAAGTGCAGGGCCTGAGGCAGTCTCCTTGAAACATCCTGTGGACAAGATGGTTCTGAGGCCATGTCTGCACTAGGAAATTATTTTGAAATTACTAAATTTGACTTAAGAACTCCCAGTTTAACAAATTTGAACTTGCGTGTCCTCACTATGGGGAAATCTCAAAATTAGTCTGAAAGGATATGTCTACACTAGTCACCCTAATTCGGACTAGGGTGGCTAATGTAGTCATTCGAACTTGCAAATTAAGCCCGGGATTTAAATATCCTGGGCTTCATTTGCATGTTGCTGGGCACCACCATTTTTAAATGCCTGGTAGTTCAAACTACCTGCCCGTGGCTACACGCGGCACGGGCTAGGTAGTTCGAACTAAAGCCCTTAACTCGAACTACCATTTCTCCTCCTGCAATGAGGAGTAATGGCAGTTCGAATTAGGAGCTTTAATTCGAACTACCTAGCCCGTACCACATGTAGCTCCAGGCAGGTAGTTCAAACTATCGGGCATTTAAAAATGGCGGCGCCCGGGAACATGCAAATGAAGCCCGGGATATTTAAAACCTGGGCTTCATTTGCAAGTCCGAATGACTACATTAGCCACCCTAGTCCGAATTAGGGTGGCTAGTGTAGACATACCCAAATAGAGTGCCCACATTTAACAGAGCCTGCCTCAGACTTAGAGCCCCTGGAAGCACTATGGGGAGGGCGCCAGGAGAGGGTATACTTCCAGTGACTGCTTGGTCTGGAAAACTGTGATGGGTGCTTGCAGGAGCTCCTCTCCACACCCACGTCTCACAAGGCACTCCTCCATTACCTCCCGCCTCATGGGACAGAAAAGGGATGTGGTGGGCACGCACCTTGTCGTGCTCTGGATGCCCGCTCGGACATCACAGCACTGCCACCCTGGAGCCAGAGCTGCTGCAAAGCAGTGCCAGGGTCACGGCTCTCGTGCCATGCCTCGTGGTGCAGTGCTTTGAGACTGCCCACAAGTTGCTTCAGCCAGAACAGGATGAGGACAAGGAGAATGAGGAGCATGAATCCCAATGTGGCCTGCAGGCCCTGTTTAGCCAAGTCTTGGCGCACCTGCTGCTGCACACGCACCTCAGTCCCCTGGACACAGTGGAATGCCGCTTCTGGCTGAGGGAGACGAGCTCGGTCTTATGGAATCGCATTGTCATGCAGGGATGGGATGATCAGCTGCACAACATCCATATGCACAAGGCCACCTTCCTGGAGCTCTTCCTGGCTTACCTCTACCCTCAGGCAACAGAACACCCGGAGTGACCCGCCATCCTCTGTGCAGAAGCACGTGGCCATCACCCTGTGGAAGCTCACCCTGGCAGACAGCTACTGCTCCATTGGGAACCAGTTTCGGGTGGGGAAATCCAGTCTGGGCTGTGCTCCTGCAAGTAGCCAAGGCCATCCACCACATGCTGCTACGGAGGGTCACCACTCTGGGCAACATGGACAGCATTGTCGATGGCTTCACCAACATGGGCTTCTCCAACTACGAGAGACAGCAACCACCAACAACCGGGCCTCAGAGTTCATCAAAGTGTACTTCCCATGGTGCTGCAGGATCTGCACATGGATCACAAGGGACAGTTCACCAACATCAGTGTCGGATGTTTGGGAAAGGCGCATTACTCCTGCATCTTTCAAAACCTCAAAAGAAGCACGCCAGCACTTTTTTCCCAGACCAGACAATCAGAGTACCCCAATGCGAGGAGCCTAGGTAACAAAAAGGAGGAACTAGAGCTATTGGTCCAGGAAGTGAAACCAGATATTATAGGAATAACAGAAACATGGTGGAATACTAGGCATGACTGGAGTACAGGTATTGAGGGGTATGTGCTGTTTAGGAAAGACAGAAATAAGGGTAAAGGTGGTGGAGTCGCATTGTATATCAAAGATGAGGTAGATTGTAAAGAAATAAAAAGTGATGGAATGGAGAAGACAGAGTCTGTCTGGGCAAAAATCACATTGGGAAAGAAAACTATCAGATCCTCCCCTGGGATAGTGCTTGGGATGTGTTACAGACCACCAGGATCCAATTTCGATATGGATAGAGACCTCTTTAATGTTTTTAATGAAGTAAATACTCATGGAAACTGTGTAATCATGGGAGATTTCAACTTTCCAGATATAGACTGGAGAACAAGTGCTAATAATAGTAATAGGGCTCAGATTTTCCTAGATGTGATAGCTGATGAATTCCTTCATCAAGTAGTTGCTGAACCAACAAGGGGGGATGCTATTTTAGATTTGGTTTTGGTGAGTAGCGAGGACCTCATAGATGAAATGGTTGTAGGAGACAACCTTGGCTCAAGTGATCATGAGCTAATTCAGTTTAAATTAAATGGAAGGATAAACAAAAATAAATCTGAGACTAGGGTTTTTGATTTCAAAAGGGCTAACTTTAGTAAATTAAGGAAATTCGTTAGGGAAGTTGATTGGACTAAAGAAATTATGGATCTTAAAGTGGAGGAGGCCTGGAATTATTTTAAGTTAAAGTTGCAGAAGCTGTCAGAAGCCTGTATCACTAGAAAAGGGAAAAAAATTATAGGCCGGTGTGTTAGACCAAGCTGGATGAGCAAGCATCTCAGAGAGGTGATTAAGAAAAAGCAGAAAGCATATAAAGAGTGGAAGATGGGAGGGATCAGTAAAGAAAGCTACCTTATTGAGGTTAGAGCATGTAGGGACAAAGTGAGAAAGGCTAAAAGTCAGGTAGAGTTGGACCTTGCAAAGGGAATTAAAACCAATAGTAAAAGGTTTTATAGCCATATAAATAGGAAAAAAACAAAAAAAGAAGAAGTAGGACCGCTAATTACTAAGGATGGAGTGGAGGTTAAGGATAAACTAGGAATGGCCCAATATTTGAACAAATACTTTGCTTCAGTCTTTAATGAGGCTAATGAAGAGCTTAGGGATAATGGTAAGTTAACAAATGGGACTAAGGATAAGGAGGTAGATATTACCATATCCGAGGTAAAAGCCAAACTTGAACAGCTTCATGGGAGTAAATCGGGGGGCCCAGATAATCTTCATCCAAGAATATTAAAGGAACTGGCACATGAACTTGCAAGTCCATTAGCAAAAATTTTTAATAAATCTCTAAACTCAGGGGTTGTACCATTTGACTGGAGAATTGCTAATATAGTTCCGATTTTTAAGGAAGGGAAAAAAAGCGACCTGGGTAACTACAGGCCTGTTAGTTTGACATCTGTAATATGTAAGATCCTGGAAAAATTTTTGAAGGAGAAAGTAGAGACATTGAGGCTAATGGCAATTGGGACAAATTACAACATGGTTTTACAAAAGGTAGATCGTGCCAAACCAACCTGATCTCCTTTTTTGAGAAAGTAACAGATTTTTTAGATAAAGGAAATGCAGTGGATCTAATCTACCTCGACTTTAGTAAGGCATTTGATACAGTACCACATGGGGAATTATTGGTTAAATTGGAAAAGATAGGGATTAATATGAAAGTTGAGAGGTGGATAAGCAACTGGTTAAAGGGGAGACTACAGCAGGTCATACTGAAAGGTGAACTGTCAGGTTGGAAGAAGGTTACTAGCGGAGTTCCTCAGGGATCAGTTTTGGGGCCAATTTTATTTAATCTTTTTATTGCTGATCTTGGCACCAAAAGTGGAAGTATCCTAATAAAATTTGCGGATGACACAAAGTTGGGAGCTATTGCCAATTCAGAAAAGGATCGGGATATCACACAGGAAGATCTGGATGATCTTGTAAATTGGAGTGATAGCAATAGGATGAAATTTAATAGTTAGAAGTGTAAGGTTATGCATTTAGGGATTAATAACAAGAATTTTAGTTATAAGCTGGGGACACATCAGTTGGAAGTAACGGAGGAGGAGAAAGACCTCGGAGTCCTGGTTGATTATAGAATGACTATGAGCCGCCATTGTGACATGGCCGTGAAAAAGGCTAATACGATCTTGGGATGTATTAGGCGAGATATTTCCAGTAGGGATAAGGAGGTGTTAGTGCCATTATACAAGGCATTGGTGAGACCCCATTTGGAATACTGTGTGCAGTTCTGGTCTCCCATGTTTAAGAAGGATGAATTCAAACTGGAACAGGTACAAAGAAGGGCCACTAGGATGATCCGAGGAATGGAAAACCTGTCTTATGAAAGGAGACTCAAGGAGCTTGGCTTGTTTACTTTAACCAAAAGAAGGCTGAGGGGGAACATGATTGCACTTTTTAAATATATTAGAGGGATAAATACCAGGGAGGGAGAGGAATTATTTAAGTTATATACCAATGTGGACACAAGAACAAATGGATATAAGCTGGCTAGTAGGAAGTTTAGACTTGAGATTAGACGAAGGTTTCTAACCATTAGAGGAGTGAAGTTCTGGAACGGCCTTCCAAGGGAAGTAGTGGGGGCAAAAGATCTATCTGGTTTCAAGATTAAACTAGATGGGTTTATGAAGGGGATGGTTTGATGAGATAACATGATCTTGGTAACTAATTGACCATTCATTATCAGTGGGAAATAGGTCAATGGAGGGATGATAGGAGTTACTATAGAGAACTTTCTGGGTGTCTGGCTGATGAGTCTTGCCCACATGCTCAGGGTTTAGCTGATCGCCATATTTGGGGTCGGGAAGGAATTTTCCTCCAGGGTAGATTGGCAGAGGCCCTGGAAGTTTTTCGCCTTCCTCTGTAGCATGGGGTACAGATCACAGTTAGAGGATTCTCTGCATCTTGGGGTCTTCAAAGTATTTGAAGGCTTCAATATCTGAGACATAGGTGAGAGGATTATTCTAGGAGGGGTGGGTGAGATTTTGTGGCCTGCACTGTGCAGGGGGTCAGACTAGATGATCATAATGGTCCCTTCTGATGTTAAAGTCTATGAGTCTATGAGAGTCGGAGAGGTAGACATGCCCATCATGATCCTGGGTGACCCACTCCTTGCCCTCCCCTCGGCTCATGAAGCTCTACATGGGCATCCTGGACCCCAGCAAGGAGAAGTTCAAGGCTGAGCAGATGTAGAATGATGGTGGAATATGCAGTTGGGTCTTTAAAAGGGAGATTCAGGCATCTCTTCACTCACCTGGAACTCAGCAAGCACAACTTCATTTTTGTGGTGGCAGCCTGTTGTGTGCTCCACAACCTGTGTGAAAACAAGGGGAAGACTTTTCTGCCAGGTTGGGGGGTTGAGGCAGAATGCCAGGCCAGGGAGTTTGAGCAACCAGACACCAGCATCATCAGGAGAGCACAGCAAGGGGCTGTGCTCATCAAAGAGGCCTTGAAGGACAATTTTATCCAAGGCCAGTTTTGAGACTCCTGCCATTGGCTCTCCACAAGAGGCCCCTGAATTCTTTGTGTGTGCCTCTCATCCCCCACTCCACCCTTACTATGCCCTCCATTCCACCTACCCCTGCAGAAAAAACATTGTTCTTGAAAAAAAAAGGACTCTTTTATTTGAGGGACATACAACAGGGGAGGGAATGGGGAAAGAACCTGAAATTGGGGAGGAGGGCTCTGAGACAGAGCTGGTCCTGGAACCTGCCTAGTAGCCTGGAGGCTCTGGCTATCCTAGAGGCCAGTGTTTTGGGGCCACAGTGGCCCCTGGGGAACCTTTCAGGGGAAGCCGTCGGGCAGAGGCGGAGATGGTTGATTGCCTGCTCCTTGCACAACATCATGTGCTCCATCACCGAGCAAACACCACAGTGAGACATGAGTACCCCCAATATCCCCTCGGGCCCTCTAACAACTGCCAGCACTTCTGCTGCTCCCATGGCCTCCAGTGCACAGGGACACAGAAGAGGTCTGGCCTGGACTTGTTCACAGCTTTTGGACCTCATTGAGGTGTGGGGGGAGGAGTCCAACTTCCAGGATCTCTGCACCAAAAAAAGAAATGCAAATATATATGGCAGGATTGCCACCAGGGGCATGTTGACACTGCCCGTGGCAACCAGCTGGATGCCATCCTGGGAGTGGGGTCAGTCACCTCCACTGGCATGGTCGTCAAGTCTGGCCACGACATGCCTGGTGTCAGTTTGCAGGAGGGTGGGATGGTGGAGGAAGAGGAAGAGGAAGATGATGACATGGAGGAGGCCAGCCAAGTAATGATACCTGAGAGCCAGGAGCTGCTCCTCACTTTGGAGCTGGTCCACCCTGCTCCCGCAGGACGTCTCCCAGGCTTCCGACGACCTCAGGGAGGTACTTCTGGTGAGTTCTCTAAGGGTATGTCTACACTACCCCGCTAGTTCGAACTAGCGGGGGTAATGTAGTCATCCGCAGTTGCAAATGAAGCCCGGGATTTGAATTTCCCGGGCTTCATTTGCATGAAGCCGGCCAGCGCCATTTTTAAGAAGCCTAATCCAAACTAGCTACTCCGGGCTGCGTGTAGCCACGCGGCACGGGGTTCGAACTAGCCGTCATTTAAAAATGGCGCCGGCCAGCTTCATGCAAATGAAGCCCGGGAAATTCAAATCCCGGGCTTCATTTGCAATTGCGGATGACTGCATTACCCCCGCTAGTTCGAACTAGCGGGGTAGTGTAGACATACCCTAACTTTCCCTATCTTAAGTTGGTCAGGCGATGGGCTGTGAGGGGCTGTGTGCCCTTTCTCAGTCTCCTTGGCCTGTGGGGTGCACAACAGCTTTTTTGTGTGTCTGCAGATGGAGCACCAGCCCAGAGCACTCAGCTCCATGATGCTGTCACACAGGAACACCTTGATCCTTCTCACAAGGTTTGTGGGCAGGACTGCCTTACTCTGGCCTCCGTTGTGGGACACATTCCCATGCCAAGCCACCACTAAGTAGTCTGGGGTCATGTAACACACAGTAGTGCTGCGCGTGGCACAGGATCATGCCCACACTCAGCATTTGCTCCCAATCAAGCGCGGTTATGCGGCGAACACTGATATTGTGCATGGGGACCTGCTGGGAGGAGCAAGGGGGGAGCCCATTAGCAGTCTCCCCAGAAAGTGGTGTCAGCCGCTCATGCCGTGCCAGCAGGCAGGGATAGAAGTTTTCTCTCTCTGCAGGACACCGTGAGTGCTGGACCCAGTGTGTGCAGGACACAGTAGAAAGCCGAGTCACCCTTGCTGCTGTGTAGATGTACCCCTAGTGTAGACCCAAAGCTGCTATGCAGACATACCCCTAGTATGATGATAACTATTACAACTTTGTTTCCTGTCCATCCTCTCAATTAGTGGCAATGGGATAAACAAATTCTGTCCACTGCTTTCTTGTCTTGCCTCAGCTTCCTGGTGTTTTAAAGTTTAAACCTTTTTGTTCTGTGTCATTCTTTACCATGTCTGTGCAAAAAATCTTAAATTTTCCTCTGTTACTAGATACTTCTGCTCTGGTAGGGATCTCCATGTATGGCATCCTTTCCAGTTCAATTCTTGACATGTCCAACCCACTGGAGTCATCTATCTTGAATCTTTTGTATTGACATTATTTCTTGCCCTAGCCATTTTCTTATCTCTTAACTTTTTTATTTTCTGCAGCCTTGAAACAATCAGTATTCCCCTCCACCAATTTATGTCTGTAGTTAAAAAAATTTCTTCATTGTATTTTCTAATATTCCAGTGTTGCAGCCTGTTCAGAAGTGGAGGTCTGACAGTTTGTCTCCTACACACTGGATTTTTTGTATTTTATCGAAATGTCATTTGCCCTCCAGATCTTGCAGTGTTTTCCACATACAGTAGTGGGTGAGCTAGATTCTTCATTTTATCTTCACAATTCCTGTTCCACCAAGGGGAACTGATGCATAATTAATGTTTGTAAAGGGTTTTGAAGATGAAGTGCTAAATATCATTATTAAGCAATACTATAAAGTATGAAATAACAGAAATCTGTAAAAGGAGAGAAAATATAGCAAAATTTTCAAAGACTTATAAACAGGTTCACTATTTCTTTAAGTAAACTCAAATGTGCAGCTGATGGATTTTATGTTGTTCTGAGACCATATTTACCTTTCTAACAGTGGATTAAAACAAAGATCCAACTCTACTGTCATGAAGTTATAAAAGGGAATAGCAATTTACAAAAAGGTTTCCAACAAAATGTGTCTGACATATCCTTTGTTGTGCATTTCTAATCTTTCGTCTTCAGTCGGTAGGGCAGAGCCTACTTCTCATTGTTGTCAGAATCTGAAGGGCATGTGAGCGAATGCCTCCATGAAGACTTGAAAGGAAAGACAAAAGACAAGATGACAAGTTTTATATTGTAACTCGGCACAAAATGGCCATATTTGCATTGGTTACACTGTACAGGCAGTCCCCGACTTACGCGGATCCGACTTATGTCGGATCCGCAGTTACAAACGGGGCTGCCCCGGAGTACACGGACTGTGGGACCTCGCGGTCCCGCTGCCTGTGTACTCCGGGTGAGAAAAGCTGCTCCGCGTCTCCCTGGTCTGCAGACCAGGAAGACGCGGAGCAAAGCCGCTGCCCGACCCCCCCCCCCCCCCCCCACGGCTTTGCAAAGCCTCGGGGAAGCCGGCAGCAAGGCAGCCCAGGCGCGCCTGGGCTGCATCGCTGCTGGCTTCCCCGAGGCTTTGCAAAGCTGGGGGGGGGGGCTCGGGCAGCGAGGCAGCCCAGGCGTGCCTGGGCTGCTCCGCTGCCAGCTTCCCCAGGCTTTGCAAAGCCGCGGGGGGGCTCGGGCAGTGGGGCAACCCAGGCCGCCTGGGCTGCTCCGCTGCCGGCTTCCCCGAGACTTTGCAAAGCCGTGGGGAAAGTCGGCAGCGGGACAGCCCAGGCGCACTGCGGCTGTCCCACTGCCGGCGTCCTCAGAGGCTTTGCTCCCCGTCTCCCTGGTTTGCTGGTCTCCAGCAGACCAGGGAGACTGGGAGCAAAGCCGCGGAGGACCCAGGCGGTGGGACCGCGGTGTATCTCGGTCCGCCACCCGCGTCTTCCTGGTCTGCTGGGGAGGGGGGCGCAGCTAGCCCCCCCCCCAGCAGACTAGGCTTTTCTCTGGACGCCTGTGGCAGAGCAGCTGGGGTGCTGCCGGTTGGTCCCGCAGCGCCGCTCTGGGTGCTACTGGACCAACCCAGCAGCACCCCAGCTGCTCTGGTCCTGATTCAGCCGCTGCTGGTCAGTTTCAGCAGCGGCTGAATCAGGACGCCTGGGGCAGAGCAGATGGGGTGCTGCTGGGTTGGTCCAGTAGTGCCGAGGAGCGAGGAGCGGTGCTACTGGAGCAACCCAGCAGCACCCCAGCTGCTCTGCCCCAGGCGTCCTGATTTAGCCTCTGCTGAAACTGACCAGCGCTGACTACAGGAAGCCCGAGGCAGAGTTGCTCTGCCTCGGGCTTCCTGGAATCAGCTGCTGATCAGTTTCAGCAGCAGCTGACTTGGGGACGCTTGGGGTTCTTAAGTTGATTCTGTATGTAAGTCAGAACTGGCGGTCAGTTTCAGCAGTGGCTGAATCTGGACGCCAGTTCCGACTTACATACAGATTCAACTTAAGAACAAACCTACAGTCCCTATCTTGTACGTAACCCGGGGACTGCCTATATAGGGCTTGCCTTTAAAACGGCTGCATTTTACCATCCATAAACACACTAGGTAAGATTGCTTCGATGATCAGCATGCACCATGATTCCGAGAGGTACAAATGCGGTCTTTTGGATGCACAGGTAACATTCCTTGTTGACCTCTGGCATTTGGTAGGTTGTTTAAAAGTGACCACTCCCGCATGACTTACACAAGTAGGTAGTTAAATCACACTTTGTAGGCCCAAGGTTAGCCCCGGCTCCATTCCTTCTTCCTGTGTCCTCCCCCAAGGCTGGAGCCTGGAGACCCCCTGTCCCTCCCCAAAGCCAGAGCCACCTGGAAGGGAGGTAGAAGAAGGTGAGGTGATGGAATTAATGGAGAGTAGGTGGGAGAAATAAGAGGATAGGGCAGGGGATCAGTGTGGGGAGGCATGGAGAGTTTGAACTGCCCCATCCCCATCGGAGTTGCGGCAGCTGGTCCCTGGAAGAGACAGGACTCTGGCCAGTTGCTGGCATTTTGGGATACGGCGGGCAGTTACAAACGGGGCTAACCTTGGGCCTTGGGTGGGGGGGGCTGCATGGGAAGGATTTTATGGACAAAGTACATTGCTGTACTTAAGGGTTACCCAAAGGTTAAAATAAATATACGTTCATTTATTTTGATTGGTGATGTTTACTGCCTTAGGGTATGTCTACACTGAAAAGTTATTTCAAAATAACTTTACTAGCATCTACACCGCTAAACCTCTATTTCAAAATTAATTCGAAATAGCGCAGCACTTATTTCAAATTTGGTAAACCTCATTCCACGAGGAATAACACCAAATTCAAAACAGCTATTTCGAAATAAGTGCTGTTTAGACACTTATATAGAAATAGGGGGCCTCCAGCCTTCCCAGGGAGCCCTGGTGGCCACTCCAGCCTCAACCAAGAACACTCCTCTCCTCCCCGATCCCCGGAGCTCTTAAAGGGGTAGACTCTGGCCACAGTGCCTGTGCCAGCTCCAAGACTGACAGCCCAGAGCCAGCAGTCACTGCCCCTGACCCAGTGGCCCCAAAATATGAGCCAGCAATCCATTGGCAGCCAGCCCTCCAGTGCTCCCCAGGAGCAGTCTGCCAGCTCCCAGGAGCCTGCTGGGGCCCAGAGAAGGCGGGCACCTTCCTGGTCCAGGGTGGAGATCATGACTAGGTTTGGGGGGATGCCCCCAACGTCCATGAACTCTGCACTAGACGGAGGAACGTGGCCATATATGGCAGGATAGCTGCCAGCCTGGCCACCAGAGGCCACATGTGAACCCAGGAGCAGGTTTGCATGACAATCAAGTTGGTCCGGCGAGACCCCCCCAACCCTGAGCCCTGAGCTTCCCCTCCGTCTTCTTCCCCTTGCTTCCCCCTTCCAACTCCCTCCTCCCAGGTTTCTACCTTCCATCTTCCACCCTCTCTTCTCCACACTCCATCCTCCTTTCCCCAGTCTCACCAGAATTTCATTTCCTCCCCTAGTTTTGTTAAATAAAGAGAGTTTGTGTTCATGAAAATACATGTATTTTATTTGACATCAGGAAAGGGGGTTAGGGAGGGGTAAGTGGAAGGACATGAGGGAGGAATGAGGCCCAAGCCCCCAGTGAGGCAGACCAGGGAGGCTCTTAGTGCTCCTCAGGGTGGAAGTTCTCCCGCAGGGCCTCCTGGATACTTACAGCCCCCAGATGGACCTCCCAGATGGCAGCCTGCAGAAAGTACAGCCAAGCTCACAGCAACGCATCCAAGAGAAGCACCAGAGTGCCCAGGGGCAGCTCTGGATCCATGTTATAGAGTGCTGTGGTGTCCTGAGTGAGAGCAACCAGAGTACGCAGAGACAAAATGCTTTGCTGTCCCTCATCGAGATAGGCAAGCAAGCAGGGAAAGCTGAGAACCGGCTGTCCAGGGGGGGTCCCTTTAAGCACAGGCCTTAGATAGCCTCAGGCAGCAGCCACACAAAGTAAGTCCTGACCTGATGCCCTGCCGGACCTGGTTCTGTCCGGCCTTAAATGCGATTCAGCATCCACTCAGTGTGGACGTGCTATTTTGAAATAGCAAAATGCTATTTTGAAATGCATTTTGTGTGTAGATGCGTTATTTCAAAATAACATTTCAAATTAACTATTTTGAAATAGGAAATTTCAAAATAACGCTGTAGTGTAGACATACCCTTAGATATTGGTCCTGTAAATGCTTGTACATTTGTGGCATTTGCAGGATTGGGACTTTAGTGAACGAATATAGGAGCAAAGTGTGTGAATACCTACCTCATGACATTTGCATGGCTTCATCTCAAAGAGAGTTTACATCGGAGGTGTTAATGGTTTAGAAAGAAAAGGATTCTTTTAACAACATAATTCTTTGGCAGTTTTGTAAATATCTGAAGCCTGTGATCAATAATTTTTTGTAAATATTATGTTACTAATTAATAGATGGTAAATTCAAAAGAAGAAGAATTTTACCCTGGCTCCTGTTTTACTTGTTTGGCCTTTAAAATTAGAGTTGGATTCTAGAGAAGTGATTTCCAGTAAGTTTTAGAACTTGTTTGGGAAGAGGTTTTGGACACCGTTAAGGCTGTTTAGTGTTGTTCGGGCTTTTCCTAGTGCATGCACTAAGGATATGCCTTCTGCAAGGAGGTTTACAGGATCTGTCAAAAAAGGCTTTTTTTCTCGACAGATCCCCCTCTAGACTGCTGCTTTTTACCGACAAAGTGCTGAGTCTGCAAAACGCGGCGGCCATTTGTATGCAAATTAGGCACGGGATATTTAAATCCCTGCCTCATTTGCAATGTCGACCTTCCTAATCTGCATCAATCTGCTGACAGAGGGATGAAGTCTAGACATACCCTAGGTGTGGTACTTAGTTATTTTGGAGGATGAAGGTCTTATTTGCAAACTGGGTTTTTGAGTTTTACTCACACACTCCCGCTCACTCCCCCTTTGCCCTTTTCTGCAGCAAAGCTCTGTTACACTTGAACAGCATGGGTCCCAACCATTCATTTAAAGTACCCATCGCCAGCCACTTGGTGTCTTGCTGTTTTACTTCTCTTTGTATTTTCCGTATTGCTGCACTTTGAAAGCTAGGTGTAGAATCATTTATCTGTTGTAAATCCACCGACTCCAGTGCAATTACCCCAAAAGGTAAAATTGGCCTAATAAATGTAATTCTTTTTCTATACCAAGCCAAACATTCCTAACGGTTTACATTGTTCCAGAAATTTTCAGCATCACTGAGTTATTTTTTGTTCCTGTCTACTAATGTAACAAAAACTCAAATGAAAAGAGAACTGTAAGGCTAAGCCAGAAAGCATGACAAGGCACATAATGTACAGCTTTACCCACACTACCACAGTTTGCTAGTACCCCGATTCCTGCCCTGCCACATACCCCACTGTTCCCCTTGGGAGCCCTGTGAGGCTTTTGCGAGCCTGACTGCGTACCTCCTGCTGCCTCTCACCTCCCCCCTCTCTGCAGGGCTAAGACTTTCTTCTTCATGTGTAGATAAAAAGACGCTTTCTGAGAAATGGCCTGAAACCTTAAGACCTCTTTAGCTTTTGCCCAAGCTGTTGGGCCAGGGCATTCTCTCCATAGTCCTCAGCATCTGGCAAGGGAATTAACATTGCTGGGCTCCTGGGAGACTGGTGGGTCCAGGAATCATGTGGCTTGGGTGGGCCGCTGGTGGAGCAGCAGAGCCAGAGGCTAATGGGGGCATTTGGAGGAGGTGAGGCAATGATGGTGATGGGTGTAGGGAGGTAAAATTCCATTTAATCAATTAGCCGGGCTGGCTGGAATGGTCCCCCACTGCTGACAGGGGCTGCTCCAGCCAGGCTGGAGTGCCCCACTACCCACCGTGTGGTGCGGCAGGCCCAGCCAGGCCACTGTGGCATGCGAATAACTGCCCTAGCCCAGCCATGCTGGAGTGCCCCCTGCCCACAGTGTGGCTCAGCAGGACCAGCCGTGCTGCAGCAGTTGCCCATGGTGCAGTGAGCTGCTCCAGCCACTGAGGCCTTGGGTGGGGGGGCTGCTCTAGCCCGACTGAGCTGCCAGTGAACCAGTAGTTATTGCCTGGTAAGGATGATGCTTATCGGTTAACCACGGACACCCCTACTGGGTGTTCAGGTGGGGAGCTGGTGGAGCCGTCGGAGATGGGAGTGAGTCTGGATTGTTCTGGGGACTACAGGAGCAGTGAGCATGTGGGTGAGGCAGCAGGGGTCAGGGCACCAACATTCAAGTTATCCCAGGGCACCATTTTCTCTAAGGCCAGCTTTGAGTTGGAGCAAGGTGGTCCCAGGTTGGTGGGAGGTGTGGGAGGAGTTGGAATTTATTTCTAACCTTTCAAACCTTAATAACAGAGCCAACTGGTGTCAGGCTAAAAATTGTGCTCACATGACGAATTTTTTCAGTTGGTGTGTGTGTGGCATTTGTGAATGTATTCATTAGACCTTGGAATTTTATTGTGCTTTTGCTAGTAAAAGTTGGTTCAAGGACAGTCTATCATAAAACTGATTTGATTTAATAATGTTCTCACAATGGCAAAGAGACAATGAAGTTTGGAAGTTTTCTGTGCAAAGAAAGCTAAATTGCCAATGCCATGTACATGAATAACAGCACCTGACTCTTCTGGAGCTCACAACTCGGTATACTGCAGCAATAGATGTTATGCAAGGGTAGGGTTGTGTTGGTGTTATATTCATTCACAAGCATGGGTGGCAGGTTTGTATAATTGTTGGTGGTGCCCCATTAGCCACGCCCCCGACCCCTCCTCCCCATTAACCATGCCTCTGGAGGTAACACGTTCAGGGCAAGATGGACACATGACCAGAAGTAAAAGGTGTCATATCACCCCTCTCAAAGGGCTTTTTCCCACCATCCTCCTACCAATAGGGATTAGTTTGGCCCACACCAAATCTCCCTCATGCAACTATCCTGCAATTGCATTAACCCAATGTGTGTGACATTAACTCAGGGGCAGAGAGGCTGGGGGAAGTGTTCCCTTTAAGGATATGTCTACACTCATGGCTTTTTGTGCAAGTACAGCCTTTCTTTTGCAAGAACCCACAGAGCATCCACACTGCCCGCCTGCTCTTACACAAGGACATTTACAGTACGGCATGGTAAGAGAGGGTGTCTTCCACAAGAGCTACGCTCTTTTCTAACAGGTGTAAGCTCTCTTGTGCAAGAGGGCAGTGTGGATGCTCGGCAGGGATTTCTTGCACAAGAAACCCCTATGGCTAAAATGGCCATCGGCGCTTTCATGGGCAAGAGAGCGTCCACACTGCCATGGATGCTCTTGTGCAAAAGCACAGCTCGCACATGGCAGTGTGGATGTGTTCTTGCACAAGACTTCTTGTACAAGAACTCTTGCGCAAGATGTTCTCGCGCAAGAAACTGCCAGTGTAGACATAGCCTAAGAGTTTCCTCCCATGAGCAAAATGAATTTTGTGTTGTGCACCAGTACTGAGTTCATGTGGCTTGTTTGGATGTGTCACTGTGGCACCCAAGTTATTAATAAATATTTTTAAACCTTTACCTTTTCTCTCTGCTGCCATGTCAGCTCCCCTTGTTCCATCAGCTCCCCTGATGCCTTCTGCCCTCCCCCCCAACTCCTCACCCTCCTCTGCTGTCCTGACTCCTGCCCTTCTCACTGCCCTCAGCCCTCCTGCAACCTGCCCCCCTCCACCAGCCCTTCTCTCCCCCTTGTGCCCACTCCTCCAATAGCCCCACTCTGATCATGTGAGCCACCCCTTTTCATCTCCTCTTCTAACACCTCCCTCTACACACCTGCCCTGCCTCTCTCCTCTGGTGGTGGTCCGTCCCCTGCAGGTGTCTGCTATTTTGCTTCACCCCCAGAATCCCCTGGCACCTGCACCTTCTCTTACTCCTGCACCCTCCTGGTGTCTCCCCCTTCCCTCACTGCCCCTGCCCCCTTTTTCCCTGATGCCCCCCCCACCCTCTGCCCCCGTTCCCCACATGCCCCTGTGCCCTCACACATGACTTGCTTTATCCTGGCCTTCCTCATGCCCACCCCTTCTTTCAAGCCTTTTCCCAGCACCTCCTCCTCTAGCCCCCAATGCCTTTCCCCTCTCCCCTCCCAGCATCACCCTGTCCCCCTCCCACTGACACCTCCCCTCCTGCCTTTTTCCTCAGTGTCTGCACTTAGCCCTCTGACATTTGTCTCTCCTCTATCCTGTCCCTTTGGTGTCTTCCCCTTTCTTCCCTCTCTCCCCTCCCAGTCCCCACAAGCCCCTTCCTCTCCCAGCCCTCCCCTACCTTCTGCCTTCCACTTTGCAGGGCCAGAGTCTGCGCTTCATCCCCAGACTCCGAACCCACAATTCAGAAGCACGGCGCAACGCAGCGCCCAGCAGTTTTAAAATCCCAGGCCATGACGTTACGTCATGCCCGGGCATCTCCCCACCCACCGGTTTGAGCGCAGTGCACATGGCAGCAGCAGCCAGCAAGGGGGAGCTCAGTAAAGGTTGCACATGGCAGGGATGGGCCAGGGCTGGGGCCGGGGCCGGGGCCGGGGCCGGGGCCGGGGCCGGGGCCGGGGGAGAGACGCCCTGGGGCCGGGGTGGGAGGACGCGCAGGGAGGCCGGGACCCGCTCCAGCTCCAAATATTGGTGGAGCTTGGGCAGCACGAGCCCATACAACTCGCTGCCCATGTTCACAAGATGATTCTGGCACTCCAGTCTGAGGTAACAGTGAGCACACACAGCAGAGGCAAATGACAGAATGCATAGGAATTTTGGTGAGCCCTCTGTTTTTTAAGATTATCAAGTATCAGAGCCAGCAATGTACAAATTGGCCTTCATGTTAGCCATATATTAGGAGAACTTTCTTAAGATATTTAATGTATGTATAAATCATACAATCAGTTTTCTTCATGTGTAGCTCTATGTTTTAGAAGTCTCCATCTGACATTACATAGTATCGTAAAGCATGACATCAAACGTAGTGTTAGAAATCAAAACGCCTTCAGTCTTGTGAGTACCTGCCTTGGATCCTGTCGCATACCACCATAACCTCTTAATTGTGCACCCTCACTATCAGCAGTTAGTTGCCAGTGAATATATAATTTAAGAATAACAGACCAAACACAATCTTTATCTAGTAGGAGTTATAGGAGTCAAAGTATACAAATTAGTCCCTACTTGCACCAATGGAAAAAGTAAACACCCAGGCTGTGTCTAGACTACATGCCTCTGTCGTCAGAGGCATGTAGATTAGACACATAGGCAAAGGCAAATGAAGCCGCGATTTAAATGATCGCGACTTCATTTAAATTTACATGGCTGCCACGCTGAGCCGACAAACAGCTGATCAGCTGTTTGTCCGCTCAGCGCGCTAGTCTGGAAGCTCCCCTGCCGACATCAAATCCCTTTGTCGGCAGCCCTGTTATTCCTCGTGGGATGAGCTAATCAGCTGTTTGTCGGCTCAGCGCGGCAGCCATGTAAATTTAAATGAAGCCGTGATCATTTAAATTGAGGCTTCATTTGCCTTTGCTAAAACAACAAATCTACATGGCTCCATCGACGGAGCCATGTAGTTTAGACGTACCCCCATTGACCGGGGAAGACACAAAAAGGAAGGTTGAAGAAAAACAAAAATTAGAGCAAAAATACCTTGTAATCTTCAAATGCCCATAAAACAGAAATTGCTTTGATATAGAAGTGGGAGAAAAATGAAGTGTCTGTGTTGGTCTCATGCGCCTAATAGAAAGGTAACCTCCTCTCCCCAGTGATGTCAGAGTTTTCATTAAGTAGAATTGCCAGATTTGAGCAACTATGAAAGAAAAAACATATAAAGTGATGCAGCATTCATGGAAAAGATGACGAACCGAGTTAATGCACTCGTGTTTTACATGTGAATGGAGATTTTTAGCTCAGATCTGGCTTTAGTTTCCAGTTGAGTCGGAATATGATAGTTAAGAGACTACAGCACAGAGCACCACATGATTCATACCAGTTGGACCTCTGTAGTCCAGCATCCTTCCTGAACCAGGGAGTTTGCCGGACCAAGGGAGGTCAATGCTCCCCTAATGGCTGCCCACTCCCAAGCTCCCAAGGCTGGGGCTCCCACCCTGCTGCCGGACCCGCTGCTGCCAGGGTTTTCCAGGGTTCCTGGGGCCACCCGGCTACTGCCAGCCCTGCTCGGAAGCCACCCACCCTGCTGCCACTGGGGAGTCCCCAGAGCTCCCTGGCCAATAGTTCTCTTTTGCCACCTAGCCCCACTGCCACCAGGGGTACGCTGGCTGGGGCCACCTGGCCAACCCAGCCCCATGCCACCATAGATTGGGTTCTCCAGCCAGGGCTCCCAGCCCTGCCTGGCCCTGATGATGCTGGGAAGTTCTCTGGCTGGGGCTACTCAGCCTGCTGCCACTGGGGATTCTCTGGCCAACTGTCCACCACAGCCCCCCGGGAACTAGGGTATGTCTACACTACCACCCCAGTTCGAACTAGGGTGGTAGTGTAGATATACCCCTAGGGATTCCCCAGGTTCCCTGGCCCAGATAACGCCTGGGAGTTCCCCAGCCAAGGCTGCCCAGCCACCACCGGCCCCACTGTCAGGGACAGTCCTGCTCCCACTGTGCGTTCCCTGGGGCTCTCCAGCCAGGTGCTGCCTGGCCACTGTCTGCCACTGCTGTAGTGAGTTCCCCATCTGAGGCAGAGGTTCCTCATTTGCTGCCTGGCCCGGCTGACACCAGGGCTACGTCTACACTGGCCCCTTTTCCGGAAGGGGCATGTAAATTTCACTAGTCGTCGTAGGGAAATCCGCGGGGGATTTAAATATCCCCCGCGGCATTTAAATAAAAATGTCCGCCGCTTTTTTCCGGCTTTTAAAAAAGCCGGAAAAGAGCGTCTACACTGGCCCCGATCCTCCGGAAAAAGCGCCCTTTTCCGGAGGGTCTTATTCCTACTTCAAAGGGCACTTTTTCCGGAGGATCGGGGCCAGTGTAGACGCTCTTTTCCGGCTTTTTTAAAAGCCGGAAAAAAGCGGCGGACATTTTTATTTAAATGCCGCGGGGGATATTTAAATCCCCCGCGGATTTCCCTACGACGACTAGTGAAATTTACATGCCCCTTCCGGAAAAGGGGCCAGTGTAGACGTAGCCCAGGGGTCCCTGATTTGGGAAATACAACCTTTAGTGATGTTTTGAAGTTGCCCTACTAAGCACTGAAATCAATAAATTACCGATTAAAAATTCCCTGATAGTCGAGTCTTATTTCATGGTATTTGAAGTTTTTAATTTATTATGGAACAGGAGAATCTTTTGGCAAGGCTATTTTGTTACCTGGCTATAAAGTACAGGTACTTGCCACAATTCTTCATTCCAAACCACTGATATGCAATATACCGTAAACATCCTTGAATGAAGAATGAGCCATTTCATTATCTATAATACACAAAAGCTGTCTTGCTGCTGAAAAGGACGCAGTTTGCTAGAGCTGTGCCATGCCTTCACCCCGTCAGAGCTCTCTGTTTATTTACAGACTGCAGATATACCTGGTGTCTGAGCGGACTCATTTTTTCTCCATTTAAAGCACAAATCTCACAGTTGCTCAAATAGCAAAGCGGTTAACTCTAGCTTCCTGCTTTTTATTTGTAGGAGAGCTGCTCCCTCTGCTGAATTTTCTGTGGACAGGACTCGCAACCTGATGTCTTTCCTTACAATGCTAGGCCCCAGTCCGGACTGGAACGTGGGCCTGTCAGCTGAAGACCTTTGCACCAAGGATTGTGGCTGGGTTCAGAAAGTCATTCAGGATCTGATACCGTGGGATGCTGGCACCGACAGTGGGGTTACCTATGAGGTATCTGGAATATTTGTAATTAACATAGCTGTTAAACATGAGGCTAATATCCACACACATATGGAAAGCTCTTAATATTCAGCAAAGCATTGCATACATAGCCAAACAAAAGGGTGTTGCAACAGACAGAGGTAACAATGGCTGTCTTTCATTTTGCCTGATTCCCCCAAGCTGAGCTCTTAGTGCACAGCAATGTCTCAAGTACCTGATGACTTCACTCTCTGAAGAAAAATGAGAACTTAGCTTACTAAAAATTAGGGAAGGATAAATACTGAAGCTCCCAACACGTATGAACATTAACCCACATGTCATCAAAAACTAGCGAGATTAACCCAATTAAATTGGGACTCTGAAAAACATAGCCTAGAAAAGTGATCACGGCAATTACCTGGCTGTAGGAAGCCTGCCAAACAATAGGAGGGGTCACTGGATAATTGAGACACTAAAGGATCCTCTAGGGAGACAAGGCATTGTGGAGAACCTAAATGAATTCTTTTCAGTGATCTTCACTGCAGAGGACACGAGAGAGATCCACATACCTGAGCCAATCGATTTTGGAACAAATTGAGAAATTAAGCGATAATAAGTCACCAGGACCAAATGATATTTGCCCAAGAGTTCAGAAGGAACTCAAATGTGAAACTGCAGAACTATTAGCTGTATTACATAATTTACTGCTTAAATCAGATGACTAGGGGATAGGTAACATGATACCTAACTCTAAGAAGGCCACAGAGGTGATCCTGGCAATTACAGGTTGGTTAATCTAACTTCAGTACCAGGAAAAGTGGTTGAAACTATAGTGAAGAACAGTATTATCAGACGCAAAGATGGAAACAGTATTTTGGCAAATGATCTGAAAAAGTGGAGTAAACCATGAGGTGGCAAACTTTGCATACAATTCAGAATTACACAGTTTACTTAAGGTTAAAGCTGACCAAAGAGTTAAAAAGGCATCTCACAAAGCTGGGTTATTTGTCAGTAATTTGGCAAATTAAATTCAGTGTTAATAAATGCAAGACCACACTCATCGGAAAACCACCCCAAAACCGATATCATAGAATCATAGAATAATAGGACTGGAAGGGACCTCGAGAGGTCATCGAGTCCAGCCCCCCGCCCTCAAGGCAGAACCAAGCTCCGTCTACACCATCCCTGACAGATGTCTATCTAACCTGTTCTTAAATATCTCCAGAGAGGGAGATTCCACCACCTCCCTTGGCAATTTATTCCAATATTTGACCACCCTGACAGTTAGGAATTTTTTCCTAATGTCCAATCTAAACCTCCCCTGCTGCACTTTAAGCCCATTACTCCTTGTCCTGTCCTCAGAAACCAAGAGGAACAAATTTTCTCCTTCCTCCTTGTGACACCCTTTTAGATATTTGAAAACTGCTATAATGTCCCCCCTTAATCTTCTTTTTTCCAAACTAAACAAGCCCAGTTCATGAAGCCTGGCTTCATAGGTCATGTTCTCTAAACCTTTAATCATTCTTGTCGCTCTTCTCTGCACCCTTTCCAATTTCTCCACATCTTTCTTGAAATGTGGCGCCCAGAACTGGACACAGTACTCCAGCTGAGGCCTAACTAGTGCAGAGTAGAGCGGCAGAATGACTTCACGAGTTTTGCTTACAACACACCTGTTGATACAACCTAGAATCAAATTTGCTTTTTTTGCAACAGCATCACACTGTTGACTCATATTCAACTTGTGGTCCACTATGACCCCTAGATCCCTTTCCGCCATGCTCCTTCCTAGACAGTCGCTTCCCATCTTGTATTTATGGAACTGATTGTTCCTTCCTAAGTGGAGCACTTTGCATTTCTCTTTATTAAACTTCATCCTGTTTACCTCTGACCATTTCTCTAACTTGCTAAGGTCATTTTGAATTATGTCCCTATCCTCCAAAGAAGTTGCAACCCCACCCAGTTTGGTATCATCTGGATATATTTGAATCATCATTGAAAGGTCTCTGGAAACATCTCCTCCATGGGCAGTATCAGTCATGAATTTAACACAATATAAGGAGCCATTAGTAAAGGGATAAATAAGAAGATAGAAAATATCAAAATGCCACCCACACCTGAAATACTGCTTGCAGTTCTGGTCACATCTAAAAAAAAAAAAAACTGGAAAAAGTACAGAGAAGAGCAACAAAAATCCTAGAACCCTAGGGTTGGAAGAGACCTCAGGAGGTCATCAAGTCCAACCCCCTGCCCAAAGCAGGACCAACCCCAACTAAATTATCCCAGCCAGGGCTCTGTTAAGCTGGGACTTAAAAACCTCTAGGGATAGAGTTTCCACCCCCTCCCTAGGGAACCCATTCCGGTGCTTCACCACCCTCCTAGGGAAATAGTTTTTTCTAATATCCGACCTAGACCTCCCCCACTGTAACTTGAGACCATTGCTCCTTGTTCTGCCATCCGTCACTACTGAGAACAGCCTCTCTCCATCCTCTTTGGAACCTCCCTTCAGGAAGTTGAAGGCTGCTATCAAATTCCCCCTCACTCTTCTCTTCTGCAGACTAAACAAACCCAAATCTCTCAGCCTCCCCTCATAAGTCATGTGCTCCAACCCCCTCATCATTTTTGGTGCCCTCCGCTGGACTTTCTCCAATGCATCCACATCATTTCTGTAGAGGGGGGAGGGGAATAATCACTTCTCTAAATCTGCTGGCAATGCTCCTCCTAATGCACCATAATATGCCATTAGCCTGCTTGGCTACAAGTGCGCACTGTTGACTTATATCTAGCTTCTCATCCACTGTAATCCCCAGATTTTTTTTTCTGCTGAACAGCTGTTTAGCCAGTCGGTCCCCAGCCTGTAGTAGTGCTTGCGATTCTTCCATCCCACGTGCAAGACTCTGCACTTGTCCTTCTTGAACCTCATCGGATTTTTTTTGGCCCAGTCCTCTAATCTGTCTAGGTCACTCTGGACCCTATCCCTGTCCTCCAGCATATCTACCTCTCCTCCTAGCTTAATGTCATCTGCAAACTTGCTGAGGGTGCCATCCATCCCCTTGTCCAGGGGATGTTAATAATGATGTTGAACATGTGAACTCCCTGGTTACATGGCCCACTGATGCTGGGGGTTCACCGGCTGGGGATGAGGCTCCACAGATACCGTGCTCTGCTAACACCAGGTGTTCCCTGACCAAGGAGTGTTCCCCAGATGCCACTTGTCCTAGCCAGGGCTCCTCAGCGTCTGCATTGCTCCTGCCTCCAGGGCTCTTTGGTCCAGCAACATCCATGGCCCTACTGAACCACGGACGTTGCCAGACCAGAAAGTCCCAGATTTGGAAAGTTCAACCTGTATTTCCCCCTATATGCACAGCCAACGTGCAAAAGGATTATATTAGCTCGTGGAGAATAGGCTCATCAGTGGCTATTAAGCAAGATGGTCAGGGATGCAACCTCATAGTCTGGGTGTCCCTACACCATCACCTGCCAGAAGCTGGGATGGAATGGTAGGAGACAGACCACTTGATAGTCATCTTGTTCTGAACAGTCCGGCTCAAGCAGGTGTCTTTGGACACTGTCGGCAGACAGGACACTAGATTAGATGGATTATTTGTCTGACCCCATATGGCCGTTTTTATATTCTTAACTGTTACAAAAACCATACCAACAAGGAAAGAATTACTGTCTATCAAGCAATGGCTATATAAGGGAAAAATCTGCAGCATGTGTGCGATCATTGGGACAGTGTATGGAGCTAACACAGACTCCAACACCAAAACTGAACAACAGCCAACCATATCTCCCAGAAAGCTTTATGTTCCGATAGCAGAGACAGGTAAAAGAGATAGAAATCCTGGGAAAACAAGGAAATCAAAAAGAAAATAACAGCATGGGCGAAGGCACGTGGTCAGAATAAAGAGCCATCCTAAAGGTTTGTAGAGAAATTATGATTGGAGATAAGGACTTGTACACCCCAGTGAAAGACAAGACTCCTGAGCAATAAGTGAATAAGAATTGCAGAGGACCAAAGGACTTCCTGTTGCAGAGAGATCACAACATTTGGTTGTGCAAATGATTGTGAATGAATGCATAGAAGGAAAATGTAGCTGGAAATGTTTGGTTAGTTCCTATATGTGCCTCCACAGACCTTTCCAATTCTCACTGGAATTATTCTTCTGCTGCAGTCTTCTTATACTGTTCCCTATATAGTTGTGTTTGCAAGATAGTAAATCTGTCTTGAAAAACAAACAAGCAAAAATAATGTACGCAACCAGGGATGTCTGTCCTGTGTGTAAAGGAAGGCAATCAGACTATTTTCACTCCTCAGTAGCTGAAATAGAATGTGCCTCTCCTGCCACCTGCCTGCTAGCTATACACATTGCCCAACAGTACTTCTGGATCCCTTGCTCCAGCCATCTGAAGAAGTGGGCTGTGCCCACGAAAGCTCATGATCCCATCTACATGTTTGGTTAGTCTCTAAGGTGCTGCAGGACCATTCATTGTTTTTTTACATTTTTTCAGTTACAGACTAACTTTTAATCATTCCCGTACAGTAAAATATGACACCATTTATAAAATACACTAACTCCAAAACCCTAAGCTTCTGGTGCGAACAGGCATCGTTACCTAAACAGACTTATAATTTATAAAATCTGGTACCACTTAATATAAATAATTAAAGTGATTTATAATTAAAGAGTACGCACCAGAGAAGATCTAAAGATCTTGCCCTTTTCACATTCTCTTTTATTAAGTTAAGCCTCTCATTATATGTTTGTTTGCTTCCTAGCACAATGAGACCACAGTCTCACTTGAAACATCTATACATTACCATAAGACTAGTAACTAATAATGCTTATATTTAAAGTTAAAAATGGCCCAAAATAGGTTAGGTTGATGAATGCTCCCTGAGAATTGGTTGTTAATAATTTTGGACTACTCGCTGTTTCAAAAACACATTTTTATATAAGAACATTTTTAACAAGCTTTTTCCTCTCCCTCTCTCTCTCTTGCTAGTATTACTTCTCTAGCCATTTCAGTGACAAAAGTTTTTTATGGCAATTTGTTTCAAACTTTTATGTGGACATAAAGTTTTTATTGCTGCCTTCTTGAGTAATCGCAAATGGAAAACTAAACAAATTTTGATGAAGGAAAAGTAAGCATATCCCACTCCATTGTAACCATTCCACGTATTTTTATGTCTTGAGGCAGACTGCAGGACAAGACATTTGGTCTGTGTTCTGAGATCAGATGCCACTACTGAAATAGTTATTACCTGGAAGAGCATTCTGAGCATGTCCAGATATACTTCCAAGTACATCAGACAGTATCTAGAAATCACCAGAAGACCTCAATGCTGGTTTATTTTTATATTAATGATGAAGTCTAGGTCAATATATGTTAATGAGAATGTGCGTGCAAAGAGTCAGAATAGGTTTTATTAGGGCATACCGGTTTGTGCACAGAATACATTTGCCCAGACCCTCACATGTTTATATTGCATGCTTTCCAAAGGAGAACGTTTTGCCTACTTTTAGTCTCATAACTTTTCCAAGTGAGGTTTTAGGCTCACAAACATTCTCCCTCTGTGCCTGGCATATGAGATAATAAAATCAAAGATATTTATCAGGAAGACAACAAAGTACCTACAATGTAGGGCCCAGCCCTATTGATGGTCATTTACACATTGGTCCCCAAAATGCTATTCAAAATATAACTCAAGTTCAGAATTCTTGCTGTCTTCTACTGTTGTTGACTACAATTAATTGTAATGATAAAATAAGGCTTCAGTCTCATTTTCTTATCACAATGATACATGTGTATTCAGAGCAATAAGGGCTTTTCTCCAAAGACAAAAATATGTGTGTACTGCTTTTTCTCCTGTAACAGCAACAGAGCCAATAGAGCTCTTTTGGGGGACCTGGGTGCTACTGTATCCCACATGTAAGTTCCAGTTCCACGGATTTACAAAAATATTTTATAATAAATGTTCATTGCTATGGGATAATGCATTCTGTTGAAAGGGACATTTTCCTAATGAACATTTCAGAAGCAACTCTAATTCCATTGTGTTATTCAAAATACGTGTTTTTACTCCTTTTAATCTGTATTTGTATCTGTTTCTTTCTGATTGCAGTCACCCAACAAGCCTACAGTTCCTCAAGAAAAGATAAGACCACTAACAAGCCTTGATCACCCTCAAAGTCCCTTTTATGATCCGGAAGGAGGGTCGATAGCAGTGGTAGCCAGAGTTGTCATTGAGAGAATTGCACGAAAGGTAGCAATATGCAATTCTAAAAGACTGCAGTAAAACCAAAATGATATTTAAATGCATTTGAATGATTTTTTAAACAGTTGAAATGCTTTTACTCTGTGGCTCTTCGTGCTGATATTGTGCTTCCTCACTGCATATAAGCATGAATAACTGTAACTTTTCAATTGTTTAGATACTGGAGCACTGCTTGTGTTACTGTGTAGTATCTGGCAACTCGTTTTTCATCCTATCAGATTTTTCACATTACAGTAGACTTCTGATAATCCGGCACCTTTGGGACCTGGGTGGTGCCAGATTATCGGAGATGCCAGACTATCAGGAGGTACTAAAAGGGGGCATACTCCCAACCCAATCCCCTTCCTCTGGCTCTAACCTAATTCTCGGGTCCCAGAACCACCGCTGCGTGTCTCCCTCCAGATGCGGGGGCACGTGCGTCGAGCGGACGGCTTTGAACATGAGCTAGCCAGGACACTGTGCGCAACCCAATCCCCCTCCCTTCCCCTTCTCTTCCCCAGAGCCAAACACCTCCCTTCCCCTCCCCTCCCCGCTCTAACCCAATCCTCTCCCCCCAAATCTTATGCTTGGGTCCCAGAGCCAGATCCACTGCTCCGCATCCGGGGCGCCATGCATACTGCCCCCACCACCCCAATTCCCCCGTGTTTCTCCGGAGCCAGGCATCTCTCCCCGCAACCTTATGTCTGGGTCCCAAAGCAGCTGCCAGTGCTCAGCGGCCGGCTGCTATCACGTGCAGGCTGGGACTCTGTGTGAGACCTGGCGTGCACGTGCAGGGTACAACGCAGTGCGCTAGGGGCCATGAGCGCGCATGTGGCTCACAGCGGCCCAGCCATGAGAGTGGCTGGCCTGAGTGGTTCCAAGTTCCATCCCGGTTCCATCAGGAGCTGCAATTTTTTTCCATCAGGTACCTTGGGTTGACCACCCCTGCATTAGGCTCTTGCCATTTTGATGCCGGACTATCGGGAGTGCCGGACAATTGGATGCCGGACTAGTGGAGTTTTACTGTACTTTCCTAATTTAAATCTTTACTGCTCTTTCTTTGCAGGGAGAGCAATGCAATATCATCCCTGATAATGTCGATGACATTGTAGCAGATCTTGTTCCAGAAGAGAAAGAAGAAGGTACTTGTTAATTCTGTTCTGTTGTGTGACTTTTTGTTTCATCCACCAGAGCTGCTTCTGGTTGATTTTGTTGGGGTTGGTCCTGCTTTGGGCAGGGGGCTGGACTCAGTGTCCTCCTGAGGTCTCTTCCAGCCCTGCACTTCTATGATTCTATGATTCTGTATATACTTCTCACTCAGAATCATTTCCTACTTGATTGCCTTGAACGAGTATGAAAGTCACAGTGATGCAGTTTTCCATTCTTGGTGTTACAGTTCTTTGCCCTTGAATCCTGCACAGAACAACCATGTTACCCATAGAAACTTGGCAATAAGTTGTCCCACAAGTTATAAACGTATAGTTGACTATTTGGGGGGAATTAAAACACACACTTCTTCAATTTTCTAACAAAAGAAAGAATTCAGGGCTGCATCAAGTACCAGATGAGTAAAACATTAAGATGTTTGATTAGCAAGCAAGCAGCCAGTCAGTCATGCAAAACAGTTCATGAAGTCACCAACCAAGTGGAGACCGATTGCTGACTTTGTTCTGCTTTTGACTGATTTTAGATGACACCCCGGAGACTTGCATTTACTCAAATTGGTCCCCATGGTCAGCCTGCAGCTCTTCCACTTGTGATAAGGGCAAGAGGATGAGGCAGAGAATGCTGAAAGCCCAGCTGGACCTCAGTGTACCTTGTCCAGAGACCCAGGATTTTCAGCCTTGTATGGGCCCCGGCTGTAGTGATGAAGGTAACAAACCAAAAAGAGTGTAGGGGACAGAATTTAACATTGGGGGGATGGTTTAACTTTTTCACAGTGGCCCAGTCTTCTACTAGAGGTATGTTTGAGGGAAGAGTCGAAAGAAGAAGAGAGTGAAATAAGAATGGGGGAAAAGGCAGCATGAGACAGGAAGCAGAAAAAGAAACATCATGGATAAACAGAAGTGTGGAAGTCTGAAAAGAGTGGGAGGGGGAGGGGGATGAGAGATACCTCTTGGTGGCTAAGATTTATCAGGTAAACGAGTGGCAATCTCAATGTATTTTAGATGGATCCACTTGCATGATGTCTGAATGGATTACGTGGTCCCCCTGTACTGTTTCCTGTGGCATGGGAATGCGATCTAGAGAGAGATACGTGAAACAATTTCCTGAAGACGGCTCTATGTGCAAAGTACCGACTGAAGAAACTGATAAATGTGTTGTGAATGCTGAGTGTTGTAAGTATGTCATTTAGCCTTGCAGCATCCAACCAGTAACCAAAGCACTACAGGAACCGTTTCTCAGCGGAGTGCTGTTAGTGGTTTTTTTTCTCTTTCCATTATAACTAGCTCCCAGTAGCTGCCTTGTGACGGAATGGGGAGAGTGGGATGAGTGCAGTGCTAGCTGCGGAATGGGAATGAGAAAGCGACATAGAATGATTAAGATGACTCCAGCTGACGGATCCACATGCAACACAGAAACTACAGAGGCAGAGAAATGCATGATGCCAGAATGTCGTAAGTATCCGCGAGCGGCCTGCCGGGCACACAGGTGTGATATATTTTATGACATGTTGCTCATGCATACTCACAGGAAAGAGTCCCAGCTTTTCCCTGCCTCAGGAGATCGTGCGTTGGTACCATTTCCACCCGAAAGAGGGCATATGGCTGTATTACTCTTTCAAAGCAATGCTTTCAGAATCTCACTATCATTAGCAGACGTTTTAAGCCTGTATATTAGCAAAATACTTATGGGCACTTATAAGTGTTTCACAGGATAATACTCACTGCCATAAGTAATTAATGTTGCTGTAAAAGAATCAAATTCTGGAATGAAATACTGTTCGCAGCCCACGATGAGATCATTGGTTTGGCATCAGACTGCTATAAATTCCAAAATATCTGGCTTTCTCACTGATAATTGCAGCTAATATGAGCCCAGAAATACCTTTCTTGAAGTATTTTGAGCCCCATGCATTGTTATTCTGCAGAAACTGAGTGGACAAAAGTTTGTAGAGAAAATTTTTTAATAAATAGCCAAAAAAATGTAGGTTTCATCTGAGCTTTTGTAGGAATTTCAAAGCTTTGTGCTTAGCTACCTTGTCAGTGTAAGGGGGATTTGCTATCATTGCTAATCATTCTTTTCATGCACTAGACACCATTCCCTGCATGCTCTCCCCTTGGTCGGAATGGAGTGACTGCAGTGTGACTTGTGGCAAGGGAATGAGGACCCGGCAAAGGATGCTGAAATCTGCAGCTGAGCTTGGAGACTGTAGCGAGGAGCTAGAGCAAGTGGAGAAGTGCATGCTTCCGGAGTGCCGTAAGTGTAGGCTCATTTCACGTGTTCTGCAGACATCACACTATGAACAGAGAGGGTGGTTCCGAGCTTGTGTGAATATTCCTTCACTAAAACCCAGCAGGCTAGCTGGAGCTCAGTGTTGAGACAAGCAAACGGTGGCTAGTATGTGGAGTATGCTCCAGGTGCTTCAGCCTGGCTAGGCCATGCCTCCATGCAACCATGAGGATACAACTATTTTCCAAATGTCACATGCCGGGAATCACTATCTCCACAGCTCATAATGTAGTGGTAGCCTAAGCATCCAAACTTGGTGCTGTGCTTCATATGTGGAGCTGGGACAGAGCTGTGGTGTTTGCGTTCCGTGGCAGCAGAGCTTCCACCAATGGCACTGTGGATAGTGAAGAGGCGGTTTTGTGTGCCTTCTGGACTTCTCGATTCCTGCTCCATAACCTACACCTCTCAGCCATGTATTGTCTGTCCTGCTGGCTTGCAACACGTGCATATTTCAGTGAGCACGTGCTCACTGAAATATCCAAGGTGCTTCTCCGCAGATAGTCCAGTCCATGTAAAGTTACTCTCACTTAATCTGTGAGATAGTGAAGGCACTGTTAGCATGTGCAATGTCTTTTACTCGACATTTACCTGCTTCCTACAACCCCAGATTCAATAAAAATACCAGCACCGTAGCTTCATGTCACATCTTAGCTCCTCACTAACGGCTCCATTTAAGGAACTGTGTTGTATAACTACATTCTTCCTGCTTATCCAGGAAGATATGTTGTTGTTATGAAATAGGAAGCAGGCCTTTGTATGAAAGAAATGGGAGTTCAGACATCCTCAGTCGTTGCCTATTTGGAATAAGGACAATATGGGAAGTAGCAACCTCTGCATCCACATATTGTACCTTAAACCTAGAGGGTGGAAGAATGGTTTCCAGAACCATGCATTCTTGATCTCTGCTGAATCTACTAATGAAGGTATCACTTATTGCCAACAGTTAATGGGATTTTTATGATGGTGTCTCCTGAGCACTCGGAACTGGACTGACACCATGCCATAGGCCTTAGAGACGTGAATGGGGGTGATTTGGCAGTTTAGCCCACAAATGGTTCAGAGGAAAATGGATTTGGAAATTAATTTAACCTACCCAACTCCATTTCAGCCTTGTAAAGAGTTACTGAAACCATGATTTTTCCCCCAAATGCACATTCAGTTTCTAGTAGCAAGCAAGTAACATGCTGAGCCTTGAGTGAGATTCAGGGCAGTGTGGCTTAAAACTGCTCTTGCTTCCCTGATAATAATTTGTGAATGTGTAACTGGAGCAGCTTAGGAGCCACTCTAAATTACCACCTCGAATGGATGTGAGATAATATTTCTGTTGCATTCCTTGCCAGGCAGGTGTCATAACACCCTGCATAAAACTACCTACATTTTTATCCAGGAATGGCACTAGTTATGAAGCTACCACCCCTCCCCCTCACACATTTTTATGATGCGATTTTGTAACCGAGTGTTTCTTAAATAATTTAAAAATCACTTTTTTGAATGACTGTATAGTAATTTCTATGTTCTGCATTCAGAACTTCAAAAAAAGCCAACTCTCATTGTGGAAAAATTCAAACTTTGGCGTATGTATGGCCCCGGTCCTACAGTGTGGAACTATGAATCGGGAAATCTGAGTTAGAGTCCTGTCTCTTTTCCTGATTTGTTCTAGGACTGTAAAAAAACTCACATCAAGTTAAGAAGCTCCGTGCCTCAGTTTCCCCAAGTGTAAAATGGCCATAACAATACTTGCTTAAATCATGCAACTGGTATTTTATTTTAAAGGTAGTGCCCTCCTAGCACCATTCTTTCCAGCTAATAGAAACTAGCTGATCTCAAAATATCCAGAGCCATGCCAGTGTGCCAATGAATAATTTCAATAATGATAGTAAAGGAGAATATTCTTCTAGATTTTGCAGAGATTTTTAATGTTTTCTTGGAAAACTCTGAAGACTGGGTGAACCAAGCCCTGTTCACACTTTTCAGCTATGAATGCTGATTAGGCAAATCCATGTTTCCTCCACATCATCTGGTTGGGTCCCCCAAGAGTTGTTATAATTGCCAATATTTCTTTCTTCATAGCCATTGACTGTGAATTAACAGAGTGGTCCAAGTGGTCTGAATGCAATAAATCATGTGGAAAAGGTCATATGATCAGGACAAGAATGATTAAAATGGAACCACAATTTGGAGGAGCTCCATGCCCAGAAACTGTTCAACGGAAAAAATGCCGAATAAGAAAATGTTTGCGAGGTCCCGGTATAGAGAAAAGGCGCTGGAAGGAAGCCCGTGAGAAAAGGAGAAGTGAACATGCTAAAGAAGCTGTAGATGGTGAGCTATATCCAGGTATGTGTTAGCCACAGCTTGTTATGTTTGTTCGTAACAGGAGGAAATTGGAGTAGCAGCACTCCATTGAAATAGCATTACATTCTAGGGAAAGCTTTTGACTAAGTTCTTGGGTTTAATCTTTCAGTATTGAAGGTCAGATGTAAGTTGCAACTAGAGAGCTTTTAACCTGTTCCCTGAGGAAAACAGGTGATGTCTGTGCCTCTCTGAGCTTGTCTATCCGTTATTCTAACCTGTGTGACTTCAGCTATACAAATAGCACAGTACTTACCACAGCGTCTTGTGTGCAGTAAGGTTAGCAGGGACTGATCTCCTGTCTACACTGGATACTCCTCTCACCCTGGTGGAGTACCAGTGTCGATGGGAAGGAGCTCTGCGATGGAACTCCCTGCTGTCTAATTACTGAGTCTGCTTAAATGCAATAAATCAATCGCTGCAGCATCAATCCCCAGCGTAGTAGAGACAAGCCCTAAGAAAATCTCATTCTTTCCCACTAAGGTCGTTCCACTTGAATACTGAGTTGTGAAATATTCAACTAGATTTAAGTTGCAGAGAGTTGTTTTTTCCATAGGCCACAAAACTAAGAACTACATGAAACTGAACTAAATCCTGCCTATGATTATCTCTATCATGTATTAGTTGTTAATATCTGCAACATTATTATAGGTTTGTTTCACTGATATCAGGTTCTCCGCCTCTGCTAAATTGCCCTCTAAAGTGTCTAACTGGTTCTTGAAAACTTTTGGGGAATGGAATTGTCTTTTAATATGTGTTTGTATGGGGCCTTGACAACAATAATCAACTGCTGTCAATACTGAGGGGGAGAGAGATTAAAATCTAAGGAATGTTTTTATTTTTAGGCTGTAAGATGAGAGCATGGACTGCATGGTCAGAATGTACCAAACTCTGTGGTGGGGGAATTCAGGAACGCTTCATGACCGTGAAGAAAAGATTCAAAAGTCCTCTGTTTACCAGCTGCAAAGACAAGAAGGAGATAAGAGCATGTAATGTGCACCCTTGTTAGCAAAACCCGAAGTCTCAAAATGATGGAGAGCTAAATGGAAAGTCAATCTGGCTTAGTATTTTTAAAAATATATATATAAATTGTGTATATTAATCTTCATTTTTGCAGTGTGGATTGCTTATTAGTCTTGCTGGTGCAAGAAATATATTTTATAAATATTTCCTCACATATGTATGCTGAGAGTGGTTCCTGGACTCTCCAGCTAGCCCTTAATGCATAAAACTAGTATGCCATTGTGAGTCATTTAACACTGAAGTAAAGCTATATCTGAGGACATGCAATAGCCATATAGAAATATTCCTTTTGGGGACATGGGCTGCATGTAACGTAACTAAGTTAAAGTGACATATTTCATGTGTGGAAGGAATTTCTCATTTGATTTGATTTCAGAATATCCAAAGCAGGTGCCTATGTAATTACGCAACTGTGCCAAGGAATAATTTCAGCAATGCTGGTTCAGTAATATTAAAGGTGCATATTTATCTCTTCCTAACAGGTGTGTTAAACTGGTATTTCTAATTACTATCCTATATATTTCCCGTTATGAGGCTCTCCTTCTTTAAACATGGAAAAAGCTGAACAATTAGAATATAAGCATCAGTCTGCATAGCTCAGTAACAATGCACAGGTTTGTCCACCACTGTCTTAGAAAAGATAGTAGCAGAAATAGAGAAAGGCAGGGACTGTGCCACAGAAAAACTTCCATATGAGAGACTAGGATCCATTTCGTGAAGAGATAAATATAAAACAGTGGATGGCATTGACAAGGCACATCGGGTGCTCGTATAAAAGAAGAATATTTTTGTTATTGGATCCATACTCAGTCAACACAGGACATATGCTAGCAACAGAAAGATTACGAGGAATTGTAAAATGCCCAAACATTTGTGACTTAGCGGACTACAGCCTGAAGTTCAGATATAAATCATACTAGAGGAACTAAGCTTCACACTAATTGGGACACAAAAATTTACCTCATTTTTGTCCAGGAAAGGGATTAGAAAAACGTATTCATAACAATGCACTGAGAATAAAGGCTGTTGGTTTAGAACAGCGGTAGATGATTTAGTCAAATCCTTTTATAGTTGATCACAAGCCCCCAAATCCACTATCTGGTTTTGACTGTCTTAATTCATTGGAACTGTTGCCACTTTTTGCATGATTCCACCTGTACTATTATACCCAAAGCAGCCATCTGAGTCCACCGGGGCTCTCAAAATCCCAGGCCTGTGCATTTGACAAGTCCTGGTAAACTGCCTGTTGCAAGAACATATCATTGGGTTAAAAATACCCATGCAATTGAGAGCCATGTAGCCTGCTCCTCACCATGAGATGATTAGCTCCAAGACTCAGATTAAGCTCAACAAGGCCGTTGTGGTCCTATAGCATGTGAGAGCTCTTTCTTCACCCCAGTTTATGTAAGAAAATGTCATCAAATTGTTAATGCTCTGTTTCCTCTCACTAGCGTTCTTCTTTGGTATTCTGTGTCATCACATTGTTTTAATATTAGATTTATTCCCTTTGCAAATATTTTCATACTGGTTTAATTCATATACATATGAATATATCGAGTATGAATTATATTTGAACATGCCTATAAGGAAAAACTTTGGGCAACCCTCACACTGTGAAAGCGACAAGGAGTCCTGTGGCACCTTATAGACTAACAGATGTATTGGAGCATAAGCTTTCATGGGCAAAGACCCACTTTGTCAGATGCATGTAGTGGAAATTTCCAGAGGCAGGTATAACTATGCAGGCCAGAATAAGGCTCGAGATAACTAGGCTAATTCAGTCGAAGGGTGAGGTCCACTTCTAGCAGCTGATGTGGAGGTGTGAACACCAAGAGAGGAGAAACTGTTTTTGTACTTGGCTAGCTTTTGTACTTTTGTACACCAAACAATCCATTGTCTACAACCAAGCACTAGGTACAACTGCATCTGCTCCAACCCCTCAGACAGAGCCCAACACCAATAAGATCTCCACCAAGCATTCTTGAAACTACGATACCCGCACAAGGAAGTGAGGAAACAGATCAACAGAGCCAGACATGTACCCAGAAACCTCCTACTACAAGACAAGCCCAAGAAAGAAACCAACAGAACACCACTGGCCATCACCTACAGTTTTCACCTAAAACCTCTCCAACGCATCGTCAGTGATATAAAACCCATCCTGGACAATGATCTCTCACTTTCACAGGCCTTTCACTTTTCACCAGAAACTATACACCGCACCACAATAACTCTAACTCAAGAGCGAATCCAGGCAACAAACCTTGGTGCCAACTCGGCCCTCGTATCTACACCAGTGACATCATCACAGGACCTAACCAGATCAGCCACACCATTCATTCACTTGCACATCTACCAATGTAATATACGCCATCATGTGCCAGCAATGCCCCTCTGCTACATACATTGGCCAAACCGGACAGTCCCTATGTAAAAGAATAAGTGGACACACATCAGATATTAGGAATGGCAATATACAAAAACCTGTAGGAGAACACTTCAATCTCCCTGGACACACAGTAGCAGATTTAAAGGTAGCCATCCTGCAGCAAACAAACTTCAAGACCAGACTTCAAAGAGAAACTGCTGAGCTACAGTTCATCTGCAAATTTGACACCATCAGTTTAGGATTAAACAAAGACTGTGAATGGCTAGCCAAGTACAAAAGCAGTTTCTCCTCTCTTGGTGTTCACACCTCCACATCAGCTGCTAGAAGTGGATCTCACCCTCCTTGACTGAATTAACCTTGTTATCTCCAGCCTGATTCTGGCCTGCATATTTATACCTGCCTCTGGAAATTCCCACTACATGCGTCTGACGAAGTGGGTCTTTGACCACGAAAGCTTACGCTCCAATATATCTGTTAGTCTATAAGGTGCCACAGGACTCCTTGTCGCTTTTGCAGATCCAGACTAACACGGCTACCCCTCTGATACCTTACACTGCGGTTTCAGTACAATTTCAATTAGTATCAACTTTATTTTCCCTTAACTAGCATACACCACTGTTTCCAGTTACATATGTTATAGATATTTGAGTTTGCCACATTATTAATACTAACATTCACAAAATAGCCTGCAGTTAGAGATGTGACTGTTAGTTCTAATTTTATACTATTTTTTGTGTTATCTATTTTTCCTCCATTTGCTGATTTTCTTCTTCCTTGATACAAAACGTATTTAAGCTGTTACTTTTTGGTATAAAACACATCTATATCTACATAAACAAAAGATAGTTTGAGTTTTCTAAGGAAAACAAAAGTTCTGATAAAAAACATGTAGACTGCATTGTTGCTGTAAAATTTCCAGTAGAATTATATTCAATATATATATCAATAAAAAATCAAAAGTTTCCAACTGAAAGCACAGCTATCATGCCTGAGTTTTGTACACAGCGTGTATCAGATCGTACATTATATTTTCTAATATATGAGCTATAGAAGTTTTACATGGTATGAAAAAGAAGAAGTAGTGGCTTAAATGATAGGTTTTTATATGTGCAACACACAATTTTTTTAAAAAGTGTTCATTTCTTACCAAAGTCTTGTGTAGATGCTTTGTAATTGGCTAACATGCAGTATTATGATTTTTGGAATAAAGACATGTTTATTATGAAATTAGAATGTGTATGAGCTTTTTATTTGACTGAACATTTTTACTTGTGTATTTTTTTATTTTCTGTCTTTCTAGACAACCTTTCAAGGAGTCTGTTTTGTTCTGTGTACTGTTGTGGGCGGTGGAGGGGTTTAGAAAAAAAATCAGACATATAAACATTACTGAAAAATTGCTTATCTTTTCAGGTTATTAAACTGACAGGCTGTGTCTACACTGGCATGTATTTCCGGAAATGCTTAAAACAGAATACTATTCCGTTTTCAGGTTTTCCGGAAAAGGAGTGTCTACATTGGCAGGCTGCTTTTCCGGAAAAGCGTCTGTGGCCAATGTAGACGCGCTTTTCTGGAAAAGAGCCCCGATCGCCATTTTCACGATCAGGGCTTTTTTCCGGAAAAGACTACTGGGCTGTCTACACTGGCCCTTTTCCGGAACAGTGTTCCAGAATAAGGACCTATGCCCGAGCGGGAGCAGAATAATTTTTCCGAAATAGCGGCTGATTTTGTACAGTAGAGCATCGTTGCTTTTCCGGAAATTCAAGGGCCAGTGTAGACAGCTCACAGCTTATTCCGGAAAAGCGGCTGATTTTCCGGAATAAGTGGCCCAGTGTAGACACAGCCACAGTGTATAGTATATAAAAAGTCCTAGGCTCCAGACACCCTTAACAGGCCTTTTATCAGGACATTAAAGTATCAGGACACTAAATATTTGTTAGACTTAAAAAAAAATGGTCCACCTCCGCTATCTATTGTCTGAGATATTTGCCTATTACGTATTTCAGACCCATTGAGTGATGAGAGAGTTTGAACGTCTAGGAGGATATGTGAGCTCTCAGCTAAACAAGTTGTAAAGTAATTGTAGCCCTGACTGAAAGCCCATCGAGCCCTATATTGAAACTTGAATGAAATCTTTATATTAGTAAGTGGCTTTATTTCAATGTGAAACTTAGAGGAAAATACGGAGCGCTGATATGCTTATGTCTTTGTTTTCAGTTGACCAAGAAGTTGCCATTGTCTGTAACAATGTCAGTTTCAGATTCCTTTGCAAGGCTTTCCCTGCTACAATCAATCAGGTCTGAGTCTACAATCACAGTAGAATGGTTGATAATCCAGGAAAAGTTGCAGCATGATAGTCAGACTGAAGTGCAACAATAATAGGAAAGCTACAAATAAATGTGTTGTAATCCATTCATTCGCCAAACTATCAAAAGCACTCCCACTGGAGTTAAGTAAAACTACCGAATTCGCCTTCCACAGGAAATGCATACATATTTTAGGAAGTGAAAATAGTCCTAAATTGATATAAAAAGGCAGAAATGGTGACTTCCTACAAAACTTCTGGGGCAAATATTCTGGGGTCCTGAAAAAGATTCTGTTTCATTTAAGCCCCTGCTCTAAAACTAGCATGTGAGACAAGCAAGTGTTCCTCTTTAAGGCACAAGAGAGGAGAACTGGAACTACTTTCAGGTTTTGTGTCTGTTTTTGGTGGGTTGGGTTTTTTTTAATTAGCTGGTAGCACTGTAACAGGGAAACAGATGCTGTAACTGTCTAGAAATGAATAGATTACAACAAATAAAAAAGGACATAGAAAATACATAAGCAGAGCTGGTTTACTTCCAATCTTTCAATTCATCCGTCTAACATAAGAAAATCAGAACTCCATAGCTATCAGATGACACGTTTCTTCTAGGCAGTAATTCTCCACCAGCAGCCCGTGGATCACATGTAACTAATCTGATGCTCAGGCCTGGGCAGGGTGAGGGGGAGAGCACAGCCCAATACCTCCTTCCAGGAACACAGAATTCCCGTTTCTGCTTACGGGTTGGCCTGTGCAGGAGAGGGTGCCTGGGAAAGGGCAAGAGTGTGTGTGGAGAGGAGGGCAGGGGGGAGTGTTACAGTTATCCCAGGTCTTAAATAGCTTTGCTCCAGCCTCTGCCCACCTCTACTGGTCCTACTTGGGAGGGGGGCTGTGAGGGTTCTGAGGAGAGGACGCTGCGATTACCAACCTGAAGATCATGGAACACATGTACAGCTCATACTGCCCTTGAGACTTTGACGTCACGGAGAGTGCCTTAAAGCCAAGCCTTGCATCACCTTGCCAAATAGGGCTGAGAGACATTAAGGGTATGTCTACATTAGCCCCCTAGATCGAACTAGGGAGGCTAATGTAGGCATTCGAAGTTGCAAATGAAGCCTGGGATTTAAATATCCCGAGCTTCATTTGCATCTTCCCGGGCGCCGCCATTTTTAAATGTCCCTTAGTCCGAACTCCGTGCCTGCAGCTACACGCAGCACGGAGTAGGTAGTTCGAATTAGGATCTCTAATTCGAACTACCGGTACACCTCGTTCCATGGCACCTTGTCACAGCCATGCTGGTACATTTAGAATTATTCTGGCTTTGTCCTTTTTATTCTTCAGAAGCACTTCATAGCGCAGCAAAATTGGGGGAAAACATACATAAGAGAGGGTTTCATTTTGTGACATACCCCTTGTAATTTTATCCAAACCGTGCCCGGGAGTGCTACTATGTACATTTAGTAGACACAAAAAAAACAGAAAAAACCACTGCCAGAACACAGTGATGATGAATCCTAGTTTTCATTCCCATGCTTTGCTGCTTATTCGTCCAAGATGTCTTTGCTATGTTTTGGGGAATACCACACATGGATTCTTTCATGGTAGAGCTTATAACACCATCTCTGCATTTGTAATTTGTAATTCATACTTGCCAAATTAGATGTAAGGGGCTGTACACTGTTGACCACAGGCAGAAAACAGTGTCAGGCAATTCAGATGCCCCAAAGTGCATCTGATTGGGATGTAAGCAAAAGTGTTAATTAACAAGCTTTCATAATGTATGTAGACAGTTTCAACAAACAGTCTTTGTACTGGTAATGAAGGTGCCAGCACGGCGATACATTCTGTGAGAGGGGAAATAAATAGTGACATAGAAATAGGAATCCGGGAGGTTTACTGCCAAGATCCAGCATTATGGGTACATGTTAAGCATATAGAAATTTCGAGAGATCTAACCCAGAACCATAATATGAAGGTCCTATCATCTAATTAATTGGCACTCTTACAGCCAATTTGGTTGGCTACATAGGCAGACAGTAGACTCTCAACACACCAACTTATTTTTCGAGAAAGTCCTAACTTCCTAAGGAAATAACAACATGCCATACAATGATGTCATCAAGAATTATATTCCCACTGAGCCCAAGGCACAGATGGTAGATGAGTTTTGTGACTTTGCCCTCAACCACAATGCTGTCAGATTGGGAGTCCTCTCTAGACAAAAGGATAAGTGCACCCAAATCAGTTAACATACACAAAAAATATGGTACCAAACATGAAAACTATTTATTTTAGCCGAGAAGACAAAATTATTTTTCATAAGCTAATTCGAATTAGTGCATCTGGACTTAAAAACTAGTTCGAATGAGGCGTACAGATAGTTCGGAATGGCTTGCTAGTTCGAACTATCTAGCCCGTGCCGCGTGTAGCCGCGCGGCATGGGGTTCGAACAAGCCGGCATTTAAAAATGGCGCCGGCCGGCTTATGCAAATGAAGCCCGGGAAATTCAAATCCCGGGCTTCATTTGCAAGTGCGGTATGCCTACATTACCATACTAGTTCGAACTAGGGTGGTAGTGTAGACATACCCCTGGAGACTGGGAAAAGAAGGTGGGAGAGGGGAAGAGAGAGGGTGGGAGAGGGGAGGGCAACTAAAATGATCAGGGGTTGGGAACAGGTCCCATATGAAGAGAGTCTAAAGAGACTGGGACTTCTCAGCTTAGAAAAGAGGAGACGGAGGGGGGATATGATAGAGGTCTATAAAAGCATGAGTGGTATGGAGTGGGTGCATAAAGAAAAGTTCTTCATTAGTTCCCATAATAGAAGGACTAAAGGACACCAAATGAAATGAATGGGTAGCAGGCTTCAAACTAACAACAGAAAGTTCTTCTTCACAAAGCAAATAGTCAACCTGTGGAACTCCTTGCTGCAGGAGGCTGTGAAGGCTAGAACTAGAACAGTTTAAAGAGAAGTGAGATAAAGTCATGGAGGTTGGGTCCCTGGAGTGCTATTAGCCAGGGGGTAGGAGTGGTGTCCCTGGCCTCTGTTTGTGGAAGGCTGGAGATGGATGGCACGAGACAAATGGCTTGGTCATTGTCTTCGGTCCATTCCCTCCAGGGTACCTAGTGTTGGCCGCTGTCGGCAGACAGGCTACTGGGCTAGATGGACCTTTGGTCTGACCCAGGATGGCCATTCTAAGCTCAGGGCTCAGGGTCGGGGGTCTCAGTGGACCCCCTTGATTTTCATGCCAACCTGCTCCTGGGTGGCCAGGCTGGCAGCTATCCTGCCCTAGGCGGCCACTTTCCTGTGCCTAGTGCGGAGGTAGTGGATGAGATCCACGATGTCTGCACTAGACCAGGTGGGACCAGGGAGCCGCCAGCCTGGTTCCGGGAAGAGGCGGAGGGCTGGGTGGCAGCGGGTGGCTGGCTCGAGCCATGCCAGGTGCACGGTCTGCTGGCTGGGTGCTGGCAGGCTTACACCTGGCACGGGCACCGTAGCCAGCCTGTGCCCCTTTAAGGGGTCTGGGGCCGGGAGGGGGGCAGAAGAGTTTCCCTGGTGTTGGCCAGAGTGGCCACCAGGGAAAGCTGGGGAGGGCTAGCCTCCCACTAGTTCGAATTAAGTGGCTACACAGCCCTTAATTCGAACTAATTAATTCGAACTAGGTGTTAGTCCTCATAGAATGAGGTTTACCTAGTTCGAATTAAGTGCTCCGCTAGTTCGAATTAAGTTCGAACTAGCGGTTTGTATGTGTAGTGCCTATCAAAGTTAATTCGAACTAACGTCTGTTAGTTCGAATTAACTTTGTAGTGTAGACATACCTTTAGGCTGCATCTAGACTGGCCCCTATTACGAAATAGCCATGCTAATTTCCAACTTTAGAATAGGGAAATCCGCGGGGGATTTAAATATCCCCCGCGGGATTTAAATAAACATGTCCGCCGCTTTTTTTCCGGCTTTTTTCAAGCCCTTATTCAAGTAGGAATAAGAGATCCTCCGGAAAAGGGCTTTATTCCAGAGGACCGCCCCAGTCTAGACGCTTTTTTCCGGCTTTTCCCCAAGCCGGAAAAAAAGCGGCGGACATGTTTATTTAAATCCCACAGGGGATATTTAAATCCCCCGTGGATTTCCCTATTCCAAAGTTGGAAATTAGCATGGCTATTTTGTAATAGGGGCCAGACTAGATGTAGCCTTAGTGCCCTAAAGTTGCTTCATGACAACATGAAAGTGACTGTTCTGAGCAGCACTGGCACCCAGAGTAAAACTTTCAAAATATAAACAGGGCTGTATCATCGCCCCAACCGTGTTCACAGTCTTTATTGATATCATTTTCTACCTAATTGCTGGGAAGGTCCCAGTTGGCATTGAAATCATTTTTAGAGTGCATGGAAAACTGTTTTGGCTTAGCAGGCTGAAAGCTACGAGTAAGATTTCCACCACATCCATTGTAGCACTTCAGTATGCTGATGATAATGAAGGTTTTGCCCATTCTGAGAAAGATCTTCAAACTATCTTGAATGTGTCTACTGATGCTTATGTAGGACTTCTTACCCTCAACTGCAAGGCAACCAAGTTCTACATCAACCCTTTCTAAATGAGGTACAATACACCCCCAGCTATAAAAATCTGTGGAAAGGCACTTTTCCTTGACAGTTATATGTGATCTAAGACAGATTTTGATGTAGAAATCCAACATCATTTCAGCTTTGTCAGTGCATCCTTTTTGGTACAGGATTCTTGACGATCATTTCACCGAGCGTTAGCTATCTAGCCTTCATTCTCCCAACATTATTGCATGGAGCTGAAACCTGGACATCCTAGAAAGGTCACATGAGAGGAATTATCAAAGTAGCTTCTGCAAGGTGTTGAAGACATTCACCCAGATGACTCATGAAGGAGAGTACTGCAAAATAGCCCCCCGCATTTTGTATTTTTCGCCAACGAACTATGGCACAAGATGAAACTGGCTTTTATTGATGGTCATCAGCCTTCTGCTGTACCTCAGTGTAATAGTACTTGTGGCTCAAGGATTGGTCTTTTCCACCACCTGAGGTGCCAAAATTCCCTTGGAAGATAAGGGCAACGAGTGATCACATATCATCTTTTTCCTGTTTGTAACAACTCTTCAAGAAAAAGAACAAGTTATGTTTATCTAAACACAAAACCTCATAATTAAACTTGTTTTCCCAGTATAGGAAGGAGGTGGGCAGCCCTTGGTGGAGAAAGAACAATTAAGAACTATTTAGACAAGCTAGACATACACAAATCCATGGGTCTGAGTTTAATACAACTGAGGGCACTGAGGAAATTTGCAAATGTCATTTGCAGAGCCTTTGGCCATTATCTTTGAAAATTTGTGGTGATCGGGAGGGATCCCAGATGATTGGAAAAAGGCAAAGGTAGTGCCCATCTTTAAAAAGGGAAGAAGGACAATCCAGAAAACTATACACTGGTCAGCCTAACCTCAGTCCCCGAAAAATCATGGAGGGGATCCTCAAGGAATCCATTTGGAAGCACTTGTAAGAGGGGAAAGTGATCAGGAATTGTCAACATGAATTCACCAAGGGCAAGTCATGTCTCACCAATCTGATTAGCTTCTGTGATGAGGTAACTGGCTGTGTGGACATGGAGAAGTCGCTGGATGTGTTATACTTAGATCACTTTAACAAAGATTTTGATACAGTCTCCCACAATATTCTTGCCAGCAAATTAAGGAAGTATGAATTGGATAAATGGACTGTAAGGTGGCTAGAAATCTGGCAAGACTGTTGGGCCCAATGGGTAGTGATCAACTGCTCAATGTCAGGTTGGCCGACAATTTCAAGCGGAGTGCTCTAAGGCTTCTAGAGATGGTTTTGTTGAACACCTTTATTAATGACCTGGATGAGGGCATGGATTGCACCCTCAGAAAGTTCGAGGATTACACTAAGCTAGGGGCAGAGGTAGATACATTGGGGGGTAGGGAGAGGGTCCAGTGTGACCCAGACAAATTGGAGTATTACGTCGAAAGAAATCTGATGAGGTTCAACAAGGACAAGTGCAGAGCCCTGCACCTGGGATGGAAGAATCCCAAGTATTGTTACAGGCTGGGACTGACTGGTTAAGCAACAGTTCAGCAGAAAAGGACCTGGGGATTACAGTGGATGAGAAGCTGGATATGAGTCAACAGTGTGCCCTTGTAGCCAAGAAGGCTAATGGCATATTCAGGTGCATTAGGAAGAGCATTGCCAGCAGATCTAGAGAAGTGATTATTCCCCTTTATTCGGCTCCGATGAGGCCACACCTGGAGTATTGTGTCCAGTTCTGAACGCCCCCCCCCTCACTATAGCAAGGATGTGGACGCATTGGAGAGGGTCCAGTGGAGGGCAACCAAAATGATTAGGGGGCTGGAACACATGACCTACAAGGGAAGGTTCAGGGATTTGGGTTTATTTAGTCCGCAGAAGAGAAGAGTGAGGCTTCAACTTCCTGAAGGGAGGTTCCAATGAGGATGGAGAGAGGCTGTTCACAGTAATGACAGATGGCAGAACAAGGAGCAACGGTCTCAAGTTACAGTGGGGAAGGTCTAGGTTGAATATTAGGAAAAACTATTTCCTTAGGAGGGTGGTGAAGCACTGGAATGGGTTACTTAGGGAGGTGGTGGAATCTCCATCCCTAGAGGTTTTTATATCCCAGCCTGACAAAGTCCTGGCTTGGCTGGAATGATTTAGTTAGGGGTGATCCTGCTTTGGGCAGGGAGTTGGACTCCATGACTTCCTGAGGTCTCTTCCAGCCCTAGGATTCATAGAATCATAGAGCTGAAAGAAACCTCAGGAGGTCATCAAGTCCAGCCCTGTAGCCCATTGGGGTGCCCCTCAGGGAGTGAAGGGGCTCCCCTCAGGGTCAAATGGTGGTCACTCCCACCCAGTACAAGCACCTGAGCAGTCAGAAGCCCAGCTCTACTCCTAGGCAGGGGCTGCAACAGTCAAGAAATCCAAGCACACAGTCCGTAGCCTTGCCCTAACACCAGGCAGGGACTGCAGTAAGCAAATTGTTTATTTACAGGGAGTGGGTAGCCCAACCTTAGCACAAGGCAGGGGCTGCAATAGTTAGCAGTCAGGAGCCCAGCCCTAGGTCACAGTCAATACACCCAGATACGTGGTCGGTCTCCTTACTCAGAAAAGGTTCCGGTCCTTTGCCTGTGGCTGCATGCCTCCGGAGCGGAAACTGCCACCCAATCAAAGGGTGGCAAAGGGGCGTGGGACCTCCCTTCACTACCACGCCCCGGCCCAGGGCCCTAAGAGCAGCTGGGGATCAGCTGCCAGGTCAGCCGGGATCCAGGTCAAAACTCACTGACCTGTCACACTGGGGTCAATGGGGGATCCACTCCACAACCCACTGGGCCCTGGACAGACCAAGGTAGGCTACCCCTGGGCCTGCTCCAATTCTCCTCTCCGTCCCGGGTACCTGGTTCCTTGGGAAGTCTTCCGGGTGGCCAGGAGCGGGGTCCTTTGGCCACCACAGCAGGCCCATGTGGTAGTCCTCCCAAAGAGGGCCGGGGGACCCAGGCCAGTTGTCTTCCTCCACAGGCTCTGGCTCTGTCTCCTCCATCGGCCAGGGTGGGGAGGCTTTTGGCTTCTCAGTGGTCAGGAAGACGGAGGCGTCTGGCTCCCTTGATGTCTGGGGAGAGAGTGTCTCTGTCTCTGGCAGGCCCCCCACTGGCCTTGCAGGAAGTCCTTTTATATCCTTAGGCCCACCCCCTGACGTCCTCCCGGATGAGTTCTCCAGGTGAGCCCAATCTAGGTCAGGGAGGGGCACTTCCTCCTCAGGATCAGTGGGTGGCCACTCCCACCCACTACAAGCCCCCTAGCCAATCCAGTACCAATCCCAACTAAATCATCCCAGCCAGGGCTTTGTCAAGCAATTTGTCCCAAATTTGTTTCTACTTAAGACATTTTACATAAAGTTGTGAGTGTTACACCAGGATTATAAGGTAGCAAGTAAGAAAAATTCGACTCTTTGCCCCCTCCTCCACTGGCCTATACGGTGACAATATGTACTCAGCAACGTCTTACACATAAGTTGGTCCATATAGTCACTCCTGGGGCATATGCGAGCTGAAGCAATACTGACCAGTTAATATGCAGCAAGGTATTAGTGTACTTTAGAAATCACACCACAAATGCACATTGCCACACAGTCTGGGGGCAAACTAAGCAGCATACAAAAATGGAACGTAGGCTTTACGTCACTCACAGTTTTTCAGTGCATCTATGCGTGCAGTTGCGCCTTCTAAAGCCTAGGAGCTAGACCCACCAATCTGGTATACAGCAAAGTTTTGGCTCTGCAAAGAAATTGACATGTGCGCGGAATGGGAGAGCTTGTCAAAAAACCATACAGGCAAAAGACAATCAGTGGACTGCTGAAACATGCAGGCTTTGTGGCCCCTGCCTGTCAAGTAATTCCCTCAGGACTTGGCCTTCCTGTTCCCCCCAAATCACCCTATAGGCCCAGAAGTGCTCCTTCCCACATTCCTACAAGAACATTTCCCTCAATCCCTAAATTAAGTGGGAAAAGCCAGATGTTTCTGCATTTCTGACTCTAGCTGGGAAGAGCAGAGGGCAGATGAAGCTATACCTGCACTGTCAGAGGACGTGAACGTGGCTATGCCCGCTGGAGTTACAAATGTCATGGAGAAGGACCTGCTCCCATGGGTTCAAGCTGCTCCAATGAAAGATGGCTAAGGACAGTCATCTATTTCCAGGACACCCTGCTTACTGAATTGCCATGAGCAACTTACAGCTGATTAACTACCTGTCCGTTCTGTCACACATAGAACAATGGTTTCAATGAAGGAACAATATTGATGGTAAATTTTCTAGTAATAATATAATATGAACTGGCTAGACATTGTTTTCTTTTGCCAGTGGTGGGGGAAAAGGATTTTTTTTTGAGTAAGCAAAACCTTCCGTTTTCATCGGTAGTGTTGCAACCAGCTTCCAAAAGTTTTATTATGTCTTTTATTCTTCACTTCGGATAATCTCAATTTTTTTGCTATGGGCTGGGAAATATGAAGTAATACAATGGATAACAAAGTGCATAAGAGAGGAAAAGTTTCATTTTACCATACACTTTGTGACTGCATAGACGTCTCACGGAGCTGAGCTCACTGCAAGGGTACATCTTTGTTTGAAGGGCTGCCAAAACTGATTGACAAAAAGGAAGGCTAACCAAGCCAGTTTACAGACAGATGTCAGCTGTAGCAAAAGCAACCTATAGTAGCTCCTTGGCCAGCTCTTTTAAAAGCTTTTTATTACGTTTTCTGGGCCTGCTTATAGAAAAATGTCTCTTTTTTGTAATTTAGGATTGCATCTTCACAATAGAGGCCACATGCTGTTATACTATCTGGCACAGGATGGATAAAAGCATTTTCTGCCTTTCAAAACACAGCCAAGATTCATAGGAGAGCTGAAAACTTGGTAAGCACCATGCTTACCACTCCATAGCTGGGATTGTCATTGAGCTTCAATTGGTGATTCCCTAAAGCACTATTTAGAGAGCATGTTTTATTGAGGACTTGGGCCAAACACCCAGGAAAAGCTACAAAGGATGAAAAAGAAGGGTAAAGAGTTGAAGCGTCTCTAGTAAATCCACATATATTTCAGCTGTAACTGACAGTTATTCCTTATGGCTATGATTACGAATTGCTGCTTCTTGAGAGAAGAGAAGGGATGAGTGGATAGCTATGGACCAGAGAGTAATTGTGCAGTATTTGTTGTCAGAATTTCTGTTGCTCATTACGTTTGGAGCAGCTAATTAGCCATGACTTTTTTTCCTCTGCATGCGCTATAGTAGTTCTAATGGAGGGACTTAGCTGTCATTTTCTCAATTAGCTGAAATGTATGCTTCTTTGGAATTTTATTAGCCTTTCTTGCATTTTACACTTAAGGCCCTATAATATTGACTAGCCAAAATATAGTGAGCAAAATATACTGCGGGCAAAAAGGATTTACATCAATGTGTTATAGGATTTATAGAGCATGCGCTAAAATTCACTGAATGAATCACTAAACATAGAAACTAAATATTATAATTTTATTGTCTAGCAAAGTTCCTTGTTTAAAACTTGTCAGTATCTATGATGTGAGTATGGCCACCGGTTCAAGCACAACATCTATAGGTCACCAAAGAAATTTAGTAATGTTAATAACTTGATGACCAACTACAGTAGCTATTCAGGCTAAAACTTCAGACAACCTTTTTGCTTTTAGGCCTTCTGCGTGGTTTATAATAACCTCAAATGCTACTAATCTATCTTAGTCACTAATTAACTAAAGATTTTTCTAGAAAAAAGTACTAAGCATTTGATCCTGTTGAATGAGGCTTTTATATTTCTGTGGTATTTACACATTTTAAACCAAACTGATGTCCTGACACATAATCTTCAAATGGCTGTATGTGAACAGTTTATAGCAGCTATGTGGTGCAGAACTTAAGCTATACCCAAAGGCACAGCTGTCATTCATTACAGAAATTATTTATACTGATCAAGTATAGTGATTGTACTTCTTTTGCGTCACTTTCATAAATAGGTCACAAGCACTATTCCGATACAGAAAAAATGAAGGAATGACATGACCATTTAAACATTTAAAAAAATTCCCCTTGTGAGACCTATCAAGGCAATGAGAACTGGTAAAAACGTTCCTCAACTTCTACAACTTTATCCCGTATAAGGCGCAATCGCCATTTTTCCCATGTCGAGACATACAAATATTTCCTTTACTTAAGTTTGAATTATATCATTCATCATTGCAAGGAAATGGAAAAAATATTCTCATTAATATGGCTGCTGTTTTCCCTGCAAGATTCTTAGATTTCAGGTGTAAAATGTAATTCTGGGAAGGACAAACAAATATCTGGATAGGTTGCTTCTTTATACATAACAAACGTGTTGCTGTCATTTGTTTTCTTTCCCTATCATTTTTTTCTCTCTTTTTAATACAAGTAACAGAAGGCATATCTAGTTTTTGACGGAGAACTTTATGGGTAAACCAGGAGTCTTCTCAAGTAATGGTGAACGAGGCAAGACGTATTTTTTAAACAAACAGTACTTAAGTGATGGCGATGGAATTGCATTTCAGTAGCTTCTTAACATTTCAGTATGTAATGGTATGGCTACACTACAGCGCTATTTCAAATTAAATTAATTAGAAATAGTTAATTCAAATTAAGCTAATTCGAAATAACGCATCTACACACAAAAACTAATTCGAAATAGCGTTTTGCTATTTTGAAATAGCGCGTCCACACTGATTGGATGCTGGATCGCATTTAAGGGCAGCTGAAATGGTTCCAGCATGGCACCAGGTCAGTAGTTGCTTTGTGTGGATGCTGTCTGAGGCTATCTGAGGCTCGTGCTTAAAGGGACTCCCCTGAACAGCCAGCTCTCAGCTTTCCCGCTTGCTTGCCTACCTCGCCGAGGGACAGCAAAGCATTTTCCTCTCTGTCTGCTTTGGTCGCTCTCATTTGGGACACCACAGCACTCAGCACCATTGAGCCAGAGCTGCCCCTGGGCACTCTGGTGCTCATTCTGAATGTCTTGCTGCAAGCCTGGCAGCAATTTCTGGAGGCTGCCTGGCACCATCTGCTGCAGGCAAGCACCCTGGCCCTCCCTCTATCACCCCCCCGGGGGCCGTGGAGGAGTAGCGGCCAGATGCCAGGGTGCCCAGCCGCATCTGGTATCTGGACATCAGCAGCAACTGGTGGGACTGCATTGTCCTGAACCACTGGGGAGACCAACAGTGGACCCAGAATTTCAGGATGAAGACGGACATCTTCTTTGAGCTCTGAGAGTGGCTCACCCCTGCTATGCAGTGACAAGACACACGCATGAGGCCCGCCATTCCCCTCCACAAGTGGGTGGCCATCGCCCTATGGAAGCTCTTCACACTGGATAGCTACTGATCCATCAGCAACCAGTTCGGTGTGGGGAGATCCACTGTTGTAGCGGTGTTCATGCAGGTACGGCAATCACCGGCCACTGGGCCAGGAGAGGAGTGCTGCAAGGAGGAGATGGGCTGCCCCAGGGAAAATGGGGTGGAGGTGGTGTAAGTGCCCTCCCCGGGAGGATTTGGTCTGTCCCTGCCACACTACAGACCTCCCACGATGGCCAGGATTGCAGCAGGGTTTGCTCCTGGAAGTGGGGCACAGGGCAGTGGCAGGGAATGAACACTCCCAGCCACCCGGGCACCCCAGTGACCCTTGGTTTTCTGTGTCTCTCTTCAGGTGGTCAAGGACATCAACAGGGTGCTGCTCCACAGAGTCGTCCACCTCACCGACCTGGACACGGTCATCCAGGGGTTTGGTGCCCTGGGCTTCCCCAACTGTGGGGGAGCAATCAACGGGATGCACATCCCCATCTGTGCTCCAGAACACCAAGCCTCCCTCTACATCAACCGGCAGGGGTACTTCTCCGTGATCCTGCAGGCCGTGTCTAACCACCGGGGCCAGTTCACAGACATCAGTGTGGGCTGGTCCAGCAAGGCACACAACGTGCGGATGTACCGCAACTCTTCCATGTGCCAAAGGCTGCACACTGGGACTTTCTTCCCCGACCGCCACATCAGGGTCAGGGACATGGACATACCAGTGTGCCTGCTGGGGGATGCGGCCTACCCCGTACAGCCCTGGCTGATGAAGCCCTACACGGGACACCTGAACCCCTCCTGGCAGGCCTTCGGCCAACTGAAGGCCCAATTTAGATGCCTCTCACCCGCCTCGACCTCTCCCAGCACAATATTCTGCATGTGATGGCAGCGTGCTGTGTGCTCCAGAATGTATGTGAGAGGAAGGGAGAGGCTTTCCTGCCAGCCTGTATGGCAGAGGCTGACCTCCTGGCTGGCCAGTATGCACAGCTCCATCCAGCTGCCAGCCAGGAGGCCCTTTGGGGGGCTGTCCGCATCCAGGAAGCCCTGCAGGAGAGCTTCCAGGCAGACGAGGACTGAAGTCCCCCTGGAATGCCCCACTGGGCCCTTGTGCCCTACATTCCACCCCCACCTCCTCCCCCTTTCCCCTCCCAATTCCCCCTTCCTGATGTACAATAAAAACACCCGGGATGCCACAAAAAACTCTCTTTATTTAACCTAACTGGGATGGGAAGGGGGAGGGGGGGAATGAAAGCGGGAGAGGGGAGTGTAGACATACCCTAACTGAGCTGCTTACTGTATTTCTGAAATATAATTTGTTAATGTTTAAATTATTTGAAAATTTTGTTAGCACTTCAGCGAGTGCCAGGGTCAGTCTTTTACTTGCAACCCAGTACAAATCTTACGCAAGTTATGGAAAATAGGTTGGATAATATTAAAAACTGTCCTCTCTGCTTACAACCATTGCTCATTTGCAAAGGTGAATCATTTTAAAACTCCAGAAAGTTTTATCTTCCCTCTAGTATTTAGTCCACAACTCACATCGAGTCCAGCTCCCTGCCAAAAGTATCCTGCTTAGCAATTGAGGTAATAGCTAGCAGGGGCTGTCCTGCATTGGGAGGTATTCCACAGCACTGGTTTTATTCTAACCTGGATATTGATGGCAACCATAAGAGTAATGAGAGCTATTCCTCCAAATTCGACAAGCACTGTAATTAATTCTAGTTATGCCTCCAAATTAGACAAATACTGTAAGTAAAAAGAAAAAATATCACTAGCTCCTCACTTTTCTATTACTCATTGCTCGTTATGAAAACCCTATTGTGGTGGGCTGCATAAAACAATCTACTTGACGGATTACCAGTGTGTTCTGTCAATTAAAAAATCATCTTGTGTGTTTCACAATTTAAACTTGTCTTTTTTGGACATAGGGAGTGAGTGAAGACTGAAAATAGAAATGCAATAAAGGCAAATCTACGATTGTACACAGTTTTAAGGTCAAATTTCAGTAAGTGAATGTACAAGAACTTCTTGTGTGCATGCTGCTTTAGCAGCAACATATTGGGAAACAAGTTTTTTTTTTTTTTTTTTTTTTTTTTTGTGGCACAGCTGCACGAGGCAGATTAATGGGCATCATGAGCCCTTGAGACATAATGACCTCCCAATAAAAATGGATTTGAGATCAGTGGCTCAGATTCGTCTGTCTCCTTGTCTTACCTCTCTACACTCAAAGTGCACATCAAATTCAAAGCATACAAGTGACTTAAAGCTTTCATGATGCAAAAATCTAGTGGCTCTTCCCCACTACAAATTATAATGGGATATTTATTTGGAACATATTCTTTTAAAATAGCATTGTCTCTGCTGTAGTTTAACCCCTTTTTCCCCCTGCAATTAACTCACAATAGGGGGCTTTTTAATATTCAGGCTTTGGAACGTCCTTAGTGCCGGTGAGGTACCTGAGCCTGTGTTTGAATACCTACAATTCGTGCCAATGTCAGTTGACAGAAAGAGCAAGAAATATTTAATTTCAGTATGGGCATCCTAGCAAGGGAGTCCTTAAAATCTAAAAACAAAAATACACTAACTCATAATTTCTGCTAATGCATCACGTATGATTTATTTTCCTAATTTAATATTCCTTGAAAGGTATTTTCACAAACTCTAAGATAGGCCAGTTGGTGCATTTCGTCCGGCAAACTAGGATTCCCGAGGCAGTTTTGAACAGTGCAATAGCAACCATTGGTACAAATGCGATGAAATGGATTCCTTACACGCTCAGTGACTTTGCTGAGAATCACTCCTCAGTACAGTTGCCTTTTGCTTCCTTTAGGCTATAATACTGTTCAGTCCCAAAATATCAATGTCAGCTGGGGACGGGTGTGAAGGGGGGACTAGAGATGAGCAGATAAACTTACCTGGTCCTGTCTTGTATATTAGCAAGCATGTTGAGCAAAGTATCTATAAAGTATCTTTTGTTGTGTCCTAAACACAGATGGCAAGAAAGTGCAGCACTGAGCTGTGTTTCTTTCCTGGTGAAACCAAGCAAGAAAACAGGCTGTATTTATAGGCCAGATCCTCCACTATTACAAATCTGCATCTCTTGCTTGATGTCACCGGATTTATGCTGTAACCAAGGCTCTGTCCACACTTGCTATATAGATTCTTATGCTAGCCTCAGCATCATGAACTCTGAGCACAATAATGTCCATGAATAATGTCCATTCTTCATTCCTTCTCCAATTTCAAATGGATGCCTTGTTGCATAACAAAATGTAGCGTTATTTCAGTGTCACATGTGAAAGAACACAAAGATTTTATATGCACAGCACAAATAGGTACTAACTATTCTGGGTAAATTTGCCCACCATCAGTTGATTCAATGTGTATATTAAACTGTTCTACCTCAGCCGGTGTGACAAAGAAATGATCCACTAAACTTTAGAGTGCCTGAGCATCGGGCCCAGCAATTTCATTAGGTCGTGTTTATCACACACATGCCCAAGTTTCTTGGCTATAATACAATTGCTCCATCTCTATCTGCCCTCTAAACAACACACATGGCAATGTATAATGAGTTTAATTGGTGCATGATACTAAGTATTTTTGGCAGGTCTCTTGCCTCCTTCATTCACAGGCAGCAAGCATTTCTCTCCCCTACTACGTGCATCATGTTTATCAGTAAATTCTCTGTACTCGTCTTTCAGGTCTAGTAAAGGAACTGTGCACAATTGGGAGAGAAGAGAATACAAGCAAGGAGTATGTTCAGCTGTATGAGAATAAAACACTCTTCACTACACACTATTATAAATGATATACCACAAAGTGAGTCAGAAAATGAAAAAGAAACTATTCTTGTCAAAGTCATATCTATAGAGGTCAGCAAATCATGCTGATCTTTTCTACAGCAGTATGTTCTTAACAGGCCAGATGGAGATAGAGCAGCTGTGTTTTGTACAAAAACCTTGGGTATGTGTGGAGTAAACATGACCTAATGAAATTGCTCGGACCGATCCTCAGGTGCTGTGAAATTCACTGGAGTGATTTTTTTATTGCAAGGGCTGAGGAAAACTCCACATTAAAATAACATGGTGAGTACATTTGCACATGGTCAAAAGGGGATACATTAAATTAAAAAGGTATTCATTGATATTTCTAGAGCTCTAAATACTGCAACTGGCATATAGAGATTAGTGTGAGCTTTAGCCAATAATATTAAAGATATTGAGTACAAGATACATTTTTATTGTGGTTGGTCAGTCATTTAGGGTATGTCTAGACTATACGTTTTTGTCAACAGATGTTTTGTTGACAGATACTGTCGACAAAGCTTCTGTCAACAAAGCGTGTCCAAAAGTCCACTTTTGTCAACAAAAACCTGTAGTCTAAACATACCCAAAGTGTCCAAATGGCAGACTGGAATGTCAGCTAAATGTCAGTCTTGACAAGATTATGACTTGCCAAATGCTCCTTGTGATGGATGGGAGGGGTTCCCAGCATTCAGTAATTTAAAGAGTTACATTGAGAACAGGAAGGGTACGTCTAAACTACATGGCTCCATCGACGGAGCCATGTAGATTTGTTTGTTTGGCAAAGTCAAATGAAGCCGCGATTTAAATGATCGCGGCTTCATTTAAATTGACATGGCTGTAAACATCATCCCACGAGGAATAACGGGGCTGCCGACAAAGGGCTTTGATGTCGGCAGGGGAGCGTCCAGACTAGCGCGCTGAGCGGACAAACAGCTGATCAGCTGTTTGTCGGCTCAGCGCGGCAGCCATGTAAATTTAAATGAAGCCGCGATCATTTAAATCGCGGCTTCATTTGACTTTGCCTATGTGTCTAATCTACATGCCTCTGACGACAGAGGCATGTAGTCTAGACACAGCCGAAGTGTTAGCAATGGGAAGAAAGTGTGGAGATTTTATTGGAAAGGGAATCTGCCTGCTTCAGTTCTTTTTGGTGAGTTCAAACCAGGAGCTGGGGAGAAAAGGATGAATTGGTTAAACTCCTCTGTATTGAGTCATGTTGTTGCCCCCCCCCCCCCCACCTCCGAACAGTAATTGAAGCTGAATCCTACAGAACTCATCTGCATTTTAATCAGTTGCCAAATGTTAGAGCAACTGAGAAAAAAAAGTATTCTGAGGGTAGGCTATTAGATATCCTCTTTCCTAGTTCTCTTCTGAGGAAGGCTGAGAGAGGATAATACACCATTGGATGAAGTTCCTAAATGACTCTTCCTGGATTCAGAAAGAAGTTGGAAAGTGTGTAGTGAATAAGGATCGACTGGACTCCACCACACTGGAATTATCTCCAGGAAACAGTAGGTTTTAATCATCACCACAGATTTCTAATTTGCTTACTCCTAATCCCATAGGAGGAAAATTTCCATAAGTGGCCATATTTTCCTTATTGCGTAATAGATAGTAATAATATACTCTGCTGATATCTATGCTCATGTTTCAGAGACAGACAATAAACCCTGTGATTTCAAACGACCAAATAAAGGTTGTACTTCCCAAAACAGGCACACTCTGCTCTGGCAATATCTGTGTTCCTGAGCTAGAGCCCTGGAGCACAGTTGGAACCTCTGACAGCAGCCTTCAACACTGGGGCTATGTCTACATTACAAAGATAAATTGGAAAAAGAAACACAATTTGCAGTATACAAATTGTGTATCTTTTTCCGATTTACTTCCAAAAGAAGCTTTTCCAAAATTTGGCCCATCTACATGGGGTCAAATTTTGGAAAAAAAAAAACCTCTTTTGGCACGTCCCTTCTTCCTTGTAAAACGAGGTTTACAGGGATGCCAAAAAACGAGTCCGCTTTTCTTTGTTGATAAGTGGATAAGTTCCTTGGATGCAACAGAGCTTTTCCAGGATACCTCTGGTATCTCAGAGAAGCTCTGCAGTCTAGACATAGCCTGGGAATTGAACCAGCAGCAGCGAGTAGGCAGCAGTGGCTGGTATTCCGGAGGATGTCAGCAGTACATGCATCTTGAAGTTGGGGGCAGGGTGGGGGGACGTGGTTGTGGCAACAGAGTGCTCCATGCTGGGAGGTGGGGGTGGGGGGAGGGGCCTGTCTTTTGTATGGCAAATTTCCTTGTTCAAAATGGGTGAGGGCATGAAGTGCCAGACCACGGAGGTCCAATCTATATTCCTGAAAAACAGTTGTGGAACTGAATATCACGCATATGACACTTCCTTTGAGATTTACTGAAGATGGGAATAGGAACATAGTCAAATGAATTTTCATCACTGACAAAATAATCAGAGAACATTTATGGTCTTACCTACAATTTTCCTTCATTTGTAAATGTAAGACACAGTTTTGACAACAACAAAAAAGCTTCAACCCGCCAAGCAAAGACCATGCTTTATTGTAAAATGTCAGCTGTTCTTTGTAAAAATACTGTAATTTCTCTCTTGGGCAAATAGTAATTTTGAAAAACTCTGTGTGCTGGCAGAAATAATTATATTTTTCCATGGCTCAAATGCTCAAATTCTTGTGAATCCTCCACTGAAACATCAGTGTGCTTTTTTCTTTTTTCTTGAAATAATTGCAAAAGCCAAAATGAGTACTTTCACATTGCCATGTTTGGAAGAGTGCTGCAGATATTCTGTACAAATTTGTGAGCAAAATGTCTAATTGCTAACAAACCTATTTCCTGATAAGGTCAAGCCTATTTCACTAAATAAACTACCATTATTAAGCAAAAAATTGAATCACATGAGAAACAATGTTGCCCAAAATTCCCCGCAAAAAAACGGTGTTTGCATGTTTACTTGTGCTTTCCAAGAATCTGAATATTATATGTTCCACAGTTCATCAGCTGTGCCATAACCAACACTGTTATTAATTCAACGTCTATCTTCTCAATGACTTACTAGTTTTGTAGTTTCTGAAGCAAATTAGCATCAAAGACAATTTCTTGAAATATTTCTACTTCCTATGAATAACAAACCAGGTTAGTCAAATGGCATATTCATAAATCTATACTAGAGGACCTTGAAAATTAATTGCTGATGGCTGCATGGTCTACATAAGTTTAACTATTACATTCAGCACTCCAGTAAATAGGACATACACCTATTATTACTGTTGCTTAAACCAAGAATCATTCAATTTTCTTCTCAGTGTCTGGTCCTCGTATCCATGGCAGCCACATCTCACATAGTGGACTTGCTGAGAAACACCCTTAGGTTGACACAGAGCAAGGAAGTACAGCTGTAAGCTGGTTGCAACATCTTAGTTCTAATTAGAACATGCATATTCTGTGGGGCTTACGGTAAATGGAAAGGATACGATTTTATATGTAGCAGATACATGTAACAGAGGATGGGCAAAAATATATATGTTAAAATAAAAAATTTGTTTGAAATAATCTCCCCAGAGGTACCCACATCCTATCTGCCCTTCTACACATAGGTAAACATAAGGGCTAAAATACCCTGGACAGGTCTGCATGGAGTGGGAGGACAGATACAGACTCTACACTCTGGGGGAAATGCACCCCTGCTCAAAATGTAGGCATCACTCATGCCAGGATTGCAGGTAGAATGAGTTAGAAAGAGGGGACAAAAGCTTTGTTTAATTTTGTTCTACATTTTTAATTGTTTCCCTGTAAAGGTTTTGGTGGGGCCCCTGTACAGGAGTGAGTGTCAGCCTGCCTGGGCATCGCCGCACCAAACCACTGGGGGGATGCGGGGAAGGCCAGGAGAGCGTTAACAAGTGTGAGTACTTAGGGTATTAACATCAGAACTCCACTGATTCACACCTCTGCAATGCGGGGGGTGGAGCGGTGGAAAGCAGGACACAGAACATGCTGCATCTGCTATCTGCACAGCAGCAGCTATCAGGAACTTTGCCTATGGAACACAATAACTAACATGGACCCAAGCCTCATGTTAGTCTGCCCTTCATTCACATTACTTTGGGGTGCTCAGGCTCTTTCTCCAAGATGTGGCCATTAAAGCTAGATACTATTGTTTTTTTGATGCCTCACAGTTTTTAATCTCCTATGTGCAAAGGCTTAGTTCTGGGTACTTTCTAAATCATTTGTACATTGCTACTCTTGTCCAATGCAGAATATGAACATTTGCAGTATATTCTAGTTGATTTCTAAACCAACTTATTTAACAAAACTAATGAGACATACTTTGATCCCTGATCCATATGCATTGAAATAAAAAAGCTCTTTTAATTGTTTTCAATAGAAGTTATCAGGCAAATAATATTTTGCATGCTAAGCAGAAATTAGCATATAGTATTTTCATCTTTTATTAAAATGAAGACTGCAGCATTTTGCAAAATTAAAATTTGAAAGCTAGATGCTTCGGTAATACTTGAGACCTAGTCTAGATATTATGTCACTTAGAGTTAATTTTTTAAATACTAAATGGCTGTGTCTAGACTGGCCAGTTTTTCTGGAAAATCAGCCACTTTTCTGGAAAAACTTGCCAGGTGTCTACACTGGCCGCTTGAATTTCTGCAAAAGCACTGACGATCTCATGTAAGATTGTCAGTGTTCTTGCGGAAATACTATGTTGCTCCCGTTTGGGCAAAAGTCCTTTTACGCAAAACTTTTGCGCAAAATGACCAGTGTAGACAGCTCAGATTTGTTTTCCGCAAAAAAGCCCCGATCATGAAAATGGTGATCGGGGCTTTTTTGCGGAAAAGCGTGTCTAGATTGGCACGGATGCTTTTCCGCAAAAAGTGCTTTTGCGGAAAAGCGTCCGTGCCAATCTAGATGCTCTGTTCTGAAAATGCTTTTAACTGAAAAATTTTCCGTTAAAAGCATTTCCAGAAAATCATGCCAGTCTAGACATAGCCAATCTGTTTAAAAATCTCAGTTGTTGGAAGTGATTTCTAAAATATGAATCATATAAATCTTAAACAAATGCAGCCATACTATTTTGGGACTCTTGCAACATGATTGCATTATTCTTAATGAATAGAAACCAAAGGGGAAAAATACTCAGTGTGTGATTATCTGTTGCTTTCTATGCACACTATTTAATTTATACAACTAATCCTCCCCACATCAATGTTGCTTTTTGACTTCTTTCCAAAGGCCAACAAAAAAACCCAAACAAATATGATAGCAGCTGTAATTCTGGCCCTAATAAAAACCCATTAAGGACAAGAATTTAACTGACAAAGTTTAGGACCAAATTCTGGCCCAGATAACATAGTGGCATTAGCCAGCTTCGCAAGAGGACAGTAACGCTGCAATCTACAACATCCATGCCTTTTTCTAGATGGGCAGGAAGGCATGAACTGGGGTGAAAATTGCCTGGTGTAATTGTGCTGTGTGTAAACCAAAATTACTTCCTTCCCAGCGGGGCAGTGTAACTGACTGATTCAGGGAATTAATCTGTCTCCCCCCACAATGTGCTCTGAGCTTCTTCGAATGAGGGCATTATCACTTTCAGTGGTTTTGTTGATTACTTCTACATTTCTTCCCATATTTCTAAGTGTTTTGTAGCATCAGTGACAGCACTGGTTAAAGAAGTCCATTTGAGTCTTCGAAAGCATCTCCTACAAAACTTTGTGTTACTGGCAACAATAACATAGACTGAAACAGTTAAGATTTTTGATATGGACTTGAAGACAAAAATTGCCATCTTGTATGTACAGTACTTGTATTTAGTTTGATTGAGCAATTCATACTTTATTCACTTTTACTGTTCATTGATTGACCACATTTGTCTTCAGATGTATTTATTAAACACTGTCTCTTCAGAATTTGAAATTTTAACTGGTGATATGTTGCTACAAATAATAGTAGTGATGGGGAAACATTTTTGGCTTGAGGTGTGTGTGGGGGGAGGGGGGAAACAGAATCAGTCAGGAGCCACACACAAGTCAGAAACAAAAACAAAACAAAAAACCCACGTCCCTCCCTGGCTACCCCCAAATATGAAGAAAAAACTCTGTCACTCACATTTCTCAGCTGAGAAACAGAAAACAAAGTTCCGGCCCCATAGGAGTGCAGGGATGTTCAGAGCTGGATTAACTCTTCTGGAGGGTCTGGGGCAAGTAGATTTTTTGAGGCCTCCCTAGTCTTGGAAGTGGGGTCAAAAAAGAGGGGCTCAATGAATGGGAGGGGGCTCCTAGGAAGCGGGATTTGGGTGGAAGGGTACGAAAGCAGGGTGGGCTGGTGCAGAATTGAGCTGATGGTGGGAGTGTGGAGTCAAGGCAGAAGGTGGGGTGCAGGAATGGAGTGGAAGTACAGGGGCAGGGTGGGAGGAGAAGAGCAAGAAGGAGCAGGGGTTAGGGGATGCATACTTGGTGCAGCTCCCAGTGGCTTCATGCAGCTTTGTGATATGCAGATTTCTTATCCAATGACAGCAGGTAGGGGGAGGGCAGTGCCAGCTGGGAGTGCTTCCCTGCAGCACACAGAGGCTCTTCCTCTCCCCTGCCAGGCACTGACACTCCAGCCACAGTGCTCTCCACATGCCAGAGTCTAGCTCACACCACTGAGGGGAGAAGCCCCAAGCCTCAGGGCTGGATCAAGGCAAACTGCAGGCCAGATCCAACCCTGGATAGTCATGTTACAACTCCTTGATGTGAAAAGCAGGATTTTAATAGTCAGCTTTCCAGTGCTCAAATTTGGCTGACGAGTTTACAAATTTCAAACAAATACCTGCCGCAACAGTTTGCATTATTTCTTCTGCAATAAAAAAAAACTCCAACAGCAATTTCATCTACAAAAAAAATAGTGTAAATCATGTTTTCCAAGGGCAGTTGAATGTATAAGGGTGATTCCTTTAGTCATTTCAGTGGAGTACTGGAGGTCTTCCCTAGATCCATTAAACTCTCGGTGGATCGATCACTGCATCATCAATCTACTTACCCCAAAGGTTCTTTAAGAATATTAAAATGCAGTTATCTGGCTAATCGTATAGTCGATATAATTTGTATTGTCTATAGGATTAGTCGAAGACTGAGCTGCACAGCTGCAGCAGGGGTAGCGCCAGGAGCCAGCTGGAGCTGAGAGTGAGCAGCTATCAACACAGCGATCAACTCCTGTTCACAGAGTCCAGCAGCCCTTGTTCTCCGCAGATAGCCCTGCTTCTGTGGTCTGGTTGTGGATCTTCCATCACATTATCTCACTACAGAAGTAAAACGTTGAGAAACACCCCACTTCAGAAGAGTAACACTGAAGAAAAGACCAGAATAAACAACCTGCTTGAACAAAGTGAAGCAAAGCATGTGACAAAGGGTAACATTGATTAGGCTGCAGCTCTGTCCTTGATACTTGGTTATTGTCTCTAGATTTTTCTGTGAGGCTGGAGCTCTGATACAGGACAACCAATTTGAAACACTCACATCTGGAAATCTCCTTTGTTCACACATTTGTTTGCGTTGCTATTGAAGGCTCAAGCCTGAGCGCAGTTTGAGAGTAGCGCCAAGTGTTGCATGGAGCAATCCCCCCCCCCCCTTCTTTCGGTGCTGCTATATGCAATACAGGTAACAAGTCAGGTGACTCAGGGAGCATAGAACAAAATTAAACTCTCAGACTAATATGTAAAACAAGGAATAGTAGCACTCAGAGAGTTAGGAATAGGCAGATTTACACAGAGCCTTGAAAATAAGGATGGGGATGGGTGGGGGTGTCAGTCACAGGTCACATGCATTGCCTTTGTGACCACATGTGGTAACTTCACCTGCTCTCGCACCCCCTTCCAAAAGCCCCTCAGACCCTAGCATGGTTTGCCCCTTCTCATTACTCATTTATAGTTCCCACACCTGCCAAGCTACTAAAGAGTCCAGAACACACCTAAAGTTGCCAGCCCCTCCCTGGCCTCAGTAGTCTTACCTGCTTTCACCAAGGCTTTTCTTGGTGAGCCAAGAATCCAGGCTCATCCTCCATGTCTAGCTCCAGCCTAGGCCCACCATTTTCCCATCTATCACAACAGGAACTGAACAAACATGCTGCTGTTTCTCTGTGCCACTTCCTACCTCCATCTGCTCCAGGCTCCATTAACAGAGCATCCCATTCCAGTGTTTTGTCACCAGAGCTTCTAGTTCCTTTGACCCCCTTTCTACCAGTTTGCATCTGATAGATGGGCTGTTTTGAGAGGGGGTGCTCTGTCTGCTATGCAAGCTCTTAACCCAGCTCCACATGTTATCTGCTTAAACGAAGCACACGAGATCTTTTATAGGGGAAAAGGCAGTACGCCACATTTATTGAGAATACAACAGTTGCATATGCTTTTCAACCATTCACACAAACAAACACCGTACACACACACTGTCTCACCAGACGATGTTATAGTTACCAGTCCAGAGTCTGTATCAGTCTAGTGGCCAGCTAGATTGAACACAGAGGGAGAGCAGGGCCTTTCTCGGTAGATCAATCCAATGCTCTTCTGGAGTTGGTGGCAAGATAAACCCAAAGTTCTATAGCAAAGCACCCTACTTTTATAATCCTTTTCTCCATTGAAATCAATGGATTCCGCTCTGTTATCTTGTTGATGTCAATCATTCCCAAATATCTCTTGAAGCCTCCTCCAGTCCCGGATTGTTAATCAGTTGTTTTTAGCGGTGTCTGCCCTTCACCTTTAGAGCCGTCAATTCTGCCAATCTGATCAATTCTTGATCGTGGATACTCACTGATGGTTTTTCTGATGCCGATATGTTTCTTCACAGTCTGTCTTTTACAGTTTGTCCTCACCCCACATTCTCCCCCTTTTCTCTTGACCATCTGGCTCTAACGATGACCTTCACACCATATCTCATTCATACAAACAGTCTTTCACAAAATCCTTCAAAAGTAAACAGTACTGTTTTATATTAAGCAAAAGCAAAACAATTCACATTGAAGGCTCAGGCCTTCAATATTTCTAATCTCATTAACATAGACACAATATGAGATCCTGTCTCTTTACTTACTAAACTTTTATATATATATATATATATATATATATATATATATATATATATATATATATATATATATATATATATATATATTACTAAAGGGCTTAGTTTAATATTACATTATTAAACTACATTACTATATTACTAATCTAAAATACAAATATAAAAAGAACAAAATTTCAATTCCAACATATGTACTCTGCCCAATCAGCCACTGCCTATGATATGCTGTATCTTAACTCATAACCGGTGCTGGATAGATTTTATACACAGACCACAAAGCTGAATTTACTGCAGAAGGCACTGCACTCTTAATGAAATAATTTGAAAAGGAGAGCAACAGACAGAGAAGTTGTTTTAGCAGCTGTATTCTGGACGGACTGGTCCAGGATGAGATAAGAATCTGGAGGACAGAGAGTTGTATGGAATGGTAGTCAACACATGAAAAATACTGACCAATAAACAAGGGTTGCCAGAGAAGGGAAAACACTGAAGCTGATATGGTAGTAGTACAATGTGTTCAAGTATATAGAACCTAGGTAGGGGGTTCACCTTTTTAAATGATGTTGTTGTGAAGGTGGAGATACTGGAAGGGTAAGAGTGTACATATAAAGATTAGGCTTTGGCATAAACCTGATGCCAAAGATAGCATTCTGTTGGAATTAATATACCTCCATGTTCCACTCTTTCTGATGCACAAGTCTATAAATACAAATAAAGAGCTGTTTTAAATATGCTCTAAAAATCCTTTTATAGCAAACCACTGAAATGGGGTTTAGAAGTTACCCTTCAAGAGTAATGGCAACTTCAAGAAAGGATGGCAGGAATTTACATCCTTCTGCATATCTCTTTGTCCCTGAGCTCCTCCTAAACCGTAAAAGCTAGGACCACCAAATTTGGAATGCAGCTCCCTGTTATGTTAACATTAAACTAAGGACAGGGTTTCATTGTGGCAGGAAAATTGGAAGTACATTAAATCCTGTGGTTGGAGAAGGTGCAGCGGCTGTGGCAGGGCCAGGACTGGTGCTGGGATCAGTTTTGTTATATATCTTTATTTAAGACCTGGATGAGGGGATGGATCGCACCTTCAGGAAGTTTGCAGATGACACTAACCTAGGGGGAAAGGTAGACACGCTGGAGGGCAGGGAAAAGGCCCAGAGTGACCTAGACAGATTAGAGAATTGTGCTAAAAGAAATCTGATGAGGTTTAACAAGGACAAGTGTAGAGTCCTGCACTTGGGATGGAAGAATCCCAAGCACTGTTACAGGCTGGGGACCGAATGGCTACGTGGCAGTTCTGCAGAAAAGGACCTGGGGATTACAGTGGATAAGAAGCTGGATATGAGTCAACAGTGTGCCCTTGTAGCAGGGGGCTAGACGTGGTGACTAAGTTCTCATTCAGCTCTATGATTCTATGATTCTATGATAAGGGGGGCCCATATTGTAAAAAGGTTAGGGAGCTCCTCCACTAGTGCAGTGGCTAAGCTACTTGCTTCCAGCACAAGAGGTACAGGGGTCCAACCTCAGCCTCCAGGGACAGCCACGGCCAACTTTGCAATGGATGGACCTTGCACTTTGGGACATAGGACAGATAAGGGTGGCCCAGAATGGTGGGAGGTGTCACATTATTGGATTTTAAAGATTATTGCTGCACCCATGTGGTGTGTGTGGGGGGGGGGGGGTGAAAGGCCCCAAAAGTTGGTACAAAGGGGGCCATGTGATGTGTCAAATAGAAGCTTGTGTTTTATTGATTATGTCTATGCTATTAATGTACTTGTATGATATTTGTATGTGGAGTTATAAATATGTACTCTGTGCTTATGCTGGAAGATTTTCTGTCTGAGACAGAGCAATGGGCAAAGAATGTTCAGCCAGTGACTGTGCTAATTAGCAATGCTCCAGGGACAATGAATCTCTAGGTGCCAATACACACCTGTGGAATGCATCTGGAAATCTGGATACCTGCAAACTAGCCAGGTGACCTGCTCTGGCCAGGAAGATGCCAGGAGAGGTATATAAATGCCATGTGGCAATCTCAATCTTGTCTTCAGTTCTGCTATTGACTCCAGATGCAGCCTTGCAAGGAACAGCAAGCCAGAAAGAACTGTGGACTCACCCTGACATAGGATGTACACCAGAGACTTTTAGGATAGAAGTTTGTAACATCTCTGCTGAAAGCCTGCATTGAGGACTTGGAACACACCGCCTAGGAATATTTTCTGCTCAGCTGTGACTATTGCCCTTGGCTTGCTTCTCTGGTGATGAGTTTTTAAGTAACACTGACAATTGATTACACATTAAGTTTGAGTTTTGTTTGATAACCAATTTACAAGTTTATTTCCATAAAGGAGTGAAGATTTCTTCTTCCCCGCCCTCAGATTACAAGTATTTTCATTGTTGATAACCAAATATTCTGTTTACAGTACATCTAGCTGCCATGGTGTTTTACTGGGTCATGGGTTACTGCTAAATGACACACTGTGCATTTGGATGTCTGATTGTGAAGTGAGTGGAGGCAAGGAGACATTTTTATAAATGTTTATCCTGTATCCCTAAGGCATCAGTCAAAGATCTGGCAGACTCCAAATAAAGCTGTACAGTTTTGCGGGGGTTTTTTATCTTTCCTTAGAGCTCAACAGCAAATTGAAATCTGGGAGCTTTCCAAACTGTTCGAGAAGCCAAATTAATGTTTAAGTTTTAGCTGGCATGGTTGAGAACTCATAAATCATGTGACAGCTATTAGACTTCACTTGTGTCTCTCGGACATTTGAATTCTGAGGTTTGGTATGAAATTCTTCAACCGTGTTTAACAATTTACTTTTTCTGTTTACAAATGTAAGCAGAGTGTGAATCAATGCTTCCATTCCAGCCAGCTGGAATGAAAGAGAAAACCCTGGGTGTGTCTCTATAAACACAGTTTGCCCTGGTTTTGCTTAGATATTCAGCTGTTACAATGGTGTTTTGCTCATTGTAATCAACTTGGCTGGTGCTGGGTGTCATGATTATGCGGGTTAGCCAGCAGCCTGGGGATTAAGGGGTTAACTACACCTAGCCAGGTGGAGTGACCAGTAGGAATGTAGGTGGGACTTTCAAACTGGGACAAAGGAATTTGGATTTTTACTTTTTTCCCTTTTGTCTCTCTGGGTGTGTTCTCTGCAGCTACAGAGAGGGACAAGCATGTCTCTCTCTCTCCGGGTATGTCTACACTACCCCCCTAGTTCGAACTAGGGGGGTAATGTATGCATACCGAACTTGCTAATGAAGCCCGGGATTTGAATTTCCCGGGCTTCATTAGCATAAAGCCGGCGCCGCCATTTTTAAAAGCCGGCTAGTGCGAACCCCGTGCCGCGCGGCTACACGCGGCACGGGGTTCGCACTAGCCGGCTTTTAAAAATGGCGGCGCCGGCTTTATGCTAATGAAGCCCGGGAAATTCAAATCCCAGGCTTCATTAGCAAGTTCGGTATGCATACATTACCCCCCTAGTTTGAACTAGGGGGGTAGTGTAGACATACCCTCCCAGACACCATTCTTCATTTTCTGTAAGTAGGGTAAAGTGTAGGTAGTTTAGTTAGGCTTTATTGTTTTAAGGGTTGGGTATGGGATCTGAGATCTGGCACTGTTTAAAAGATGTTTTGGCTTTTCTTTGTAACTAAGTTCTAGGCCCATGGAGTTTCTCCATGAGTATATTTTGTTCCCTTCCTATCTAGTCATTATGCTTGCAACAGGAATATTGTTGTAATAATAAAAGTTCTTTCTGTTCTTTTATTAACCTGGCAGTGGTTAATTGTGTGCCCTGATTTTTATTTTAGGGGTGAGATTTCCCAAATGATCTTTCCCCTGATTTCTTTATCAACATTTGGGTGGTGGCAGCAGAAGTTTTATTCCTAAGATCTAGGTTTTTAAGATTCTGGGGGAAGTTTTATACCAAAGCCTGGTAGATAAGGCTTTGGGGTACACTTGCTGGCCCCCACTTCTGCATTTATCATGCCAGAGTGGGAAAGGAGCCATGACACTGGGTCACTAGGAGTACGTCTACACAGCAACATTATTTAGAAGTAACTAGCGTTATTCTACTTAGTCCACATCTACTCAGCAGTCAGTTATTTTGAAATAGTATCAAAATACTGTCAAGCTGGAGGACTTCTTACTCCAACTCCTATAACCCTTATTGTTCGAGGAGTAAGGGAAGTAGGAGGAAAAGTGCTCTCTTTCGAAATAAGTGCTGTGTAGACACTTACAATTTCGAAATGAGATACGTCAATGGCATAGCATAATTTGCGTAGCTTACATAGAGTTAAGGCCTGCTGTGTAGACACACCAAATTTGTGTTAATCCTAATTGCAATGTTGGTAATCATTGAGGGTATGTCTACACTTGCAGCCTAATTCGAACTAGGGCTACAAATGTTGGCATTCGGAATTGCAAATCAAGCCCGGGATTTAAATATCCCGCGCTTGATTTGCATCTTCCCGGCTGGGCGCCATTTTTTAAATTTACAAGCCCAAAGTAACTGCCCGCGTCTACACGCGGCAATGAAACCAGCGTTCGAAATAAAGCCCTAGTTTAAACTACCTGTTATTCCTCCTGCAATGAGGTTTAACAGGTAGTTTGAACTAGGGCTTTATTTTGAATACCCATTTCACTGCCGCGTGTAGACGCGGACAGTTACTTTGGGCTTGTAAATTTCAAAAATGGAGCCTGGCTGGGAAGATGAAAATCAAGCGCAGGATATTTAAATCCCAGGCTTGATTTGCAATTCCGAATGCCTACATTTGCAGTCCTAGTTCAAATTAGGCTGCAAATGTAGACATACCCTGAGGGAATATGAAAGAAGAAAGTCAAAGTTTGTGCCTAATGCAGCACAAAGGAAGAAAAGACTCTCCGTTTAAAATGAGATTCTGGGTGTGTGCATGTAAATATAGTTCACCTCTATTTGCTTATATCAGATAGATAGTCGACTGTAAGGGTGCATCTACACAACACCCCTACCTCAAAATAAGCTATGAAATTGCGCTAGGCAAATTACGTAACTTATTTTGAGGTTATTTTGAAATTTGTCTCTGTCTACATAGCACCGAATTTTGAAATAAAGCATTATTCCAACAAGTCCCTTAATCCTCGTGGAATGAGCATTACAGGTACACAGCAGTAGCACATATAAATAATACAATTAATAAGGAAATAAATAATGGGCATGTTTAAAGACACAGAGTTGCTATTTCAGGATATTTCTAATGTCCTGAAATAGCCCCACTGTCTAAACGTAGTCCAACAATGGTGTTTTACAAATTGTAACAAATATGGCTGTTATGGGGTCACAAAGTGTGTTAACACTAATGGCAGGACTTGTGAAATAAGAACATAGGACGGGTCAGACCAAAGGTCTATCTAGCCCAGTATCCTGTCTGCCAACAGTGGCCAGTACCAGATGCCCCACAGGGAGGGAACACAACAGGTAATCCTCACGTGATCCCTCCCCTGTCACCTATTTGCAGACCAACAGAGGCTAGGGACATCATTCATACCCTTCCTGGCCAATAGCCATTGATGGACATAACCTCCATGAATTTATCCAGCTCTTTTTTGAATCCTGTTAAAGTCCTAGCCTCTGGCAAGGAGTTCAGAGGTTTACTGCGTACTGACTGAAGAAAAACTTCCTTTTGTTTGTTTTAAACCTGCTGCCTATTAATTTCATTTGGTGACCCCTCGTTCTTATATTGTGGGAATAAGTAAATAACTTTTTCTTATTCACTTTTTCCACACCAGTCATGATTTTAAAGACCTCTATTATATCCTCCCTTAGTCTCCTCTTTTCTAAACTGAAAAGTCCAAGTCTTTTTAATCTCTCTTCATATGGGACCCGTTCCAAACCCCTCATCATTTTTGTTGCTCTTTTCTGAACCTTTTCCAATGTCAATATATCTTTTTTTCAGTTGAGGCAACCACCTCTGTACACAGTATTCAGGATGTGGGTGTACCTTGGATTTATATAGAGGCAAAAAGATGTTCTCTGTCTTATTCTCTATGATTTTTTAAAACAATTGCTAACATTCTGTTTGCTTTTTTGACTGTCACTGCATACTGCGTGGATGTTTTCAGAGAACTATCCACAATGACTCCAAGATCTCTGTCTTGAGTAGTTGTAGCCAAATTAATCCCCATCATATTGTATGTATAACTGGGATTATTTTTTCCAATGTACTTGACTTTATTCACAGAAAGATCCCAAAGTGGTATCAGCTTAAAGACTTATCCAAATGGGTCTCTGGACGGAAGCACTTTGTGCCCTTGCTAACAATGATTAGTGCAACAAGAGGCCACATGCCGCTGGTGAGATGAATGGCCAGCAGGATGGCGCCAGAGAGCAGTGAGCAGGTGGATGGTGAATGACCAGCAGAGTGACTATGATGCCTCTTTACCTCCCCCACTCAGGATGGGAGGTGAGCTCTGCAGATCACCTCTGAATTCTGGTCTGCCCTGAATAAGCACAGTGACTGTGAGTGGGGTGAAGAGGAGGGTTGAGTATGTGAATGGTCATTTGCATTGCTGGGCTTGAGAGCCTGAGAGGGAAAAGACACTGCCCAACCTACTTGGGTGGGACTTTTACTTGTACTTTTGGTTACGAACTCTGGTTGTGGTGTTTTCCCATGTTACTTCCCTCCCCTTTTCTTGAAGGTTTATTTTCTATGCTCAGACTCTGTGCATGTAGGTGGGGGAGCATTGCCTCTCTGAGGTGCCCGGGGGGGTGGGTGAATTTCCCAGGTTACTGGGTGGGGGCTCAAGCCAGTTCTGTGTGGGGTGGATGAAAAGGAACCCCTCGATATTGAACCCGGCCCTGGCTGCTGCTGCTGCTCCCTGGCAGAAGTGTTACATAAGATGCTTCCTGCCCATGCTTTTACAAAGAAAGAAGTGTTATTGGAAAGCTTAAAAAGATGACTTCTGTGAATACTCCTCCCTTTGGCCAACCATCCTCCTTCTGTCCAGCATAGCACTCCTCTGCTCCAAATATCCAGGAAGCTTAACTTTAAGTTTTTTACCTTCTATAATATAGTGTTCCCAGAAATAGCCATTCTTAGGTAGAACAGAATTTCAAGATCACGGTTATGAAAATAGATGCAGCTGACTCCTTTCCACAGAGCAAATTAAGATTCCACAGAGCAAATGGAAGTTATTCTGCACAGCCACAAAGTTGGCAGGTGTTATTAAGGAAGAAGATATTATACAGGTGATAGTGTCAGAACCTTCATCTTCAGAAATATGCAAAGATGACACATTGGTTTGGGGGCATATTGCTAATGGAAGCAATAACCCAAAATATTGCTCTGATCAGAGTAAAACTGGATGTCCTGATGCAGGCAGGTAGCTAAATCAATGCAGGCAGCCCTCTGGGGTTGGCCCAGCCTGCTTGCGCTTCTCCGACCCGCCTCTGCGTCTCTATCCCAGATGCCGGGACTCTCCTGGCATTCCTTCTGCTGCTCTGCTTCCTCTGTCAGCCCAACTCCTGACACTCCTCCACCCTGATTTCTCTCTCTCTCTCTCCCTTTTGAACCAACCACTCAGCCCCACCTTATTAGCCCCTCCCCCTGACTCACATTCCACATAACATCTCCAGACTCCGCCCCCCCGACGTATCATCTGGCGCGCCACCGTCACCACTGCATTTGGTGTTCTCCTGACTGTGGCGTCGCACAGCTGGGCTGCCACATGGGAACACGCAGCACAGGTGGCTGACCATCCACCGCGCGCCCCATAAAGTGCAGGGGTCGGTGCGGGCTGAGTGCGGGGCAAATAGGCTCCACTCCTGTGGAGTAGGTCCGCCCCATCACACTTGGTTGTCACAATGTGGGTTTGGGAGAGAGATGGATCTGTTGATTCATATGTAAAGACAGTAGGGAGAAACTTGAGATATGGCCCCTAGAGTTAATTTGTCTTTAAAAAAGGAATTGACCATCCCTTGTACATGGCTTAATGTACACATGTATAAGAGATCAAGTTGCCATGGACTCAGTGGAAGGTCTAGTCAAAGTCCTGAGAACCAGTTTCAGTTCTCAGACTAGACCAGGGGGATGTCACAGGTGGGAAGAAATTCCCAGTGCCCTTATGGAATCTATGCATCAGCAGGTGAGCAAACACTGAGTATTTGTCTACCTGGTCATGGAAGGACATTTTCACATATATCTCAATGGAGCTGAGTGAGAGTTTTGACTTGTGACGTCAAAATGTAAAGTCAGGGGGAGGAAAAATGAGCTTGGGTCTATATTTAGTTTGATACCCACAAAATGGAAACGATTCCAAGTGAAGTATACAGATTGGTCAGCTTTGGCTATGTAGCAACACCTCTTTTAGCTCATCAGAGAATTCTGCCTCTACGCCTTGGAAGTAAGATAGAGCACCACATGCAGGTGAAGGACTCACAGGTTGGAGTAAAGGGTCAGGGCTTGGTTTTGAGTGATCAAGTGAGGAATCAGCAGAAGAGGAACAGTAGGGCACAGAGCCATCTGTGTCAGGTAAGGCAGTCAGATTGTCTTGGCTAAAAGGGGCAATCAGAATAACTCCCACTTTGCCTTGCTGAATTTTCAACCGGGCCTTGGATAGAAGAGAAAACCAGGAAAAGGCACACAAGACGTCCCTGAGCCCATGGGGAGATGAGGGCACCTTCCCGTGAATGTTTCCCCAAGCCAGGCCTGAGGAAGTAACGAGGACATTACTTAAGCGAACTGTAGACAGAGAGCAAATATATGTCAAGGCACCGCTGAGTTGAATTCCCATTCGGGGTTGTGACAGAAATTCCAACTGTTACTGTTGGTTGTCACCTTCTGTATTCCTGTTAGGGTACGTCTACACTACAGCGCTAATTCGAACTAATTTAGTTTGAATTAGTTAATTCGAACTAAGCTAATTTGAACTAGCGCATCTAGAACTAAAAACTAGTTCGAATTAGCGTTTTGCTAATTCGAACTAGCGTGTCCACACTGATTGGACGCAGGGGGGAATTTAAGGGCAGCTGAAACCGGTTCTGGCAGGGCATCAGGTCAGTAGTTGCTTTGTGTGGCTGCTGTCTAAGGCTATCTGAGGCTCGAGCTTAAAGGGACCCCCCCTGGACAGCCGGTTCTCAGCTTTTCCTGCTTCCTTGCCAACCTCGCCGAGGGACAGCAAAGCGTTGGTCTCTGTGCCCGTCTGTGTTGGTGCTTCCTTTCGGGGGGGCCGCCGCAGGTGGCAACATGGAGCCACAGCTCGCCCTGCACCTTCTGGTGCACTTTCTGGACTTGCTGCTGCAAGCCTGCCAGCAATGGCTCGAGGCTGCCTGGCACCACCTGGTGCACGTCAGCCCCCTGCCTTTCCGCCTGGCCGCCCTGGGGGCCGTGGAGGAGCTGCGGCGGCACCCCGGCACCGGCGTGCCCTGCCACATCTGGCATCTGGACACCAGCACCGACTGGTGGGACCGCATCGTCCTGGAGCGCTGGGAGGACCGACAGTGGACCCAGAACTTCAGGATGAGGAGGGACACCTTCCTGGAGCTCTGCGAGTGGCTCGCCCCTGCCCTGCGCAGAAGGGACACTCGCATGAGGCCCGCCATCCCCCTCCAGAAGCGGGTGGCCATCGCCCTCTGGAAGCTTTCCACGCTGGACAGCTACCGATCCGTCGGGAACCAGTTCGGCGTGGGGAGATCCACCGTCGGAGCGGTGCTCATGCAGGTATGGCACTCATCGGCCACCAAGCCGAGGGGAAGGGGGGCTGTGAGGAGGGGATGGGCCGCCCCAGGAACAAAGGGCGGGTGGGAGGAGGCGAAAGCGCCCCGCACCGGAGGGGTCGGTCTGTCCCGGCCATACTACACGCCGCCAGGGGGGTTGCTACCCGCTGATTGGCGCTTTGCTGTGTCTCTCTCTGCAGGTGGTCAAGGCCATCAACCGGGTGCTGCTCCGCAGGGTGGTCCGCCTCCCCGACCCGGACGCCATCGTCAGGGGCTTCGGCGCCCTCGGCTTCCCCAACTGCGGGGGGGGGGCCATCGACGGGACGCACATCTCCATCCATGCCCCGGAACACCAGGCGTCCCATTACGTGAACCGCAAGGGGTACTTCTCCGTGATCCTGCAGGCCGTGTGTGACCACCGGGGACAATTCACGGACATTAATGTGGGCTGGTTCAGCAAAGCACACAACGCTCGGGTGTACCTCAACTCCTCCGTGTACCAGCAGCTGCAGGCCGGGACCTTCTTCCCCGACCGCCACATCAGGGTCGGGGATGTGGACATGCCCGTGTGCCTGGTGGGGGATGCCGCCTACCCACTGCAGCCCTGGCTCATGAAGCCCTACACGGGGCACCTCAATCCCTCCCGCCAGGCCTTCAATGCCAGGCTGACCAGGGCCCGCATCGTGGTGGAGGGGGCCTTCGGGCGACTGAAAGCCTGCTTTTGATGCCTCCTCACCCGTCTGGACCTGGCCGAGCACAACATCCCTCCCGTGGTGGCAGCATGTTGTGTGCTCCACAATTTGTGTGAGCGGAAGGGGGAGGCTTTCCTGCCAGCCTGGATGGCTGAGTCTGACCGCATGGCTGGACACTACGGTCAGCCCCGCACCGCCGCCATCCGGGAAGCCCAGCGGGGGGCCGTCCAGATCCGGGAAGCCCTGCGGGAGAGCTTCCTGGTGGAGGAGGAGGACTGACCTCTCCCTGCATGCCCCACTGGGGCCTTCTTCCACCCTACCTCCCTTCCCCTTTCCCCTCCCTACCTACTGTAAAATAAAGACACCTGTTTTTCAAACAAAAACGTATGTTTATTTCACATAACTGGGGTGGGGGAAGGGAGGAATGAGGGTGGGAGAGGGGAGGGGGAAACCTGGGACGAGGGAGCTGGAAGGGGAGGGAAGGGAGGAAGGGAAAGGAAAGCTCAGGGGTGGGAGTCCGGCTGCCTCTCCCGTCTCGCCACACTGCGGGTCCGGGGGCGTCGGTGGGAAATGGTTGTGGGGGGGGGCAGGAGGGACAGGGGGTGTGGAGGAAGCAGGAGCGGAAGCAGGAGCGGGAGCAGGAGGGGGAACAGGGGGGAGCGGGAGCAGGAGGAGAAGCAGGGGGAGCAGGAGGAGCAGGGGGAGCAGGAGGAGCAGGAGGAGCAGGGGGAACAGGGGGATCAGCAGGAGGAGGAAATGGGAAGCGGTCGAGCAGGCTCTGGAGGTGGCCTCGCAGGGCACGGCCCTGCTCCTCCAGGGCCTCCAGACTCCTCCGGCGCAGCCTCAGGTCCTCCTGGACCCAGTGGTCCTGGGTGCGGAGCTGGTGATCCATAACCGGAGGTGCCGCCTTTGGTACTCCTCCTCATTCCTGGCTCTCCTGCTTGCCCGGGCACGGGCAGCTGCTGCAGGCGGTGTGGTGCGCCCTGCAGGCCCAGGTGCTGCAGCTGTGGTGCAACAAGACCAGCGGTCAATTACCCCAGGGGCCCAGGTGTGTGAAACCCAGCTCCCCTCTGCAAGGCCAGGGCCCCTGCAGGATCCCCAGCTGCTGCTCCTTGGTGGGCAAGGCCCAGGCGCACGGTCCCGGGGCTCCCTCTCGCCCCAGCCCCCCATACACATAAGGGGAATACGATGGTACTCACATGTGGACGCCTCCCCGGCCTCAGACGACACAGGCGAGCGGCTCTGTGGGGTGCCTCGGGGGTCCCGGGTCCCGGGCAGGCTGGCGGCAGGCTCCTGGCTCTCAGAGCCCTCCTTCTCCTCCTCCGTCTCCTGGAGCGGACCCTCTGCCCCGGGGTCTATCACGTCCCGGGGGGCAGGGACGGCATGAGCCCCCAGGAGGCGGTCCAGGGCGTGGAAGTGGGGGCAGGCCTCCGGGTCGGCCCCGGCTGGCAGGCCCGGGAGTAGGACTGCCGCAGGTCTTTGACCTTGCAGCGCACCTGCTCCCGGCTGCGCTGGTGGCCCCTGGCTGCCAGGCTGGCAGCCATGCGGCCGTAGAAGGCCGCGTTCCTGTGGCTAGAGCAGAGATCGTGGACATTGGAGGCTTCCCCCCAAACCTTGATGAGGTCCACGATCTCCGCACTTGACCAAGCGGGCGCCCGCCTTTTGCGCCCCCGGGCAGGCTCCTGGGAGCTGCCAGGCTGGTCCTGGGGAGCAGTGGAGGGCTGGGTGTCGTCGGGTGGCTGGCTCATAGTGTGGCAGGTGCAGGGTCTGCTGGCACGGGTGCTGGCAGCCTTGCAACTGGCACAAACTGTGTAGCCAGCCCGTGGCCCTTTAAGGGCTCCAGGGCCGGGAGGGGGGCAATAGAGTTTCCCTGGTGTTGGCCAGAGTGGCCACGAGGGAAACCTGGGAAGCCTTAGCCTCCCACTAGTTCGAATTAAGGGGCTACTCACCCCTTAATTCGAACTAGCTAGTTCGAACTAGGCTTAATCCTCGTAAAATGAGGTTTACCTAGTTCGAACTAAGCGCTCCGTTAGTTCAAATTAAGTTCAAACTAACGGAGCGCTAGTGTAGCGCCTATCAAAGTTAGTTCGAACTAACTTTGTAGTGTAGACATACCCTGAGATAGAAAGCTGGTATGAGCACATTGTGAGGGATGCATCATTTCCAGTCTGAATGCTTCCTTCAGGAGAGAGGGCGATCTGGCACCCTCTTGGTGATTTATGTAAAACACAGAGGTCATTGTAAGTCCATCATGACCGTCAGTAGGTGGTCTTGATGAAAGGCAGAAAATGTACACAGGTATTCCTGTCAGCAAGTAGCCTTCCACAGAAGTGATCTTCCATGTCACTTTTTGGAGATATTTGCCCTGCACCTTGTGATTGTGATGGTGAGTTCCCATGCCTATTAGGAAGGTATCTATCCCAAGATGCAGAGTCTGCATACTGCATCAAGGGTGGTGCTGAGAACTCAAGTCACTGTCCTAGCATTAACGCTCCAGTTCAATGAGGAGAACCATGGTGAACAAACTGGGCAGAGCAGTCTGTACCCATAATGGTCCTGTCCAAAGGTAAAGTGTTGGAAATCTTTGGCTGCTCGCGTGACCATCTTCACCTTCCCGTCTTGTGTAATGCCCTTGGATCTAGAATGGGAATTCAACCTCCCTTCATTTTGAGGATCTGGAAATAATGGGAGCAAACCCCCTTGCCCCGGAGTTGCAGCAGGGCTGGTTCGATGGCACAACATATTGTGTTTCCTGAGGAAGGAGAGTCTCAAGAGAAGGCTCCCTGAAGAGGGGCAGGGAAGGAAGGTTGTGGGGAAGGGACATGAACTGAACAGTGTAATCTTTCAAAGTTCTCCCCAGGACCCATCTGTCAGCAGTAATACGGTTACTGGAAAAAGGGTCAGGTGACTTCTGAGGGGCATGACAGGTGTGAATGGGAGCTAACGTTGCAAGATACTAGGCCCTCGACTACCCCATGAAAAGTGCTTAGAAGAGGTGGCTTGATAGCAGCAGATTGGGGTGCAGCCTGCTTCTCATTTTGAACCCTGGTCCTCCTACCCTTTGGCTCGTAACAGTGCTGAGGTAGTGGGTATTGTGTGGCTGAGAGGTATGTCTTCTTTTCTGCCATGCAGTGCAGATTCCCAGGGAGCGTAATGTGGTCCAGGAATCCAGGACTCAGGAGAAGAATCTGACTCATGCGTGGAAGAGTTTGTCTGCTGCAACAACTGGGGCAATCCAGAAAGGTGTAGTCAAGAAGCCTGCCTCAGTACTACTGCCATGGAAAGCAAGCAAGCCACTGTATCAGCTACGTACCGTGCTATCACTAGCACCAATTTGACTAGTAACTGATCCTCTTTAAGGATGGGCTGAAATTGCTACTTTTGTGTCTCCAGTAAATGTGCCAGAAACACGTTCAGTTTCCCATAATTAATAAAATCATAATTGGCCATAAAAGTTTTGTAATTTGCAGTGCTAAACAGTTATGTCAGCAACAATGACTCCCTCTTGCCATACCCGATGGTGCGGGGCTGAGTTGGCACTGTGCTGTTTGTTCCGGCATTAACCACATATTCAGCGATAGAGTTGGTAGGGGGTTTGGGTGGGTGGGTGGGTTGGTTGGTTGGGGCTAACTGTACACACACACACACACACACACACACACACACACACACACACACACACATATATTTTAGAATGTCTCTCTATAAGTCCATTTGTTGAAGTCTTCCTAAATAGTAAGAACTAGAACCACCACATTTAGTAAACAGGTTCCTCTTGTATCATAACTTAAAGCCAGGATTTGGTTGTGCCAGGAAAATGGGATGTGCCTGGGATGCAATTGTTTTGCATCAAATGGAAAGGAAGAGGTGACAGCAGGGACAGTAAAACTCACAAATGGCCACAGGGGGCTATAAGCACAGGGGACAGTTATACTCACAAATGATCCCAGAAAGAAGCTGATGGCTGGGCCACATGGCAACCCCCCTGTGCCCGGCCAGGGCTGGGGAGAAGCCAGTGGCTGGGTTGCATGATCCCCTCCACCCCCTGCCCTGAGCCCACCCTCCTCCCAACTCCTGCCCTGACTCCTGCACCTGCACTTCCTGCCCTGCGCTCCTCTTCCACCCCAGCCCAGACTCCTACACACTCCACACCCCAGACTCCTGCCCTGAGCTCCCCACATCTCCAAGTTCCTGTCCTGACTCCTGCACCCCCTCCCCCCCCACACACACACGCTGCCAATCCTCCCTGAAGGACCTGCTCAATTTCAGCTAAGTCTTCTAGTATCACATATACTGCAACAAAGCTCCTATGTATACTTGGGAGGGTTCTGTACTTTCAAGCAGATTTGTTTGCCTCAGAGGCTCACAGCAGGCACCAGGCCTTGGGCTTTAACCTGCTGTTTGCTGAGTTCCTATCATCATTGGCCAGCCTAAGATATAGCGGGAGAATAAATGCCACAGCCTTTTCCCTGAGTGCGAATGGGGACTGGACGTTGGGGGGATCCAGGCTCACACTGTACTACAGGATCCAGCCCAGGGTCCTGTGATTGTGAGAGTCTGACACCTGATACAAGACAGCTAGGAGACTCCTGAGCTACTTCCCCAAAGCCTTCCTCAGCACTTTCCTCTTCTTATGCTCATCCTCCTAGTTTCCAACTGGCTCCTGTTCGCTCCTACTCCCAGCAGCACTTACCCTTCATCCTCTCAGCTACTCACACACCCTACCTGCTGGGGGAAATCATTTCCCTAATTGGCCCCAGGTGACCTATTCATCCCAGGCTCACCTGACTGCAAGCCTGGTCCATGAGCCCCAGGTGCTCAACTGCCCCAGAATGACTCAGCTAGCTCTAGACCAGCCCCTCCCTAGACACCTTCTCAGCTGGAGGCTAACATACCTTCTTTCCACTTCTTTTTCTATATCCCTCTGTCCTGGCCATATCATCTCCCCCTCCCCTGACTAGGAGGATTGTGTGTGGGGAAGCTGCTGCTGTGGCAGGCAGGCAAGCCAGCCAGCCTTGGATACTTTGATTCTGAGCCAGGCCCCTTCTTCTTCTCCTCCCCCTGCTCCAATATGACCAGCAGCTCCTTTACTTGAGAGTGCCAGCCTTCTACCAGGACCTCCTCCAGACCTGGAAGCTGCTTTCAGTGACCAGGTCCTTGGGAGCCACCGTGGGGGCGGACCTCCTCGCAGAGCCCCTGCTACACAATCCCCCTCTCCGTGTGGAGGCAACAGAGTCTACCTCAGTGCACCAGAGGTTGGTCCTTGAAGAAGTCACCAGGACTGGAGACCTCCTGGACTACAACTGGGGAGACTGGGTGGATCCTCCGGCAGTTGCCCAGTGCATGGGGCTCTCCGCCCTTTTGTGCTCTCCAGTGTGTATTTCAGAAGGTGAGGGACACTTTGCCACCCGCTTCTCAGGTTTACCTTGACCAGGTTCTATGAGAGGGGGCATCCCGTCTTACCCTCACCCCTGACCCCCCTGATCTTACCTTCAGCAGTGCCTTCCTGACCGCCTCCCCCTCCTCACCCAAGTTGGCTGCATGCATTGTAGCTGGTGCCCTTTCAAATCACATCAAAAAGTCATCTCAACACAATGATGCTTCATGCTCTTCACTTCCCCACCCTCTTCTTCTTCCTCCTCGAAGGGGCACCGGTGGTTCAGCAGCAGCAGGCAGGCAGCAGCCAACCAGAGAAGGACCCAGTGGTGGATGTAGGGCAGGGCGAGCGGGGCGGCTGCCCCGGGCCCCACGCTTCAATAGGCCCCGCGCATGCACCCCAAGCACGCTGCTTCCAGTCGGCTGCTGTCGAGACGCACGTGCGAAATGCTACTTCCGGTTGGCTGCTGCCGAGGCGCATGCGCAAAATTGTGCCTCCCCGGGCCCTGTGGCACAGCCCTGGGCCCCACAAAATTATCATCCGCCCTTGGAAGGACCTCTGGATAGTGGGTGATGGTGGGGGTGGGGTCCTCTTCAGCTCTCCCTCTAGGGATTAGGGGCAGCCCGGCAGCCCTTCCCCAACTCGGACAGCAGCAGTTGGGCAGGGCAGGGCAGGGGAGAGAGGGAGGGAAGAGTGCTCTGGAGCACAGGAGGGGAAGGAGTAGCTACCACCCCCTCCTTCTCCTAGAGAGGGGCGCAGAGTGTCCGCCACTGACCTGAAAGGGAAGGAGTCCCTCCATGAGGCATCTTGGGCAGAATTTGACCTCACCCTCTCACCTGACCATAAGTCAGCAGGCATGGCTAGGACTGTAAAAAGCCAGCCCAGGGGCTCAGTCAGGGGCCAGTCCTCAGAGGAAACAGAAGCCTGCTCTGTGGTCCCGGGTTGGGAGGCTGAGGACTAGCCTGGACCAGCAGACGAGAAGGGCTGGGACAAGGTAACTTTGATAGTAGGATATTGTAATATAGTCGGTGGCATGCATGATGTCTAGACAGAATAAACTTACTTACTCAGAAGCACAACTTTCCTTTGAAAATAGTTGATATTAGTCTTACCTAAATCTAAACTATATTATCCCTATTATAAGTTTCTTAGATGACTGACCTTTGATTAATGTCCTAGGCAGCAGAGTAACAGCTATCAGACAATTCACAATCTTCCCTGGAAAAACTGCTGGGTGTGAATATACCTACAGTTTCATAGCAGACATTGTCATGTCTCTCTGAAATGGCATTCAGCTCCTGTGGCGAGTACAGAGGAACAGGAGTCAGAACTCCTGCTATTCCTCACTCGCTTACTGATTTGCCCAGTGACCATGGCCAAGTTGCTAATGTCATTCCTCTGTGCTTGGTTTACCCATCTGCAAACTGGCAGAACAACATTTTCTCTTGTGCCCTTGGAGGGAATTCTTCAATTACATTTGTAAGGCTCTTTGGGAGCCCAAAGAAAAGTGCTGGAAGTGCACTGCAGTGTTATCTCATCTCTGCAACAGTCAGACATCAGGTAATGTGCAGCAGCACTGAAAACTGCTGTTAGCTTGGCTTAGTAGTAATGTCTGGAAACGAATTTCTGAAGAATGTCAGGATGACATCAGACACTTTCACAACACTTACAGGGATTTAGGTAGTGTTGTTAATTTATGGATACCTATTTATTCTGTTCTGAATATGGCTTCTGAGGAATAGATCAGAGCATCTTGCTACACAAAGACAAGAATTGTGATAGCCGGGACTGCACTTAATTGATGTAGCTTCATTTGTTCTTAATAGTCACTCAGGTCATCTTTGTCTTAGCCTCTGTGCATATACTCATTCGTTTATTAGCATCATTCTCATGAACATGATTGCCATGATTGTGATTATTGGTAGGTACAGTCAAACGCTGCCTTAGAGGTGGCAGCTATAGCGGTAACATGCAGAACTCCAGGGCAGTCAAAACGGGACATCTTTAAACAGGACAAAATATTGTCTGTGTCTGTGAAGCCAAGGAAATTTGGACCCGTAGCTATTAAACCATATTCATACTCAACAGCTCCCTACATACATATGAGCTCCTGGATATTGGTACCAAGCTTCTTGTCTCTTTTCAAAAGTTATTTGGAGCCAGATTTTCCCTCTCATGGTCATCCTGCACCTCAAGATTTGTCCAAAAGGATTGCTAATGATTGTATGAGAGCCAATCTCATACTCTTTGCCTACCAATGTACTAAATGCACAGGGGAGAGCATGAGGCGCTTATGCAGGGTAAATAAGAACACAGTGTCTGTGTCTAGATTACATCCCTCTGTCGGCAGAGGGATATAAATGAAGCACTTCGAAAGTGCAAATGAAGCGGGGATTTAAATATCCCATGCTTCATTTGCATAATCACATCATGGTGCTCTTTCAAAAAAGCGCTATTTCGAAAGTAAAACTGCGGTCTAGACGTGGTTCTTTCGAAAACGGAGCACTTTTTCGAAAGAGCCTGTAAATCTCATTTTTTGTGTGTCCCAGAGTGCCTTCAGAACTTCTACACATGTGATTTCCCCTGGTTTCAATAACTGTATTTTTTCTACTTTTGACTTCACATGGAACCAAATGATTTTTATATCCTCTGTTCATCAAAACTGTGTAGGTAAATGCTACTGCAGTAAACAGCAAATAAAGCAACTTCTCCTTCCTCTCTAATCTGTCTGTTCTATCTATGTATGACTAACATATCCAACGTCATTGTATCATGGAACAATTCATCCTGAATAACAACAACCATCCTGCCATTCCAGCTGGCTAAGCTGCTACTATTTTCACTTTAAATTAAAAAAAACAAACAGTTTTCTGTTGATAAATATTACAATTTCTTTTAAAGAATACAAACAATTGTTTCTTAAAATTCAGAAAAGGAAAAACATTTTGATAAAGTGAATGCAGAGTAGCACGATTTTTTCAGAACAAAGTCAAGGTTTTTTTTCGGAACAAAGTCAGTGGTTGGACTAGAACTGAAGTATCAAGCTATCTATTTATTTGATAGTTTCTACAGCACTCATCACTGTAGCACCTAAGTACTAATGTGAGTACACAGCACTTAACAGAAGAGTACATGTTTGTTTCTTTTACAAGAAAGGGCAAAAATGAAGTGCAAGATATATGTATAAACTTGATAGAAAATAATTAAATAAATGTTCTTCTTCCCAACAGTTTCATTAAGACTCTGAGTGGCTGGACTGACAGGATGATACTGGACTTTGTTACTGATATCTAATTGCATTACATGTTTTATTTATCTTGCTGTGATGTAAAGTCCAGCGCTTATAAATGCCATGCTAAAGAAATATTACCAGCATTACTGCATTGATAAGAGTCTTAATGCTGTCAAATCAACACAGATGCCTCATTCATTCATTGTACTTAAGCTGTTCAGACATTTACAGCATTATTAAATTATGCTGAGTCTGAGAGTGGTAGTGTCGTTCATTCCACTCTCTTATTTATTTTACATTGTTTGGGGAATATCATATGATTTACATTAGCTACCCTGGACAAAAGTGCATTATCCATTCATAGCTAGATCAGTTTCAAAGTGCACCATACCAGAAGAAAGCTCCGAGGACTTATAGCTTTATTCTACACTCATTAGCTTCCATTATCTTTAATGATGCAGAATTAGGGCCTAAATGATAGCTCATGTCTCTATGAAAAATACTGTTACTTACCTCTCGTAACTGTTGTACTTCGATACGTGTTGCTCACATCCATTCTATGCAGGTGTGCATGCACCAGGTCAGAGAGTTTTCCCTGAGCGGTACCCGTCAGTCTGGCAGGGAGCTCCCTGGGGTGGTGCCTTCATGTACTCCTGGAATGGCGCCTGCTGGCCCCACCACCTCTTCAGTTCCTTCTTGCTGTCATACTCTGATGAAGGGGAGGCGGGCGGGATCTGGAATGGATGTGAGCAACACACCTTGAAGAACAACGGTTATGAGAGGTAAGTAACTGTTCTTTCTTCTGTGAGTGCTTGCTCATGTCCATTCCATGTAGGTGATGCCAAAGCTGACCCCATGGAGGCAGAGTCAGAAACTACAAAGAAACAGACTGTAACACTGCTCTACCCATGGTCGCTTCATCCCAGGCCTGCTGCACTATGGCACAATGACTTCTGAAGATGTGCAGCCGAAGACCAGGTGGCCATCCTGCAGATTTCCATAATGGGCACCTCAGCCACAAAGGCAACAGATGAAGCTTAGGCCCTAGTGGAGTGAGGTGTAATAGGAGAGCTGGTGCATGAGCCAGCTCGTAACAAATCTGACCCAAGAAAGGATCCAGAATGAGATAAAACTGAGCTGACACTGACATACCCTTCATCCTGTTAGCTATGGAGACAAATCATAGACTCATAGAATACCAGGACTGGAAGGGACCTCAAGAGGTCATTGAGTCCAGTCCCCTGCCCTCATGGCAGGACCAAATACTGTCTAGACCATCCCTGATAGACATTTATCTAACCTACTCTTAAATATCTCCAGAGATGGGGATTCCACAACCTTCCTGGGCAATTTATTCCAGTAATTGACTACCCTGACAGTTAGGAACTTTTTCCTAGTGTCCAACCTAAACCTCCCTTGCTGCAGTTTAAGCCCATTGCTTCTTGTTCTATCCTCAGAGGCCAAGATGAACAAGTTTTCTCCCTCCTCCTTATGACACCCTTTTAGATACCTGAAAACGGCTATCATGTCCCCCCTCAATCTTCTCTTTTCTAAACTAAACAAACCCAGTTCCTTCAGCCTTCCCTCATAGGTCATGTTCTCTAGGCCTTTAATCATTCTCATTGCTCATCTCTGGACCCTCTCCAATTTTTCTACATCTTTCTTGAAATGCGGTGCCCAGAACTGGACACAATACTCCAATTGAGGCCTAACCAGCACAGAGTAAAGCAGAAGAATGACTTCTTGTGTCTTGCTCACAACACATCTGTTAATACATCCCAGAATCATGTTTGCTTTCTTTGCAACAGCGTCACACTGCTGACTCATATGTAACTTGTGGTCTCCTATAGCCCCTAGATAGGACTATGTCTACACTACCACCCTACTTCGAACTAGGGTGGTAATGTAGTCAACCGGAGTTGCAAATGAAGCCCGGGAATTGAATTTCCCGGGCTTCATTTGCATGTTGCCGGGCGCTGCCATTTTTAAGTGTCCGCTAGTTCGGACTCCGTGCCCCGCGGCTACACGTGGCACGAACTAGGTAGTTCGGACTAGGCTTCCTATTCCGAACTACCATTACTCCTCGCCGAGGAGTACCGGTAGTTCGGAATAGGCACCCTAGTCCGAACTACCTAGTTCGAGCCCCGTGTAGCCGCGGGGATTTAAAAATGGCGGCTCCCCGCTTATGCTAATGAAGCCCGGGAAATTCAAATCCCGGGCTTCATTAGCAAGTGCGGTATGCATACATTACCCTCCTAGTTCGAACTAGGAGGGTAGTGTAGACATACCCCCATGGATTTATGCACTTTTAGCTTTTCTAAATAGTTCCTAACCTGTTCTCCCCCCCCCCCCCCCAGGGCTGTCCACCTTTGTCCCATATTGTGTCACTTAACGCATTAGGTTGTGAGCTGACCTTGTCCATGAAGACAGAGGCAAAGAAAGCATTAAGTATTTCAGCTTTCCCCACATTGTTTGTCACTAGGATACCACCCTCATCCATTAGGGGCCCTACACCCCCTTTGATCACCTTCTTCTTGTTAACATGCCTGTAGAAACCTTTCTTGTTACCATTCACATCCCTTGCGAGTTGCAATTCCAATTGCACTTTCGCCTTCCTGATAACTCCCCAGCATTCTCGAGCTATATGTTTATACCGCTCCCTAGTCATTTGTCTAAGTTTCCACTTTTTGTAAGCTCCCTTTTTGTGCTTAAGTTCATCAAGGATTTCCCCGATAAGCCAATCCGGTCTCCTATCATATTTGCTTCTCTTGCTATGCATTGGAATGGTTTCTTTCTGTGACTTCAATAAGGTTTCTTTAAAATACTGCCAGCTCTCCTGGACTCCTTTCCCCTTCATATTAGCATCCCAGGGGATTCTGCAATTCAGGTCTATGAGGGAGTCAAAGTCTGCTTTTCTGAAGTCCAAGATGTGAATTTTACTACTATTGATCACTATCCTCTTTATATCAGAGGGGTAGCCGTGTTAGTCTGAATCTGCAAAAGCGACGAGGAGTCCTGTGGCACCTTATAGACTAACTGAAGTGTAGGAGCATAAGCTTTCGTGGGCAAAGACCCACTTCGTCAGATGCATGTAGTGGAAATTTCCAGAAGCAGGAATAAATATGCAGGCCAGGATCAGGCTGGAGATGACCAAGTGGATCCAATCAAGGAGGATGAGGCCCACTTCTAGCAGCTGATCTGGAGGTGTGAATTCCAAGAGAATAGAAGCTGCTTTTGTAGTTAGCAAGCCATTCACAGTCTTTGTTTAATCCAGAATCAATGGACACAAATCTGATATTAGGAATGGCAACATACAAAAACCTGTAGGGGAACACTTCAATCTTCCTGGACACACAATTGCAGATCTAAAAGTAGCCATCCTGCAGCAAAAAAACTTCAGGACCAGACTTCAAAGAGAAACTGCTGAGCTACAGTTCATCTTTAAGTTTGACACAATCAACTCTGGATTAAACAAAGACTGTGAATGGCTTGCTAACTACAAAAGCAGCTTCTATTCTTTTGGAATTCACACCTCCAGATCAGCTGCTAGAAGTGGGCCTCATCCTCCTTGATTGGATCCACCTGGTCATCTCCAGCCTGATCCTGGCCTGCATATTTATTCCTGCTTCTGGAAATTTCCACTACATGCATCTGACGAAGTGGGTCTTTGCCCACGAAAGCTTATGCTCCTACACTTCAGTTAGTCTATAAGGTGCCACAGGACTCCTCATCCTCTTTATAAGAGCTCTCTACATATTTAAAGAATGCCAACAGTCAGCTGTCTTTTTTGAAGAGTAAACATGCTCAGTTTTCTTAGCCTTTCCACATAGGTCAGGTTATCTAAACTTGTTATTGACATGGTCTGCTCCTATCTCAGCTGCTTTATTTATATACAACAGTTTTCTTCATCAACTGGCATCTTTCTGCGCAAAAGACAATCATGCCTGAGGAGTCTGTGAAGATTGTTTAAGTATTTAATAACACTCATGAGCATACCTCACTGTTAGAAAATTATATCAGTAAAACCATATCTATCCCCTTTAAATGAGCAGAGTGCTGTACACTTTTCCAGAGCATGGCTCCAATTTATATCAGAAGCCCCCTAATTTTTTTAAAATGCTTCAAGAGTGAAAAGTCTGTTCCACAGTGTACCACACAAAGGAGTGGGGAATAAATACTACTAATAATGACAATAGTAAACAGTAAAGAAGTAAAGAACAGTAAAGAAACCAGTATCAAACCCTGGTTTAGATAAAAACAATAATCCCTGAACTTCTAAAATAGAGTTGCCATAGTAACAAATCTTCAAGAGAGGAAAAAAGTATGCAGCCCTAAATAACCTGACGAAGCTGACCTGAATAACCAGACCTGAAAAATTCTGTTTAAACTCAAAAGCTTCTCTTTCTCACCAACAGAATTTGGTCCAATAAAAGATATTACCTCAACCACCTTGACTTTCAACACTAAGTCATTTCAGATCATTTTCAGGCTGCTTTACTTCAGAGGCTCTTTGTGCTTGAGTTTTAATTCACAACTCAAGTAGCCATGCTTGTTTTCATAACATATGCTAACAGCAATCCCCATTAGCATAGTCTCTTTGCAAGCTAACAAGTACAATATGTTGGCATATGATATTATTTATTCATGTTATCACTCTGAGTAAAGGATACAGCTCATAAAATGCAGACACAGAGGACAAGGCTTGTGGCAGGAAGCTGTCCCTCACAGCCTCCAGCCACAGTGCAGCTCACAGTGCCACACATCTGGGCACCATGTCTAAGCCCCAAGTCCCCCAAGAACCCACTGCCCATCCCAGGGAGCAAGCACCGGCATCCCAGGAGCCAACCACAGGCCACAAAAGGCGTGTGCCGTCCTGGTCTATGATGGAAATCCTGGCCCTCCTCAAGGTGTGGGGTGAGGAGGAGAATCTGTAGGTGCTCTTAGTTTTTCACAGACACTGGGCAGGGGTGGCAGGCGCAGAGGGGATGGGGTGCCATCGTCGCTCGGCTTTCTTAGCCTGGCCCTCGCACTGCAGTCCATGCACATGGATGCCCATGCAGTGCCAGTCTGCACCACGCTGCACCTGGAGGCAATGCCCCTGGGCTCCTTCTCACAGGCTCTAGGTAGGCTGCTCACACTTCTGACCCTGGGGGCAGGGCATGCCCTCCCACCACCAGCCACCACTGGAGAAGGCTGGGGACAAGGGCACACATACACACACAGACTCTGTAGTGCCGCACACGGCACACAGGCATGCCTGCACTCTTGAGGCAGCACCCTCTCCCGGGGACGGCGCTGCCAGGCATAGGCATACGTGCGGCACCACTGGAAGCCTACGCAGTTCAAGGCCCCCCTCCCGGCCATTGGATCCCAGTGTGGCCGGACACTTCCCTTGCCTGCTTGTCCGTGGGACATGGGACGTGGGGTGGGAAGCATGGTCCCCTGGGGACGTCTGGGATCCTGTAAGACAGGGCCTGCTGTCCAGGCCACACTTGGCCTTGCTTCCAGGACATCACCTTCCTCTGACCCGGGAACTGTTGCTCTCACCTCACAGATGAGGGAAAGGCCTCAAGGACAGTGTCTCCAGGGATGACTGACCATCTCTCTTTATTCTCCACAGCCAGGCCAGCTGTGACGTCTGTAGGGTGATCAATACCAGCTGAGCCAGCCGCCCAAACCAAGGGGAGCTCCCCACTCCAGAAAGAAGACACAAATCCTATAGCAGCCATATCTAAGTTACCTCCATTACTGGGTCTTCCACCACTCTATGCTTTCCACTTCTGGTGCCATGAGGTATCTTACTGTTGAGCAGATTGGTGTCAAGATAAACTATTGCTAGGAATACTCTGTATAGCCATGGGCAGGTAGTTCGAGCTACCAGACATTTAAAAATGGTGGCACCCGGGAACATGTAAATGAAGTCCGGGATATTTAAATCCCGGGCTTCGTTTGCAAGTTCGAATGACTACATTAGCCACCCTAGTTCGAATTAGGGTGGCTAGTGTAGCCATACCCATAGACTTTAAGGTCTTGCTCTAAATTACATATAATTTGACAGATTAGCACAGAAATGTTCTTTCACTTGTCAGACATTCAAAATCATAAGCAAGATATGTGTATCTTCATTCAAACATGTTGAGCCAAAACACAGACCCAGTACTGTAAGTAGCAGTGGTTTGAGCTCTTCCTGTAGGATGCTGTGGTAATTTTATGAAGACTGCTTCATTTCAGATATTTGTGATGTTAAAACGAAATGCCTGCTGTTATAATCTGCTGCAAGATAATACACATTAAAGTAGGCAGGTAGCTGAGAGTATGACAGTTATTAGGTGTCAGTAAAAATTAAGCTACAGAAGGAAGTTTGTAGGACAATTTCATAATTAAATGTAAAGTGTTTTTGAGCTACTTGCCCAGTGAAGTGCATCCTGCCAATAGCAAGAATATTGTTGGCACTGGCGCGCTCATTATGATATTTTCTTAAGAAAATACATGTATCTGATGAAGAGTTTTAATTAGCAATCTTGGCAAGAGGCTGAGATTTTAGTCCTCAGAGAAAATGCTTGCAGGGCTTGATCCAAAGCCTACTAAAGTCAACAAGAAGGCAAGATTGCTAGTCAAGTAGGTTTAAAATCTACTGGTGCAAGGCCAAAAAAGAAAGGAAGGCATCATTTCAGATCCAGAAGCCTAATTTAATTTAAATTTTCAAATTTGAGAGCCTACTTTTGCTCTGAATATAGCTTCATGATCCCAGACATTCAGTAGCCCAACATGGGAATCGACCACCAGTGCTTGAACACTAGTAAAACCAGGCCAGGGAGACAGTGAAAGCAATTCCCAGCTGGCTTGAGCAACAGTCTGGAGTCACACCATGAGCTAGAGTGGTCTTTTCTTTATTTACAGCACACATTACTACCACAGTTTATTTTGAAGATTTTCCATTTTTAGCTCTTTGAGTTTTCACTGTTGCAGGGAATTATGGCAGGGCAAACACTCAATGACAAATGTTCAGATTCCAAAAGTTAAAGCTTTATAATTGTTAAAACACAAATTGTCAACATTACACATCACATCAAAATAAAGAGAGTAACCATCCTTATAATATACTCTAATATATTCTCAAGTAGCATTTTTCTTGTTTTGATTATCTGTAAATTTAGATCGTTCTTGATATAAATATTTTACATAAGTTTTCTTTAATATGGAGAAATTGTGGAAGAAATTACTGACATTTAGTGTTAAAGATCGGAGATTCACTGATTCCAAGATCAGAAGGGACAATTGTGATAATCTATTCTGACCTCCTTTATAATGCAGGCCACAGAACTTACCGAGAAATACTTTCTAGAGTATATCTTTTAGAAAAACATCCAATCTTGATTTTAAAATGATCACTGATGGAGAAGTTGGTCCGCTTTCACTCTTCAAATGCATGCCTTTGTTCCTTTGTGAAATTCCCTAGCTTCCACTTCCAGCCACTGGACACCTTTCTTTGCTAGACTGAAGGGCCCTTATTTGTTCCCCATATAGGTACTTTTTAGACTGTCATTACGTTACCCCTGTTCAGCTAAACAGATTGAGCTCCTGGTGTCTAATGCTGCAAGGCATGCTTTTTTCTAATTATTTACTTATTCTTGTAGCTTTTCTGTGAACCCTCTCCAATGTACCAACATCTTCCTTCAGTTGTGGACTCCAGAACTGACCACAGTAGTACAGCAGCAATCACACATATAGATGAAAAGTAATTGATCTATTCCTCCTTGAGGCTAGGTCTACACTACAGCTTTTTCTGATTTTTTCTGGAAGCGGCTTTTCCATCTACACTGGGCCAAATTTCAGAAAATCTCTCTCTTTCAGAAGATCCCTTCTTCCTCATGGAATGAGGAAGACAGGGCTTCTGAAAGAGTGCATTTGCACTTCTGCAAAAAAAAAAAAAAAAAAAAAAAAAAAAAACAGCAGAAAAGCAAACACGTTCCCCAGACACAGTGTAGTTTTTCCAGGATACCGGAGCTATCCTGGAAAAACCCCACAGTGCAGGCATACCCTATGATTCCCCTTTACACATCCAAGGATCACTTTGCCCTTTTGACTACAGCAGCAAATTGGGAGCTCAAGTTCTACTTAAGATCTACCACGGCCCCCAAAGTTAATCTGAAAGAATTAGATATTAGCTAAGCTCAGAGGAAAAAAAGAATCTGGAACATGAAATACTACTTTTATTAATCCTTCTTTGCCTTTCATTTAGTATCTGGACTTTCTAGAGCAAAACAGATCCTGATGGAGTTATTGGTTCACTCTTACACAATATAGTTGCTTCATTTTCCCTCTATTAATAGTCTGAATGAGAAGTTTCCATTAAAAGAATAAGTTGAAATTAATTCACTGACCTAGAGCCCCATGACCATCTCTCATTGGCTGTGTCTACATTGGCATCCCTTTCCGGAAAAGGGATGCTAATGAGACACATCGCAATTGCAAATCCGCGGGGGATTTAAATATCCCCCACGGCATTTGCATTTACATGGCTGCCGCTTTTTTCCGGCTTGGGGATAAGCCGGAGAAAAGCGCCAGTCTAGACATGATTCTCTGGAAAATAAGCCCTTTTCTGGAGGATCTCTTATTCCTTCTTGAAAGTAGGAATAAGAGATCCTCCGGAAAAGGGCTTATTTTCCGGAGAATCACGTCTAGACTGGCGCTTTTCTCCGGCTTATCCCCAAGCCAGAATAAAGCGGCAGTCATGTAAATGCAAATGCTGCGGGGGATATTTAAATCCCCTGCGGATTTGCAATTGAGATGTGTCTCATTAGCATCCCTTTTCCGGAAAGGGATGCCAATGTAGACACAGCCATTCTGTTTAACTGTAGTTCTGCATGCCGAACTAGATTATATTCTTTTGAAACGCCTCCTGAGGACTAAGGAATCACCTTTATTGGGGCTAGAACCATTTTAGGAGAAAGGTTTCTAATGTGTTTAAAGACCTTTCCTTCTAACATTATAAACAGAACTATGTTGTCTGATGCCCTTGTGGGAAAGCCTTGTGGAATGGAAAGAGGGTTGAAGCCAGTAGGGCTCTGTAGAAGATTCTTTAATCTTAAAGGATTTTTCCATGAAATTCTTTTGTCTTTTTGAATCATTGTATACAACAGTGATAATTCTCTAGAAAAGTTCTTGGAATTTTGAAGGAACTCCACAAAAGTAATCATTTTCTTCTAGTTTGAAATTTTTTCCCATAAGGATGTATACAGGGGCGTAATTATGTTTTGCCTTTATTTCAAGATAAATAACTAAAAAGCCCCATTACAAGCAGCATCATAGCTGGCTCTGTGGCTATGGGGAAAGGCAGCAGATGTGATTTATCTTGACTTTAGCAAAACTTTTGATATGGTCTCCCACAGTATTCTGTGGTGGATAGAAAGCTGGCTAGATCATCAGACTCAACAGGTAGCGATCAACAACTCAATGTCTGGTTCGCAGTGGATATCAAGTGGAGTGATCCAAGGGTCATATCTGGGGCTGGTTTTGTTCAACATCTTTATTAATGACCTGGATGAGGGGATGGACTGCACCCTCAGCAAGTTTCCAAATGACTAAGTTTCCAAGTTTCCAATGACTAAGCTGGGGGAAGAGGTAGATACGCTGGGACGGGGACAGAGTGTAGTCAGACCTCCTGGTAATATCAATCAATCATGTAAATATGTTAATTATAAGAATTGTATGTTTATTTGATAATGTTGATTGATATTTCTGGGCTGTTCATGAAAAACAAAATGGAGTCTGTATACCAGGTGACCTCAGAGAAGGGAGGGGCTCTCCTCCTCAGAGTGGTAAACAAGAACTGGCACAGACTGGAGTTTCCCACCTTTTTCCATTTACCTCAGAACTGATCCAGCTCAGGGGTTCCTCGCTCTCGAGGCTTTATAAGTCCAGACACAAACCAAAAGGGACACTGTCCATCTGAGTGGCAGTGTTTGCACAGGTCATCAGCTCTCTCTCCTAAAACCACCGAGGGATCTGATCCAGCTGCACACCAGTCAGAGGAATAGAAGAGGACATCCCATCCGCTGCCTACCATCCGCACCAGTGTCATCTGTCTGCAGTCCTCTCCAGGGTTCCTGTACCATCTGCAAGCGACTCCCCAGTGCTCCTCCCTGTGGGCTCTGAATCAGCCCAAAGGCTGCAGGTCCTGGGCAACACACCTCTGGCTCAGCCACTCCAGTCCAGAAGAGTAAAGTAACCATTTTTATTGGGTGTATAACTTACCATTTATTTTCATGCAGTCCATTTGGGACACTAAGGGTATGTCTACACTACCACCCTAGTTCGAACTAGGGTGGTTAATGTAGTCATACGAACATGCAAATGAAGCCCGGGATTTGAATTTCCCGGGCTTCATTTGCATGTTGCTGGGCGCCGCCATTTTTAAATGTCCGCTAGTGCGGACTCCGTGCCCGCAGCTACACGCAGCACGAACTAGATAGTTCGGAATAGGAAGCCTAGTCCGAACTATCTAGTTCATGCCGCGTGTAGCCACGGGCACGGAGTCCGCACTAGCGGACATTTAAAAATGGCGGCGCCCGGCAACATGCAAATGAAGCCCGGGAAATTCAAATCCCGGGCTTCATTTGCAAGTTCGTATGACTACATTAACCACCCTAGTTCGAACTAGGGTGGTAGTGTAGACATACCCTAAGGGTCCTGGTAACTGTTTTACTCTTCACTTCCACTGTTTGGTTAAAGGTTATTAGTTTGTGTTGGATTTCTTCCTGCTTTCCCCTTGATATTGTATAACAATCCCTAATATGGTTTCCTTTTATTTTCACCCTTAATTTGACTCTGTTTTTCTTCATTGGCCTAATTCACAGGTGATAGACACTGAGGGAGGGGGCAGATCTGTTTTTTTTTAACTGGGGGTTCACCAACAGGCTTTATTTGAATGTTATCTAGGCCCCAGGGGTAACAAGAGTGACCTAGGCAATTTGGAGGATTGGATCAAAATACATCTAATGAGGTTCAACAAGAACAAGTGCAGAGTCCTGCACTTGGGACAGAAGAATCCCAAGAACTGAGACCAACTGGCTAAGATCTGCAGAAAAGGACCTGGGGATTACAGTGGATGAGAAGCTGGATATGAGTCACCAGTGTGCCCTTCTAGCCAAGAAGGCGAATGACATATTGGGGTGCATTTCCAGCAGATCTAAAGAAGTGATTATTCCCCTTTATTTGGCTCTGGTAAGCAGGGCCAGCTTTAGGCCGATTCACCCGATTCCCCTGAATCGGGCCCCGCGCCTGTGAGGGCCCTGTGCCCTAAAACCGGAAGTGTGCTGGTGTGCCAGACATGCTGCGGGAGGGGGTGTCAGCCCCGAAGGAGGAGCATGGCGGCTTGCCTGCACCACAGGAGGGGTGAGTCAGCCCTGGGGTTTGGCGAGAAGGCGGGACTCTGCCCTGTAGCTAGAGATTTAAAGGGGCTGTGATGCTTTTTTTGTGTGTGTTGGTTTTTTTTTTTTTTCCTCAAGAAAAAATCCTGGCTGCTAGGGCCCCGTCAAAACTTTTGAGTGTGGTGTGGTTTTTTTTCTTTTTCTAATTGGGCCCCACACTTCCTAAAGCCAGCCCTGCTAGTGAGACCACATCTGGAGTATTGCGTCCAGTTCTGCCCCTCCTCCCTCTGCTACAGAAAGGATGTGAATGCATTGGAGAGGGTCCAGTGGAGGGCAACAAAAAGATTAGGGGGCTGGAGCACATGACCTATGAGGAGTGGCTGAGGGATTTGGGTTTGTTTAGTCTGCAGAAGAGAAGAGTGAGGGGGGATTTGATAGCAGCCTTCAACTTCCTGAAGGGAGGTTCCAAAGAGGATGGAGAGAGGCTGTTCTCAGTAGTGACAGAACAAGGAGCAATGGTCTCAAGTTACAGTGGGAGAGGTCTAGTTTGTATATTAGGAAAAACTATTTCCCTAGTAGGGTGGTGAAGCATTGGAATGGGTTCCCTAGGGAGGTGATGTAATCTCTATCCCTAGAGGTTTTTAAGTCCCATCTTGACCAAGCCCTCGCTGGGATTATTTAGTTGGGATTGGTCCTGCTTTTAGCAGAGGGTTGGCCTTGTTGACCTCCTGAGATCTCTTCCAGCCCTAGGATTCTATGCTAGAATGAACTCTGTTTTTGTTTTTAAGCCTGTGATAAACTTACCGCATTCCCGCACCCAAAACTTAGATCAGGCCTAAAGGAAATAGGATTAGGCATTATCTGCAACTTCCCATGTAGTTTCCCATTGCCAAAAGTAAACAGTGACGTGAAATGTGTTTTTTCTTTTATAGAATATAATCCTAACATGAAGACATAATCAACAACAGCTGTTATTTGGCATGGCTCTGTAGGCTTTTTTTTTGTACCTTTCTGGCACTGGTTAACATAGAGGCTCTTTCTGAATAAAATAGTTTGCACTTATGTATTCAGACAAAATCTTTAGCATTTTCAGTATCAAACACTATGTAAACAAAAGATTAATCTACATTATCAGTTAGGGATGTTAAATATCAGTTAGTTGAATAGTCAATTAATCCCATGAATTCCTATCAGTTACTTAACCATTCTATAGTCCCTTGGGCTGAGGCCAGCAGCCAGTGAGGTCTGGCCCCATTCCCAAGGCCCGAGGAACCCCCTGCCACTACACACTCCTGCCTCTATATTAGAGGCAGCAGCACGGGGTGCCAGGCGGGAGCTGGTCCATGTGAACTAGCTGCCTGCCACCATATGCTGCTGCCTTTGATACAGAGGCAGCAGTATGAGGTGGCAGCAGCTCCTGTAAGGGGGGGAGGCATATCTGAGCTGCCAGACCCGGCGTGAGCTGAAACTGAGCCAGGCTGCCTGCCCGCCAGGCTCCTAATGCACTTTAAATGCAGAGCCACAACAGGGGTAGGTCCTGGACCTGGTGTAAGCCAGGACTGAAATGGGCTGCTGTCCAGCCTGCAAAAAAAATTTTTACTGGAGTCGGGGGATGAGTGTAGTCTATAGCATTAACTAATAAGCTTTTGCTTACCAGTTAATCAACTACAGTAATTCCTCATTTAACACTGTAGCTGCGTTTCTGAAAATGTTCATGCTATGCGGGGTCAATTTTCCCATTAAAAATAATGGAAAAGGTGGGGGGGGGGGGTAGTTGCCTTTCAGGTGGTGGTGGCAAAGTCAATTTTTTGTTGGTGCTGGGTTGTCAACGACAACATTAGCTATCTAGCTACACAAGATAACTAGCAACACAAGTCACCGCGGTTTGTTAAAACACAAAGATAAACACATGAGTGAGCGGAGGAGCACTGTGACCATGTATATTCATTGTTTTCACCAACTTATAGCACCATGCAAAGTAGTCCACCACTTGATTATTTTTGTGTTATTTCGGGGATGGTTGTGTTTTTCAAAAGACATTCCCTAAAAAAAATTGTGCTATTGCGAGAACGTGTTAAGCAGGCACGTGTTAAATGAGTAATTACTGTACACTATTACATTTCTATTATCAATTCAATGACTCTAGATCTTTTTTGAGCTTATTATTGAAAAGGGTTTTCCCTTCTAAATTTCTCCCTTTAAGGTACAGTTATACTATTTTAAAAAAAAAGGTTCTTACTTCACATGGACAAGAGGGATCTGGGGGATATATATACTTAGATTTTCCAAGGTCCCTCACCAAAGGCTCTTAAATAAAGTAAGCTGTCATAAGATAAGAGAAAAGGTCCTCTTATGGATTGATAGCTGGTTAAAAGACAGGAAACAAAGAACAAGAATAAATGGTCAATTTTCAGAAGGGAGAGAGGTAACTCATGATATCCCCTAGGAATCTCTTCGACATATTCATAAATGATCTGGAAAAAGGAGTGAGCGGTGAGGTGGCAAAATTTGCAGATGGTACAAAACTGCTTGAGACAGTTAAGTTCCAGGCAGACTGCAAAAATCTTCAAAAGGATCTCTCAAAACAGGGTAAGTGGACTACAAAATGGTAAATGAAATTCAATGTTGATAAATGCAAAGTAATGCACATTGGAAAAATAATCTCAACTATACGTATAAAATAATGAGTTCAAATTTAGCTGTTACCACTCAAGAGAGAGATCTTGGAGTCATTGTGGCTAGTTCTCTGAAAAAAATCCACTCAATGTTCAGCAGCAATCAAAAAAATCAATCAGAATGTTATGAATCATTAAGAAAGGGATAGAAAATAAGATAGAAAGTATCATATTACTTCTATATAAATCCATGGTATGCCTGTATCTTGAATACCATGTACAGATAGGGTCACCTATCTCAAAACTTATATATTAGAATTGGAAAAGATACAGAAAAGGGCAATAAAAATGATTAGGGGTATGGAATAGATTTCATAAGGAGAAGGATTAATAAGACTGGGACTTTTCCTCTGCTAGTGCCTTCAGGGTGCTCTGAACCACATTCCCAATGGTCAGCATGGGCGACTGTGACCGGCTGGAGCTGCCTCTCACTCTGGCCGAGTTCTTGGAAACCCTGCATCTCATGCCCATAAACAAAACCAGGGGCATGGACAGGCTGACCATGGAGTTCTATTGCGTGTTCTGGGATGTCCTCAGCCCAGACCTCGTCAGCATCTGGGCCAAGTATTTGGAGAGTGGGATCCTCCCTCTGTCGTGCAGGTGAGCCATGCTCACCTTGCTGCTGAAGAAGGTGGACCTCCACGACCTTCAGAACTGGCTTCCTGTCTAGCTTCTCAGCACGGACTACAAAAGGCATCTCGTTGCCACTGCGGTCCTTGATGGCAGACAAGGTCCATCCTGACCTGACCTACACCATCCCGGGCAGCACCACCTTTGATAATTTGTATCAGGTCTGGGATCACTTGGAGCTCGGGTATATGGATGGTCTGTCATTCGCTCTCCTGTCCCTTGACCAGTAGAAGGCGTTCAACAGAGTGAACCATAATATCTCCTGGCCACTCTGCAGGCCATTGGCTTTAGGCCCCATTTCGTGGACTTTCTCCAGGTTCTGTATGTCTCTGTGGAGTGTTTAGTCAGGCTAAACTGGACACTGATCAAGCTCCCTGGACAGCTTTGAGGAGCAGTGGGTGCTGTCCGAGGGTCTCTGCTCATTGTTCTCGTCCAGATCCCTTGTTTTAAACCTTTGACTTGAACCCCTGAGCCTGTTTTTCATTATTCGTCCCCCATAATCTTTTGAGTCCTGGATCCAGTGGTTCCTTCCACAAGGCTGGAGGAGGGCCTTTATTAGTGGGCGGGCTTGCATCTGCCAATCTCCTGTCATTCAAATATTACTCACTACAGTCCTGTTGCGGAATTTTGCATGGCAATAGATCAGAATGCACACTGATGTTGCCTTTATCAGAATTCAGTTCAAGACATGCCCATGACTTCCCTTCTAAGGAAACCACATTGGAGACAGTGTTTTATTCCTCCTTAGATCTCATCAAAATTCCTTCAAAGGAGTTGTTTCTTTTAAAACGGAGTTATCAAAATTAGGTGTTTCCCCAAATTATCAAAAAAGTTCCCCCCAAAACTATTTCATCTCAATGAAATTTGATCTCTTAAAAATAGAGTCAAAATCAAGAACTCCTTACTCCAAGCAGGATTTGTAAAGGGACATTGTCTTTACAATGCCAATTTCGTAACTTGCCAACCTTTAATTATTAAAAACTGTATGGGTCTTCTCTACACTAAGAATGTAAACAAAATTTAAATTAAAAAGATATTAAATCTGTTGCTTACTTTTAATTTGGAGTCAGTAAATGAAATCCCCTGTTTTATGCAGAGACCCGAAGTGATAAATCATAGACGTTTATAAAGTAAAATAAGGACTGCAGTGACAGGCCTTTGAAACCGAATAAGCATCCAATAAATGTTTTTAGGAACACAAAGGCAAAATGGATTATTAAAAGCAAAATATTTTTAAAAATCAGAATCATTTTTGGGTCCCTTCATTGCAACACATTTAAGTCAGGAAACAGGCTCATTAGTGGTTTTGTAAGTCTTGATGGTTTCTCTTTGTACCAATATATTTGTTAATATTGACAATGTGTCAATCTAGTAATATATGTATAGGGAAAGCAATGCTATATTTAGTAAACAGAAAAAAATCCACATGCAAAAAAATTCTTACAATTACAAGGGGAAAAATGGTGGCCCAACCTGCCTGTTTATGTAGGAGACCGCTGACAGACAGAATAAGAACTGTTCTGCCCCTGAGCTGGGGGGAAAAGGCCTGATAGGCGAGGCGGCCTGCCCACAACTTCCTGACACTGCAGGGAAAGTTCCTCCAGTGACCACACACATTGGCCACACCCAGCACTGGGGTCAAAGTCGATGGCACTGGGGTGGGACGATGATGCCCTCTTGCATCCAGGGCTGGGGTGCCGGGTGCTGTGGCCAGGGACCGGTGCTGTCTGATATCGCACTGCTTGGCTGGGCCCGGTGCTCAGGTCAGAGACGAGGTTGGCTCAATCAGGTCTCTCGCCGCCTTGAAAGTGTCTGGAGTGGAGAACCATTCCCCGCTTCTCCCCTCCCCCCCTCCCCCCCCCCCGCCCACGCAGGGCTAGAGTCTCAGCATGGGCTATAGTGGTGAGGACCCAACTGCAACGGTCAGGGTGCCGTGCTTGCTGGTGCCATGAGCCCTGCTCGAGGGGACACAGAGGGCACATGCCTCGAGGGAGACCTGCCCTAGCTAGGTCTCTTCTTTTAGGGCACTGGGGACTGGGACCGGTGCTGAGGCCCACGCAGTGCCAGAGAGGCACGTGAGTCGCTAGGTGCTTCCTGCATTGAGGCCGGTGCACTCTGTCACCAGTGCTGGGGCAGACGCCGGTGTAGGGCTGCCTCCTTGAGAATGGTCTTCATGCAGGACTCTCTCTCTCGCTTGGTATGCAGCTCGAAGCCCCTGCAGATCTTACACGCCTCGGATAAGCGGGCTTCACCAAGGCACTTGAGATGGGCTCTGTGGGGTCCCCATGGGGCATACACTTCTGGCACTCTCGCAAGGCATAAAGGATCTGACGACAAAGGGTTATGGGGTCAGCTGATCCCTGTCTAGACTACCGCATTGTGCTGACAATCAGCTGATTGGCACAGCGCGGCGGCCATTTTGATGTAAATGAAGTGGTGATTATTTAAATCGCCACGTCATTTCCCTTTGCTGAGTACACTCATCTACATGGCTCTGTCGATGGAGCCATGTAGTCTAGATACACCCTAAATGTTATCTGGATCTTTTTGGGTCATATCAACAGATTGTTTTGGGCTCAATCCTAGATTAAAATTTAAATTGTATTAGGCCCTTTGTAAGCAGGTTGGGAAGTGGTCTCATTTGGCAATTATTATTCAATATTATTTACATAATACACACATTGCCATCTTGATATTGACATATACATTTCTCAGTACCTTTATATATAAAATAGCCCAGCCCCATTGACCTCCATGGGCAATGTACCTTGTAAGGAGTGATGTGGATATGATGAAGTTATTTAAACAAATATGTTGCAATTGTAGAAGAAATCTTGTGTGTCTGAAAACTGAAGGTACTGGGGGTACTTATAACTTTTTAAAAGGGATACTTTATTAAAAAAAAAAAAAGGTTGAGAAACACTGCTCTAAACCATTCCTTTTGGCCTCCCTGTTTTCTTTCTCCATTGACAAGTTGGGCCGGTAGCAGTTTTGGTAAAGATATATCAGACATGTGCATGTAGTGCCCGCTCTACCTCAGCTGGTGCTGGATAAGCAGAGCCTCCATTCTAAAGGAGTTGGCATTACTGAGGTGATCGATCCACCCACGTTTTGTTACTGATTTTCCAAAGAAAATGCTGGTGTTTTCTATAGGTCACCCACATCTCCCAGTCCTAGCAGAGACGTAGGATTAACATGGCTTTCTCAACTAAAAGTCTTATACATGTTCGGATGTTGTGATTGTGAATACTGGCAAGGCAGTCTGCCAAAGGCAAGGCTGGCCTTGAATCTTGATATCTTTGGTTTCAGTTGAATGGTTTGTGTGAAATTTGGAAGAGCAGCTCAGAGAGACCTCTCTCCTTTACTTAAGGATAGAATCTTACAGCAGCCTGAAGGAAAAAGTCCTTGTGGCAGACTGAAAGCCTCGCCTGCAGTGTATCCTCAGCCTTAGGCTATTTATTGTTTCAAGAAAGCGAAGGCGATTCTCCTGTTGTGTGTTAGTTTTATTTAAAAGTTTTTTCTGAGTGTTATTTTACCAGGTAAGTTAATATCTTATGTTCACTGATGTAGCAAAGGAGGTGTTGGGAGGTAATTGCCCTTCTGCTCCCCCATCGTACCTCTGCTCGCCTGCTCCTCCTCCATCCACCACCGCTTGCTGAAGCCTCCTCCCTGTCTCTGCACCCCCAGCCCGACCTTTCTCCTTCTTCAACAGCAGGATAGTGCCTCCCCCAAACTGGAGGGGGTGGGGAAGATGCGGTACAAGCTCCCCTGCCCCCGTCGGGTTCAGCTGTGCACCAGGTTTGGGGCCCTGTCTCGTGGTGGCGGAGGGTGGGGGAGAGGCACAAATGTTGCTGTTGCCCCCAGGTGCATAACACCCTCATTACGTCTCTATATAGCGTGTACCCAGTATGTAATAAAATGTGGTATCTTTCACAGAATCATAAATAATATCTCATTAAATAGGAAGAGCTTACAGGAAAGTGCAAGCAACGAGGCCATTGGCTCAGGAGAGTATACAGACTGAAATACCAAATGGCTATTTAAACCTTTTCCTCTACATTGTTACACTGTCATACTCAGGGTTTGGTTCTTTGTTTTTTTGTTTTAAAGCTTCCTTTGCTTTGTTGTTAGTGCCAAAGCTGTTATTTACCCAGCTTTCCATCTGCTTATTTAAAATGTACATACTGAACGTGCCCTCCTTCAGATACTTTTACCACATTTTCACTTCTTTCATTTTTAATTTCCTTATTTTTTTATTTCTACCCATTTTTATATTTTCTCGATTCATGGTGTTTTCACTTTTCTATTTTTAGCCTCTATCCAGCTGCCTATATTATCTCCTTTATCTCAAAATTTAGATTTTTATTCTTAGAGCTACTAATTTTCTTTTTTTACACTCTAATTCCTTTTTTTTTTTTTTTTTTTTTTGCTTTCCCCATCTGGTGCAACCTGACCTTTTAAGCAGCTACTCCGCACTTTTCTCTTTCTTGCTTCTCTCTCTAAATAATAACTCTACAAAGATTTGCTAGCCCCTTTAACATGAAACCATAAACTAGTGGAGATTCCCTGAAGACTATCAGTATAATTCTTTCCTCCAGGCATTGAAGAATCTTAAACAAGTTAATACAGGAAACTGTTGTAGTTGCCTTGCAATTTTCCTTTTGACATCTTGGTGATTTTAAAAATCACGTGTGACTCCACTGTCTCTAAAGCATTAGGTGATGAAGGATGGATTTTTTAGACACAGCATGGTGCAAAACAGAATCATGGTGAGGGGAGAGAAAGAATGAAAATATGTCTTAAAAAGCAAAAACAAAAATATAAGGACCCTAAGAGAATCTAGATATAGGGACAGGAGCACCATTGCTTTTGAAGGCTCTTTGAATTAGCAATAGGATGCAACCTTCTTGCTTCCTGACAGGGATGAAAGAAACTCAAATTTCTTATAGGTACTGCACTGTCACAACTCCCCCTTGGGGATGGCTCAAGGTGTGGGGAAGGCTGTGATAGAACTGTACCTGTAAGAAATTTAAGTGTGGAGTAGAGTGTGGGGGATTGTTTGGGCAGAGGGTTGGAGTGTGGGGGGATGCAGTAGTCAGAGTAGGTGTGTTTGAGGGACTCAGGGCTGAGGGTTCAGGTGTAGGGGACATGCAGGAGGCAGAGTAGGGGGCTGGGACTTTGGGGGAGGTGCAGAGAGTTGGGGACATGGAGGGTGTAAGAGTCAGAGTTGGGGTGGATGAAGGGCTTAGGGCAGGAGGCTGAGGTGGGGAGCAGGGGGTTGCAGTGTGTGTGGGGGAAGAGTGTGTGGTGGGGGGTGGGGTAACTTACCTGGCCCAAATTGGGCCACTGCTGCCAACCCTCGTGCGGCAGATGGGGAGCAGACTGCGGGGCCTACCACAGGGCCGGGGCTGGGATGCTGCAACCATGGCCGGACAAGAGCCGATCCCATGCCCCACTTGCATAGCTATTTTGAGAGTGGACAGTTCTTTGTGGAATTCGCTTTAGATCATTATTTTTCATGCACTTCCAAAGCATAATGAAACATAAATACCAAACAGTAATCCTGAAAAGCTTCTTTAGATACTGCTGGGACATGGGATTTCTGTGCAGTGTAAATGCAGAAAATAAAGTGCTGAAAGCTTTGCAGGACACGGTGTATTTTTCCAGCACAGCAAAAAGGCAGAGTTCCTCTAGGTGCAAAACTCAGCCTTAACCGGATAGCAAGACAAATGTTGTGTCAAAAGGGAAAAATATAAGCAGGCCGGGGCTATTCCCTATATTTTTTGCTTTTCAAGACACTTGCTATTTAGACAGAAATCATTGCATTCTTGCCACCTGACCACTGCAGAACCCATGTGGCATCTGTCTTTTAAATACCAGGATGAAGACATTCCATATTACAGTACAGCATTGGTTGTTTTCACTGCTCTGCAATAAAAAGGCACCCATGGAACAATTACACAGTCCCTTTCTGGTTTTGGCCTTCCTCAAGGAGTCCCTGGCTTTCCATGAGTGACCAGAATGCCAGACAGGCAGTGTCCACAGACTCTGCCATAGTGGATGGTCTCTCTCTCTCTCTCAGGAAACCCTGACACACCATGTGACGTTGGTCACTCCTGCCTCATCATGTCTGTTGCTGTCTGGCTTGCTTTTAAAACACTGCTGGCTTCCTTCTTCTGTCTTTTGGGTAATGTCCCATTGCTTCTTTCTTCCCTCTCCCTTTGGAGGAGTCAGCTACACTCATTTTCTATGCATGCACCTAATGCATTCGCATCTGAGTAGGGTGGTTGAGTCCTTAGTATACCCCTCCCCCATTGTGTCTGGCTGGGGTGTACCTGCTACAGGACCTGTCAGCTACAGTAGCTCCACAGAGGCACTCATGAACACAGCAGTGCTTTTTACTACAGCTTCACAATATTAGCCAGGCATGGGTTCAAGTCTCAGTTACACCAAAAGCCTCCTCTGTGACCTTGAGCAAATCACCCTTAAGGCACTATCTGAGTTTTCTTGATATGAGAGAAAAAAGGTGGAATTGGGAGAGTTGGAGAGCACAAAAACATACCACAGGGTTCTTGGCCATTGTATGCCTGCTGAGAACAGTGTCACTCAGACAGCCAGGTCGTGACCCATTCTGTGCAGTTATTGTTCACATAGGAGAGGAGGATGAGAGACCTCCCAGAGAGAATCAGGTCGTACAACTCCCATTTGTGTTCTAGAGTGAAGTGTCTCATCAGAGAATCTGCCAGAGTATTGCAGATCCTTGTCAGGTGGGTGTTGGTTATGTGCACCGGAATGCTGCCTTTCTAAAAATAAATTGCTTCAGTGCATAGCTGGGGGTGAATGCTACTTCCCGATTGTTCTTATAAGGGTCTGCTGTCATGTTCTCCAATAATACCTGGCCGCAGATGTGCTGGAGAAAACCTGATAGCTAGTAGCACCAACACACAGATGTGAAATGTAGACTTGAGAGTGGGCTGCCTCCCCGGGTAACCTTTCTTTCTCTGTGGGCAACCTAAATGGAGTGCATCTGTGGTCACAGTCTGTTTTGTAAATGAACCAATTTGTTAATGTGCATGGGTGGTACAATTTAATATACACACTTTCCTTCTAGGGAGGCTAAGATTCTTTGGGGGAGCTGTAACAATCAAGTCACGAGGCAGTCTTTGCTACAAAGTGTAGACGGTCCATAACTGAGCTGGTAGGATCTGAGGTAAAGAGTCATATACAGAGTTATGTAAATACTCATGAGTCTATGGTCAACAGTGCCAGGGAGGATTCTAAGGCTCAAACAAATACACTGGATGAGTCTTCAGATGAAGAGGCAGGTAAACCTGGACTGTACCAGCAGCCAACCTTGCCCCAAATAAGTCTATATATTTAATGGTTCTAGGGTGGACTTCTCCAGGTTCACCTCGAGGCCCAGGCTTTCAAACAGGCACAGAAGCACATGGTCGCTTCCCATGTTTCCTGGCAAGATCATCCCTTCAGGAATCACACGTTTAAGTGAAGATAAGTTGTCACCCTTGTCAATGACAGTGAATTTGTTATCACTGACAATAGTATGGTAAACACTCTGCTGAAAGCAAAGGGAAGAACTCCGTGGTGATAGTGTTCACTGCCCACAAATCTCTTATGCAGTGTCTTAGTGGCCTATGCTCTGAAGACAGATGATACCATGAATATCAGGATTATAGTCTCTCACTTTGGAGAGATAAGAAATCCTGTTGTTCTGTCTGCACTCCATCCCCTCAAAAGGTCCCCACACAAAATATAGTCTTGGACTGGGTTTCTGTCATAGAGCCCATTGACTTGGAGGATACTGTTACCACATCCAAAGAGGGGAGCCCTTAACACCAAGAGAAGTAGAGGAAATTTGCCTCTGTTTGTTGATGGTACACTGACAATCAGTCTAGTTTGACCCCTGCTTGTGAGCAGGGAGGAGACAGATCAACCAGTACTGGTATCATTAGGGTAAGTCCTGATGATGCACATTGTGTTCTGGAAGGAGAAGTGACTCTTGTTCCAGGAGCTGTAGAAGTTTTTCCAGAGCCAAGCAGTAAGGCAGAGTCACTGGTCATTTTGTTAACTCGGGTAATTGATATGGCGAGATCTGGCACTCTAAACCTCCATAATAGTTTCTGTGCCAAAGAAGCAGTCCTGATAGCAGACGATACTGTGTTTTTTCTCTTAAGAGTCTCACTGTGGCCTTTCCAGTCCTCAATGGTCCTGTTTTAGTGCACAGGGTTCCTGATTCCCAGTCTCACCCAGGCAGTTATGTCTCTTTAAGGAGAGATCGCATGGAAAACCTTCCCCCTTGTCCTTATCTGAATGCTTATGTCTCTGTTCACTGTTCACTCTGGCTCTGGTCTACAGAGTCTCTTGGGAAAGAGGGGGGAAATGGAGGTCTTGGAGCCACCCAAGACTGAAGGAAAGAAGGCGCTCCTACCTTGCCCTTGGCGTACAGGGGATACCCCAGTCAGAAGTTGGTCCCACTTAAGTGGCTCCCACTTAAGTGGCTCCCACTTGGGAACTTAGACCCAAAATGCCCTGGGCTGCTTAGTTCTACTTAGGAACAACCTGCTGATGCTGCACCTGGAAAGGGTGTGTGCCTCCCCCAAAAGTATTCAGAGGTGGCGTGGTAGTCCATGGCCAGTAATAACTTGCTGCAGGCATAGCAGCTTTCAAAGTCAGGGATTCTTGGCATATGCCTCGACCAAGGAGGTTCAGGAGGGGGAGTGCTAGATGGCAGTGTCTTCTTGTCCCAGAGGAGGGCTCTAAGATACAGAGCCAGACACATATTACACTAATGCCTAGTACACTAACAACTAACTAAGACTAGAAGGTTTTTACAAAATCTCTTTACAGGAAAGAGGAAGAAGTTTCAATGAACACTGAAGCTCCATCCTAGACCACAAGTCGTAAATGCAACTGACAGCAGTGGTCTAGCAACCTTTCTGCTTCTCTCTCATGCAGTGTCTTAGGGGGCTGTGCTCACAAATGCCACCAATAAGGGTACTAATGAATACAGAAGTCATAGTCTTTCACATAGGAGCTGAGCATGAAGAAATTGGGAGCACAGGCATGGACCATGTGTGTGATTACATAGACACACAGACACACACACACACAAAGTCTGAACTGGGCAGTGTGGTTGAGCCCAAAAAAGAGGATGGAAAATCTTGCTCTGGAACAAACAGACATTTATGGTTATGGTCACTGGAGGTGTCCATTTTTCCTGCCTTAAATAAAGGACCTGGGCTACCTAGCTTTACAACTGCCATTGATAATTAATGAAGAAAACAAGTACTTCAAATGACTATTAATTATCTGGTTACATTAGAATCCATCACCTAGTGCTCCTGGATATATCTATGAACAAATGAAGGTAAGAAGAGCTGACATGTTTGAACGGTCTCAATTACAGCTAATGATCATTTCTTAACACACATGCAAGTACTAGTTTAAATACCCTACCTGATTTAGCAGGTAGCAGGGTTTCATTTTTGGGAGTGGGGTGGTGTCAAGAGGATCCAGACTAGGGATGTTAAATTGCATTTAATCAGCTAATTGAGTAGTCACTGGAATTTCCATCGACTACTCAAATTAGTCGATAAGGGGGGAAACTGCAGAGCCGCAATGGGGTTAGCTCCTGGCCCTGGGAGCTAACCCTGCTGAGTCTCTGCCTTTTAAATGTATTAAGAGCTGCAAGGCTCTTAATGGGGGGGACCGGGCATGAGCTGGGACAGCTGATTCCTAGCTTGTGCCTGGTCCCAGATGCTTCGCCTCTGCTTTTAAAATCATAGAATACTAGGACTGGAAGGGACCTCGAGAGGTCATTGAGTCCAGTCCCCTGCCCCTATGGCAGGACCAAATACTGTCTAGACCATCCCTGATAGACATTTATCTAACCTACTCTTAAATATCTCCAGAGATGGGGATTCCACAACCTTCCTGAGCAATTTATTCCAGTATTTGACTACCCTAACAGTTAAGAACTTTTTCCTAGTGTCCAACCTAAACCTCCCTTGCTGCAGTTTAAGCCCATTGCTTCTTGTTCTATCCTCAGAGGCCAAGATGAACAAGTTTTCTCCCTCCTCCTTATGACACCCTTTTAGATACCTGAAAACGGCTATCATGTCCCCCCTCAATCTTCTCTTTTCTAAACTAAACAAACCCAGTTCCTTCAGCCTTCCCTCATAGGTCATGTTCTCTAGGCCTTTAATCATTCTCATTGCTCTTCTCTGGACCCTCTCCAATTTTTCTACATCTTTCTTGAAATGCGGTGCCCAGAACTGGACACAATACTCCAATAGAGGCCTAACCAGCACAGAGTAAAGCAGAAGAATGACTTCTTGTATCTTGCTCACAACACATCTGTTAATACATCCCAGAATCATGTTTGCTTTCTTTGCAACAGCGTCACACTGCTGACTCATATGTAACTTGTGGTCTCCTATAGACCCTAGATCCCTTTGGGTATGTCTACACTACCACCCTAGTTCGAACTAGGGTGGTAATGTAGTCAACCGGAGTTGCAAATGAAGCCCGGGATTTGAATTTCCCAGGCTTCATTTGCATGTTGCCGGGCGCCGCCATTTTTAAGTGTCCGCTAGTTCGGACTCCGTGCCCCACGGCTACACGCGGCACGAACTAGGTAGTTCGGACTAGGCTTCACACTGCTGACTCATATTCAGCTTGTGGTCCACTATAACCTCTAGATCCCCTTTCTGCTGTACTCCTTCCTAGACAGTCATTTCCCATTCTGTAGGTGTGAAACGGATTGTTCCTTCCTAAGTGGAGCACTTTGCATTTGTCTTTATTAAACTTCATCCTGTTTATCTCAGACCATTTCCCCAATTTGTCCAGATCATTTTGAATTATGACCCTATCCTCCAGAGCAGTCGCAACCCCTCCCAGCTTGATATCATCTGCAAACTTAATAAGCATACTTTCTATGCCAATATCTAAATCGTTGCTGAAGATATTGAACAGATCCAGTCCCAAAACAGACCCCTGCGGAATCCCACTTGTTATACCTTTCCAGCAGAATTGTGAACCATTAATAACTACTCTCTGCGAACGGTTATCCAGCCAGTTATGCACCCACCTCATAGTAGCCCCATCTAAGTTGTATTTGCATAGTTTATTGATAAGAATATCATGCAAGACCATATCAAATGCCTTACTAAAGTCTAGGTATACCACGTCCACCGCTTCTTCCTTATCCACAAGACTTGTTATCCTATCAAAGAAATATGTATTAGGAGCCACCAGCAGATGCTTCTACTTATTGGGTAGTCGACTAGTTGCTTACATCCTTAATCCAGACACGTATCAAAACCTTTCAGAAATCTGTCTGCAGCACCCTGACACTTCCAGCCAGACCATTCTTTAGAAACATGGATCGAAATGGATCAGCCCTCCAAACCACGTCTCTATCTGATACACTTGCCAGCGCTAGCTTCCCCAAGGCCCTGCTGCTAACATACCGCAGCTGTGGTCTGGCGGCAGGCCTCTTGTCTCCTCTACTGAGATCCATCCACGAGAAGGGTGACTGTGGCTGTAAGTCTGGGGATGGAGAGGCCTGGGTGGAGGTCACCAGCTTATTTCATGCAGGGCCAACATGCACTGGCTGAGGCATAGGCCTTGGCTGCTGGAGCAGCCACCAGCTGCCCACAACATGGCTCTAACCCTGGCCAGAGCCCCCAGAGAAGCTGCCATCTGTAGTGTGGCCTGAAGCTCCAGCCCTGGGGAAGGGCTGAAGCCAGGGACAGGGCTGTGTGGTGACTGCCCAGATGCTCCTGAGGTGGGGCAGCTGCCAGTCAGGAGGCCCTGTCCCGGAACATCTGAGCAGCCACTGCGCAGCTCTGCTAAGGTGGGTGGGCCTCCAATTCTTGGTGTGTGCCCGCGCAGACACACACCATACAGGGAACACTGGCCTACAGTACGGATGTAAAGGAGCAGCATATACTTATTGGGTAGTTGAGTCCACTACTCGCATTTCCCCCTCCTTTGCTGCCTGCTTGGAAGTCAGTTCCCCCCCAACACCGTCTCTGTGGTGCTGCCCGCCTGCCCCCCTGCTGCTGCCTCTATCAGAGGTGGGGGGTGTTGGCTGCTGCCATGAAACAGCCCCTGTCTGTGGCAACCCAACAGCGGGCGGAGGCTGCTTTGTGGCAGCAGTCCCTGTGAGCAGGGGGTCCCAAATCCCCGCTGGGCCTCTCACGCACAGGGGCTGCTGCCAGCTGGGCAGACAGCCCGGCTCAGTTCTGGCTTGCACTGGGTGCGGAATCCAACTGAGTCTCAACTGGCTTGTGGTAAATCTCTTCTATGAAAGGACAGGCTCCGGTTGCTGACATGTAATGAAGTAATCAAGGCCATTACCTTTCTGGTTCATTCTTTTTCCTAGGAGACCTTTGTAATTCCCTTTCACCTTCTGTTCTACATGCAGCTTCCTACATGATTTATTTCAGACTGCAGAGGGGGAGCCAAGTGAGTCTGTAACTGGAAACTTAAAAAACAACAAATAGTTTTGCAGCACCTTGGAGACTTACAACACATGTAGATGGGATCTGACGAAGTGGGTTGTGCCCATGAAAGCTCATGATCCCATCTACATGTGTTGTTAGTCTCTAAGGTGCTGCAGGACTATACGTTGTTTTTAAAGTTATTTCAAGCTGGTTACTTTTATCATATGCTGCCTGTCAAAATTGATGAGGCTGTTCTGCCAGGCTTTTGCTTACAAAGTACTGTGCAGAGCTAGAGCCACATGGAATAGAGGAAGCACAAGAAGAGAACTCCCCAGACTCTTAGGAGCTTTAGCTTATCGCCCTATTAGGTAAAGTGAAGCACTTTGCAGAGAGTTTTGATTTCTAATCAGAAAGTGAGAGGCTTACATCAGAGAGTGCATGGGAGCTGCTCAATTAGGAAGGGGATTGTTGCTCTCCTACTATAAGTCTCTGTGCTTCAGCAAAGGACAGAAAATCGTTACAAATGGTTAATGCTTCAGCCAGTCTCTGGGTAGCAACCTCTTGGGAAACATAAAATTGTTCCTATCAGAATACAGGCAATAAATACAGCCAGAGTCATTTTTATCTTTCAGTTTCCATGGCGACCTGTGCCCTGCATATGCTTCCCCTATCAAGTGTTTCAAAGTCAAATCACATTGAGTAAAGCTACAAAAACCACAAGGCAGCACAACACTGTTACAGTGAGGTTGCTCTGCCAACTGTGTGTGGAGATGTTTAGGTACATTTACTGATCCTCAACTCTTGGCAACAAAATTTGCTTGAGTTAGCATACAGCTCTGAAGTTTTATCCTTACAGTTAACAGTGCTAACAGTGAACTCACTGCCTTTCTTCTAAGAAAGATTTCCTAGCAAAAAACCTGAGCTATTTACTCCATAACTCTTCATTTTTAAGAAAGAACATGTTACACACCCTGGGTACGTCTACACTACAGCGCTAGTTCGAACTAACTTAGTTCGAATTAGTTAATTCGAACTAAGCTAGTTCGAACTAACGCATCTAGAACTAAAAACTAGTTCGAACTAGCGTTTTGCTAGTTCGAACTAGTAAGTCCACATTGAGTGGACTCTGAACAGGGCTTAATGATGGCCGGAAGCAGTGCCGGCAGGGCATAAAAGGAGGACTTAGAGCATGGAGATGCTGTCTCAGGCTAGCCGAGGGCTGCGCTTAAAGGGTCCCGACCCCCACCCCGGACACACAGTTCTAAGGGGTGCCCCGCTTGCAAAGAAGTTCTGGCTTGGAGTGCCCTGAGTGCCCACACTGGGCACATCACACCACTCGGCCATCAGCCCGGCTGCACTTGCCGCAGGCTGCCATCTGGGGAGAGGGAGTAATTGGGGGGCTGCAGGAGAGCTTCCACCCCCAGAAGCCCGCAGAGCCAGCCCAGTCCTCCCCATCGGGGGCTTGTACCCCATTCCTCCCTCACCTCCTTCCACTTGCCCTTCCCTAGCCCCCCTTCTTATTGATGTACAAAATAAAGATAACGTTTCTTCCAACATTGACTCTGTCTTTATTGAACAAAACTGGGGGAGACTGGGAAAAGGAGGTGGGAGAGGGGAAGAGAAAGGCTGGGAGAGGGGAGGGCAACTAACATGATCAGGGGTTGGGAACAGGTCCCAGATGAAGAGAGGCTACAGAGACTGGGACTGTTCAGCTTAGAAAAGAGGAGACGGAGGGGGGACAGGATAGAGGTCTCTAAAAGCAGGGGTTGGGTGGAGAGGGTGCATTCAGAAAAGTTCTTCCTGAGTTCCCATCAAGAAGGACTAGAGGACACCAAAGGAAAGGAATGGGTAGCAGGCTTGAAACTAGTAAGAGAAAGTTGTTGTTGTTGTTGACAAAGCAAATAGTTAACCTGTGGAACTCCTTGCTGCAGGAGGCTGTGAAGGCTAGAACTAGAACAGAGTTGAAAGGGAAGTGAGATAAAGTGATGGAGGTTGGGTCCATGGAGTCCTATTAGCCAGAGGGTAGGAGTGGTATCCCTGCCCAAAGTTTGTGGAAGGCTGGAGAGGGATGGCACGAGACAAATGGCTTGGTCATTGTCTTCGGTCCATCCCCTCCAGGGTCCCTAGGGTTGGCCGCTGTTGGCAGACAGGCTACTGGGCTAGATGGACCTTTGGTCTGACCCAGTACGGCCATTGTAAGCTCAGGGCTCAGTGTCGGGGGTCTCAGTGGACCCCCTTGATTTTCATGCACACCTGGTCCTGGGTGGCCAGGCTGGCAGCTCTCCTGCCCTAGACGGCCACTTTCCTGTGCCTAGTGCGGAGATCGTGGACGAGGTCCACGATGTCCGCACTAGCCCAGGAAGGTGCCCGCCTCTTGCGGTCCAGGGCAAGCTCCTGGGAGCCGCCAGCCTGGTCCCGGCAAGAGGGGGTGGGCTGGGGGGCATCGGGTGGGTGGCTCTGTGCCGTGCCAGGTGCAGGGTCTGCTAGCTGGGTGCTGGCAGGCTTGCACCTGGCACGGGCACCGTAGCCAGCCCGTGCCCCTTTAAGGGGTCCGGGGCCGGGAGGGGGGCATAGAGTTTCCCTGGTGTTGGCCAGAGTGGCCACCAGGGAAACCTGGGGAGGGCTAGCCTCCCACTAGTTCGAACTAAAGGGCTACACAGCCCTTAGTTCGAACTAGCTAGTTCGAACTAGGCGTTAGTCCTCGTAAAATGAGGTTTACCTAGTTCGAACTAAGCGCTCCGCTAGTTCGATTCAAATTCGAACTAGCGGAGCGCTAGTGTAGCGCATAGGAAAGTTAGTTCGAACTAACGTCCGTTAGTTCGAACTAACTTTCTAGTGTAGACATACCCCCTCTCTCTCTGTCTAAAAAGAAAAAGGCCCATGTGGTGGGCCCCTCCCGCCAGAGTCCCCAACACCGCTACGATACAGTTTATAGCTGGCCCTTTAAGCAAGGCCTAGGCCCTCTGGCCTGAGTCCACAATGTAGCTCAGGGGTTATAGCGGGGCACACCCCCGGGTAGGGGGACCCGGGCCCACCCTACTCCACCGAGTCCCAGCCCAGGGCCTGTGAGCGACCAGGTAACGGGTCACTCCCTCAGCGGGGCAGTCCAGCCGAAACACACCGAGGTTCTCTGGGCGGGAGAGGCAGCTCCCGCTCCTGCCCTGGGCCACTTCCTACCCAGTCCCTGGGGCTGCCTTCCCCTGTACCTGCCCAGCTGGCTGAGAGCTCTGTGCCGGCATCCCCTCGGTCGGTAGTCCTGGGGTTGCCCCAACTGGCCTCCGCGTCCTTTTCCGCCTCTCCTGGCATCCCCAGCAACACCTGACAGGGAGCTCCCTGCCCCGGTCCTTTTCCTCCGGCCATCTCTCCAGACTAAGTCTTTCCCCAGGCTTTTATAGCCCTGCTGCAGCCCGGGCATGCTCGGTAGAGCTGTGGGGGAGGGGCCTCTGCAGCCAGGTAACCCTGGCTGGGCCCTGTAGGTTCAGTGCGGGACTGCCTCGCCCCGTCACACACCCTCCCCCTTAAGAGGGTCGGCGACGGGGTTTCAGCCGACCCCTCTTCACTCGTCCTTGAAAAAAAGTCTGCGTTAGTATGGGCTTTTCCCGGCCGATGCGCTACCTGAAAAGCGAATGGTTGTAATGATAAGTACCAACGCATGATCCGCGCATTTGAGTCTTTCATGGCATGGAGCCATCTTAGGGGGGCATGGTCAGTCACTAAAGTAAACGGGCTCCCCAATAAGTAATATCTTAGGGTATGTCTACACTACCCCGCTAGTTCGAACTAGCGGGGTAATGTATGCATACCGCACTTGCTAATGAAGCCCGGGATTTGAATTTCCCAGGCTTCATTAGCATAAGCGGGGAGCCGCCATTTTTAAATCCCCGCTGCTTCGAACCCCGTGTAGCGCGGCTACACGGGGCTCGAACTAGGTAGTTCGGACTAGGGTCCTATTCCGAACTACCGTTACTCCTCGTGAAACAAGGAGTTCGAAGCAGCGGGGATTTAAAAATGGTGGCTCCCCGCTTATGCTAATGAAGCCCGGGAAATTCAAATCCCGGGCTTCATTAGCAAGTGCGGTATGCATACATTACCCTCCTAGTTCGAACTAGGAGGGTAGTGTAGACATACCCTTAGGGACTCTATGGCCCATTTCGCTGCCAGAGCTTCCTGCTCTATCGTCGAGTATTTAGTCTCTCGCAGGAACAACTTGCGGCTAAAGTATAGGATAAGGTGCTCCTCCCCCTCTACCACCTGAGATAATACCGCTCCTAGGCCTACTTGGGAGGCATCTGTTTGCAAGATGAACGGCTTGTTGAAGTCCGGCTGAATGAGCACCGGCCCCTGAGCCAGCCACTTCCTCAGGGTCTGGAAGGCAGCTTCGCACTCCGGGGTCCACTCTAGGCGGCGCTCTCGGGGATTCTTCGTGAGGTCCGTCAGGGGTGCTGCGATGGTTGCAAAGTCGGGTATAAAGCGGTGGTAGTATCCTGCCAGCCCCAAGAAATGTCGTACTTGCCTTTTCGTGGTAGGCGTAGGGCTTTCCTGTAAAGCCTGGACTTTGTCTGTCAAGGGTCGGAGCTGCCCCTTCCCCACTGTATAGCCGAGATAGCTCACCTCCGGATATCCCCAGTGGCACTTGGCTGGGTTGGCGGTGAGGCCAGCCTCCACTAATGCCTGCAGCACTTGGGACAGATGTTGGAGGTGTTCTGTCCAGTTCCGGCTGTATACCACGATATCATCGATATACGCCGCTGAGTAGTCATTATGTGGCTTCAGTACTTTATTCATGAGCCTCTGGAAAGTGGCTGCTGCCCTGTGGAGGCCGAAAAGCATTGTAAATTGGAAGAGTCCAAACGGGGTTGGGAAGGCCGTTTTCTCTCGAGATGCGGGTGTCAAGGGGATTTGCCAGTAGCCCTCAGTTAAATTGAGGGTTGATATGACTCTGGTGTGCCCCAATCGTTCCAACAGCTCGTCCGCCCATGGAATTGGGTAGGCATCGAAGCGGGAGATGGAATTTACCTTCCTGAAGTCCACACGGAACCGGACCGACCCATCCGCTTTCGGCACCAGCACTATGGGGCTCCTCCAGTCACTTTGGGACTCTTCCACCATGCCCAGAGCTAGCATCTGGTCCAGTTCCCTTCGCACCGTGTCCCACAACTTCCTGGGCTGCAGGCGATGGTGGTCATGTACCCTCTGCCCTGGGGGGGGGGGGTGGCAATATGGTGTCTCGTTAGATTTGTCTGGCCAGGTTTTGACGACAGGACCTGGGGAAAGCCACTCAGCAGCCGGCGGAGCTGTTCCTGCTGTCTGTGTTCGAGGTCAGGACTGAGGTCCAGGAGTGCGGGTGTGGGGTCTGCCTCTGCGGATGGCCCCAACTCTGGTTCCATAGGGTAAGGGGTGATCATCAGGGCCTCTCGCTCCTTCCACCCCTTGAGCAGGTTTACGTGATATCCGCACTTCTTTCCTCCGCCCTGGTAGCCGTACTGCATAAGCCACCGGCCCCACCTGTCTCACCACCTCAAATGGGCCTTGCCAGATGGCTAGCAACTTGGATTCTGAGGAAGGGAGCAACAGTAGTACCCGGTCTCCTGGCTGGAAGGTCCGGGTCCTGGATCCCCAGTTGTAATGAGTGGTCTGGCTCTCCTGGGCTCGGCGTAGGTTTTCTTGGGCCAAACGCCCTAACTCCCAGAGCCGCTTCCTTAAGTGCAGGATGTAGTGTACGGAGCCTCGGGCGGGGGTTTCTTGTTCCTCTCAGGCCTCGCAGACGAGGTCTAGAACCCCTCGGGGTTGTCGTCCATACAGGAGCTCGAAGGGCGAGAATCATGTAGAGGCTTGAGGGACCTCTCGCACTGCAAACATCAGCTCTGGGAGCATGTTATCCCAATGACGGGCGTCATCCTCCACAAACTTGTGCAGCATTGACTTCAGGGTGTGGTTGAAGCACTTCACCAACCCGTGGTCCCGGGAAGAGGGGGAGGGCTGGGGGGCATCGGGTGGGTGGCTCGATCCATGCCAGGTGCAGGGTCTGCTGGCTGGGTGCTGGCAGGCTTGCACCTGGCACAGGCACAGGCACCATAGCCAGCACATGCCCCTTTAAGGGGTCCGGGGCCGGGAGGGGTGCAGTAGAGTTTCTCTGGTGTTGGCCAGAGTGGCCACCAGGGAAAGCTGGGGAGGGCTAGCTTCCCACTAGTTCGAATTAAGGGGCTACACACCTCTTAATTTGGACTAGGAAGTTCGAACTAGGCTTAGTCCTCGTAGAATGAGGTTTACCTAGTTCGAACTAAGCGCTCCGCTAGTTCGAATTAAGTTCGAACTAGCGGAGCGCTTGTGTAGCGCCTATCAAAGTTAATTAGAACTAACGTCCGTTAGTTCGAATTAACTTTGTAGTGTAGACATACCCTTAGGTAGTTTCCAGAAGATTGGAAGGTCCTCAGTCCATAGTTCAAGGTACTCCTTTTAGTTGTAAAAGCACAATCCAGCTTACTAGGGTAGGAAAGAGACAAAATGGACATATGAATGGAAATGTACTGTCCCAGACAAAGCCCACAGATGGGAGTCCAGGGTCACATACCCCTACATGTTGTGCCTACTGTCAGTGGGTGGCCATTGACCTCTGGCTGTCTCAGGCATTCTCAGGAAAAGCTATCTGATCAGGATGAGTTTCTTCTATTGCCCACTGAGGCTAGTTCTAGGTCTAGTTTTATACAAGAAAAACTTTGCAAAATGTGCTCCGCATTTTGTGTAGCTTTTTCTGCTTTTTTTTCAGAAGAGGCGTTTCCACCATTTGGCCCTGTCTAGATGGGGCCAAATGGCGGAAAAGCCTCCTGCTTTGGTGGAGCCCTTATGCCTCGTGAAACACGGTATACAGGGCTCCCTGAAAGAGCGCATTTGCTCTTCCATGAAAAAAAGCGGAAGAGCAAATGCATTCCTTGGACACAGTAGGGTTTTTGCGGGATACCTCTGGTTATATATATATGGTTTATACTGCAGAGCCCGCAGTGAAGCCAGATCAAAGGGTAAAGTTATACTGCAGAGCCTGCAGCAAAGCTGGTTCCTGCGAGCAGGGCCTGCAGTCCTGCCATCCCCACTCCCTGGAAGCCAGCATGTAACTGTAGTAGGAACTGACAAGCCAATGCTTTATGCATATAAAGAGTATAATCATACTCAGCAAATCATAGCTTTTCCACTGACTCCTTACATGATACATAATTTCCATAAATCTTATACAAAATAACAGTGTTAGAAAATGGGCACCTTTCCTATACACAGCATCACAGAAGGCAAAAAACAAAACAAAAAAACACCCTCTCCTTTCACAGATAGAGAACCTGAATCTAAGATGTTAAGTAATTTGTCTTCCTGTGATCAATAAGGTTACTGATGGGGGTAGGTGCTGATCAATGCTCCTGGCTCACAGATAAATGTTGAGACCACATGTTTCTTTAAAGCAGGGCCTTTCCTTTCCAATGTAATGAACTATTTCTTACGTTCTCAAGCACTGCCATGTCTATAGCAGCCTCTCAGAAAAAAGTGTGTGGCAGCATCACACACACACACACACACACACACACACACACACACACACACACACACACACACAAAAGACATGAACCAGTCCAGGTGGAGGAATCCTGTGGCAACAGGACATTTTACAATGTACTCCGGGTAGTAGGTATTCAACGCTATTATCATGCAAACATGTACACCATAGATGCCTATGGGTATGTCTACACTACCCGCCTAGTTCGAACTAGGAGGGTAATGTAAACATACCGCACTTGCAAATGAAGCCCGGGTTTTGAATTTCCCGGGCTTCATTTGCATAAGCCGGGTGCCGCCATTTTTAAATCCCGGCTGGTTCGAACCCCGTGCCATGCGTCTACACGCGGCACAAACTAGGTAGTTCGAACTAGGCTTCCTAGTTCGAACTACCGTTACTCCTCATTCCATGAGGAGTAACGGTAGTTCGAACTAGGAAGCCTAGTTCGAACTATCTAGTTCGTGCCGCGTGTAGCCGCGTGGCACGGGGTTCGAACCAGCCGGGATTTAAAAATGGCAGCGCCCGGCTTATGCAAATGAAGCCCGGGAAATTCAAATCCCGGGCTTTATTTGCAATTGCGGTATGCCTACATTACCCCGCTGGTTCGAACTAGCGGGGTAGTGTAGACATACCCTGTATGTTTAAATAGAATGTTTCAGTATGTGCTGCAGCTTCAGCCAAGTGACAGCTCTTACAGCAGCAGGGTCAGCAGACACAGTGGAAGAAAAGTAATTCTTTGAAAGTGAGTTACCCGACCTGGGGAGAAGGTGTCACCTCTCTTTGTCTGATGAAGTCATAGGCGGTTTTGCTACATGCAGAATTGAAAACAGTCAGGCTGTCCTCACTGAAAAATGCTCCTACTTCACAGAACTCTCCTTTTCCACAACATGCTGCTGTCAGCACTAACAGCTTCTCAAAGCAGAGTGATGTTACAGAATTAGAAATACCAGAGTGTCATCAAACTATAAATAGCATCAGTAGCACGACTGGCTTGTGAGTGTTTTTCCACATTCTGAAGTGTCATGTACACTGTATGTTTTCTAACCTTCTCAAATTGGATCACTGGCTTTATGATTCACAAGTGAACTACTTAGATGATTTGAGAGAGCAAACAAGAGGCCTAGAGTTTTTTTAATTTTGCTTTGTAGTCAAAAAGTGGAACAGCTGAACTCTGTGTGCACACAGGAAAACTGAAAAATCAGCACTTTGCCCCTGAAGTAAAGTTACATTTTGATGTAGAACATTACCTAGTGTCTCAGATTCACCAGAGGGTAGAAGAGGTCCCCCAGCAGCAGAAAGTCTTCTTCTGACAATAATGCAATTCCTAACCTGAATGGAGGGGTATGTCTACCTTACAGCACTAATTCGAACTAACTTAATTCAAATTAGTTAATTCGAACTAAGCTAATTTGAACTAGTGCATCTAGACCTAAAAACTAGTTCGAATTAGCGTTTTGATAATTTGAACTAGCATGTCCAAACTGAGTGGACCCTGAACCGAGGTTAAGGATGGCCGGAAGCAGTGCCGGCAGGGCATCAGATTAGGACTTAGAGCGTGGAGCTGCTGTCTCAGGCTAGCCGAGGGCTGTGCTTAAAGGGCCCCGACCCCCATCCCAGACAGACAGTTCTCAGGGGTTCCCCGCTTGCTGGTCTACCTCGATGAGGGACAGCAAAGCATTTGTGTCTCGGAGTGCTCTGCTTGCCCTCACCTGGGGCACCACGGCACTCTGCAACATGGAACGAGACCTGCTCCCAGTGACTCTGCTGCATCTCATGGACATTTTGCCGGCAGCCTGACTGCACTGTCTGCAGGCTGCCATCCGGGAGGACCATCGAGGGGATGTCAGGATCCAGGGGGCCCTGTGGGAGAGCTTCCACACTGAGGAGTGCTAACAGTCTCCCCGGTCTGCCCCACCAGGGGCTCGTGCCCCATTCCTCCCTCTCGTCCTTCCACTTCCCTAGCCCCCCTTCCAGATGTCAAATAAAAGACACGTATTTTCAAAAATAGAAACTCTGTTTATTGAACACAACTGGGGAGGGAGAATGAAACTGTGGGGAGACGGGGGAAAGGAGGCGGGAGAGGGCAGGAGAGAAGGTGGGAGAGGGGAGGGGGAAAACTGGGAGGAGGGAGCTGGAAGGGGGAAGCAAGGGGAAGGAGGGGGAGGAGAAATTCAGGGATCAGGGGTGGGGGTCTCACCGGGCCAACCGCCTCCCAGCACGGCGAGGGAGGGGGCCTCGGCGTCCCTGGGGGGATGGGGTGGAGGGTGCAGAGGTTGAGGAGGGGGGTGTGGACATTGAGGAGGAGGAGGGTGTGGAGGTTGAGGAGGAAGAGGTGGGAGGGGGGCAGGAGTAGGAGGAGGGACAGTGGTTGCAGGGGCAGCAGGTGCAGGGCGGGCATGGGGCACCATGCTCTGCAGCAGGGCCTGCAGGTTTGAGTTCAGCCCTCAGACCTCAGCCAGCTGCTCCTGGCAGAGCTGCAGGTCTGCCCGTATCCAGGCCTCAACGGTGCGGTTCAGGGCTCGCAGGGCTCCCAGGTGCTGGTCCCAGTAATCCTGCTCCGTGGTGGTGGTCCGGAGCAGGCCGCGGGTGCGGGAGCATGTCCTGGGTGGGGTGGTGCGCCCTGCACGAGCAGCTGGTGCAACTGTAGAGAAAGGAGAGATGTGGTCAGTTCTCCCTGGGGACACAGTGGATGATGCCCAGCACCCCCCTGCGATGTGAGGGGAACCGTGCCCTGCACCGTCACAGCCGTTGTGTTTTTACAGAGGCCATGGTCAGGATGTCTGGCTCTCCCTGGGCCTGAGAGCTGCCCCAAGACTTCATCTATGTCCCTGTGCCGTGTATAGTGTGGCTGGGGCGGGGGAGAGGTGTCCCCTGCCTCTGTTTAGGGGGGCATGTGAAGGGAGAGCATCCTGCTGGGTCCTGCCCCGAGGTCGGGAGCATGTCAGGTCTCTTCACACACGCATGTGTCTATTGGGCCACGGCCCCTGGGTGTCACGCAGCCGGAGCCACCTGCCCAAGGGTGGCATGGCACATGCTCGCATGTGCACAGGTGTCTGTATGATCTGTGGGAGGCATGGCCCACGTGCGCAGTCCCTGGTCTTCCTCCCCACAGCCCCCCCCCCCCGGGCAGGGGACACTTACCCGGTATGGTCTCCGTGGCCGACCCTGCTGATTCCGGTGCCGGAACACTTGGTGGTGGCCCCTGTGGTGTGCCCAGGTCAGGGCCCTCCGGTCCCGGCTCACTGCCTCCCGGGCTGGTGCGGACAACCCTGCCCCCCAGGAGTTGGTCAAGGGCGGGGAAGTAGGGGCAGGTGTCAGCCCTGCTGCAGTGCCGCCTCTGGTGGCCCTGGCATATGCTTGCCACAGCTGCTTCACTTTCAGACGCACCTGCTCCTGGGTGCGCCTGTGTCCCTTTCGGGCCATGGCAGCCTCTATGCGGCCATAGACGGTCGCGTTCTTCCTCCTAGTGCGGAGATCATGGAGGTTGGGGGTCTGCCCCCAAACCTCAATGAGGTCCATGACCTCCGCACTAGTCCAGGAGGCCACGCGCCGTCTATATCCCCTGGCCTGCTCCTGGGTGCTGGGGGACTGGGCGGGAGATGGCTCGCTGGCACTGGCTGCCTGGCTCATCATGCGGCCATTCGGTCAGGGGCAGAGACTGCTGGCAGGGCTGTCTCTGGAAAGTGCCGTCTGGCCAGAGTCTACCCCTTTAAGGGCCCGGGGCTGAGGGAGAGGAGAGGAGTTTTCCTGGTTGTGCCCAGAGTGGCCATCGGAGGAACCTGGGAAGGGCTAGCCTCCCACTAGTTCGAATTAAGTGGCTACACAGCCCTTAATTCGAACTAGTTAATTCAAACTAGGCATTATATAGTTCAAATTAAGCGCTCCGCTAGTTCGAATTAAGTTTGAACTAACGGAGCGCTAGTGTAGCGCCTATCAAAGTTAATTCGAACTAACGTCTGTTAGTCTGAATTAACTTTGTAGTGTAGACATACCCGCACTGATCAAAGATAGGCCATAGCTAGAGAAGCTGAGTTGCACACTACGAGTGGCATCCTAGTCAGTCCCAGGAACAATTTACTTCTTCCTATGCCAACTTGGTATTATAAGTACAATGTAAATTCCAGATTTGATCAGTTTGGGTGACACTAAATTTAGAACGTCAGAACAGCCATACTGAGTCAGACCAAAGGTCCATGTAGCCCAGTATCCTGTCTGCCGACAGTGGCCAATGCCAGATGCCCCAGAGGGAGTGAACACAACAGGTAATCATCACATGATCCCTCTCCTATCATCCATTTCCAGTACCTGACAAACAGAGGCTAGGGACACCATTTCTACCCATCCTGGCTAACAGCCATTGATGGACCTAACCTCCATGAATGTATCTAGCTCTTTTTAGAACACTGTTAAAGTTCTAGTCTTCACCACATCCTCTGGCAACACAGATTGACCATGTGCTTTGTGAAGAAAAACGTCCTTTTGTTTATTTTAAACCTGCTGCCTATTTATTTCATTTGGTGACCCCTAGTTCTTATGGGAACAAGTAAATCAACTTTTCCTTATTCACTTTTTCCACACCAGTCATGATTTTAGAGACCTCTACCATATCACCCCTTAAGTCTCCTCGGGTATGTCTACACTACCCCACTAGTTTGAACTAGGGGGGGTAATGTAGTCATACGGAGTTGCAAATGAAGCCCGGGATTTGAATTTCCCGGGCTTCATTTGCATAAAGCCAGCCAGTGCCATTTTTAAATGCCGGCTAGGTCGGACCCCGTGCCGCGCGGCTACACCTAGCCAGCATTTAAAAATGGCGCCAGCTGGCTTTATGCAAATGAAGCCTGGGAAATTCAAATCCCGGGCTTCATTTGCAACTCCGTATGACTACATTACCCTCCCCCCCCAGTTCGAACTAGGGGGGTAGTGTAGACATACCCCTCTTTTCTTAGCTGACAAGTCCAAGTCTTTTTCATTTCTCTTCACATGGGACCCATTCCAAATCTCTCATCTTTTTTGTTGGTCTTTTCTGAAGTTTTTCCATTGCCAATATATCTTTTTGAGATGAGGTGACCACATCTGTACGCAGTATTCAAGATGTGGGCGTATCCATGGTTTTCTATAGAGGCAATAAGATATTATCTGTCATTCTCTATCCCTTTTTTAATGACTCCTAACATTCTATTTGCTTTTTTGACTGCCGCTGCACACTGAGTGGATGTTTTCTGAGAACTATTCACAATGACTCCAAGATCTCTCTTGAGTGGTTATAGCTAAATTAGTCCCCATCATTTTATATGTATAGTTGGGATTCTTCTTTCCAATGTGCATTACTTCACATTTATTAACCTTAAAATTTGTTTGCCATTTTATTTCCCAATCACCTATGATTCATTTTGTTGCCCATCTTTTATGAGATCCTTTTGAAGCCCTTCACAAGAATAAATAACGTGTGGGGGGGGGGGGGGAGAAAGGAGAAAAAAGACAGTGAATAGTTTGTTCATATCAATTATTCTTATCAGCTTCTTGTATCTTGAGCAGTTTGGTATCATCTGCAAATTTTGCCACCTCACTGTTTACCTCTTTCTCTACATCAGTGTTTCCCAATTGGTGCTCCGTGGAACCCTGGAGTTCTGTGAAGCCAAAAGTAGGGGTTCCACAAGGAGCCGGCACTCCCTCACCCCCTCTGAAAGAAAGAGCATCAGCATGATGGGATGGACCCATCCCAGGGGGGAGGACTGATCTGTCCCACATGCAGTCATCACCGACCTCTGCCTTTTACGGGGTGCGCCAGGGAACTGCTGCCGGGGGAACACCGAGCTGGGAGACGTCAGCTGCCAGCCGGGCTGTGCGTCCGGGATGGGAGGGGGCAGGATGGGTGACGTCAAGATGGAGCATGCGTCAGGGGCAGAGGTTAGCAGGGTGGAACCAGAGTGGGGAATTCAAAAGGGCTGTGGCCGCAAGAGACAGGGTGGGGGAGGCAGTAAGGGAGGTTAGAGAGAGACAGGGGAATGGGAGCAGAATCGGAGCGGGGGTGGAAGCGCCAGCATTTATCCCAACGCTAGGAGTTAAGGCACGGGGGTGGTGAACGTCAGAGCTAGAGGAGCATGGGGAGGAGGCGAAGTCCGAGGTCCCTGGGGATAGGAAGAAGCTCAGGGCGGGGCTTGCCTACAGATGGCTCACAGGCTGGTGCATCACGGCAGGCAGGAGCCCCACCAGCCAGACAGGTCCTTACCTGCACTGTCCTTTAGGGCCCTGGGCTGGAACCCGTGAGAAAGGGCGGGTCCGGGTCCCTCTACCCCCACCTGCCAGCAGTGGGAAAGAACTGTTGGAGATGCTTGTGGTATCGGACTACAAAACGGACTGCCAAGGAGGCAGAAACAATTGTAAACTGGTTAACAAAAGGATGGCTGGGCGTCCATTAAAGCCAGAGTAAACTGACAGAAAAGGGGGAGCAGTCTGACACCCCTTTACAGCTGGCTAGCCAACAGCGGCGTAGAGAGGCGGGGGCAGAGGTAACAGTTGCTCCCGGTTGGCACACCAGGGGAGTGCTGGACAGGAGTGACCTCACATGACCCACAGCAAGGAGGGAAGCACTTCCCCTCCTCAAAGGAGCCAGCGCGCTCTGCCTGAATAGATGGGGCTGTGGCACCTGGCAACTTAGTTCTGGGGCCTTTCTGCATGGTGTGGGGGAAGGGAGGAAGTTCAGGAGACCCGTGCCTGCTCAGCGCAAACTATGCAAGCAGCGCGCTTTGCCCTGGGACTCCCCGTGCCCTCCCCCCCACAGGACGGCATCGTGGAATTAAGTTGCTGGGGTGCAACAGCCCCTACTGATCAGGCAGCGTGCACACCAGCTGTTTGGGGAGGAGAAGTGCAGTCACACACTTCCTGGAACCCAGAGGTGCTGCAGGATTGCCAGGTACTGGTCCCAGCTGCCCCTGTCCCCTGCCCCTGTCCAGTCCCCCCCATGAGTACCCTGTCCCCAGCACCCAGCAGCACCCTGGCCCCAGCACCCTGCCATCTACCTTAACACCCAGCACCACCCTGTCCCTGGACCCAGCACCCTGACACACACCCCAGGACCCAGCATTATCCTGGCCCTAGCCCCAGCACCCTGCCATCCACCCTAGCACCTAGCAGCACCCTGTTCCTTGTCCCAGCACTCTGCCACCCACCCCAGTTCCCAGCATCACCCTCTCCCTGGCCCCAGCACTCATTAGCACTCTGTCCATTGCCCCCACCAGCACAGTTGGGACCACATTAGTGAGGCTTGGGAGTTTTGGGAGTAGGTTTTTTTTGGCGCATCTCACTTGTGTGGCCCCAACTGACCTTTCTGTGGGTCAGTGACCCTTGACTCAAAACAGGTTCCCTGCCCCTCTCATAAATAAAGACCTTTTGAATTTGACATAATATTTTATTTCAAAATGAAGCCTGGCCAACAAGCCCCTAATTGGGTCCAAACCCCCATCTCACTGCAGAATCATAACACTCCTGCACCCCCTGACCCCAAATCTGAGCCTATCATACAGTGGAACCCCCTGTCCTGAGCCTCTTACATCCCCAAACTCCTGCATCCCCACATCCTCAGTCTTCTACCACAACACTCCTGCACCATCCACACATCACAGATCTGTGTCCTGAGCCCATGATACTCACAACCTCCTTGCCCTGAGACCCTCACACACCCCAACCCAAACTCCTGCATCCTCACATCCACAAGCCCATGGCTTGCTCGGCACCCCAACCTCCCACCTGAGCCCAACACTCCCCAGCCTGGAACCCCCTCCCCAAGCCAACATCCCCTTCTCCTGCATCCAAGTTCCCTCCCAGAGCTTGTACTTCTCACCCCTTCCCACACCCAAATCCCTCATTCCCACCCCAGAGCCCTCACCTCCTGTCTCAACCCAGTGAGAGTGTATAAGGGATAGCAAGTGATGGAGAGGAGGGGAACAGAGAAGATGAGGCCTCAAGGAAGGGGTGGGGGTCTTGGGGAAGGAATGTGATTTTCATGCATTGGTGGGTCCCCCTCTGCCCACCCCACCCCCTTTTTTTGTTTGTTTTTGCTTGACAAACCTAGGAGTTCCTTGAAATTCTAAAAAGTTGACAAGGGTTCCCTAGCCAAATAAAATTGGGAAACACTGCTCTACATCATTTATAAATAAGTTGAATAGGATGGGTCCCAGGACAGACCCTTGGGGGACCCCACTAGTTACCTCTCTCCACTCTGAAAACTTACCATTTATTCCTATCCTTTGTTTCCTGTCTTTTAACCAGTTATCAGTCCATGAGAGGACCTTCCCTCTTATCCCATCGTAACTTACTTTACTTAAGAGCCTTTGGTGAGGGACCTTGTCAAATGCTTTCTGGAAATCTAAGTATACTATATCCACTAGATCCCCCTTGTCCACATGTTTGTTGACCCCGTCAGAGAACTCTAGCAGATTAGTCAGGCATGATTTCCCTTTACAGAAACCATGTTGACTTTCCCCAAATAAATTATGTTCATCCATGTGTCTGATAATTCTCTACTATAGTTTCAATCAATTTGCCCAGTACTGACATTAGACTTATCGTTCTGTGATTGCCAGGAACACCTCTAGAGCGCTTTTTAAATATTCACATCACAGAACAAACACATAGTTGAGCAATTCAGTCGCAGGAGATACAAAAATGAGAGCACCACAATGACCCTTCATTCAATATAAATGTTTAAACAGCAATTTGGATGACCAGAACTTAGTCTTTTTGAAAAATCTTTCCTCATTTGTGGCTGCTGAGCACATGAAAACCTGAAGAAATCTAATGAAGTTTTACACTGAATGAGGCAGGGTTGCACAAGACTACTTGCCTTGTTCCTTTAGTCTTTCACAATGCCCATATTTGCATAACTATAGTCCTTTTTTACGAGGAAGGGATTAAATATTTCTTTTAGTATTATTTTGAAATGTAACATGTACATAATATTACTTCTATATATATATTTAAGCTTAAGATTTTACCTGCACTAATTTATTTGTTCATCAGTTCCCATTTTCTACTCAATAATTTCTAATTAAATCCTAGAATCTCTGAAGGCATGTCTACACTACCCCGCTAGTTCGAACTAGCGGGGTAATGTAGGCATACCGCACTTGTAAATGAAGCCCAGGATTTGAATTTCCCGGGCTTCATTTGCATAAGCGGGGAGCTGCCATTTTTAAAACCCCGCTGGTTCGAACCCTGTGCAGCGCGGCTACACGGGGCTCGAACTAGGTAGTTCGGACTAGGATTCCTATTCCGAACTACCGGTACACTGGGCTTCATTTGCAAGTGCGGTATGCCTACATTACCCTCCTAGTTCGAACTAGGAGGCTAGTGTAGACATACCCTGAATTTCTTGGAAATGGGAATGTTGCAATACGTTCTTTTCCTTATTAGGGATGTTAGATATCGGGTAATAATAGAATAGTTGAGTAACCACATAAAATATTAACTGTAAAATATTAACTAGTCCCTGGAGATGGGGCTAGTAGCCAGGGAAATCTGGCCCCATGAGGAGCCCCTGGCCAACTTCAGAGGTGCCAAGCAAGAGCCAGTCCATGAGGGGTGCCAGTTTAAAAACCAGCTCCTTGTGCACACTGGCTGCCTGACGCCCTGTACTGCTGCCTCTGATACAGAGGCAGCAGCACAGGGTGGCAGCAGCCCCTGTCTGCAAGGGATCCAAGCTCCCAATGGACAGAAGCTGCTGAGGGGGCGGGGGGCTGTTGCGAAGCACCTCTGTCCACAGTGGCTCGGGCTGGTCACAGAGGCTGGTCTGGCAGGAACCCCTGTTCATGGGGGGTCCCAATTCCCTATAGACAAAGGCTGCTCCAGCCTCTGTCCGTGGAGAGCTTGGACCTCCCCGCCATTGACTGGGGCTGCTGCTGGGGACCAGAATGCCTGTGGCGGGCCCAGGATCACCTCAGACAGAGGTTGTTCTGCAGAATGCGGAGCAGCCTCTGTCCGTGGGGAACTAAGATCCACCGCAGACAGGGGCTGCTTTGTGGCAGCCTCCCCTGATCTCCCTGCATTGCTGCCTCTAATAGAGGCGGCAGTGGGGGTGAGTGGGAGGAAGTCAGTGTTGCGGGGAACCAGCTTTTAAGCTGGCTCCCCACAGCACCAACTCCTGCTTCTCCCCCCCTCTTGCTGCCTCTGATACCGAGGCAGCAAGGGGGGGGGGGCGGGAGAATGCGAATAGTCAAGAAGATTAACTGAGGCTTATTGGTTAGTTGCATAATCGACTACAGGTTTACATCCCTAATCCTAATAAAAAGAAAAGAATTAAAATACTGTACATGCATACAAATTAGTCAAAAGTCAATTCCCAGTAAAATAAGGGACATATCCTCAGCTGCTGTAACTCAGAGACGCTCTGTTGAATTCAGTGGAGCTATAACGATTTGCATTACCTGGCCCTACAACTGAAGTGCCAAACAATCATAGAATCTAATTCAGTTGACACTTGAGGTTTGTTAAATCAAAACAAAAACACGTTTCTGCCAGGAATCAGGTCCTACTAGCGCATGAGTCTTGAGCTAGTTTTCTATAGGTCATCAGAGTCAGCCTTAAAATAAAACAACCTGAACAGTGCACTTTTGGGTATAGATGACCCAATGCTGCTAAATAAGGACTGACCTGAACCAGTTTTTATTCTTTAAAAGCCAATCTGAATCAAGCCTTTTACAGAGGAGGCTTGAAGTGTTTCCTCTCTTATTTCCATCTGCTTCAGTTCTTCTTGATTACAGTCAGCCCTGGACAGATATGCAAAACCTCCACCTCGAAAGTTGATCTGGTCATATTCTTTCTACTGGGGCCAAAAATAAATACTGAATCATTCTCACAAGATCTCCAGCCTGTTTTTGCAGACAGACGAGGTTGGAAGTTTTACTTTGCTTTATAACATATACTGAGACTATGTCTACACTGCTGGCTTTTGCTGGCAGAGAGTATGCAAATGAAGTGCTGATTAGCATTTTCTCATGCTTCATTTGCATAATCTATTCAAGCCATTTTTGCACAATGGGTTTTTGCGCAAACACATGTAGTGTGGACGTTTCCTGGGAGAGGCATACGGATCTCGTTCAGAAAGGGTTTTTGCACAAAAAGTAAGCATCCACACTGCTTGTTTTTGTGCAAAAACCCCTTGTGCAAAAATGGCTCAAATAGATTATGCAAATGAAGCATGCCAAAATACTAATCAGGGCCTCATTTACATACCCTCTGCCTGCAAAAGCCGGCAATGTAGACAAAGCCTGAGGCAGTGGATTGCATTCTAATTCTGAGATAGTATGATGCTGAATAGTCATTAAGCTTGGTCCAGGGTATAGCATTCAGAAGGAAAACAATTTGCTCATTTCTCTGACCACTAGAATTCTCTTCCTTCATGAAATTCTTCTCCATGGCTACGTCTAGGCTGGCATGATTTTCCGCAAATGCTTTTAATGGAAAAGTTTTCTGTTAAAAGCATTTGCAGAATAGAGTATCTAGATTGGCATGGATGCTTTTCCGCAAAAGCACTTTTTGTGGAAAAGCGTCCGTGCCAATCTAGATGTGCTTTTGCGCAAAAAAGCCCCGATCGCCATTTTCGCGATCAGGGCTTTTTTGCACAAAACAAATCTGAGCTGTCTACACTGGCCCTTTTGTGCAAAAGGACTTTTGCCCGAACAGGAGCAGCATAGTATTTCTGCAAGAAGCACTGATTTCTTACATGAGATGGTCAGTGTTCTTGTGGAAATTCAAGTGGCCAGTGTAGACAGCTGGTAAGTTTTTCCACAAAAGCAGCTGCTTTTGCAGAAAAACTTGCCAGTATAGACACAGCCCAATTGTTTTTGAAAGCTAAAAAAGGGAGTGCAAAAACTCATTCACTTTGGCCCACTTGAAATATGCAATATCAGTACAGGTACCAAAAAAAAAAAAGATGATATACAGAAGAATTGTTACACTACAGTATATTTCACATCTGAAAGACCTAGGGTGACAGCAAGTGTAAAAAAATCCACTGGGAGAGGGCAGTGAGGTAATAGGGGTAATAAGATACATCAGCACTGTCCCGGTAAACTTGGGACATCTGGTTGTCCTAAAAAGGCTAGTGGCACAATGTAATGCAAAGTGCAGACCACGTGCCATGCTAGATATTCAGGTTCTACAGCCCAGGGGATTTTCAAACAAACAACATGAACATGTCGTTCCAGTCCTTTCCTGCATGGTACTGTGGGATCACAACCCTAGCATTATTGCACGTGAATGTTGGTACAATATATTTCATAGGCTATACAAAAGACATAGAGCAGATGGTTGAATATTTGACTGACATTAGAACATGCAGCTTTCCTGTTGCATTAATGTGTGTGTGATACTTCTGCATTTCCATCTTTTGTGAGTAAAACAACATTAAAGTTGGGAAGAAAGAAACCTCATCTGTGTCATGTCTCCAGAAATCTGATAATCACCCACATTTTGCTAAACATAAAATGAATCATTAAACAAGACAGGCAGGAAGTGTTCAATTAATTATTCAGGCTTCTACAATATAGTTTTCTCTATAACACAGGGGTGGGCAAAAGGGCCTCCAAGGGCCAGATCCGACCTGCCAAGCAAGTTGATCCGGCCCAAGGAGGCCCTGCCTCTCCTCCCGGCCTCTGGCCAATCAGGGCCTGGGAGCAGGGAGAAGTGTGCAAAGTTTCATCCAGATTTGCAGGGGGTGAAGCACTTCTAAGTGCCACACACTCCTTGCAGGAAGGGGCCAGGGTGGGAGGAGATTTCGTCAACCAAGCCAATCAGGACTTGTGCACGAGGGGAAACACGTGAAGTCTCCTCCTGCCCTTCAAGGGGCTCAGCAGTTAAAGTCAATTGCCAGCTGCAGCTCAGCTGGTGGTTGACTCTAAGTGCAGTGCTCCCTTGCAGAGCGGGGGCGGGGAGCAAGAGACTTCATGTGCTCCTTCTCCCCCCAACCCTGATTGACCTGGGCACAGCAGGGGGGAGCATATAAAGTCTCCTCCCACCTCCAGGGGCATACTGCCCAGAGGGAACCACCAGCTGTTCACAACAGCTGGTGGTTCTTTCTGGGGGGGAGGGCAAAGACTTTGTGCTCTCCCACCCCCAGACAAATCAGAGTATGTGGGTGAGGAAGCATGGAAGTGTCCTGGCCCCGCCTCTTCTGCCTGAGGCTTCACCCCTTCTAGGGTAGGCCGGGCCACTCCAAAAATTTCTGAAGTGGTCCCTGGTCAAAAATTATTGCTCACCTCTGCTCTAACACCTTGATATGATGTAAGATAGCTCCAGTCAAAGAGCACACAGTTGCAGGGAATGTGTTGTCCACAGAATGTATGCATTTCTTATCTCTAGATTTGTCAGATAAACATTGGAATACTGTATCAAGAGCTTTGATGTCTATTCAAAACTCCTCTTTACTCTTGTTTAGCAAATGCATACAAGCATTTTGGTGAATCAGACATTGACATCAGCGTGCCAAATTCACACCTTTTCTGTAGCTTTCTTTAACTACTGCGTATGCAAGAAAAGTGTGTTTACATTAAAGGTTACTGAAAAATAAGTTTTGAGGCCTTTCATCAAGCTTCATTGTGTGAGTAAGTCAGGTTTGTAATGCAACAGTTCAGCCCATGGTACAAGTTCCACTAACGGTGTACAAGAGGAGGGGAACCTTTTTTGGGGGCAGGGCGCCACTGACCCACAGAAAAATCAGTCGGGGGCCGCACACAAATGAGAAGCAAAAATAACCAAACCCCGAACCCCTGACTAATGTGGCCTGTGGCCCCTGTCTGAGAAGGAGAAAGACACTCCCCACAATCCCCTCCCATATCAGAGCCTGGGGGGGCCCAGCCTAGTAGACTGTGTGTGCTCCAGCCCTGTGGGAGGCACTGTGGGGGGAAAAGGGGCTGCAGTGCCAGCGCAGGCTCCCTAGTGCTGGGAAGGCCCCTGAGCCTCGGGCCCTGGATCCAAACAAACGGGGGATGGCATCCAGCTCCCGGGCCTGAGGTTCCCCACTGCTGGAATAGAGCATAAGACCCCACTGTGACTTTACTGGCTCCAGTTACAAAAGGGTACCGAGTACTTCTGATGTGACATGCTAAGTCTTAAAGGCAGAGAACTGCAGCTGTAGCATATTGTCCACTGAAACTAAGGGCCATCCAGCAAGAGCAACGGCAGAATCATCTTTCCTGTACTAGACCCTGCAAAAGTAGTTCACTATTAGCCGTGCATTGGGCCATCAGGCAGCCAATTGTTTCAGAGAACACAAGCGGATCGTGTGTGCAGAAGATTCGATAGGACAATGGATAGTAAGTAAGGGTATGTCTACACTAGCCCCCTAGTTCGAACTAGGGAGGCTAATGTAGGCAATCGAAGTTGCAAATGAAGCCCGGGATTTAAATATCCCAGGCTTGATTTGCATCTTCACCGCCAGGCGCCATTTTAAAATCCCCGTAGTCCGAACTAACTACCCGCGGCTCTGTATCAAAAGCCGCAGCGCAGGATGCCAGGTGGAAGTTGGTCCACGAGGGGAGCCAGTTTAAAAACCTGCTCCCCTCATGTCCTAGCTGCCTGCCCACAGGGGGTCCGAGCTTCCCTCAGACAAAGGCTGCTGGGGGAAGGCGAAGGCACGGGAAGCAGCCCCTGTCTGCAGCAGCCCAAGCTGACTGCGGATAAAGGCTGCTCCATCAGCAGCCCCTAACTGAGAGGAGCTCGGACCCCATCCCATACAGGGGCTGTTGCCACAAAGCAGCCTCTGCCTGCAGTGGGCCTGGGCCTCTGCTCCAACAGCTGCTGCTGTCTGTGGGGCACTCGGACCCTGCATAGACAGGGGCTGCTGCTGTGAAGCCTCCTCTGCCTGTGGTGAGCCAGGGCCTGTGGTGAGCCAGAGGCTGTTTCACGGCAGCCTCCCCTGCTCTCCCCCGCTGCCCTGTACTGCTGTCTCTGATAGCTGCTGATGGGGTGGCTGCCTGGCTGCTTTCGGGATGTGCTGCTTCCTCTGTGCTGCACCACAACCCAGCTCCAATGCAGCCACAGATAAATCTGCCAGCCACACAGTCTCTGGTGGAGGGAAGGGGAACATGAGTGGGACTGATAGAGGCAGCAGAGCACTGGGGAGGGGGTAGGTGGCAGCGCAGAGCCGGTGCTGGGGGGGAACTGGCTTTTAAGTCAGTTCCCCCCAGCACTGGCTCCTGCTCTCCCACTTGCTGCCTCTGAAATGCAGGGGGCGGGGGTGAGTAGTTGACTAGATTAACCGATAAGCCTACTTGACTACTCACTCACATCCCTACCCCACAACTGAAATCATAATTCTGCAAAGTGCTGAGGGATTGTTAGTTTTGTCTTTGAAACTCACACCAAGGACACCCAGGTGCCTGAGGATCTTAGAACAGCACAGGAAGTTTAGTGCCTTTCAGGATTGAGATTAAAATCCCCGTGGTGAAGTCTCACATACCCTACTAATGGCAATAAACAGGAGAAAGGGGTGTCTGGCAGAGGCTGTGGAAGAACAAACTAGTAAAACAGCATCAAGAAAAATGTATTCAAAAGATGTGAGGAAAAGAAAACATTCAGAAATTAGAAAGTATATCAGATCAAGTAGCACATTATCCACAGGAGACAGAAACCAAAGAAACTTACCATTAGGAACTGCCACAAGCTGACAAAACTACTATAACTATTAATTATTTGATTAATACTATTAATTGCTAATATTCTGCACTTACAGCACCTTTGATGAGAAGATTTCAAAGCACTTTACAAAAGTAGGGTAAAATGTTAGCCTTAACAGGCTGCCTCATCTTTCAGAAAGCTGTATTAAAAGTAGTAGAGTCACCAAGGAGGTAAAAGCTGTCATCTCACCAGAGTTACAACAAGGACGAGCCCTCAGGGAGCTACAGGAAAATTGTTACAGCAGAATTGTCTGAAATCTTCAGATGCTGTGCGCACATTCATATGATTGATTCATTCATTTGTACAGAAAGGAACCTGAGAGCAAGTTAGCTTTAATTTGCTTAAATCAGGTTAACGGTTATGGTTCTATCCCTCATGTATTAGTAAAGTTGATAATAAGAAAACATGCTGTCACGTGATTGGGTTTTAATGGCAGTAGGCAGACCACTGTTGCACACATTGGTGTGTGTTTTCCCTAAATTCGGTGCTAAATGGGCCATGTGAGGAGTCAAATGAAGGCTTATGCTATGCTGACTCTGTCTAGGCTACTCATGTACTTGTATAGTCTGTGTGTATTGTGACTGGATCAGGTCAGAGAGTTACAAAAGAGTGCTCCTATTGGGGTCCGGGAGGTGGGTGGGCTCAAATCTAAAGGATTCTCCCCAAGTCTATGGGGAGGGTCCACAGAGCCCAGAATGCCAAATGATTACTGGGGACTAATAAAGAGAAAACAGGGACAGGTGCAGAGGTCATAGGGCCAAAACGAGGGAGCTGGATGAAGACACTAGGCAGAGAACCCCGGACAGCCCCCCGAAGGTCGAGAGAGAGAGAGCCAGCATACGCTGCCCAGTGGAACTCTGCCCAGATGCATGATTGGATACAGGAGCAGAAATAGGCCCCACAGTCGCAGGCCCCTCCCTCGGCCAGCCTCTGCTTCCTGCTCTTGTAAATGGCCATCTTGGCTGTCTCCAGGAGGAGGTTGACTGGGAGGTCCCATGACCATGGATGGGGTGTGCGTAAATTAATAGGTGTGGGGAGAAGTGCAGCCAGAACCTCAACAAGAGGTCCTGGAGGAGCTGAAAGAGGGAGTGTAACCTGGCACACTCAAGATAAACGTGCTCCAGGGTCTCCCTCTCACCACTGAAGGGCCAAGTGTTGGGAACAGGGGTGAACTGCACCAAGTACACACCCGTGCTCACAGCACCGTGGAGGATTCTCCAGCTGATGTCCCCGGTGGGCCATGAAACCAAGGTGGAGTAAAGACTGGCCCACTGGGGCTCCCCACCCATTGTTAGTAGACCCTGCAGAACTAGTTCACTATTAGCAGTGGATTGGGCTCAGCAGCAATAGGGGAAGGGGAAGGGGAAGGGGAAGGGGAAGGAAAGAAGTCAAGGAGGGGAACGGGGACAGGAGGAAGAAAAGTAAGGGGAGTAAGGGGAGGAGAAAGTGAAGGAAAAGGAGCAGTGGGAGGAAGGGGAGGAGGAGGGTGATCAGGAAAAGGAGCAAGAGGACAGAGTGGAAGGGGAACAGGAGGAGTAGTGGGAAATTTGGTTGGGAGAGGGGTTGAGCACAGAACAGGAGTAGGAAAGGTATTGGGAGTGGATACAGGGACTGCAGACTCAGCGGAAGAGGCACCAGGATGTGGTACCTGCTCACAGGGTAGGGAATCAGTAGCGATGATAGATGAGTTCAGTGTCTCCCCAGCACCAGACCCCAGTGCCACAGGGAGTGCACCACCAGAGGCCCCAGCGCCGGGGGTGATTGGGAACAACGGGAACTCCCGCCCAGTAGAAGTACCCAAGGGCTCAGTGACAGTGGCCGAAGTGCTGCTGATGACTGGGCAGATGGTCACACACTGGGGCAATTCAGAGGCAGGGAGAGAGGAGGGTGGCAGGTCACAAGGAGAAGGAGAGGGCAGCTGTCACCCCTCCAGGACAAGCGATCCCCTTCTGAGGCAACCAGGGTCAAACCTAGGGCCTCAACCTCCTGTGAAAGGAAGGTGAGTCTGCCGCCCACCATCATGTGGTTGCCCTTGTCAGTGGCAGGGTCAGCAGTCACGTCCACACAAGTGGATGTCACAGATGAAGAGACAGAGGGAGCTTCCTTCATGGCCTCTCCATGATGGGACTCTGAGAGAAAGACATTTACCCCCTCCATAACTGCCGCGGTCACCGCACTGTGAAAAATCTGGGGGCTCAGAGGGAGGGCTGGCTCTGATGTCCACCCCCAGAGGAATGAGGAGGGTATCCTCCCCTTCAATAGGTGTGGTGGAGCTACTACCTTACCTTATGTTCACCATCTGGGAGGTGCCTCAAACCTCAACTGGATTTTCCTCTTTCAAGTTATTATATGAGTACCACCCCCTGGCATCCTTTATATCACCAGAGAGATCTGGGAGGAAGAACCTCACACAGGGAAAACATAATTGAACATGTTCTGAAGATGAAGGAATGGATAGCTTGAGTCACTCCTGTTACTTGTCCCCGGAGCAGCTGAGGAATGAATTCAGACAAAGGGTTAACTGGAACAGTGCTGAAGGTTGTTCACTGATGTAAATTCTTAACGGTACGGTAATACTCACACCTGCATCACACTCATACTAGCAGTCTGGAGGCAGGCTACAGGTGCGGCATAGATTTCTTCCGATTTCACAGGCACCTGGAACTAGCCAGGCAATAGCTTCCTAGAGATTGACCACAAGGCCACACAATCCCTAGAGATCCTTTCGGATCTGTGGGAGGGCTTCCTTGTCTGGGCTGGTCCCAGGTTTCTGCTGTGATGTTCTGTTTTGTCCTAGAGGGAGTGAGATACTCCTGGCCAGTCATCAAGTTAATTTATATATCAGCAGAGTCCTTCCTTGCCTTAAAAAGTCACAGAGAGCTGGACAGCCTTGTGATTGGATGTTTCTCATTCACACTTCCTCACTCATTCCATAGATCATATACATATTCATAAGCAGGAATACAACTGCAAAACATTTAATGTTATAGTGACTTTTTGATATGACAGGAAGCTACTTAAACCACATTTGCTTAGCTAACAGAAATGATCTAAACTGCACCAACTTAAAATAAGTACCTGGCCTTAACAGGAAACTCGATTAACAGAACCTGTCTAGACGATGTTTGCTTGACAAGAACTAGTCAAGTTTAGCTGAGAGAGAGCTAGCAGTACAAAACATGGGGAAGAACAGGAGTTTATGTCCGCCACCCACATTTCAAAGAGGAGGTCCTGTGCGCAACTGGCTACAACCCCAATTGTACGGGAACATCTGGGAAAAGCACAAGAGGCCCAGTGACTTTATTACAATGGACAGGCAAAAGTTTTTCAGTTCCAGCCAGGAGATCTGGTGATGGTATTAATACCCACGGTAGAAAGCAAACTTTTGGCTAAATGGTAAGGGCCTTATGAGGTGGTTGAAGCTACGGGGTAAATATATTGCAACGTGCAGCAGCCTGGATGCTGAAAAGAAGAGGAAATTTACCACGTGAATCTCCTGAAGCCATGGCAGTCATGAGAGACATATATAGTCACCCAAGAGGCCCCAACCCAGGAAGGCACCTCACCTGAGCAGATCAAAATAGACTCTGACCTAAAACCATACCAGAAAAAGGAGGTTGCAGATATGATCAATCGATACTGGGCTGTTTTCTCCAGTAAACCAGGCCAAACAACCCATGTGTATCATCACATTATAACAAATCTTGGAGTCAAGGTAACACTCAGACCTTACCGGGTCCCAGCAGCCAAGAGAAGAAATTAAGGCCAAACTAAAAAGAATATTGGAGTTGGGAGTCATTAAGGAATGACGCAAGATGGGACACAAGATGGGATTAAGATTGACAGCCCTTGGTGGGTAAAGAACAGGTTAGGAACTATTTAGAAAAGCTAAATGTACACAAATCCATGGGTCCAGACTTAATGAATTCAAGGGTACTGAGGGAGTTGGCAAATGTCATTGAGGAGCCTTTAGCCATTATCTTTGAAAAGTCATGGAGATTGGGAGAGATCCCGGATGATTGGAAAAAGGCAAATGTAGTGCCCATCTTCAAAAAAGGGAAGAAGGATGATCCAGGGAATGATAGGCTGGTCAGTCTTACTTCGGTTCCTGGACAAATCATGGAAGGGATCCTTAAGGAATCCATTTTGAGGCACTTGGAAGAGAGGAAAGTGATCAGGAATAGTCAGCATGGATTCACAAAGGGCAAGTCATGCCTGACCAATCTGATTAGTTTCTATGATGAGGTAACTGGCTCTGTGGACATGGGAAAGTCAGTGGATGTGAGATACCTTGACTTTAGCAAAGCTTTTGATACAGTCACCCACAATATTGTTGCCAGCAAGTTAAGGGAATATGGATTGGATAAATGGACGGTAAGATGGATAGAAAGCTGGCTAGACGGCCGGGCCCAGCGGGTAGTGATCAACAGCTCGATGTCAGGATGGCGGTCCGTTTCTAGGGGAGTGCCCCAAGGTTCGGTTCTAGGACCGGTTTGTTCAATATCTTTATTAATGACCTGGATGAGGGGATGGATTGCACCCTCAGAAAGATTGCAGATGACACTAAGTTAGGAGGAGAGGTAGATACGCTTGAGGGAAGAGATAGGGTCCAAAGTAACTTAGACAAATTGAAGGATTGGGCCACAAGAAATCTGATGAGGTTCAACAAGGACGAGTGTGGAGTCCTGCACTTGGGACAGAAGAATCCCAAGCATAGTTATAAGCTGGGGACTAACCAGCTAAGTAGTAGTTCTGCAGAAAAGGACTTGGGGGTTACAGTGGATGAGAAGCTGGATATGAGTTAACAGTGTGCCCTTGTAGCCAAGAAGGCTAATGGCATATTAGGTTGCATTAAGAGGAGCATTGCCAGCATATCCAGAGACGTGATTATTCCCCTTTATTCAGCTCTGGTGAGGCCACAACTGGAGTATTGTGTCCAGTTCTGGGCTCCCCACTACAAAAATGATGTGGACACATTGGAGAGGGTCCAGCGGAGGGAAACCAAAATGATCAGGGGGCTGGAGCACATGACCTATGAGGAGAGGCTGAGGGAGTTGGGTTTGTTTAGTCTGCAGAAGAGAAGAATGAGGGGGGATTTGATAGCAGCCTTCAACTTCCTGAAGGGAGCTTCCAAAGAGGATGGAGAAAGTAGTGACAGCTGGCAGAAAAAGGAACAATGGTCTCAAGTTGCAGTGGGAGAGGTTCAAGTTGGATATTAGGAAAAACTATTTCACTAAGGGTATGTCTACACTACAGCACTATCATAGAATCATAGAACCATAGAACTGGAAGACACCTCAGAAGGTCATCAAGTCCAGCCCCCTGCTCTAGGCAGGACCAATTCCAACTAAATCAACCAGGCCAGGGCTTTGTCAAGCCGAGACCTCTAGGGATGGAGACTCCACTACTTCCCTAGGTAATCCATTCCAGTGCTTCACAACCCTCCTAGTGAAATTAGTTAATTCAAACTAGTGCATCTAGACCTAAAAACTAGTTCGATTTAGCATTTTGCTCATTCGAACTAGCATGTCCACATTGAGTGGACCCTGAACCGAGGTTAAGGCTGGCCGGAAGCAGTGCCGGCAAGGCATCAGATTAGGACTTAGAGCGTGGAGCTGCTGTCTCAGGCTAGCCGAGGGCTGTGCTTAAAGGGACCCGACCCCCACCCCGGACAGACAGTTCTCAGGGGTTCCCTGCTCGCTTGTCTAACTCGATGAGGGACAGCAAAGCAGTCCTGGCTTGGAGTGCCCTGAATGCCCACACTCGGCACATCACAGCACTCAGCCATCAGCCCGGCTACACTTGCCCCAGGCTGCCATCCGGGGGGAGGTCAATTGGGGGGCTGCAGGAGAGCTTCCACCCTAAGGAGCCCGCAGAGTCACCCCAGTCCTCCCCATCGGGGGCTCGTATCCCATTCCTCCCTCACCTCCTTCCACTTACCCCTCCCTAGCCCCCCTTCCTGATGTACAAAATAAAGGACACGTGTTCAAAAATAGAAACTCTCTTTATTGAACAAAACTCAGGGAGCCTGGGAAAAGGAGGTGGGAGAGGGGAGGAGGAAACGTGGGAGGAGGGAGCTGGAAGGGGGAAGTGAGGGGAAGAAGGAGGAGGGGAAGTATAAAACTATGGTACGCCATATCTTCGGTTGACAGAGGATGTACTCCAGAGACTTTTAAGCCAGCAGTTGGTTACATCTCTGCTAAGAGCCTGCACCAGCAATTGATGATGATTGATGTATGTAATGTATTCTCTTTAACAATTGCACTCTCAACCTTTTCTTTCTTTTATTAATACACCTTTGTATTGTAGATGCTAAAGGACTGGCCCAGCGTGCTCCTTTTGATAAGATCCAAGGTATATATTGACCTGGGACTGTGGCTGCCCAGAAAATGAAAATCCCTTCCTAGGAAAAAATCTGCATTTTTGAAAAAGAAAAGCAGCCTACAGTGGCAAATAGTAAAAGTGCTACTTTTTTCCCCACAGAAGAAGGGATTTCAAGAAATAATACCACTGCAGGGCTGTGTCCAGACTCAGGGGTTTTTTCGGGAAAAGTAGCCTTTTCCTGAAAAAACTTCCCCTGCGTCCAGACTCAAGCCGCGTTCTTTCGAAATTATTTCGAAAGAACGCGGCTTTTCTTTCGATGGCGGTAAACCTCGTTTCACGAGGAAGAACGCCTTCTTTCGAAAGTTCCTCTTTCGAAAGAAGGCGTTCTTCAATGTAAATAGGGCTTCCTCGAAAGAGAGCATCCAGACTCGCTGGGTGCTCTCTTTCGAAAAAGCGGATTGCTCTTTCGAAAGATCCACCTGCAGTCTAGACGCGATCTTTCGAAAGAGGCTCTTTCGAAAGATGCCTGCAGTCTAGACATAGAGCAGGGGGACAGGAAGAGGTAGGATGGGGATGGGGAAAGTGGTTGGATAGGGTCAGGGCTTAGGACAGCGTGGGGAGCAGAGCACCCACGGGGACTGGAGGAAGCTAGCACCTATGTGTCAGGTAGGGTATTTCTACACTAGCCCCCTAGTTCGAACTAGGGAGGCTAATGTAGGCATTCAAAGTTGCAAATCAAGCCCGCGCTTGATTTGCATCTTCCTGGCCGGTTATCATTTTTGAAATATACATGTCCGGACTAACTGCCTGCATCTACATGTGGCAGGGACCCGGTATTTCGAATTAAAGCCCTAAATCAAACTACCTGTTAAACCTCCTTGCAAGAGGAATAACTTCAAATGCCTATATTAGTTTCCCTAGTTCGAACTCGGGGGCTAATATAGACATACCCCCAGTCTTTTGTCTCTGGAGGAACCGGTTTGTGACTTCTTCTCAGTTTGAATGTCTTCGTAGTGTCAGGGCAGGGAAAACATGCATCTGGGAACAGCAGAGGCATTCAGTCAGGTTCTAGGGCAGGGTTGATAGCAAGGGTCACAGTCCAAGATAGGTTTTCAGGTCCAAGTCAGGAAGCAAAGTTGATACCAAGCCAAAAATTCAGGAGCCGGGACTTGTCATAGGTGTTACAGATGATTACCATTGGCTAACTGTTTCCTGGAAAGCCTCTTGGGTATATATACAGCAGGGAACCAATTGAGGTTGCAGTCTGTCTGTCAAACCCGTGAGGTGAACTTCCCATAATCTGTATCCACTGTGAGTCACTGTGAGCTGACTATAGCTGTCATGGGGTTCCCAGTCTAGAGCCGTCAGCTCTGTGGTAGTTCTACAGGCCTGTATTCTAGAACCACGGAGCTTTACGATAACATTCCAAACAAAACATGGTTCCTCTTCCATCATAGAGCAGTTCTAAGTTAACCTTTTTTCTCTTTGGCAATATGCATGCATGAAGTGTAAGTCTGGGTAATCCTAGAGAGAACAGTACACTTAGTAGGAAATTAGTATAAAAATAATGTATTGAACTTCAGAGTGAAAGCCAGCTGCTCCAGACTAAGGCTAGGTCTACACTTATCCCCAGATTGACACACCAGAGATTGGTCTTCTGGAGTTTGATTTGAAAGGTCTAGTAAGGGCCTCTAAATTGACCACTCATGGTGACCGCAATGACGCCAGTACTCCACAGGGTCCCGAGGAGTAAGAGAAGATAATTGGGGATTTTCCCTCTTTGACCTCCTGCAATACAGATGCTGCAGAAATTTGACTTCATGTATATCAACTCCAGCTATGCTATTTTCGTTGCTGGAGTTGCATATCTTAAGTCAACCTTTTGTGTAGTGTGGACCCGGCCTAATACATAGCAAGATGCACTCTGCTAGCATGAAAGATTCAAAGAATTTTAGGGTACATCTACACTACAACGTTAATTCGAACTAACTTAGTTCGAATTAGTTAATTCGAACTAAGCTAATTCGAACTATCACATCTAGAACTAAAAACTAGTTCGAATTAGCATTTTGCTAATTCGAACTAGCGCGTCCACGTTAAGTGGACCCTGAACCCGGCTTAAGGATAGCCGGAAGCAGTGCCGGCAGGGCATCAGAGGAGGACTTAGAGCGTGGAGATGCTGTCGCAGGCTAGCCGAGGGCTGTGCTTAAAGGGTCCCTACCCCCATCCCGGACAGACAGTTCTAAGGGGTGCCCCGCTTGCAAAACAGTCCTGGTTTGGAGTGCCCTGAGTGCCCACACTGGGCACATCACAGCACTCGGCCATCAGACCGGCTGCACTTGCCGCAAGCTGCCATCTGGGGAGAAGGAGCAATTGGGGGGCTGCAGGAGAGCTTCCACCCCCAGAAGCCCGCAGAGCCAGCCCAGTACTCCCCATCGGGGCTCGTGCCCCATTCCTCCCTCACCTCCTTCCACTTACCCTTCCTTAGCCCCTCTTCTTGATGTACAAAATAAAGATAACGTGTCTTCCAAAATGGAATCTGTCTTTATTGAACAAAACTGGGGGAGACTGGGAAAAGGAGGTGGGAGAGGGGAAGAGAGAGGCTGGGAGAGGAGAGGGCAACTAAAATGATCAGGGGTTGGGAACAGGTCCCATATGAAGAGAGGCTAAAGAGTCTGGGACTTTTCAGCTTAGAAAAGAGGAGACGGAGGAGGGACAGGATAGAGGTCTCTAAAAGCAGGAGTTGGGTGGAGAGGGTGCGTACAGAAAAGTTCTTCATTAGTTCCCATAAAGAAGGACTAGAGGACACCAAAGGAAAGGAATGGGTAGCAGGCTTCAAACTAGTAACAGAAAGTTGTTCTTCACAAAGCAAAGAGTCAACCTGTGGAACTGCTTGCTGCAGGAGGCTGTGAAGGCTAGAACTGGAACAGAGTTTAAAGGGAAGTGAGATCAAGTCATGGAGGTTGGGTCCATGGAGTGCTATTAGCCAGGGGGTAGGAGTGGTGTCCCTGCCCAAGGTTTGTGGAAGGCTGAAGAGGGATGGAACGAGACAAATGGCTTGGTCACTGTCTTTGGTCCATCCCCTCCAGGGTCCCTAGGGTTGGCCGCTGCCGGCAGACAGGCTACTGGGCTAGATGGACCTTTGGTCTGACCCAGGACGGCCATTGTAAGCTCAGGGCTCAGGGTCGGGGGGTCTCAGTGGACCCCCTTGATTCTCTTGCACACCTGCTCCTGGGTGGCCAGGCTGGCAGCTCTCCTGCCCAAGCCGGCCACTTTCCTGTGCCTAGTGCGGATATCATGGACAAGGTCCACGATGTCTGCACTAGCCCAGGCGGGTGCCCGCCTCTTGCGGTCCCGGGCAAGCTCCCGGGAGCCACCAGCCTGGTCCCGGGAAGAGGGGGAGGGCTGGGGGGCATCGGGTGGGTGGCTCGATCTGTGCGAGGTGCAGGGTCTGCTGGCTGGGTGCTGGCAGGCTTGCACCTGGCACGGGTACCGTAGCCAGCCCGTGCCCCTTCAAGGGGTCCGGGGCCGGGAGGGGAGCAGACGAGTTTCCCTGGTGTTGGCCAGAGTGGGCACCAGGGAAACCTAGGGAGGGCTAGCCTCCCACTAGTTCGAATTAAGGGGCTACACAGCCCTTAATTCGAACTAGTAAGTTCGAACTAGGCTTAATCCTCGTAAAATGAGGTTTTCCTAGTTCGAACTAAGCGCTCCGTTAGTTTGAATTAAATTTGAACTAACGGAGCGCTAGTGTAGCGCCTATGAAAGTTAATTCGAACTAACGTCTGTTAGTTCGAACTAACTTTGTAGTGTAGACATACCCTTAGAGAGAAGAGGGAAGAGACCTTAGAACCGACAAAGTCACTCCACCAAATTCTGTTGTGTTACGCAGGCTTCATTGTCACTGAAGTGAGCGGAGTTGGGCCCTTTCCCTCTCATTCCAACTGTCTCCCATTAGGGTAACTATTACTGAGGAAAAACGGGAGCCCTTATGATGACAGAAGAGCTACTACTCATTGTTATGCTTTACATTGCACTCTCTGGTTAATTTAAAACAAAGAGAAGGTGCCAATTGCACCTTCCCATGGAAGTTTGTACTCAGACAGGAAATGTTCACTCTCTCGTTTTAGATCTAACGAGTACAGTGTAAAAGGAGGAGTTAAGTTTAATTCAGCAAGAGGAAATGTGTCATGTGCTATGCAGCTGGGTCCTTGGGCACTGTATATACCCAGGTCTTGCTGAAGAAGGTGCACATTTTTATTATTTGGTTATTCTTGCTAGTCTTGCTTAAGGAAAATCTGAGTAATTTTTCTGAGCATTTATAATTGAAAATTCTACTACAATCAGCGGCATGTATGGAATTAAAAATCATCGGTCTGACTAATGTTTTAGAATGCTTAATTCATTTACATCATCAGTGGGCAAGAAAACAAACAGCAGGGTGAGTGCTTTAATCCTTTTCCTGTACCAGTGTGATTGGCACAGAAGTAGTCCATCTTATCCAGAAGGATAAAATTACATTACATGAAATCTTAAAAGATAGCTTTGTAAAATTGAAAAGTCTGACTATGAACAGAAACACAGTAGGAAAGAATAGTGGATGTAGTGGGCACAGTTCATTACTCCTTCCCCACTCAACTTGAGGGGAAAATAGTGAGGTAATGTCAAATGATACCACCCAGGTACAAAAGCTAATTCAGATCAGCCCTACTAACCAAACAGCAGCAGGGATGCCAGAGTTCAAAAGTTCAGAACTCCTGAGGAATGTGGAAAAACTGATCAAGTCTTCAAGTAAACATTTTATTATGGTTTATATATAAACACAAAAGGCCATTATATTTTTCTAAGGCTACATCTACACAGCAGAGCTTAACTCAAAATAAGCTATACAAATTGAGTTATGTCAACTGCATATCTATTTCAAAATAGCTTATTTCGAAATAGGGAGAGTCTACATAGCACTTATTTCAAAATAAAGCACTCTTCCTCTGACTTCCCTTACTCCTCGTACAATGAGGGTTACAGGAGTCGGGATAAGAAGTCCTCCAGCTTGACAGTATTTTGACACTATTTTGAAATAACTGCCTGCTGTGTAGGCACAGACTAAGTTATTTAGGAATAGAACTAGTTATTTTGAAATAGTGTTGCAGTGTATGTGTTCCCTGAGGCTATGTCTACACTACAGAGATTTTTTGGAAAAATGGCCGTTTTGCTGAAAAAACTTCAATTATGTCCACACTGCAATCACGTTCTTTCAAAAAACGTGCACCCTGGCCTGATGGGCAGCTGTCCAAGGCTGCTCAAAGGGTTTCCTCTCATGGATGGCATCTGCGCTCTACCCCGGGAGGCAGGCCTCCTCCTTCCTCTCCACAATCTTGTGGAAGACACAACATGCCGTGACCACCTCGGGTATGGATGGTGGGTCAGAAGACACCTGAACCATGCCTTGAGGAAGCCGAAAGCACACTCCACCTGCATCCTTGCCCAGCTGAGGTGGGAGTTAAATTGGTCCCTGCTGGGGTCCAGGTGGCTGGCATATGGTTTCATTAACCACAGCATGAGGGGTTAGGCCATGTCCCCCCATGATGCACAGTGGCAGCTGCACGTCCCCAACTGCAAAGTCACAGTGGGGGAAGAATGTTCCAGCCTCCAGCTTGCCATAGAGGCTGGAGTTACGAAAGATGTGAGCATTGTGCACCCTGCCTGCCCACCTGACAAAATGTCTGTGAATTGTCCACAGTGGTCAACCAAGGCCTGCAGCACCACTGAAAAGTAGCCCTTGCGGTTGAAATACTGGGCCGCTCTATGTTCAGGTGCATGGATGGGGATGTGGGTCCCATCTATGGCTCCTCCGCAATTCAGGAACCCCAGGGAGGCAAATCCTGCTGTCATGATTATGAGGGTTAGCCAGCAGCCTGGGGATTAAGGGGTTAACTACACCTAGCCAGGTGGAGTGACCAATAGGAATGTAGGTGGGACTTTCAACCTGGGACAAAGGAATTTGGGTTTTTTCTTTTGTCCTTTTGTCTCTCTGGGGGAGTTCTCTGCAGCTACAGAGAGGGACAAGCATGTCTCTCTCTCTCCCAGACACCATTCTTCATCTTCTGTAAGTAGGGTAAAGTTTAGGCAGTTTCGTTAGGTTTTATTGTTTTAAGGATTGGGTATGGGATCTGAGATCTGGCACTGTTTAAAAGATGTTTTGGCTTTTCTTTGTAACTAAGTTCTAGGCCCATGGAGTTTCTCCATGAGTATATTTTGTTACCTCCCTATCTAGTCATTATGTTTGCAACAGGAATATTGTTGTAATAATAAAAGTTCTTTCTTTTCTTTTCTTAACCTGGCATTGGTTAATTGTGTGCCCTGATTTTTATTTTAGGGGTAAGATTTCCCAAATGATCTTTCCCCTGGTTTCTTTAGCAACATTTGGGTGGTGGCAGCGGAAGTTTTATTCCCAAGATCTAGGTTTTTAAGATCTTGGGGGAAGTTTTATACCAAAGCCTGGTAGATAAGGCTTTGGGGTACACTTGCTGGCCCCCACTTCTGCATTTATCATGCCAGAGTGGGGAAGGAGCCATGACACCTGCAACAATCAGATCCAGGTCTCCCAGGCAGATGACCATGCACTGCAGGATGGAGTTGATGGCCCTCACCACCAGAAGCAGACAAACAAACACACAAAACAGAATGAGAGGGGTGGCCTGAGCCCTTGAGAGGTGCCCATCCCGCTGCCCTTCCCTTCCCCCACTAAACTCCTGGAGCCACCCTCTATGAGCCAGCAGCAGGACTGTGTGAGGGTGGGATTAAAATACCCGCTTCATTGACAATATTGGGTAAACTACTTTACATGGCTCCGTCGATAGACCCATGAAGTCTAGACACACCCAAAGAAACCCTCAGTTGTGTAAGTCATGAGGAGGGCAGCTGGTCCAGGCACAGTACCAATCCCAACAGGATATCCTCACAGAGGCTTGCTAAAGTCAGAACAAATGGAGATTATTTGGCTAGTTTGCAGTGATCATGAGATGGTAGATTTCAGGATCCTGACCAAAGGAAGAAAGGAGAGTAGCAAAATACACACCCTGGACTTCAGAAAAGCAGTTTTTGGCTCCTTGAGAGAACTGATGGGCAGGATCCCCTGGGATGCTTACATGAAGGGGAAAGGAGTCCAGAAGAGTTGGCAGTATTTTAAAGAAGCCTTATTGAAGGCACAAAAAGAAGCCATCCTGATGCTCAGCAAGAAAACCAAATATGATAGGCAACCAGATTGGCTTACCGGGGAAATCCTTGGTGAGCTTAAACACAAAAAGAAAGATTACAAGAAGTGGAAACTTGGACAGATGACTAGGGAGGGGTATAAAAATATTGCTTGAGAATGCAGGGTAGTTATTGGGAAGGTGAAAGCACAATTGGCATTGTGACTAGCAAGTGATGTGAGGGGTAATAAGAAAAATTTCAACAGGCATGTTAGCAATAATAGGGTGATCAGAGAGGGTGTGGTGCCCTTACTAGATGAGAGAGGTAACCTAGGGTATGTCTAGACTACATGCCTCTGCTGACAGAGGCATGTAAAATAGGCTACCCGACATAGTCAATGACGCGGGGATTTAAATATTAATTAAAATAAAAATGGACGCCATGCTGTGCCGGCTCAGCTGATCATCAGCACAGGGGGCAGTCATGATGCAGATCAGTTGACAGGGAACATCTTTGTCAACCACTCCCTTATGCCTCATGAAACAAGGTTTACAGGAGCGGTCAACAAAGGCATTCCCTGTCAATCGATCCATGTCTTGACTGCCATGCTGTGTCGACGATCAGCTAAGCCGGCACAGCGTGGTGGACGTTTTTATTTTAATGAAGCCAGGGATATTTAAATCCCCGCTTCATTGAGTATGTTGGGTAACCTATTTTACATGCATCTGTCAGCAGAGGCATGTAGTCTAGACATACCCTAGTGACAGATGATGTAGGAAAGGCTGAAGTACTCAATGCTTTTTTTTGCCTTTGTCTTCACAGACCAGGGCAGCTCCCAGACTACTGCACAAGCCAACGCAGTATGGGAAGGAGGTGGGCAGCCTTCAATGGAGAAAGAACAGGTTAGGAACTATTTAGAAAAGCTGGGCATACACAAATCCATGGGTCTGGATTTACTGCATCCGAGGGTCCTGAGGGAGTTGGCAAATGTCACAGCAGAGCCTTTGGCCATTATCTTTGAAAACTCGTGGAGATCGGGGAGGTCCCAGATGATTGGAAAAAGGCAAATGTAGTGCCAATCTTTAAAAAAGGGAAGAAGGACAATCCAGGGAACTACAGACCAGTCAGCCTTACCTCAGTCCCCGGAACAATCATGGAGGGGATCCTCAAGGAATCCATTTTGAAGCACTGGGGAGAGAGGAAAATGATCAGGAACAGTCAGTGTGGATTCACCAAGGGCAAGTCATACCATGCCTTCCATGACAAAGTAAGGGTATGTCTACACTACCCCGGTAGTTCGAACTAGCGGGGTAATGTATGCATACCGAACTTGCTAATGAAGCCCGGGATTTGAATTTCCCGGGCTTCATTAGCATAAAGCCGGCGCCGCCATTTTTAAAAGCTGGCTAGTGTGAACCCCGTGCCGCGTGGCTACACGCGGCACGGGCTAGATAGTTCGAACTACGTAGCCATTCCGAACTATCTGTACGCCTCGACTCTGCGGACATGGGGAAGGCAGTGGACGTGATATTCCTTGACTTTAGCAAAGCTTTTGATACTGTCTCCCACAGTATTCTTGCCAGCAAGTTAAGGGAGTATGGATTGGATAAATGGACTGTAAGATGGATAGAAATCTGGCTAGATTGTCAGGCTCAATGGGCAGTGGTCAACTCGATGTCTGGTTGGTGGTCAGTATCAAGTAGAGCGCCTGAAGGGTTGGTTCTAGACTCAGTTTTGTTCAACATCTTTATTAATGACCTGGAAAAGGGGATGAATTGCACCCTCAGAAAGCTGGGGATGACACTAAGCTGGGGGAGAGATAGATACGCTGGAGGGCAGGTATAGGGTGCAGAGTGACCTAGACAAATTGGAATATTGGGCCAAAAGAAATCTGATGAGGTTCAACAAGGAGAAGTGTAGAGTCCTGCACTTTGGATGAAAGAATCCCAAGAAGGGGTGGCCCGAGGCGGGCTGTGGCAGCTGGTGCCCCAGGCGGAATGCGCGATCAGCACCCCCACCTGCACGGCCTTCAATGGCGTGACATCATTATTGGGTGCCCTAGGCAACGGCCGAGTCGGCCTATACTCACAGGCCGCCCCTGATCCCAAGCATTGTTACAGGCTGGGACCGAGTGGCTAAGTAGCAGTTCAGCATAAAAGGACCTAGGGTATGTCTACACTACAGCACTAATTCGAACTAACTTAGTTAATTAGTTAATTCGAACTAAGCTAATTCGAACTAACGCATCCAGACTAAAAAATTAGTTCGAATTAGCGTTTTGCTAATTCGAAATAGCATGTCCACATTAAGTGGACCCTGAACCAGGCTTAAGGATGGCCGGAAGCAGTGCCGGCAGGGCATCAGATGAGGACTTAGAGCGTGGAGCTGCTGTCTCAGGCTAGCCGAGGGCTGTGCTTAAAGGGACCCGACCCTCACCCCGGACAGACAGTTCTCAGGGGTGCCCCGCTTGCAAAGCAGTCCTGGCTTGGATTGCCCTGAGTGCCCACACTGGGCACATCACAGCACACGGCCATCAGACCAGCGGCACTTGCCGCAGGCTGCCATATGGGGAGAGGAAGCAATTGGGGGGCTGCAGGAGAGGTTCCACCCCCAGAAGCCCGCAGAGCCAGCCCAGTACTCCCTCACCTCCTTCGACTTACCCCTCCCTAGCCCCCCTTCCTGATGTACAAAATAAAGGACAATTGTGTTCAAAAATAGAATCTCTCTTTATTGAACAAAACTGGGGGAGACTGGGAAAAGGAGGTGGGAGAGGGGAAGAGAGAGGGTGTGAGAGGGGAGGGCAACTACAATGATGAGGGGTTTGGAACAGGTTCCATATGAAGAGAGGCTAAAGAGACTGGGACTTTTCAGCATAAAAAAGAGAAGATGGAGGGGGGATAGCATAGATGTCTATAAAAGCACAAGTGGGGTGAAGAGGGTGCATACAGAAAAGTTCTTCATTAGTTCCCATAATAGAAGGACTAGAGGACACCAAAGGAAAGGAATGGGTAGCAGGCTTCAAACTAATAAGAGAAAGTTCTTCTTCACAAAGCAAATAGTCAACCTGTGGAACTCCTTGCTGCAGGAGGCTGTGAAGGCTACAACTAGAACAGAGTTTAAAGAGAAGTGAGATCAATTCATGGAGGTTGGGTCCATGGAGTGGTATTAACCAGGGGGTAGGAGTGGTGTCCCTGCCTGAAGTTTGTGGAAGGCTGGAGAGGGATGGCACGAGACAAATGGCTTGGTCACTGTCTTTGGTCCATCCCCTCCAGGGTCCCTAGAATTGGCTGCTGTTGGCAGACAGGCTACTGGGCTAGATGGACCTTTGGTCTGACCCAGTACGGCCATTGTAAGCTCAGGGCTCAGGGTCGGGGTTCTCAGTGGACCACCTTCATTTTCATGCCAACCTGCTCCTGGGTGGCCAGGCTGACAGCTCTCCTGCCCTAGACAGCCACTTTCCTGTGCCTAATGCGGAGGTCGTGGACGAGGTCCACGATGTCTGCACTGGACCAGGCAGGTGTCCGCCTCTTGCAGTCCTGGGCAAGCTCCCGGGAGCCGCCAGCCTGGTCCCGGGAAGAGGGGGAGAGCTGGGGGGCATCGGGTGGCTGGCTCGAGCTGTGCCAGGTGCAGGGTCTGCTGGCTGGGTGCTGGCAGGCTTGCACCTGGCACGGGCATCGTAGCCAGCCCGTGCCACTTTAAGGGGGCCGGGGCCGGGAGGGGGGCAGTAGAGTTTCCCTGGTGTTGGCCAGAGTGGCCACCAGGGAAAGCTGGGGATGGCTAGCCCCCCACTAGTTCGAATTAAGGGGCTACACACCTCTTAATTCGAACTAGTAAGTTCAAACTAGGCTTAGTCCTCGTGGAATGAGGTTTACCTCGTTCAAACTAAGCGCTCCACTAGTTCGAATTAAGTTCGAACTAGCGGAGCGCTAGTGTAGCGCCTATCAAAGTTAATTAGAACTAACGTCCGTTAGTTCGAATTAACTTTGTAGTGTAGACATACCCCTAGGGATTACAGTGCATGAGGAGCTGGATACGAGTCAACAGTGTGCCCTTGTAGCCAAGAATGCGAATGACATGTTAGGATGCATTAGGAGGAGCATTGCCAGAAGATTTAGAGAAGTGATTATTCTCCTTTATTCAGCACTGGTGAAGCCAAATCTGGAATACTGCATCCAGTTCTGGGTCACCCACTACAGAAAGGATGTTGACGCATTTTAGAGGGTCCAGTGAAAAGCAACAAAAATGATGAGGGGTCTGGAGCACATGACCTATGAGGAGAGACTGAGGGATTGGGGCTTGTTTACTCTGCAGAAGAGAAGAGTGAGGGGGGATTTGATAGCAGCCTTCAATTTCATGAAGGGAGGTTCCAAAGAGGGCAGAGAGAGGCTATTCTCAGTAGTGAGGGACAGCAGAACGAGGAGCAGTGGTCTCATGTTACAGTGGGGGATGTCTAGGTTGGATATTAGAAAAAACTATTTTCCTAGGAGGGTAGTGAAGCACTGGGATGGGTTACCTAGGAAGGTGGTGGAATCTCCATCCTTAGAGGTTTTTAAGTCCCAAGTGACCAAGCCCTGGCTGGGTTCATTGAGTTGGGATTGGTCCTGCTTTGGGCAGGGGGTTGGACTTGATAACTCCTCAGATCTCCTTTAGCCCTAGGGGTATGTCTACACTGCCACCCTAGTTCGAACTAGGGTGGCTAACATAGGCATTCAAACTTGCAAATGAAGCCCAGGATTTAAATATCCTGGGCTTTATTTGCATGTTTCCGGGCACCGCCATTTTTAAATGCCCCGTAGTTCGAACTATCTGACCGTGGCTACAGGTGGCACGGTGTCAGCCGACAGTCAGGGCAGTGTGTGTGTGTGTGTGTTTTCGAGAAAAGGTTTAACGTCCGTGTCTTTACTGCTAGGACCGGGGTCCCGTTGCAGAGGGTGGCCAGCAGGCCAACAGGAAGAGCTTTATAGGAAGAGCTTATTACACCTTAGATTTTAGCTGCTAGAACACACGGTTCCTTCACAGCGGGCAGCCTGGGAAAGGCTAAAAGGTGCCCCAACGGATCTGTCACCTGGCAGTGACACAAATCCAAACGCCCAAGCTCTTCCTATGCCTGTCCTTTATGACCGGCTGAAGTTCTTTTAAATTGTGCTTGGTTCTGTTACAGCAACTGAAGGAGTCAGGTTAAAGCTTAAACAGTTACAGGTTTATTAAAGAAGCTTATAAATCATATAATGGCTATTGCTCTATTTCTTAACTGTTAGCAAATACAGATTTTAAAAAATAGTTACAAAGAAAATAATGGTACCAAGTGACAGCTTAATCTTTAAAGAGCTCTAAGTCTATGTGTACACTTAAGACAAAGGACACATACAGGTACAATTTTTACCCCTTTCTGTGCCTCTCGACTCCAGTGTGTCAGGCCAGGGCCGGTCTCTCAATTCCTAGGAAAGACGAATTCGAGGTGGGCGTCCCCTTGGAACCTCGGGAGATCAAACACCTAACCCAACCAGCAGATAGATGGTAGATTGACACTCAGAGTAAATATGCTGCTGGACCCATCTTTATACCCCTGGGGGCCCGTATCCTCTTTCTTATTTAAGATGCCGAATTGTACTGGTCCGTTTTGTGGCTCCAGTTCTTACAAGCAAGTTTCAAGTTAATTTACACTTGCAAGAGAGATAACTAAATTGTGAATACTAGACGTTTTTTTACTGGGTGAGAGATTCCTCCCCCCGCGGACGGCTGTGTGTTCGTATCAATATGGGTTAAGTCAAGGGCACTCTTTGGCAGCCTCTTGGTCAGCAATTGGCATATCTCTGTTTACAGCCATTCACGGTCACACAGCCTGGACTTTCTGCTCTGTGTGCCCTGTATGCTCCAGGCAAGCAAAAATGGATGTTATAAGAGGGGGTTCCTGTCTGGCTACACACGGGCTAGGTAGTTCGAATTAAAGCTGCTAATTCCAACTACCGTTACTCCTCCTGCATCTGCTCAGCCCTGCTCCCAGGCTTTCTGAACCCTGTGGGGGGAACACTTCAGACCTAGCCAATTCACTCCCCTCACACTGTGACACCTGCCTAGAGGCATCACAGGGCCAGGCCCCTGGGGCCCCACAGTGTGGAAGAGAACAGGGCCTGACCTGACCCCCAGTTCAATGGATACATTTGAGGATCCTTGCACCAAAATCCCACTGGTGCTCAGGAGGCTACAGGACTCCTCTAGGGGACACTGTCTCTGGTTCAGTCTAAGATCAGGGGGCACAGGCTGGCTCACGGAGGTACGGATGGGCTCTGGGGACCTGTCCCTTCTAGGAGGCACCAGCCCCCATCTAACCCCATGCGGGCAGTATAGAATCACAGAACACTAGAGCTGCAAAGGGTCTTGAAAGGTTATAGAGTCCAGTCCCCTGCCCTCATGGCAGGACCAAGCATCCAGAGCTACTCAACACTTGCTGCCCATGGCTGGTTTTGTTTGTGGCCCGTGGTGTGGTTTAGGTTTATGTGGGGATCAACATGCGGCCCGTAGGTGGGAGCCAAAACAAAAAAGTAGTCAATGTAATGGTCTTCTGTTGAGATGCAAAGTTAAATTCTTAGACTGTCATTGCTCATGAAAAGTGCTATCATATGAGTGGAAATCGGGTAAATGTTGCATTTTATTAATATCAGCAGAACTGACTTAAATGGGACCTGTGTGTTGTGTAGTCCTGCCTTAATCTTTGTATTCATGCCCATTAGTGTGAAAGAAGGTATTTGCATATATTTGCATATATATTTGCTTGTATATGCAACCACACTTAAGCTGAGGTCCTCAGTATGTTCCGTGAGTATCAGTGAGGCCCCCAGGGCTTCCAAAGTTGAGTTGCCCTCGCTCAGTGGTCACCAACCAGTAGATCAGGATCTTCTGGTAGATCTTGGTGCCTCTGATAGGTGATCCTAACTGGGTTGGCCAAGTGCCAGAACTTCAGCTGCCTCTCCCTGCACTTCTGTGCAGCTCCTGCCCTCTGCCTTAGAGCTGTCCCTTTAGGAGCCTCCTGCTTGCTGAGCAGGGGAAGCAGAGGAGGGTGCCAATGTCAGGGAGGGCCCCCCACACTCTTTATCACATCTCCACAGAGCAGAGAAGGGACACAACAGGACTTGGGATGAAGTTTGCTGGCTGCTTTTGGGAGTGGTGCAGGGCCAAGGCCAGGGTAAGCCTGCCTTAGCCCCACTACACCACCACCCAGGAGCTGCGTGAGGTCATCAGGGCCCAGACAGAACCAACACCCTGAAACCCTACCCCAGCCACGAACCCCCTCCTACACCCCAAACCCCGCCCCATCCCCACACACCCTTGCATCCAAACACCCTCCCATAGCATGCTCCTAGAACCCCCTCCAGTACCCCAACTGCCTGCCCCAAGCTCAGCTCAGAGCCTCTCTCATGCTTCAGATCCCTTAATCCAAGACCAGAGTCTGCACCCCAACCCTCAGCCCAAGCCTTGTGAAAGTGAGGGAGGATGGAGTGTGCAGGTATGGGAGACCTCAGAGAAGGGGCACAAAGAAGGCACGGCAAGGATATTTGGATGTGAGGTAGATCTTTGATTGCACTTAAATTCAAAAAGTGATCTTGTGCTTTAAAAGGCTGGAGACCTCGGCCTTAGCTCATCCCTGACAGGCGTCTGCCTAACCTGCTCTTAAGTATCTCCAGTGATGGAGATTCCAAAACCTCCCTTGGCAATTTATTCCAGTGTTTAACCACCCTGTCAGTTAGGAAGTTTTTCCTAATGTCCAACCTAAACCTCCCTTGCTGCAGTTTAAGCCCATTGCTTCTCGTCCTATCCTCAGAGGCCAATTTTTCTTCCTCCTCCTTATGACACTCTTTTAGGATATGTCTACACTAACCCCCTAGTTCAAACTAGGGAGGCTAATGAGGGTGACCGAAATTGCAAATGAAGCACGGGATTTAAATATCTTGCGCTTCATTAGCATGTTGCCGGGTGGTCACCATTTTAGAAATTGACTAGCCCGGAATAACTGCCCACATCTACATGCAGCCATGAAACGGGAGTTCGAAGTAAAGCCCTAACTCAAATTAGCTGTTATTGCTCCTGGAATTAGGTTTAACAGCTAATTCGAATTAAGGACTTTACTTGGAACTCCCATTTCACTGCTGCATGTAGACGCGGGCAGTTATTCTGGGCTAGTCAGTTTCCAAAATGGCGACTGCCCGCGAACATGCTAATGAAGTGCGGGATATTTAAATCTCATGCTTCATTTGCAATTTCGGTCACCCTCATTAGCCTCCCTAGTTCGAACTAGGGGGTTAGTGTAGACATACCCTATGATACTTGAAAGCTGCTCTCATGTCCCTTTTCAGTCTTCTCTTTTCCAACCTAAACAAGGTCAATTCTTCAGCCTAGCCTCAAAGCTCATGTTCTCTAGACCTTTCAACATTTGTGTTGTTCTTCTCTGGACTTTCTCCAGTTTCTCCACATCTTTCCTGAAATGTGGGGCCTAGAATTGGACATGATACTCTAGCTGGGGCCAGGGGCAGATGACAGTTTTGCGGGGCCCCGGGCAGTGTAAGTCCACGGCCCCCCTCCCCCCCCCCCCCCCGTTTGCCAAGGCGCATGCGCGGCACTTTTTGAAGCGCGGGGCCCGGGGTGGCCGCCCTGTTCGCCCTGCCCTATATCCGCCCCTGGCTGGGACCTAATGTGAGTGGCTCATTCCCTGCCTAGGAGAAGTGAGACTGGGAGGGTTAATTTCCAATCCTCCTGTTTATTCTTTTCCTAGCCAGGAGGGCACAGCGGTTCTGATGAGGGCTCTGCAGGAAGGCAAGTCGCACTGCCCTCTGCCTGAAACCACTGTCCAGCCCACCCCAGACGTGATTGCATTGCAGCGTGCCTGAAGCAACACAACACAGCAATGGACAGGGGAATGGCTCCCGGGCATGGCTTGCTCATGACTGCTCCAGTCCTGTTGGTTGGGCCTCAGCCCCTTTCTTTCCCTTCCCCACTTTGCAATGGGCTGTAGACTCTGGGGGAGGTGGGTGGAGGCAGGCAAGGGTGTCTCCCTGCAGCAGATGTAGACACGTCTCTGCATTAATCATTCTCTCATTGAAGTTTTTAGCTTTTTATTGAGTCCTTTTACATGGAAACTTTGTATTACGTCTTGGTAGAATAGTCCCTAGGACAAGTGAGGCAGAGACTGTCCCTGTGGGGTGAATGAGGTAGGAATGTATAAGGCAGAAGGTGAGCACCTCTGGGCAGTTGTAAAGGTTGGAGAGGGGATGGAAGCCAGATCCAAGATCAATGAGCCCTGGGAAGTGGGCCCATTGAAAGGAGACTGGACCTGTGGATATCTTGGGGGTCAGCAGGAAGGGCCTGCTTTGGAAAGCCTGTCTTTGGAGGTGAATGTGGCAGCATTGAGACATCCCATGGAAGCAGGCACCACAGACACTAACTGCAGATTCATGGGACAGCTCTCACAGATCTTGCGCATGCATAAGATTATAGATCCGCATGAGGGGGGAGCAGTGGGGGCTGGAGGGGTCAGTTGCCCCTGGGCACCATGCTTGGGAGGTGCCAATTTAATCCCATTCTGTTCCCCCTGTCATCCCTTGGCTCGCTTGCTCCTACTCCGCCTGCCACTGGCAGCTGGAGCCTCTTCCCTGCCTCTCTGCTCCAAGCTCAACCCTCCTTCATCTCTGCTGGTGGGTTAGTGAATGTGGGAGCCTGGCCCCAAATTGAAGGGGGCAGGGGAAGATGCTGTACAAGTTCGGCTCCCCGCCTCCTCCCAGGGTCAGGATCAGCTGTGCACCTGGTTCCTGGCCCTGCCACATGATGGCGACGGTAGGGGGGCACACATTTTTCCTTTGCCTCTGGGCACATAACACCCTTGCTACACCTCTGGCTGTAATCTCCACTTTCATGTACTTCCTGTACATGGCTTTCAGCAGTGCTATCAGTGTTAACAAGTTACCCAGTCTTCTTATCAAAATGTTCCTCACTGCATTCCTTATAAGCCCCTGAATACAGAATTGGCACGTGGCTTAGCTGTCTAAAGCTAAATTATTCATGTTTGTTGCACTCGTCTATGGAATGTCTAAATGTATGAAACAACTCTGCTGTTTTCCCTATTGTTTTGCAAGGCAGCAAACTTCATTCATCTGGCCATTTTATTTCTTTCAACTTCAACAATGACTTGTTGGGCAGCTTCTTTCTCAGCAGACTCACTGAGTTGTCCCGACCTTCCCCCCAAATAAAGTAGTAAACTTTTGTTGTCCTGATTCTGCATGTTCATAGCATCCAGGTAGCATGGTGTCTAGGCACTGTCCATTAGAACTGCCCAGTGACCAGCCTTTTACCCGTGCTCCCTAATCTGTCTTTTCCCCGGTGGATTTAATGAGGAAAAGGTGCTGAACAAACTGTTGTTTTAAACTAAAAGTAATTATCAACCTTCTCGATCCATGCAACCTGCACAACAACAAGGTAGGAGGGGGGAGGGGCTTTGTCTGCACTGGAGGGGAGGAACAGTTATAGTGAATCTTTGAGGAGCCCCCGCTCCTTGCTGGGTGAAGGCAGAGCTAGTGGCCAGGCCAGTTCAATTCAGTTACTCACTGATCCAATACACACGGGGGATAATATATAACCCCCCCTTCCCTCCAGCCTGAGCCCCATTTCCTGCCTCATTAGCAGCTAATAAAAGAGAGGGAAGCCTACCATGGTGACATGTACCCTCTGCCCCTCCCCCCGTGAGGCTGAGGATCCCCACATAAGCAAGGGTCCCAGTGAAGACTGGTTGTACACGGCCCACCAACAGGGAGGAGTACGGGGGCCAACTGCCCTGGGTCCTGGCAATTCAAAAGGGGCCAGGTAGAAACAGCTGGACCCTTGGGCCCTTTAAATCACCACCAGTGTCCTGGCTGGCACATTGAAGGCTGTGTTCAGGCCTGAGTAGGAGGGCATGGCACAGACTGGGTGGCACTGAGAGATGGCTGCCCCAGCCCAGCTTTTTTGGGTATGGGCACCCCAGGATCGCCAGACAGCCAGCACAGCACTGCTAGAGGAACGTGCCTGAGGCTTCTGATATCTGATACAGCAAAGTGACAGCTCCTTTAACCTTTGCACAAGAGCAGGGCAGAGGGATCCCAGCAATGGGCTAGGGCCAGTTGCAGGTGGGCGGGAGCTGTTAGCAGTTCCTCCTCCCCACCATGTGCAAATTATTAAGGAAGGAATCTGAGATCCAAGCAGATAATTTCCAGAGGATTAAAACCGCAGCCTAATCAAGCCATCTTCCTTGCAGCTTGCCTTTCATCCTTCAGATCGGGGTAATGGAATCTTCCTCTTACAGGCAAATCCATATTGAAAACCTGATCCTACAGTCTGCTCATCCAAGAAAGGAAGTTACTCACGATCCTTCCTACTGGAGTCAGCAGTTCTGCTGGTGGCCCCGTTTTAGGAAGGCATTTCAGCATATGCTTGGTTAGGCAGGTGAATAGCCCCAGTAAAGTCGATGGAATTGTTTTTGTGCTTGAAATCAGGCAGTTGCCTACATACCTACCTGAATTTGGACCTACCCACATGAGTACAAGTGACAGGGCTATTCCTGAAATGTGATTGACTTGGCCCAAGGCTAAGAGATACAAGTTGTAACAGAATGAGTAAAAGACACACCGAGGGAAATCATCACGAGGAGATGTAGATACATGAGAAAGTACCCAACACAAGAACCAATACACTAGCATTGTGTCCAAAATGAAATGCTCACAGACAGGGTATGTCTACACTACCCCGCTAGTTCAAACTAGCGGGGTAATGTAGGCATATCGCACTTGCAAATGAAGCCCGGGATTTGAATTTCCCGGGCTTCATTAGCATAAGTGGGGAGCCGCCATTTTTAAAACCCCGCTGGTTCGAACCCCGTGCCGCGCGGCTACACGGGGCTCGAACTAGGTAGTTCGGAATAGGAATCCTAGTCCGAACTACCTAGTTCGAGCCCCGTGTAGCCGCGCTGCACGGGGTTCGAACCAGCGGGGTTTTAAAAATGGCGGCTCCCCGCTTATGCTAATGAAGCCCGGGAAATTCAAATCCCGGGCTTCATTTGCAAGTGCGGTATGCCTACATTACCCTGCTAGTTCGAACTAGCGGGGTAGTGTAGACAAACCCATACTGAGGGCAAAGGGCAGGATCCTCAGTGATTCTCCTCTTTCCCAGGACACTTACATCCTACATGTGCTCACTAGGAACGAGTGACCCACGTATTCAATGAGGGGAAAGAGGCTGGAAAAACAGAACCAGTGGATCGTGATGTGAAGATTACACGAAATAATTCGCAGAAAGCACCTTTGAGTGACATAAATTCATGGCCATAAGTTCATTTCATAAAGTATGGGGAGGGAGGGTCCATCATAACGACCTTTTGACATCATGATAGAACTAGAGTTTAGTTGTCCAATTTATTTGAAGCAACCCATTTGTTTTGGAACATTTTGTTCTGCTTCCAATTACTATATACCCGTGGTCACCAACCGGTCGATCGCGATCGACTGGTTGATCATGAGGCCTCAACCAGTCGATCGCGAGGCGTTCAGGCCTCCCCACCCCTAATTTTTCCCCCACTCCCGAGAAGCCCCACTACCTACCTCCAGCATAGTGCCGGCTTCCCACGGGGTGGACGGAAGTCCTGCCTGCAGCTTCATGCCACTTCTGGAGGTTCCGGAAGTGTGCTGGCTGCTCCCCTCCCACAGCTCTGTGGCGTGCTGAGCGCACTGCGGGACGGGGCATCGGCCCCAGAGGAGGAGTGTGGCGGCTTCCCTGCACCGCAGGAGGGGTGAGTCGAGTGCAGGGGTTTCCCTGAGCTGTGGGAGCAGGGGTTGGCCCCAGGGCAGGTGCGCGCAGGGGTTTGGCTGCACCGTGGGAAAGGGCCACAGCATCATAAAACTCCTGCACTCCCCTTTTCCCCAGACCCTATATCTGAGCCTATCATACACTGGAACCCCCTGCCCTGAGCCCCTCACATATCCCAACCCAAATTACTGAACTCTCACATCCAGAAGTCTGTGGCTTGCTTAGTACCCTAACCTTACATCTGACCCCAACTCTGCCCGGGCTGGAGCCCCCTCCCCAAGCCAGTGTTCCCTTATCCACCTCCTCCTGCATCCAGATTTCCTTCCAGAGCTTGCACCTCTCACCCCTTCCCACACCCAAATCCCTCATTCCCACTCCAGAGCCTACACATCCTGTCTCAACTCAGCGAGGGTATGGCTAGACTGCAGGAGTTTTTCAGGATTCTGGAGATATCCCAGAAAAATTCTTCTGCATCCAGGGATGCATTTGTTCTTCCACTTCTTTTAGTGGAAGAGCAAACATGATCTTTCAGTTACCCCTATATTCCTCTTTCCACGAGGAATAAGAGGGCTTCTAAAGAAGAAGTTTTCTGACATTTGGTTCAGTCTAGACAGGCCAAATGTTGGAAAAACTTCTTCCTACAGAAGAATTGGGGAAAAAAAGCAGCAGTATAAGGGTTGGGGATAGCAAGTGATGGAGAAGAGGAGAATAGAGAGGGTGGGGCTTCAAGGAAGGGGTGGGGCGTCAAGGAAAGGGCAGGGCTGTAGATCTTGGCTTGTTCTGTCATTTAAAAAGTGATCTTGGGTATAAAAAGGTTGGAGACCACTGCTATATACAAATAATCATGTTATAATATTCCCCTCCCTCTCTTGCCATAAAAAAAGAGACATTATTCTGAGACCAAATTCTGCTATTATTACAGCTGGTTCAAAAAACAATGACCATTGGCAATGTTGTGATTGTTTTTCAGCTAAAGGACTTGCCTGACCGCTATTAAGAAATGGATTTTGAAGCTTGAGAGACATTTGCCCAGTTCTCGACATTCTTTATATCAAAGCTGAATGGCATGTCATACTGGTACTGGGCTTATAATCCAGTTTTATCCTGAAGCAAGAACAGAGATGCCGAATTGCCCTGTCTTGTGAAACCTAGCCAGCAGAGACTTACAGGCCTGATGCCAAGATGTGCCAAGCACCTACCTGGCACTGGAACAGTAATCCTTTAGGTAAAATGCTTAAACTGAGCATTTGGACACATTGTAAATAGACTATGTATAGAAGTAGATGCAACCATTCAATTAGTATTGACTTCAGTGACTTGCTGTTAACAAAACACTCCTGCTGGATTTTATTTTTAGGTTCAATTGATCATAAATATAAGGAAGGAGCACAGCAAGTGCCTGTTAAACTGTGAATTCTTTTGTAAAAATGAACAGGTTTAGGACCCATGTGTGTAGAGCCAAAGACACGTAATAACTTTCCATTGGTGACCGGGGACCATGCAGAACCCTAATCAAGGAACACTGTAGCGATTAGGCACTGCAGGACATGCTGGCCAAAGAGTGGAGTGTTAGCACTCTGAGCCAACTGCACTATCTAAGGGTATGTCTACACTAGCCCCCTAGTTCGAACTAGGGTGGCTAATGTAGGCATTCAAACTTCCAAAAGAAGCCCGGGATTTAAATATCCCGGGATTCATTTGCATGTTCCCAGGAAGATGCCATTTTAAAAACCCCTTAGTTCGAACTGACTGCCCGCGGCTACACGCGGCAGTCAGAAGTTAATCTGAACTAAGTCCTTAGTTCGGATTAACTGTTACTTCAAGGTGTAACAGTTAATCCAAACTAAGGACTTAGTTCGGATTAACTTCTGACTGCCGTGTGTAGCTGCGGGCAGTCAGTTCGAACTAAGGGGAATTAAAAATGGCGCCTGCCCAGGAACATGCAAATGAAGTCCAGGATATTTAAATCGAAGTTCGAATGCCTAGTTAGAACTAGGGGGCTAGTGTAGACATACCCTAAGGGACTTCTCCTTCCCCTTAGGGAAGGTATCTTGAAACAGTGATGGTGCTCAATCAAATGGGTTCATTCAGACACAGCAAAACTAGTATATACACACCTATATTCTTAGATGAGAACAGTTTCAGTCACATCTCCCTGATTCTCCTTCCTGCAGCAATCTTTTCCTATAAGGTGTAAAAACAGGTTAGAGGCTGTAAGTAGAAGTCATAGTGAAGTCAGAGCCCCATGTGCATTAGCAAGCAAATCAGCTTCCCACTGCCCTTTTGACTATTCCCAGTAATACTTCTCTTGGGTATGGCTAGAAACCTCCTCCATGTCTGTATAGGCCCAGCATAGCAGTCTTTCTGCAATGGTTTGGATGAATTAGTATGCAACTGTAATGAGGCTAGGCCCTAAGGGCCATAGAGAAGTCCTCCAGGGGGCTAGAGTGGCTAGGAGGAAACCAGCCAATCAGGGGTCAGAAGGAACTATATAAGAGGAGCTATAGGACTAGAGACAACCCAGTTGCAGACCAGATCTGGAAGGGAGGAGATCAGGTGTGGCTAGCTTTCAGAACCAGCCACAGTTCCCCAGTGAGAGTTGTTGAGAATGATGAACTGAGGTAAAGCCCTGAGCTAGGGGCAAGAAACTGTCTCCAGGAAGAGAGGCCTTGGAGGCACCACTTGCTCCTGAGTGAGGAATGAAAATGAAAGAAAAGGGACACTAGCAGAGGGCACTGGGATGGGCCCCTGTTAGGCATGAACCCCGGAAGGGGTTGTGATTTCACACATGGTTGTGTGACTTGGCCGGAGAGCTAGGTAGACAAAAAGACTGCAGACTGAGGGAAGTGCAGGCACATGCACGCAGCCAAACAGGGGCGCTTGTGGGAGGCGAGTGCCACTCCGTCTTTACAAAAAGACTAGGATGTAGAATATGTAGAGTTTTGCCATCCAATTGTGTTTTCACAGTAAACTTCCTAGTGTGTCAAGATGCTTGCCTATGGGTTGTAAGGAGAGTGCCCCGCAGAGGGCAGGGTGCATGCCCTAACCAGACGTTCCAAATCTATTTCCCTTTACTTCAGAGAAGAAATCTGTCAGCAAGGTAAAATGAGAACATCCCATAATTGCAGTAATGCAGTGTCAGAATCCACTTGACTGAAGTTGAAAGTAAGTCTCCCATTAATAATTTTTCAAACCCTTTATATGCTCTATGAAGGGGACACCCTATACTTAAGTTTTTATTCACAAGAAATTGCATAAGAATAGTTTGTGTTCAATATGCAATTCATAGGATTCATGTCCCTAGATCAGAACGTAAGTAGCTGTTATCCTAAAAGTTTAAGGGTGATTGCCCTGACTTATGAGGGGTATATGAGCTAATCACTGGTGTTAGGAAGAAACTTTTCCTCTGAGCTGTTTATTCCTGGTTGGCCATTATGAGATCATTTGTTCTTGCCTCCAAATTTTCTGGTTTCTGTGAAAGACTTGATCCCAGTGAGAGCGAGTAATGGAGTCACAGTCACTTCTCACGAGTGATCCCTGGCCAAGTGCATGTGTGCCCACACTGTGTTATGGAGAAAAACAGTTACTTACCTGTGTAACTGTTGTTCTTCGACTGATTGCTCATGTCCATTCCATGTAGGTGACTCCAAAGCAGAAACCCCAGGAGGCGGGGTCGGAGTTCTACCCTTCCGCTGATTAGAGAACAGCCCTACTAAGGGCTGCGTCTTCCATAGCCTGGTAGGCCAGTGCGTAATGATTGGCCAAGGTATGGACTGAAGACCACATGGTGGCCCTGCAGATGTCCAGGATCAGGACCTGAGCCACAAAGGCCATGGAGGAGGCCTGGGCCCCGGTGGAGTAGGCCGTGAGGGGAGGAACTGGTACCCTTGCCAGCCCATAACAATCCTTGATGCAGGACGTAATCCACAAGGAGATCCTCTGTGCAGAGACTGGCTGCCCCTTCGCTGTTCTGAGGTTGCTACAAAGAGCTATGGAGACCTATGGAAAGGCTTTGTTCTTTCCAAATAAAAGGCTACGGCTCTCCTAACATCTAATGTATGTAATGCCTGTAACTTGCCCGAAGCATGTAGTTTGGGGTAAAAAAAACCAGGAAAAAAATGTCCTGAGACACATGAAAGTAAGACACCACCTTCGGAAGAAAGGCAGGATGGGGGCACAATGAGACCTCGTCCTTGAAGAAAACCGTATAAGGGGGGTCCAAGGTGAGAGTCCTCAGTTCAGACATGCACCTGGCTGACGTGATAGCCACCAGGAAGGACTCCATCCAGGAGACGTGCAGCAGTGAAAGTGTCACCAGAGGCTCAAAAGCGGACCCCATGAGTTTGGACAGAACTAAGTGTAGGTCCCACTGTGGGATGGATTGACATTAATGTGGGTAAGTCTGTCCAAACCCCTTAAGAATCTGTGGACTGTGGGATGCGTGAAGAGTGCTGTGTCCCTCAAGCCTGAGTAAAGGTGGAAACAGTCGCCAACTGAACCCTGATCAATGAGGAGGACAGGTCCTGGACCCTAAGGTTGAGGAGGTCATCCAGAACCAGCAGGAGCAGGGTGTCCATCGGGGAGATACCCTTCTGAGCAGCCCAAATGCAGAAGCGCTTCCATTTAGCCAGATAGGGGCCTTAGTGAAAGGTTTCCTACTACCTAGCAGGAGCTACTTAGCAGGAGCTCCACTGCTGTCGGCCATGGAGTTTCCAGGTCATTAGGTGGAGGGACAGTAGATTCAAGTGGTGAAGCCTGGCTAAGTCCTGAGTTATGAAGTCTGGGTACAGGAGGAGAATGATTGGTTTTTCACATGACATGTTCAGCAGGGACATGAATCAATGCTGTCTGGGCCAAACAGGCACTATGAGAATGAGGGAGGCCCTGAATTCCCTCCCTTTCAGAAGCACTTTGTGCACAAGTAGGACTGGGGGAATGTGCAAAGCAGACCTTTGGGGCAGGGGATGAGGAGAGCATCTCCCAGGGACCCCTGACCCATCCCCATGAGAGAACAGAACCTGGGACACTTCCTGTTCAGCCATGCTGCAAAGAGGTCGAGGAGGGGAAACAGCCACCTGTGGAAGATGTGGAAGGCCACATCTCCCTTGAGGGACCATTTGTGGCAGGAAAAAATCCAGCTCAGCTGGTCCGCCAGAGTGTTCTGGGTCTCAGAGAGATAGGATGAGACCAAGTGAATATCCGCCCCAATGCAGTTCCCAGAGCTAGAGGGCTTCCTACCACAGAGGAGGGGAACACACCCCACCCTGCCTGTTGATATAGGTGACTGCCGCCATGTTGTCGGACAGGATGAGGATTGTCCTGCCCCTGAGGTAGGGAAGGAAGGCCTGGCACGCGAGGCGGACAATCCTCAGTTCCCGGACATTGATATGCAGGGCAAGTTTCTCCTGTGACCACATACATTGCATCTTTATGTCATCAATGTGGGCTCCCCAATCGGTGTCAGAAGCATCTGTCACCAGTTGCAGTGTCGGGAGGGTCCTGGATAACAGGACTCTGGCACAAACCACCTCTTCCTGAGTCCACCAGTCCAGGGACTGGAAAACACCCCGAGGGTATGTCTACACTACCACCCTAGTTCGAACTAGGGTGGTTAATGTAGGCAACCGGAGTTGCAAATGAAGCCCGGGATTTGAATTTCCTGGGCTTCATTTGCATATTGCCGGGCGCCGCCATTTTAAAATGTCTGTTAGTTTGGACTCCGTGCTCGCAGCTACACGCGGCACGAACTAGGTAGTTCGGATTAGGCTTCCTATTCCGAACTACCGGTACACCTCATTCCACGAGGAGTAACGGTAGTTCGGAATAGGAAGCCTAATGCGAACTACCTAGTTCGTGCCGCGTGTAGCCGCGGGCACGGAGTCCGAACTAGCGGACATTTAAAAATGGCGGCGCCCGGCAATATGCAAATAAAGCCCGGGAAATTCAAATCCCGGGCTTCATTTGCAACTCCGGTTGCCTACATTAACCACTCTAGTTCGAACTTGGGTGGTAGTGTAGACATACCCAGAAGGACTATCACTACCCTGTCCCAGGTGTGGAGGGAGGAGCTGTGAAACCATGCCAATCACAGCTGTAGGGGGTGCATGTGGAACCTGGTGTGCTGAATCACATACATACAGGCAGCCATGAACCCCAGGAGGCACATGCAATTTCTAGCCATGGACGTAGGGAACACACTTAAGGCCAGGATGTCCTCCTTTATAGCCAGGAAATGAGATCTGGGTAGGAAGGCAAAGGCTGTTGTGAAGTTGGGATGAGCTCACATGAACTCTTTGTCCTGAGTGGGCACCAGAGTTGATTTGGCCACATTCAGGAGGAGGCCCAGCTCCGAGAAAAGGACCTGTACCAAAACAATGTGCGCTAGCAGCAGACCTGAGGATGGCACCACCCAGTGGTACAGGTAGGAGAATACTTAGTCCCCTGGCTTCCTTAGAAAACATGCCACACAGCCAAGCATTTTGTGAAAAATCGGGGGGCCATAGAGAGTCCAAAAGGGAGGGCTGTAAGTTGGTAATGCTCCAGGCCAACCATAAAATGCAGGAATCTTCTGTGATGGGCTACACTCAAAATGTGTAAGTAAGCGATCTTTAGATTGCGGGCAGTGTACACAATCATAGAATCGTAGGGTAGGAAGAAACCTTAGGAGATCGAGTCCAGCCTCCCGCCCAAAGCAGGATCAACTCCAACTATATCCATCTAATTCCATCGACTTCACTCTGGGGCTATTCACCTGCCTAACCAAGCATATGCTGAAATGCCTTCCTAAAACGGGGCCACCAGCAGAACTGCTGACTCCAGTAGGAAGGATCGTGAGTAACTTCCTTTCTTGGATGAGCAGACTGTAGGATCAGGTTTTCAATATGGATTTGCCTGTTAGAGGAAGATTCCATTACCCCGATCTGAAGGATGAAAGGCAAGCTGCAAGGAAGATGGCTTGATTAGGCTGCGGTTTTAATCCTCTGGAAATTATCTGCTTGGATCTCAGATTCCTTCCTTAATAATTTGCACATGGTGGGGAGGAGGAACTGCTAACAGCTCCCGCCCACCTGCAACTGGCCCTAGCCCATTGCTGGGATCCCTCTGCCCTGCTCTTGTGCAAAGGTTAAAGGAGCTGTCTCATTGCTGTATCAGATATCAGAAGCCCCAGGCATGTTCCTCTAGCAGTGCTGTGCTGGCTGTCTGGCGATCCTGGGGTGCCCATACCCAAAGGGGCAGGCGCTGGGGAGGCAGGGTTGGAGGAGGCTCCATGCTCCACAAAGGGGCGGGATCTTAGATAGAAGGGGTGAGGCTGGGGCAGCCATCTCTCAGAACCATCCAGTCTGTGCTATGCCCTCCTACTCAGGCCTGAACACTGCCTGCAATGTGCTAGTCAGGGCACTGGTGGTGATTTAAAGGACCCAGGGTCTAGTTGTTGCTACCTGGCCCCTTTTGAATTCCCAGGACCCAGGGCAGTTGGCCCCCGTACTCCTCCCTGTTGGTGGGCCTTGCATAGCCAGTCTTCACTGGGACCCTTGCTTATGTGGGGATCCTCAGCCTCATGGGGGGAGGGAGGGAAGTTACATGTCACCATGGTAGGCTTCCCTCTCTTTTATTAGCTGCTAATGAGGCAGGAAACGGGGCTCAGGCTGGAGGGAAAGGTGGACTATGGCTGACAACTCTCCGACTTGTGGTGTCGGGACAAGCCCAACACCTGAAGTAGAGCTCCCACGTGGACACACACCTCGAAGAACCATCGGTAGTACACAGGGTGAGTAACTTCCTTTGCCTGAACTCTATGAACATGAAGAATCAGGACAACAAAAGTTTATTAGTTTATTTGGGGGGAAGGCCAGGACAACTCAGTGAGTCTGCTGAGAAAGAAGCTTCCCAACAAGTCATTTCTTTGTTGAAGTTGAAAGAAATCAAATGGCCAGATGCATGAAGTCTGCTGCCATGAATAACAACTGGGAAAACAGCAGAGTTGTTTCATACATTTAGACATTCCATAGGCTAGCGCAAGAAACATGAATAATGTAGCTTTAGACAGCTCAAGCCACATGCCAATTCTGTATTCAGGAGCTTATAAAGAATGCAGTGAGGAACATTTTAATAAGAGACTGGGTAACTTGTTAATACTCTTAGCACTGCTGAAAGCCATGTACAGGAAGTACATGAAAGTGGTGATAACAGCTCCAAATTAAAAAAGCAAACTGTAACCACTCAAAACCCTGCTTTTCCCTTCCTTCCCAAACCTGCTATTAGAATCTTAGAGTCCTAGGGCTGGAGGAGATCTCAGGAGTCATCGAGTACAACCCCCGGATCAAAGCAGGACCAATTCCAACTAAATCAACCCAGCTAGGGCTTGGTCACTTGAGACTTAAAAACCTCTAAGGATGAAGATTCCACCGCCTCCTAGGTAACCCATTCCAGTGCTTCACCACCCTTCTAGGGAAATAGTTTTTCCTAATATCTAACCTAGACCTCCCCTCTTTGCAAGTTGAGGTCATTGAACCAGTCTCCAAGGTTGAGGGAGGGAATGACTGATGCCAGAATCACCGTCTTCAATTTGGCTTTGGCAATGAATAGAATCGTAGAATCATAGAATACTAGGACTGGAAGGGACTTTGAGAGGTCATTGAGTCCAATCGCCTGCCCTCATGGCAGGACCCAGTACTGTCTAGATGATCCCCGATAGACATTTATCTAACCTACTCTTAAATATCTTCAGAGATGGAGATTCCACAACCTCCTTGGGCAACTTATTCCAGTGTTTAACCACCCTGGGTATGTCTACACTACAGCACTAATTCGAACTAACTTAGTTTGAATTAGATCATTCGAACTAAGCTAATTCGAATTAGCGCATCTAGACTTAAAAACTAGTTCGAATTAGCATTTTGCTAATTCTAACTAGCATGTCCACACTGAGTGGACCCTGAACCAGGGTTAAGGATGGCCGGAAGCAGTGCCGGCAGCACATCAGATTAGGACTTAGGGTATGTCTACACTACAGCGCTAATTCGAACTAACTTAGTTCGAATTAGTTAATTCGAACTAAGCTAATTCGAACTAACGCGTCTAGAACTAAAAACTAGTTTGAATTAGCGTTTTGCTAATTCGAACTAGCATGTCCACATTAAGTGGACCCTGAACAGGGCTTAAGGATGGCCGGAAGCAGTGCCGGCAGGGCATCAGAGGAGGACTTAGAGCGTGGAGCTGCTGCCTCAGGCTAGCCGAGGGCTGTGCTTAAAGGGTCCCGACCCCCACCCCGGACAGACAGTTCTCAGGGGTGCCCCGCTTGAAAACCAGTCCTGGCTTGGAGTGCCCTGGGTGCCCACACTGGGCACATCACACCACTCGGCCATCAGCCCGGCTGCACTTGCCGCAGGCTGCCATCTGGAGAGAGGGGGCAATTGGGGGGCTTCAAGCGAGCTTCCACCCCCAGAAGCCTGCAGAGCCAGCCTAGTCCTCCCCATCGGGGGCGCGTACTCCATTCCTCCCTCACCTCCTTCCACTTACCCTTCCCTAGCCCCTCTTCCTGATGTACAAAATAAAGGACAATTGTGTTCAAAAATGGAATCTGTCTTTATTGAACAAAACGGGGGGAGACTGGGAAAAGGAGGTGGGAGAGGGGAAGAGAGAGGCTGGGAGAGGGGAGGACAACTACAATGATCAGGGGTTGGGAACAGGTCCCATATGAAGAGAGGCTAAAGAGACTGGGACTTCTCAGCTTAGAAAAGAGGAGACGGAGGGGGGACAGGATAGAGGTCTCTAAAAGCAGGTGTTGGGTGGAGAGGGTGCATACAGAAAAGTTCTTCATTAGTTCCCATAAAGAAGGACTAGAGGACACCAAAGGAAAGGAATGGGTAGCAGGCTTCAAACTAACAACAGAAAGTTCTTCTTCACAAAGCAAATAGTCAACCTGTGGAACTCCTTGCTGCAGGAGGCTGTGAAGGCTAGAACTAGAACAGAGTTTAAAGAGAAGTGAGATCAAGTCATGGAAGTTGGGTCCATGGAGTGGTATTAGCCGGGGATAGGAATGGTGTCCCTGGCCTCTGTTTGTGGAAGGCTGGAGATGGATGGCATGAGACAAATGGCTTGGTCATTGTCTTCGGTCCATCCCCTCCAGGGTCCCTAGGGTTGGCCGCTGTCGGCAGACAGGCTACTGGGCTAGATGGACCTTTGGTCTGACCCAGTACGGCCATTGTAAGCTCAGGGCTCAGGGTCGGGGGTCTCAGTGGACCACCTTGATTTTCATGCACACCTGCTCCTGGGTGGCCAGGCTGGCAGCTCTCCTGCCCTAGACGGCCACTTTCCTGTGCCTAGTGCGGAGGTCGTGGATGAGGTCCACGATGTCCGCACTAGACCAGGCGGGTGCCCGCCTCTTGAGGTCCCGGGCAAGCTCCCGGGAGCTGCCAGCCTGGTTCCGGGAAGAGGGGGAGGGCTGGGGAGTATCGGGGGGCTGGCTTGAGCTGTGCCAGGTGCAGGGTCTGCTGGCTGGGTGCTGGCAGGCTTGCACCTGGCACGGGCATCGTAGCCAGCCCGTGCTCCTTTAAGGGCTCTGGGGCCGGGACGGGGGCATACGAGTTTCCCTGGTGTTGGCCAGAGTGGCCACCAGGGAAAGCTGGGGAGAGCTAGCCTCCCACTAGTTCGAATTAAGGGGCTACACAGCCCTTAATTCGAACTAGTAAGTTCGAACTAGGCTTAGTCCTCGTACAATGAGGTTTACCTAGTTCGAACTAAGCGCTCTGCTAGTTCGAATTAAGTTCGAACTAGTGGAGCGCTAGTGTAGCGCCTATCAAAGTTAATTTGAACTAACATCCGTTAGTTCGAATTAACTTTGTAGTGTAGACATACCCTATGATTGTTTTGTTTGGTCTCAATCATGGTGTTTGTACAAAAGGGATATGTACAAAAAATCTGTGTCTAAAATAGTGGGAGTCACATCCCCATGCTGGCAGCAAGGGTATGTCTGGATTACATGCCTCTGTAAATTCTGGATTACAATCCTTGCCAGTAAATTTTTTAGCAGGCTGGCCAGCAGCCTGGCTCAGTTCTGGCTTGCACTGGGTCTAGGACCTACTTTGCAACCACAGGCTCATTTCACAGCATCCCTTAGCAGGGGTAGGGAACTTCAGGCCCCCCAGCTTGCCTGGATCTTGCCCCCATTGGGGAGCCTGCGCTAGTGCTGCAGCCCCCCCTTCTACCCACATGCAGGGCTGGAGGACACAAAATCTGCTAGCCTGTGTCCCCTGAGGTTCTGGTGTGCAAGGGGAACGTGGGGAGTGTCTTTCTCCTTCTCAGTCAGGGACTTCTCACTTTGCTTCTCACTTGTGTGTGGCCCCCAACTGATTTTTCTGTGGGTCAGTGGCTGCTGACTCAAAAAAGATTCCCCTCCCCTGCACTAAAGTGTGACCTGAGTTTATTTCAGCAACCACAGTATTAGTTAGTGACTGCTTTTTAAAAATATGTCTTAGATTCTGGAATACAAAAAGATAGCATAGCAGAACTTCTCACAATATTCCGCCACCCCCCCCCCCCCCGCGCCTCCGCACCACAAGGAGGTGGGGTGGTGCACGGTCCAAGCCTCCCTGGCAAAGGAGCACAGAGATGGTGGGCAGTGCATGTCCCCAGTTATCCTAACCCCAGAGTGCGTGGAGAGTGGACAGCATGTGGACCAAACTTCCCAATCTTGGGGAGGACAGGTGCTTGGAAGCAACAACACTCCACCCCCAGTACGCCTACAATAGTATGGGTGGGGCCAGCCTGGCGGTTTGGGAAGGCAATGCTTTCCCCTCCTATTATACCCACCGCTCCTGGAGCCTGCTATTAGCCCATTAATGATTCTGAATTTTTTAGTGTTAAATCTTCAATGGGCAGCTTGTGTCAAGCACTGCATAACCAGAAATAAGAGAAATACTTGTTACACAGTATTCAGTCTACTCCTAACTCACATTCACTAGTTTCAGAAAAGTCACATTTGCCTACACTTCTAAACTAACTGAAAGCTGGTCGTCCATGGAGTATCATAAAATTCTAATATTTTCTCCACTGGTTGGTTCTAAACATTTAGTACATGCATTATTTATAGAAAATAATTGCAAGACAATTAGCTCAGTGAACGTAATCATTTCTGAATGGGAGTAGGTAGTGAGACACAAAAAGCATATAGTATTTTACAAACTGTTTATAAATATTAAATGCAGACGAAAGGAAGTGTGGAGTTGATTCATCAAGAACAAGTGCATCCCTTGCTTTTCTATGAGGTTTACACAGAGATGGATTGCTTGCAGTATTTATGGCCTCTTTGCACCATTTTGCTTTTTTTCTTGTCTGCTAACATTTCCTTTCCTTCTCTCTCTTTGAGATAGCTCTTATTCTCCTGTGTAGTCTCCAGAGGGGGAAAAAAGCCTATTCATGCTCCCCTGAAATCCCTCTGCCACCTTCTCGTGACATCTTCCTTCATTTTTGCCCCCTCCTTTTTCTCCACGCTCTTTGTCCTCCTTTCCACCATATTCATGACATTCTTTTCCCATTCCCCCTCTCTCTTGTTGCCTATTCCTATCCTTCTCTGCTCCTTATCCTTCTATAATTTTAAACTTGTTGCCACTTTACACTTTCTCCCAGTTCCTCTATTTCTGCAGAGCTTGTGCCTTGGTACCATTTGACACTTCTTCACCTTGCTATGTTTAGACTGCTGGCTTCTTTCAGAAGAAGCTTTTTTTGGAAGAGATCTTCTGGAAAAGTGCATTGAAAAAGTGCTCTGCTTTTTCGAAAGAGAGCGTCCAGACTGAATGGACGCTCTTTCACATGTAAGCTGTGATTGCTATGGACGGAGTGGCCACCAGGGCACTTGTGCTTTTTCCTCTTTCCTCTTCTTCCGAAAGAACTCCCTCTTGTCCGTCCACACACGCCTTTTTGCGAAAGAGCTCTTTCATCCAGCGTCCATCATCTGATGTAAGTAAGGGTGTGTTTAGACTACAGGGTTTTATCGGAAAAAGTAGTCTTTTTTTGAAAAAACTTCACCTGCGTCTAGACTGCAGCTGCGTTCTTTCAAAAGTAAATTGAAAGAATGCGGCAGTTTTTTCAATTGTGGTAAACCGCAATTTACGAGGAATAACGCCTTTTTTTGAAAGTACTCTTTCAAAAAAAGGTGCTACTAAATGCAAACTGTGCTTTTTTGAAAGAGAGCATCTAGACTCTCTTTCAAGAAAGTGGCTCACTTTTTTGAAAAATCTGCTTGTAGTTTAGATGCTCTCTTTTGAAAGAGCTCAGACCCAAGTGGGCAAAGGTTGCTGCTGCAGACCAATCTCCGCTGCTCCCTGTGCCCTGTTGCCTCTGATAAAGGCAGCAGTGTGGCATGGCAGGCAGGCAGCACTGCAAAGCTAATGTGGAGGGAAGGGGGACAACTTTTAAGTTGGTTCCCCCCAGCACGGGCTCCTGCCTGCCCATCTGCTGCCTCTCTATCAGAGGCATCCCCCTGGAGGCAGCAGGGGGAGGCAGAGAGGTAGGTCCGCAGAACTGGCACCTGTGGAGAGCCTGCTTGAAAGCTGCTTTCTTGCATGTATCCGCTCCAGCCTGTCCCCCATGCCCTCTGCGCTGCTGCCTCTCTATGGGTATGTCTACACTACCCCGCTAGTTCGAACTAGGAGGGTAATGTAGGCATACCGCACTTGCAAATGAAGCCTGGGATTTGAATTTCCCGGGCTTCATTTGCATAAGCCGGGTGCCGCCATTTTTAAATCCCGGCTGGTTCGAACTCCGTGCCGCGCGGCTACACGGGGCACGAACTAGGTAGTTCGGACTAGGTTCCTAGTTCGAACTACCGTTACTCCTCATTCCACGACATACCCTATCAGAGACAGCAGTGCAGGGATAAAGGGGACAGGCGGCTCCACTGCTCAAAGGAGGCTCCTCACAGGCACGAGCTCCCCTCCCCTCCTTGAGGCCTCTGATACAGAGGTGGGGGGGGGGGGGCGTGTAATCGACAAAATTATTGGTTAATAGTGTAGTGGACCGCAGGTTGCCATCCCTAGTCATGACTGTCTGTGCGGCACTAACTGTGTGTGCGGTGAAGGGAGTTGGCTCGGTGTGCATAGCCGGCAGGCGTGCCGAGTGCCATGGGACCAAGGCACAATGGATGCACACAGCAGAAGGGGCCTGAAGCAAGGGGTGTGGCGCAAGGGGGGATCTGGTAAGTGGGCACGAGCACGTGTGGGCACTTCCACGGCAAAGTTCTGCGGGGGTGGGGGCCGGGAGCCGCCGCGCATCAACTGTGGCGACACCCCCGGCCCCTGAGCGGGGAGGAGGGCGGCCCCGTGCACCGCCGGCTCCCGCCACGGGGGGCCGCTGCGCGCGCGCCGCGGGGCGGGCTCGGACAGCGCATGCAACTAGTGGGTTGCGCTGGGCGCGAGCGGCTGCGCTCCCCGCCTCAGACAGCGGCGGCCGCGGGCGGCGCCGGGGCAGGGGCGGTGGGCTGGCGAGCGAGCGAGCGGCGCCCCTGCCCGAGGATGCGGGGGGGCGATGCCTGGCGGCCGGGAGGACGGGGTCTGTCAGAGGGCGCTGCGGCTGCTGGCCGAGCTCTGCTCCAGCGGGGCGGTGGAGCACGAGAACTGCCTGGACTTCATCTACCACCTGCGGGACCGCGCCCGGCCCCGCCTCAGCGACTCAGGTACCGCGCCGCGAGACAGGCGGGTCCACACTCCCCGTCCCGCCCCAGCCACGGGACATCACCCCCCCCCAAGAATGTGTCCCCCTCGCCCCTCCATTGCCCCAGCTCCCAGGCAGGCTCCCCGGGGGAGAGCAGCGCTCCCACGCCTCGGGGCAGGAGCGGCTCTACAGCGGGACGCAGCTCCCAGCAGCCCCCGCCTCGGTGGTGTTGTGCCGAGCATCGAGGAGGCTGCTGCCAGGTGATACCTGGTGGGCTCTGGAGAGCGTGTTCTCTGAGCCTCGCTGCGGAAAGCAACAGCCGGGGGCTTCCGTTTCCACAGGTGGTTACACCCGTTACGCTATTAGATTTCTCCCTGCGCGCTGGATTCATGCAGGACTAAAGCATTGATGTACCACAAGTTTAGCAAATCTTAATTTCAAAAGTGTTTCCGGTGAAATATAATTGTGGCTGCTGCTCTGACGCCAGGAATCATAGATGCACGCACGGGTTTATATTATCCTACTTGTTCGGTGTTTCTGTTTGTTTGAAAGCTGAAGAATGTGTTCGTTTTCTGATACTAGTTTGAACCTAGAAGTAGCATAAGGTGCGTCTATGCAGCACCCTAAATTTGAAATAAGAGCTACACAAATTGTGTCTCTTATTTCCATTGAATTTTGAAATAGGCTATTTCAAAATGTGGCGTGTCTACACAGCGCCAAATTTTGAAAAAACATGCTATTTTGAGACATCCCTTAACCCTCGTGGAATGAGGGTTACCAGGATGCCAAAATAGTGCACCCGTTATTTCGAAAAATATTTTGAAATAACAGGCAGCTTGTGAAGACAGGGGTACTGATTTCAGGATACTTTCAGTATCCTGAAATAGCCATGCAGTGTAGACATACCCTTAGTGAGTTCAATCAAATCAGGATCTCAGTGTTCAGCGAAGGGTCCTTAGGATTGTTCAAGTGATAAAAAAATTACCTGTCTTTTCTTGAATTTATGTAGTCTTTACAATCAATTTAAATTTGATTTTAAAGATATTAGGCATTTACATTAGTGTTTTACTTAAATAAAGTAGAATATATTATTGTAATTATTTTACACTTCACAGGACAGTGTTTTTATATTGAGCTTCTTGGGTTTCTATTGCCTTTCAGTGACAAGAAGCAGAATAAACAGCCTTTAAAATTGTCAGAATATAAACTAAGAGTTTTATTTTCAATTATGTCTTGAGCATGCTTGCCAATGTCTTCTGATTTAAATACTCCATTTAAGCTTCTTAATTAGGAAGCTGAACTCTGCTGCTGATCAGAAAACTAGTAAACAGTTTTGATATTACCTTATTCCAAAGTGCCCAGATTACTTCCACCCATAGTGGAGAAAAGATTTCGTAGAGCTTAGCCAAGTTTACCTATTTTCTCATACCATATTTCAATTTCTTTACTGCCTAAAATCCTGGTTCGCAGGTGTGAAGAAAAATTAAAATGCAGAACCATTTTTAGAGTTAAAGTAACTGAGAAATGGACAGTATTTGCAGTACTCTTAAATTGCAGTGGCAGGTCAACTACTCATCACTGCACAATAATAATAATAATTTACTTTATAATCTCTTATGGTAGTTAGTTCACTTAGAACATTTTATTCCAATTTCAGTCTATTCATCAGTTTTTGTTGCTTTAAAACAAAAATGATGCTGATAATTTGATAAATACCGAGCAGATTTCATAATGTAACTTGTTGACAAATAATTGGATAGACTAAGAAAGTTTGAGCAATCCAATAAGAAGAATAATATTGGTTGGGTAAAAAATTCTCCCATTCTTGAAAGCAGAATTTTCATACGTCTGGGTTATTTGTACTAAGATCTGTGAGCTTAGAGCTGTGATAACTTCATTTACTTAAAGCAACTCTAATTTTCAACTATTGCAGTCTTTTTTTTAAAACAAGAACTTTAAATTTACTAAAATGAGTAGAATAATTAATAATTCATATTATACACATGAATTTAACAATTTTAAGAATTACTTGGTTCAAATAAATACTTTGTGTGTAACAGTTTTCTGTCAAAAAACATTCAAAGCAATTGCATCTCAATGTCCAAAAAATAGAAGTTAAGCTAGAAAAGAAATCCATTTTTCTTTCCCAACTTATTACTTATTCCCAACATTTATTACTCATTAAGGGTACATCTACACTGCATGGCTATTTCGGGGTAGTAAAGAACCTGACCCCCAACTCCCAACACTGCTCACCGCAGCCAGGAGGCTGCCGGAAGATTAGGTTAACATCAATATACACATCTGGCAGGAGTTCTTAAAGGAGAGGAGACAGAAATCTCCTTTTGCCTTCCAGCAGCTAGAAGGCAACCTTAATTTTTTATTTTAAGGTATCAATCACATTCTTCTCTCTCTCTCTCTCTCTTTATACACACACACACACACACAGTTTCCTTCAAGATAATAGAATGACGTGTGTCGCCCTGCCCCCGGTGCCTCTGCAGAGTCAAAAGGGGAAGTGAAGGCCATGGCTTGGGATTCCCCCCTATCCTCCTCAGGGCGCATCCTGGACTCCCCACTGGCCCCTGGCTCCCCTTCAGGAAGGTCACAGGGCGGCGGGAGCAGCTGCCTCTGGCCCCACTTCTTCCAGGTCTGGAACCCTGAAGAGACTCAGCAGGGAACCGCCACTTGCCTCAGGCCAGGCGCTTTGGCTACCCCCTGCCTCACCTGAGCGCCTTGTGGCTTCTCCTTCTCCCTACAAGAGCGGGCAAGGGAGGGGGAGGAGAAAGTCCTGATGCTCCACGCTGGATCTGGCTTGTGGGAAAGCATGTGAACTGCTGTGGGGATGGGAGCAGCCTTGCGGCTTTCTCTTTCCCCTCCCCCCACAGGCAGCCGGCATTGGCAGTCTAATCTTGAGGGGAAGGGGGCACTGTGGGAGGAACTGTGAGGCAGGTGGCAGTCCAGGCGCCTGGCCTGAATCAGGCAGCAGCAGTGGTTCCCCGCTGGGTCATGGAGCGAGTGTTGGGGCCCCAGACCGAGAAGCAGAAGTGGGGTCAAAGGTGGCTTCCCCATTGGAGCAGCAGGGAAAGCCTCTGATGTCTGGGAGTGGCATGTGGCATAAAACGGAGTAAGTGCCCCCCTCCAGCTCCTCATGCTCAGACCCTATACCCCCAGTGCCTCATTGACCCCTGCTCTCGCTGCACCCCCAATCTGCTCCTGCCCACTTCCACCTAGTCAGGCACCTGCCCCCTTCCCTGCTCCTTTCCCCTCCCAGACACCTTGCCCAGTCGGGGCCCGTTCTCCAGTTCGCCACAGAGTCCTGTCCCAGGCCCCAGTCTTGGGGCAGGCCCTGTGGTTCAGCCCCCATCTGGTTGCAGTAAGGGCTTGGTGACAGCCCCCCTCTTCCTGTGGCACAGTTAAGAAGGGAGGCCATGCTCTGGCTGTGGCAGATTAATGGGGAGTTGGCAAACGTAGCGAGCAGGGGGCACAGTCCCCCAGTATCCTAAATAATGATTCACAAGAGTACATCTGCTTAAGTGAGTTATCACTTAGAATTCTGACTTACTTGACAGATATGTAAATGTTGCCTACATCACTTTGAATAACAAGGGCTTTTGAGATTTCTTGCAAAAGACACCTGACTTTTCATGAAAGTATCAAATAGACATGATGTCTGGGATTCTGTCTGGGAACATTTTAAAAACATACTGTGCTCAATAAAGTTAAATACAGTTAGTATACATAGTTGCAAGAATTTGAGTGTCTTAGTTTTCTCATATTACTTTCCTTTAGTGAAGAAAAATGTTTCTGTATTTCCTATTTTAATTCATTATTTCTTAAACCATTATTGTGGGATAGGTTTTTAGTGTTTGCTGATAACCTGCTCTATTATATTGAGTAAAACTACTACATTAGGAGGCTATTAATTGCACTTAACTCACATTTCCATAATTAAAATATGGACTGTCAGAAAATGAATTGTCCATAAAGTGCAGTTTGTCAGTCCTGAAGACAAATGCCCATGGTTAGTAAGAAGACAGTGCATTCAGTTCCCAAAAGAGAAAATCAGTACCCCCTTCCACAGCAGACAGTCAAATCTGACTTCATTTACTCACAAGAGTAGTACCATTGTGCCAGTGGTGGCATGGAGTTTATGAGCTACTAAGAGAAACACTTCAGTTTTTAAGGGCTGGAAGAGTGTTGGCTACAATAGAGCAAAATTGTGCCTGTGGGCAGACTCTTCCGGGCAAAAATAATCATGAAGTCATCTTAATTGTGCCCTTAACCTCCATGTATTTTAATTCCCCACCTGTAAAATGGTTTAGTAACAGTACTTCCCTACCACAGAGGGTTGTTGAGAGGATAAATAGATTAAAGACTGTGTGTTGCTCAGATACTATGGTAATGAGGGCCACTTAGTACAATAGATAGATATGAATGTGAAAACCATTTTATGGGATTGAGATACTCTAATTCCTTTATAGTATCAGAACACCCATTTCTGAACTGCAACATTTTTGTTGGATTTAATTAAAGTAACCTGAAAAGTGAGTAACAGAAACTATGTGCCAGTTTGTGGACATTTCTACCACTACAGGGGTGGAGGACTGCAGGCCTAAGGCCCACTTGTCTGGATCCAGCCCCCGAGACTCAGCCCCCCCCCCCCCCCCATATTGGGTAGCCTGTGCTGGCTTTCCTGTCCCCCACTGTTCCACCACAGGGCTGGAGTGCACAAAATCTACTGTACTGGATCCCCCAGACTGGTGTGTGAGGAGACTGTGGGGAATGTTTTTCTTTTTAGTCAGGTGCCATGTCAGTGAGGGTTTTTTGTGTACAGACCCCAACTGGTTTTTCTGTGAAAAGGTTCCCTACCCCTGCTCTACTAGATCCTTCTCCCAGTCCTTCCTCGCATCCTAAGTCAAACATCTGATGTGGGGCATGTCTTATGCAGCTGCCTCTACATACTGCTACTTTTGACACAGAGGTTGGTGATTCTGAATTGCTAGAGCAGCAGCTGTTTTGTAAAAAGATCAGTCAAAAGTGTACTATGATTTTGGTTTTAGGACTGTTAACAATTTAATATCAAAAGGTAGCAGATAGTGAGCTTCTTTTGTCCACTAGTGTCAGTGCTGGTTTTCTCACAGTGGCAATTTTGTGACAGATTACTGTGGTTTGCTCTCAAATAGGATAGTGAGTCTACTTTTGTATTAAAAAGTCCCTTACATGAGATGGCAATTTTTAGGACTTTTTTGACACTGCTTTTTGTTTGTTTGCATATCTTTTCACTCATCTTTTTTGTAGAGGCCAGCACACAATAAAATTTCCCAGGGACCAGTCATTTGGCAGAGTTGATCTGCCATTGTTGATTTGGTAGACATGCATGTCCCTGCACATTTCCGCAAGGTCTTTTGGTGTGGAATGGCTCATCCTTCTCAGATTACTGTTACTTTTCCACAGCTTTTGCTCTCCTTACTGAGTATGTCCTGTAGCCACAAAGTGCTCACTGCATGTTTTCCAGATTGTTGATAATTGTTGAAATATGAGCATGATGCATTTATTCAAAGTACTTGGAAATTGTGCAATAAAATGTTGGAGATTATATCAAAAAAGACAGAACGCATCCAGAGTATATTCTGGATTGGATTCTTCACTTTTCCTGTAGATAAAAGAGTGAAAGGATCCAGCCCTAGAAATTTACAGTAAAATATTTCTAAAGGTCATTGGAAGCTGTTGTGGCTCTTTGGAGAAGGATGAGAAAAATGAGTAGGAAATGTTTTTGCAGATAAGGGAGTTGTATAAAAGGGTTACATCATTAGTTACGATGAATTTTCATTAATGGCACACACAGCGGAATAATGACAGTAAAAAATAATAAATAAAGCTGCATGTTCTTGACTTTCATATTGGATGCACAGTTTGAGGCTAATCCAGTAAGATCATAAGTTATTCTTAATTGCATCAATGACCATTATTGCTAAAATACAATAAATGGTGAATACTGTGGGTTTAGTGATGAACATTAGACATGAAGAACTCAATAAGCCATGAGCAAAAGTGACTTTACATTTACGTCTTTTGAAGCTATGGTTCCTCTTAATTCATTACTTAAATACATTTTTAACTTTGCTTGATTCCTCTACACAGGGCATCAGTGTCTTACTGTCATAATAAATGGTCAATAGGAAAAACAGAAGTGAAAAGCAGCACAGATGTATAGACTGGTTGGCATTCAGTCAACTACGTGAGCACAGAAGCCGAACTTGGAGCTTGTCTGTGTGAAGTTTGTGTCAAGCTATGGTGTAAATCTTCATTGCACTAGCCTGTTGCACACTAACTGGCTGTGTGGACTCTGCTACTTCCAGTTAGTACATGGCTCAATAGCGAGCTATAGCTAGAAAGCCCAGCTTACCACAAGCTGTTTTTATCTAGACAGGCCTTTGGTCAGTGAAAATCTTTTCACCACAGAGAGTACATTCTTCCCCATATTTTGATTACTAATGTTTTGCAAACTCATCTTAAAACCGGTCTCGTCATGGGGGTTTGCATTTTTCCGAATAAACTGGAGCACTTACTGTGATGGGTTCGATCACGGAAATACTTTTGGGCTTGTTCCCCGGTGTACCAATCATGCCATTGACACCCACCTTTTTGCTCCCTGGGGCTCTCCACCATCCTGTCTTGCTGGGTCAGAAGTTCTGGTCTCTCTCAGCAAAGACATAGTGTTGGGATAACCATCCCCCTGCAGAGCAACACAGATGCTAAACCAGTTCAGCTCCAGGAGGTCTCCACTATAAAGGGTTCAGCACCCAAGTAACTCACCCATAAAAGGAACCAAATAAATAAATCAGTCTTACTTCGTGTAAAAGTTTTACACAGAGGAAAGCTCATAATATCAGGTCAGCCGTCTTTATCAATGAAAGAGAGATACGTATAGTAGTTGCTCCCTCTTCTGTTAACAATTATTTACACTGGGTTTGATAATAAACAAAATTGTTTTACCGAATTAAAAAGTAGGATGTAAGTGGTTGCAAGTGAAAACAGTCAGAACAAAGTAAGTTACTAAATCAAAATAAACAAAAGAATGCCAGTTAATTCTAATATACTGAGAAAATTGTTACATGCAAATTCTTACCCTAAATGGTTGATCTAAATATCTCTTTTGCAAGCTAAGCAGCCTCTTAGCTTGGGCCTGATCCCCTCTCTATTCAGTCGTAGGTGTTTCCAGCAGGCATCTGAGATCGTAAGGGGAGGGAGTGTCTTCTGGTGTCTGGCAACCACAACTGTTGTTTTTTCCCCCTCTTATGTTCCTTTTGCCTAAGGCAGAATACTTTGTGTTCTCACCTCAGGTGGAAATGTACAGGATCCAAAATGTGTTTCAGCATCAGCTGGCCTGGCTTCTTGTCTTTCTGGAATCTACCACAGTTTGGTATTACAGGACAAACAAGATTATTCACAGGTTGTTGGTTTGATTACTGAGTCATTGAATTTCCAGAGCTTCAGTAATGGCCCTCATTAGCACATTTATATTTATATACAGATCCAGTCTTCATATTTCTAACTTCACATACAAGAATGATACATGCACAAACATAGGATATACAGACTCAGCAGATTATAGCCTTAAAAATGACATGTCATATGATCTGTTTTGCATAAAGCGTCTTTGAATTACAGGCAGTCCCCGGGTTACGCGGATCCGACTTATGTCGGATCCGCAGTTACGAACGGGGCCATCTCCCTGGTCTCCAGCAGACCAGGGAGAGGAAGCAAAGTGGCGGAGCATGCGGGCGCGTCTGGGCTGTCCCGCTGCCCCCGTGCTCCGTGGCTTCGCTCCGGACGCCTGTGGTACAGCAGCTGGGGCACTGCCGGTTGGTCCCGTAGCGCCACTCTGGGTGCTACTGGACCAACCCGGCAGCACCCCAGCTGCTCTGCCCCAGGCGTCCTGATTCAGCCACTGCTGGTCAGTTTCATCAGCGGCTGAATCAGTACGCCTGGGGCAGAGCAGCTTGGGTGCTGCTGGGTTGGTCCAGTAGCGCCGAGGAGCGGCGGCGCTACTGGACCAACCCAGCAGCACCCGAGCTGCTCTGCCCCAGGCGTCCCCAAGTCAGCCACTGCTGAAACTGACCAGCGGCTGTCTACAGGAAGCCCCTGCTCCGGGCTTCCTGGAATGAACCGCTGATCAGTTTCAGCAGCAGCTGACTTGGGGATGCCTGGGGTTCTTAAGTTGAATCTGTATGTAAGTCAGAACTGGCGTCCAGATTCAGCCGCTGTTGAAACTGATCAGTTTCAGCAGCGGCTGAATCTGGACGCCAGTTCCGACTTACATACAGATTCAACTTAAGAACAAACCTACAGTCCCTATTTTGTACGTAACCCGGGGACTGCCTGTATACATTCTCATCCTCATAAGCCAATTTTCATAAAGAATGGAGGGGCATTGTTATATTTATATTAAATTTGTTTTTAAATTGGTGAATTGGATCTGAGGTTTCAAAGGAACCTAAAGGACTTGCAATTCAATGGGAGCTAGAGTTCTCATCCATTTGGGCCTCTGAAAACCTCAGCTTAGATTTCTTCAAACATGTCATACCTTTGTCCTTAACAAGGACTGAGTACCCAGCAAATCTGACATTAACTAAAATCTTTTTTGGCATTTGGGACGGGGACGATGTTATGGAACTTCAAGGAAGTAGCTTAATTTCTTGAGAGACATGTCTAACTTCTCATGCTTGGGTAGCTCGAAAATGACTCAACTGATTTTGTTCAAACTTTCAAAAAAATGAAAAGTATAAGGGGAAAAGATTAATTTAAGCATGAGAAATTTCAGCCAGGGGGGAAAAGCTATATAGGCATGAAGTGAAAATAGGTGGCATAACCCTTTCAAGGTATAATATATTTATGATCACTGTGCTTTATATTCATTCTGGGCCAGATTCACCATTGTCCTCCATATTTTGTAGTCATTAATACCAGTACAAATAGGTGAATAATTTCATAGTGTTTTCCACCTATTTGCTTATTTCATAGTGTTTTCCACCTATTTTCTGTCAACATAAATCTCTCCACACAATGTAAGGTAGTAGTAAATTAGGTCTGTGGACATTATGGCAAGTGAACAATAAAGTCTACAGCCCAGATTCCTTTGAATTTCAGGAACCAAAATATTATTTCAAATTTTTCTAAAATATAGTGTCAATTACATATTTTAAACAGGTGCTGAACATAGCATCATAGAACTGTAGAATTGGCAGGAAGCTCAAGAGGTCATTAAGTCCAGTCCCAGGCACTCATGGCAGGACCAACCTCTTAAAAATCTCATCTTAAACATCTCCAGTGATGGAAATACTATAACCTCCTTAGGCAATTTATTCTAGTGCTTAATCACCTGGACAATTAGGAAGTTTTTCTTAATGTCAAACCTAAACCTTCTTTGCTGCAATGTAAGCCCAATTATTCTTGTCCTATCATCAGAGGTTAAGGAGAATAATTTTTCTCCCTCCTCCTCCTAAGAACCTTTTAGGTACTTGAAAGCTGTCATCATGACTCCTCTCCGTCTTCTTTTTTCCAGCCTAAACAATCCCACTTCTTTCAGTCTTTCCTCATAGGTCATTGTTTCCCTCTTTTGAAAAGTCAGGAACAAGTTTAGGATATTAAAAAGAAACATTTGCTGCTCACCTTTAATCTGAAGTCATATATTGTTTTATTTAGGTTTAGTGCACATTTACTAGGCACTTAGAGATTTTCCATTGGCTCTAATACATAAAATAAGCTTAAAACATAAAAATGTTAAGGACTTGTTGACTAATTGATTTCTCATCACCCCTTCCCCTTGCTGCCTTTATACATCCAGAAGGAGTACTTCAAAGTAGCAGCGCCGCACAGCTACATTTCAAAGGGACAGCCACTGCACAGCTGATCCACGGCTCAGCTGTGTGGTACTGCCCCTTTAAAACACCGATGCACCATGGAGCCCGGGGTCAGCTGGGGACTCCCCAGCTAATCTTGAGTTCTGAGCAGCATATCCCCTGATATGGTGGAGACTCACCAGCTGACCCTGGGTTCTGGGGAAATGCTGTGTGGAACTGGGGTCAGCTGGGGACTCCCCAGCTGACCCAGGACTCTACAGGTGCCCCTTTGAAACGCCAAGACAGCATTTCAAAGGGGCAGCGCCACGCAGCTGAGCCAGGGATCAGCTATGTGGCACCTGCCCCTTTGAAATGCTGCCTCTGCATTTCAAAGGGACTCCCCAGCTGATCTTGAGCTCTGCGCTGCATTATCCCAGAACCCGGGGTCAGCTGGGGAGTCCCCTGCTGACTCCGGGCTCCATGGCTTTGAAATGCACAAGAGCCGCCGCTGGGGACTCTTGTACATTTCAAAGCAGTCACTCCTGTGCAGCCTGGAGTCAGTGGGACTTCCCGCTGGCTCCGGGCTGTATGGAGTTCCGCATTCCTCCTTTGAAATGCACAAGAGCCCCCATTGGGGCTCTTGTGCATTTCAAAGGAGGAATGAGGAAGTGCCTATTGACTAGTCAAGTAGTCAATGGAAATTGCATCGACTACTCGACTAGTCAATTAACCGTAATTTAACATCCCTACTTAAAACTGCACTAAATGTCAAGTGAACATTCCTACACGGTGGGTAATCCTGATATGGCATAAAGCTAGTGTGGCTGACTTTACTTCATCCTGTTCTGGCATTTTCACCCTCATCTCCTTCCACCAGTTCCACGTGTCTCCTCTGTGAGGGTCAGGTGGGCCTTGCTGGCAATAAGAGGGAGGAAGAAGTAAAGGTGGCACCTAGTTACCTTGCACACGGGGAAGAAGGAGAAAGTAAGAGCTCGGAGCTGTTGAGAATTGTGCCCATATTGTTAATTTAGATACTTAAAAGTTCTCTTGAATTCAATTCTTCTGCTCAGGAAACAGCAAGATTACAGAGAATTACCTGTCCAAAATTGGACCCATCAATTGAGTACACTGTATAGGGAAAAATATTTAATGTAGCAAGGCAAAAGCTGAAATTTTTACAAAGGATTCTAGATGACTTTCTTAAAGTCATAAGAGGGAAAGAAGCCCTCGGGGCCAAATCCAGGCAAACCAGGGGCTGCATCTGGCTCATGGGTCTTAGGTTCCCAACATTTGGTTTACGACATAGTCCTTAAATGTACACAATACTATGCTGTGCAGTATAGGGTGCTTCTAAGTACATTTGCTATTTTGCATTTTTTTTAATACTCTGAGAGAAGATAATGTGTCTACAGTATTATGTCTTCCACAGTATTACTTTAGCCTCCAATTGATATAAGCTGCTAAGCATTCTGAATTGTTAGCAGTGACCTGATAAAATCCCAGCATAAATCTTGGGAATTGCTTTATCAGAGCTTCCCATTACTAGTTCAGTCAGTTCCCCATATGCCTTATCTTTTTTATTTCTGTATCTGATCCCTGTTTGTATTTATATAAGAGAATACTTCAGCCAGACATGTTAAAATTACAGCAAAAACATAAAGAAATTCACTTGCAAAATTAGAGTTGCTTTATAACATAGACAATGAAGGCAAAATTGCACGTTCATAGAACCATAGGACTGGAAGGATTAGATGAGAGGTACAGTCCCCTGCACTTGTGACAGGATAAAGTGTTATCTAGACCATCATTGAAAGGTGTTTGTCTAACCTGCTTTTAAAAATCTAATGATAAAGATTCCACAACCTTCCTAGGCAATTTATTCCACTGTTTAGCCCCGACAGTTAGGATATTTTTTACTTAACATTCAACTTAAACTGCTCCTTTCTGCAATTTAAGCTCATTGCTTCTTGGGGGTAAGAAGAACAATTTTGCCTTCCTCTTTGTAACAACCTTTTATGTACTTGGAAACTGTTGTCATGTCCCCTTTCAACCTTCTCTTTTCCAAACAAAACAAAGCCAATTTTTTTTCAGTCTTCCCTCAAAGATCATGTTTTCTAAACCTTTAGTCATTTTTGTTACTTTTCTCTGGACTCTCTCCGGTTTGTCCAGATTTTTCCTGAAATGTAGCATCCAGAACTGAACACTTCAGTTGAGGTCTAATTGTGCTAATGTATATAAATGATTTTGGTTTTTTGTTTTTTTTTGCAGCATGTTATACTATTGACTCATATTTAACTTGAGGTCCACTATGACCCTCAGATCCCTTTCCACAGAACATCTTCCTACCCTGTCATTAACCATTTTGTATGTATGCAACTGATTGTTCCTTGCTAAGTGGAATACTTTTATTTGTCTTTATTGAATATCTTCCTATTTACTTCAAATCATTTCTCCAGTTTGTCAAGATAATTTTGAATTATAATACATCCTCTAAAGCACTTGCTAGGCCTCCCAGCTTGATATGGTCTACAAACTTAATAAGTGTACTCTCTATGCCATTATCTAAATCATAGGATGAAGAAGATATTGAACAGAACCAGACCCAAAACTCATCCCTTAGAATCCCAGTTATTAGGCCCTTCCAGGGTGGTCTGAACCACCTCTTTGGGAATGGTTTTCCAACCAGTTATGCACCCATCTTATAGTAGCTCCCTCTAAGTTGTATTTCTTCTTCGAGTGGTTGCTCATGTCCATTCGAATTAGGTGTGTGCACCGCGTCTTCCGGAGCATTTTCCCTAGCGGTACCCGTAGCGCTGGCAGGCTGCTCCCTGGAGTGGCGCTGCCATGGCGGGGTATAAGTACCCCTGCCGGCGCTGCCCCACCTCAGTTCCTTCTTACCGCCTGTGAGGGTCTCTCTCTTAGCATTAGTTAATGGTTCCCGTTTCTCTTAGCATTGTAAATAGTTCAATTAGTTAGGTAGTTAGTGTCTGCTTCGTTCTTTGTTCTTCCTCCCCCTTCGGGGGTGAGGAATGCCAAGGCTGCAAGGCTTCAAGGCGTGCGCTGTCTGCGCAAAGTTCATGCTCAAAGGAGACCCACACGACAGCTGTCTAAAGTGTGTGGGTGAGAGCCACCTCACAGACGCCTGTAAGATCTGTAAGTCTTTCAAGCTGCACACTAAAAGGGAGAGAGTCTCTCGCCTAAAACTTCTCCTCATGGAGACGGCTTTACAGCTGGCACCAACTGGCCACCCTACAGTGCGCAGTGCACCGGCATCCACGCGGGATGCCCTGCCTCGGGCCCGGGCCTCAGCGTCAAGAACCCGGCACCGGTCTCACTCTCCGGCATCGAAGAGGGCGAGAATGTCTCACGGAAGGTCCCTGTCTCGGAAGACCACTCCGGCCCTGCACCGTGGTGCCAACTCACCGGTGCACACATCCTCTGCGGTGCAGCGTAAGCGAGCAGAACACCCCTCTAGCCCAGGGCAATTGCCTCTGCACTGCCCGTGCACGCCGGACACCTTTGAGGCGGCGCAGGACCTCATCAGTCTCACCACTTCCCCTCCATCGTCGGTTGAGGCGGAAGGGTCGAGGTCGCCTACGCCAGAAGCCGTGTTGGCATGACTGGCAGGCTCAGGCTCCTTATGTGTCGGGACTGTCTCCGGTGGGGCCAGTACCGCTTGCCTCGGCATCAACGCAGTTCTCGACGCTGGCTCCTAAGCTCACTCGGCACCTGAGTGGGCTCGACCGCCATCGGTGTTGGGTTCTCTTCCGGCCCCTTGTTTGGCTGCACCGGTGCTGTACTACCCTAGCCTTGTGGCAACATCTGTGGCACTGTCACCTTCGACGCCGGCTCAGAGTACCTTTCTGGGACTGTGCCTCCAATCATCTGCACTGGGCTTTTCAGCACCGACGCACGTCTTGGCACCATCGCAAGCACCAGCACTGACCATGTGGACCTTGCTGGTGCCCCAGCCGATGGTGATGTCGTCCTCTTCGGGGTTCGTCTCGGCACCGTCATGCTCTGCGCCGGAGATGCAACCGGCACCGGGACTGGGCCTCCCAGGACCTCTTTCGGTGCCAACACCGCTTTCGGCACCGGCTCTGGGTTCCCCCGGTGCCACAAGTGCCAACACCGCTTTCGGCACCGGGCCTGGGTCCCCCAGTGCCGCAACAGCCATCAGTTCCCCCGGTACCGCTGCATGATTCGGTTCCCTCAGTGCTGCAACAGCCTACTGTTCTCCCGGTGCCGCAACAGGCACCGGCACCGGCACCGAAACGTCCCCGCCGTGTACATGCCGGCAAGCCCGAGTCCATGGCCAGGTTTGCCCCTCCGTCGGTTATAGGTCACTCCTTGTCGGCGCGTCCCTGGCCAGAGTCCTATTATTCGTCGGATTCTGATGCGACATCCCTCAGGTCGGGATCTTCGGGAGCCTCTTCAGCCCATAAATTCTATTACCGGCACCAATGTGACCGTTCACAGGTGCAGCAGACTTGTCCGCCTCATCTACAGTGGCATTTCTGGACACCGTGGGCTTACCACCAGTGGCAGAGGCCCGTGCCCCCCTCTGTGGTGTCGGACGCTTCGGGTCACTGAACGCAACCATCGACCTCGTTGTCGCGACCTCCTCCTTCCCCCCAGAGGCTGCCTACGTTGGACCTTGCAGCACAGGCACAAGCCTCGGTGCCAGAAATGTGCTCGCAGGTGGTGCCCTATGTCCAGCCGGTACCACACGCGCCTCCTGCGGTAGATCCGGCACCGATAACAGGAGTCGTCGTCATCATCATCTCCTGACGAAGCCCTGGTGGATCCTGCACCGGCCCTGCCTACTACGGATGCCCGAGCGCATCAGGAGCTGCTCCAGCGTCTGGCTTCCAACCTGGGTGTCCCGGTGGAGTCAGTCGTGGAGGACACAGACCCGATGATCGATATTCTTTCAGATGACGTGCCCATCCATTTGGCATTGCCACTTAATAAAACGTCAAAAATTACCAATTCCCTGTGGCAAACACCGGCAACCCTGACCCCTACCTTAAAGGGTGTCGAGAGGCGCTACTATGTTCCCCAGTTGGGGCACGAGCACTTGTACTCCCAGACTGTCGTCCAGGCAGAGGCCCAGAGGGAAAAGTTCCCCCAGCCGGGGCCGTCCCCGAAAGCTAGGGAACCCAAGCGCCTTGACTTAATGGGCTGGAAAGTCTACGCCACTGATGGGGTGCAACTCCGCATCGCTAATCAGCAAGCGATGCTAAGTCGTTATGCTTTTAATACCTGGCAGGCCGTGGATAATTTCAAGGTTAAGCTCCCTGCCGAGTCCCGTCAGGAGTTTGCGGCCATGACCTCTGAGGGTAAGGCCATTGCTCGTACAGCTCTCCAGGCTTCCCTGGACGTGGTCGACTCTGCAGCCCGCACCATGGCGTCAGGTGTGGTCATGCGCCATGGTGCCTGGCTGCAAGTGTCTGGAATACCTCCTGATGTCCAGTCTACTATCCAAGATCTGCCTTTTGACGGCAAGGCGTTATTCTCGGAGCATATGGACTCGAGGCTCCATACGCTCAAGGACACGAGGTCTACCCTTCGGTCCATGGGGATCCACACACCGGCTCCTCAGCGTCGTCAGCTGCCCTACAGACAGCAGGGGAGACCGCAGTCCCAGATCCTCCATGGAAATACTGGAGACGCCGTCCTCGTGCTTCCGGTGGGAGTACGGGGGCGGCTGTGGGCTCTTCGGCCTCAAGGGGCCGTAGGCACCGCCCGAGAGGGGACAACTCCCGTGGGGTTGGTCAAGGTCCCTCCCAACAGCACAAACAACAATTTTGACAGGCGCCCAGAGAGTCGCGCACCAGCCTCCCACCCTGGCCCCCCGTTTGGGGCCAGGTTATCCTGGTTTGTTCAAGCCTGGGCAAAAATCACAAACGACGCCTGGGTCTTAAACATAGTCAGGAGTGGCTATACCATCCCTTTTCTGGGATCGCCCCCTTCCAACCCTTCTTCCCCGTCCCTTTTCAGGGACATTTCTCACGAAGGCACCCTCCACCGGGAGGTACTGGCGCTCCTCCAAAAGGGAGCGGTAGAGAGGGTTCCACCGCACCTGGAGGGCAAGGGTTTTTACTCCTGATATTTCTTAGTCCCCAAACCCAAGGGCGGGGTCCGTCCCATCTTAGATCTAAGGAATCTCAACAAGGCGGTAGTGAAATCCAAATTCAGAATGGTAACCCTGGCTTCTGTCATTCCGGTTCTACAGTTAGGAAACTGGTACGCCATTCCGATCTCAGGGATGCTTACTTCCATGTGGCGATAAGTCCCAGCCACAGGAGGTTCCTCCATTCTTCTTCGAGTGATGTCCCCGTGGGTGCTCCACTACAGGTGTCGGGCTCGTCCCGGTGCCGCAATCCGGAAAGTTTTCACCAGCAGTAGCCCCCTCTGGAGGACCGCGCATGTGCAGAGTGCCCCGTGGCGTTCGCGCCTTTTCTGCGTTGTGCGGTCCGACGCGCCAGTTGCTCCTAACCGTCCATGGCCGTAGATGGACTTGGAACACACTCCTCTCTGAGGAGAAATCATATTGTTAATTTGTTCGTTCCTTCCCAGTTAGCCCCTTCCCTCATAGTTAGTTAATTAGTATATTAGTTAGTTAGTTCATAGTTAAAATAAAAAAAAATGTTTTTCTTTATTCTCTTGCCGTAACGACCTCTAAGGGCCGTTCCTACCCCTCAAGTTCTTCTTTTCCCTCAGGGACCGCCGCACGAAGCATGCCCGTTTCCCCCGGCTTTAAGAAATGCGCTTCGTGCGCCGACGCCATGCCAGCCTCAGACGGCCACTCCCGCTGTATCCGCTGCCTGGGAGAGGGCCACATTCCCCAGAAATGCGGACACTGCTCGAAGTTGACCGCCGGGCGAGACGGAACAGAGAAATGTGCCTGAAGATGTTACTCTTCAATAAGGCGCTTCAGCCCCCGTCATCAGGATAACGGGCTGAAGGAGAGGCACGGGACTCATCGGGCTTCCCTCCCAAATGGGTAGCGGACAAGCCAGCCAAGCCCGTAGTACCTCGGCACCCAGTCCCGTGCTTTCGGTGCACTCGGCCACGTCAGGCCATCAGGAATTGGCACCGTCATCTGTAACTCCATGTCTCCGCGTGGCACCACAACCAGACACGATGCGGTCTTCGGCACCAATACACCCGGCACCGTTGTCCCATGCGGCACTGCAGAATGCTTCCAGGGCGGGCCCGGCACCGAAAGCCGACCCGGCACCGAAAGCCGACCCGGCACCGAAAGCCGACCCGACACCGAAAGCCGACCCGGCACCGAGAGCCGACCCGGCACCGAGAGCCGACCCGGCACCGAGGGCTAAGGAGCCAGCACCAAGAAAGGACTCGACGGCAACCCAACCTCCTTCGAGACCTGGGGACGCAGCTTCACCCCACATACAGAGCACGGCCACAACGGCCTGCACGGAGAACACACTCTGTGCTGCCCCTCTTGCACACTCAGTTACCTCGGCGCCGACTTCTGTGGCACCGAGACACCAAAGCTCAGAGGATGAAACGGCACCACCATCTCCACACCGCCTGGAGGAGGTTTCTGACTCTGCCTCGGTCGTTTCGATTCCTGTGGCTTCCCCATCCACGGGGGTACCCACTAAGGCGCAGAGGAAGACGCACCATCACCGTGCGACTTCCCCCAGTCCCGACAGGGCGGCTTTTTCCCCTGAGCCATCGCTCTCACCTTGCCAAAGACGATTAGACCACCACTACGGCTATTCTTCCACACACCATTATTAGGCTTTCTAATTCGAACTACCGTTACACCTTGTTCCACTGGTTTATTTATGCTGGTTTACTTATCAACTTATTATCTTCTAGATGTTTGCAAATTAATTGCTTTATTGTTTGTTCCATTATCTTTCCTGATACAGAAGTTAAGATGATTGGTCTGTAACTTCCTGGGTTGTCCTTTTTCCCCTTTCTATAGAGGGGCACTATATTTGCCCTTTTCTAGTTTTCTAGAATCTTTGCCGTTCTCTATTGAGTCAACCCCTTGAAAGTAGCACTATACATTTTTTTTAATGGATTTTGACATTAGGAGCCAATCACAGATCAAAACTTTTTTTTGATTTTATTGACCAGACTTGAAGCCAGGGAGGAAATCACGCTCTTCAGTGGAAAACTCCAAAAAAACAGCCACAGACAAGGTGCAGCAGCCTGTAGTCACGGTGCTTTTGAAGCGCGAGAAGGCCACTAACAAGCCAAACAAGCAACTCATAGAAACTTTAAACCAGCTTTGCTTAAAACAAGCCAGTATTGGCTTTTTATAAGTGGACTTGGCAACCACTGCATCACTTTGTACTAAATTTCTTAAGATGACATCTCTCCACAGTTTATCTCTGATTTCATAGCATATCATAGAATCCTAATGCTGGAAGAAACCTCAAAAGGTCATCAAGTCCCAGCCCCCTGCCCAAGGCAGGACCAATCCCAACTAAATCAGCCCAGCCAGGGCTTTGTCAAGCTGAGACTTAAAAACCTCTAGGGATGGAGATTCCACCACCTCCCTACGTAACCCATTCCAGTGCTTTTCCATCCTCCTAGTGAAATAGTTTTTCCTAATATCTGACCTAAACTTCTCCCACTGCATGTACATGAGAGAAATATTAAACCTTTTCGCTTTCATTTTTATTACTTCTCTCTAGCTATTTTATTTATATAAAGCTACCCATTTTACTCATTCTTTCTCTGTTTACTTTAAATTCTTTAAGGTCTCTGTTAACTTATGAGTTTTTAAAATTCACAAAGAAACTAATACAAAGCCAGTGTCCCTGCCCTGATGACTTTAGTAGGGTTGCCAGGCATCCAGTTTTGAACCGGATAGTCTGGTATTTGAGCTTTTGGTCTGGGAAACTAATTGAGAAAATACCAGACATATAAATGTCCAGTATTTTTTAATTACGTTTTTATTATTATGAATATCAGTACGTAGTTGCGTACTGCCTGGCTTGTAGACACGATCACACAGCTTTAGCGTGTCTACCAGCCAGGCAATACACAACTACGCAGTAGAGAAGAGGAGGGCGGGGGCTAGGTGGAATGGAATCCCCGGGGCCAGACTTGCCCATGTGCCCTGCTGGAACCGTGCACGGGACAGGCAGCACCCCGGGATCTGCATGCTCCCGGGCCAGCCCCGCAACCCACCGGCTGTTCCCCCCCCCCCCCCTCCGGCCAGCCCTGCTCCCCTGTGGCCGGTTCCCTCCAGGCCAGCCCTGCTTCCCGCCGCCTGGTTCCCCTCCCTCCCCCGATCTTCCCCAGCCAGCCCTGCTCCCTCCGACCCCCTCCTGGCCAGCCCTGCTCCCTTCCCGGCTGGTCCCCCCCACCATCTGAGATCTGGTAGGTGGGCAAACGTGTCTGAACTTAGACTGGTATGAAGACTCATTAATGTCTATGGAATTACACAATGGTGACTGATAAGGAAAGACGTGTGTGGAGCACCAATCATGTGACCAAACCCCCACCCATTCCAGGCCTCACCTCTCTTCACTCTTGCTCCACGTTCTCCTGGGCTCTTTTGAACCCTTGCTTCTGTCCTAGTCCTGCCTCTTCCCCCAAGAGCCTCCAGCGATCATGCATGGGAAACTAGTGGGGGTCTGAGGCCAGTCACAGCGGTTGTTCTCCATTGCACTCATTGACACCTGTGGGGCCAGGGAAGTGGAGCGATGCAGCCACAGCCCACTCTACTCCCTCAGCTGCTGATCACATCATTCCGCCTTCCATTTATGAGTGCAGGGGGCTGTCCTGCCTAGGGTTGCCAGGTGTCTGGTTTTGAGGTTTCTGTCCAGGAAATAAATTGAGAAAATACTGGTATTTTCTAATTAAATATGTTGTATTGTTATCATGAATATCAATACGTAGTAGTGTATTGTGTGAGCGTGTCTACCAGCCAGGCAATACGCAACAGTAGAGAGGAGGGAGGGTGGGGGCGGAGGTGGGGCGGGATGGAATCCCTGGGGCCGGAATCGCTCATGCGTCGCCGGACCGTGTGCAGGATGGGCAGCACCCCAAGATCTGCGTGCGCCCAAGCCAGCCCTGCTCCCCGCCAGCCAGCCCTGCTCTCTCTGATCTCCCCCGGCCAGCCCTACTTCCTGACGGCTGGTTTCTCCCCCCCCCCCCCCGCCATCTTCCCCTGCCAGCCCCACTCCTCCCCTGACCTCCTCCTGGCCAGCCTTGCTTCCTGCTGGCCAGTTCTCCCCCTCCCCCCCATTTCCCCTGGCCAGCCCTGCTCCCCCCTCCCCCCCTCCCAGCTAGCCCTGCTTCCCGCTGGCAGGTTCTCCCCCCCCCCCCCAACCTCCTCCCGGCCAGCCCTGCACCCCTCCCAGCCAGTCCCCCCATTCCCACCCTCATCTGAGATCAAGTGTGTTCGGTATTTTTTTTTTAAGACATCTGGAAACCGTAGTCCTGCCCCTTCCCTGAGTGACACAGCAAATAGTCGGGGGAGCAGAGCTGCAGTGCTTCACCACTGCTGATGAGTGTGAAGGGAAGGGTGGACCCTGACCTCTGCTGCCAGTACCTTGAGTTGCTTAGAGGCTCTGGCCCCTTGCCTGTCCTGCCCACAGCATTTGCGGGGGTGGGGGGGGGAGAGCAAACGTCTCTCCCTCAGCATGCCCCTGGAATTACACACATGCTTAAAATTGGGACCTGCGTTGAGCCTTTATTCTGAATTGCCATAGTATTGCAATATGCAGGAGAATGTGGTGGCAAGAGTTATTTCAAGCAGGCTGTTGGCATATGCCAATTGTCTCCATGATGAAAGATTTTCTCTGAGGGCACAGAACCTCACCCTGGGGTATCTTTAAAAGAAACCAAGTTTGATTCCTGGAAGTACCTCATGAGTAATTGGAAATATTGTCATTAAAAATGCATCCTAGGAACTGGCAGAAGCATTAGAGGAAAATTATATGAGAAACCTGAATATAGATTATTTTAATATGTTTTATTGTATATTAGGGAGCAATTATGCAGGCTTGTGAAGCATTCTTGGAAGTTAGATTAGTGTATTGGCTACAAAATCAAATCAGAAATTATTTGTCAAGTAACAGCCAACAACTGAAGCAAGTTTCTTATAAAAGAAAATGTGGCTAATCAGTGGAGAAATACAGATGATGGGGAAATTATCTTAAGAGAAACATAAGAAGTACCAACATTTTCAGGTGTCTGTGATAAATTACAATCAAATAGCTCTTCATTACTTCAAGGCTCTAACTTTTCAAATCTGCAGAATGTGCAAAGGCATTAAAACATGGACCAAATTCTATTTTCACTTTTGTATGCTTGTAATTCCTGTTGAGCCATTACAAACATGCAAGTAGTGACATTGTCTTTCTATGAGATTGGCATGCTCTTGTCTGAGGGCAGAGTTACATCTTTAAGAAATATCAATTAACTACAGTCAGTCATTTATATTTACAGAACACATAACCCCAATCATTATGTAGAAGTTTTCATTTCTAATGGCTGTATGGATTAATAGTTAAGAACATAAGAATATAAGAATGGCCATACTGGGTCAGACCAAAGGTCCATCTAGCCCAGTATCCTGTCTTCTGACAGTGGTCCCCAGAGGGAGTGAATAGAACAGAGAATCTTCAAGCAATTCCTCTCCCATTACCCATTCCCAGCCTCTGACAGAGGCTAGGGATGCCATTCCTACCCATCGATACACCTAATCTCCATGAATTTATCTAGTTCTTTCTTGAACCCTGTTAAAGTTCTGATCTTCACAACCTCCTCTGGCAAGGAGTTCCACAGGCCGACTGTGTGCTGTGTGAAGAAAAACTTGCTTTTGTTTGTTTTTAAACCTGCTATCTGTTAATTTCATTCAGTGAACCCTAGCTCTGATGTTATGGGAACAAGTAAATAACTTTTCCTTATTCACTTCTGCCACACCAATCATGATTTTATAGACCTCTATCATATCCCCCCCAGTCTCCTCTTTTTTAAGATGAAAAATCCAAGTCTTTTTTATTTCTCTTCATATGGGACCTGTTACGAACCCCTGATCATTTTTGTTGCCCTTTCCAGAACCTTTTCTAATGCCAGCATATCTTTTTTGAGATGAGGCTACCACATCTGTACGTAGTATTCAAAATGTGGGTGTACCATGGTTTTATATACAGGCAATACGATGTTCTCTGTCTTCTTTTCTATCCCTTTTTTAATGATTCCTAACAATCTGTTTGCTTTTTTGACTGCCGCTGCACATTGTGTAGGTGTTTTCAGAGAACTATCCACAGTGACTTTCCATGATCTCTCTCTTGGGTAGTTATAGCTAAATTAGACCCCATCATATTGTATGTATAGTTGTGATTATTCCTTCTAAAACCTTTTTGTGAATTTATGTTATGAAAATGCTATTGATACATAACAATAGCATTCTAAATCATTATATTTTGTACTAATTTCAGTGCAAATAAAGGGTCAAAATTTCCTGTTTCCACCTTCCCTGAAATGGCTTCTGATTCCTTGAGCAGAATCAGTAGTGGGTGCAGATGTATGTAAATAGACATCTAACTTCTTGATTGCAACCACAAATCAGAATTAGAAGTATAATCCCAACTGATTTCAGTTATAAAAACAAAGGCTGGTCTGAAGTCCCTTCTGCAGATTTTACCTCCTGTGTGTAATTGTCCATCCTCCCTTTCCTTAGGAAAACCCATTCCCTAGGAAAGCTCGAGAATGCCATACCTGCATGACCAGGGCCCCGACGGTCGATCTCCCCATGCCAAACTGGTTTCCCACGGATCGCTAGCTATCTGGTGTGAAGAACTTCAATAGGGTGATGGTGACATGCTTTTGGAGGGGGAAGGCTGGCCTCATGTGCATGTCCTGTTGCCTCAGGGCAGGGGAGAGTCACTCACAGAGCTTGAGAAGATGTCCGTCTTCATTCTGTAGTTCTAGAGCAATTGTTGGTCTCCCCAGCGCTCCAGAATGATGCAGTCCCAACTAGTGTGCACTGGTGTTCAGATTCCAGATGCGGCAGGGTACGGCGTCCAGGCCACAGTGAACAGCCTCCAGCTGCTGGAGCTACTCCCCCACAAATCCCCAAGAAGAATTTGCCACAAAGGGCTACAGAGCCTGGGAGGCAGCCTGCAGAAAGTGTACATGACTTGCTGCAAGAGCTGATGACTGCCTGGAGGCAGTTACTGCTCCGTAGTGGAGAGTGATGTGGTGTCCTGAGTCAGGGCAACCAGAGCAAGAAGAGAAAATGCTTTGCTGTTCCTCAGTGAAGTAAGCAAACAAGCAGGGAAACCTGAGAAATGGCTGTACATGTGGGTCCCTTTAAGCACGAGTCTCAGATAGCCTCAAGCAGCAGCCACACGAAGCAACTACTGACCTGATCTCTGCCTGAACTGGTTCCGGGTGGCCTTAAATGGGATTCAGTGTCCAATCAGTGTGGACATACTATTTCAAAATAGCTACGTGCTATTTCGAAACACATTTTGAATGAAGACGTGTGCAGAAATCTCTTCTGGAATAGCTTCTTCTGAAATAATGCTGGTGTATAGACATAACCTATGGTTTTATGAGAAGCAATCCTATTGCAGGTGTAACACCGATAGGCAAAACCAAACCTGGGACCTTTGGAGCTTAGTGCATGATCCTGTACAGCAGGACGTAGCAACCTTTTCAAACCAAAGAGCCAAACTACATCAAAATTCAGAACAAGTAGTCAATAAAGAGTCGTGTAAGAATGCCCATTTGCATGACTGAAAATATATAGCTTACTATTTTTGATAATTGACATAATGATTAATAATAGTATAAGTGATACATTGTACTCGCAGACTTTAATGGGACTTCTGCTGCTGCATCTTTTTGCATATTTCTTTGAAGTTTACATCATAACTGGTCAAATTATGCATGCATTCAGGCTGTCTTCAGTCAATCTTATAGCAGGGGGCTACGGATGTGGGGGTGCAGGAGTCTGCATTGGGGCTCAGGACGGGATTTGGGTGAATGAAGGACTCAGGACACAAGTTTGGGGGATCTGCGGGTGCAGGAGTCTGTGGCTGTGGGGGTATTAGTGGCTCAGGCCAGGGGGTTCAGGTGTATGATGAGCTCAGGGTTGGTGTGTGGGCGGTGCAGCAATGTTATAATGATGTGGCCAGATGGTGGCTGGACCCCAGTTGGGGCTAGTTGGCCAGGCTTCATTTTTAAATAAAGTAAAATATTATGCCCAACACAAAAGGCTTCAACATTGTTTTTGTTTATGGCAGAAGTGGAGAACCTTATTTGGGTCAGGTTTTCTGACCCACAGAAAAATCAATCAGGAATCACACAAGTTAGAAGCACAAAAAATACCCACTCCACCTTCAAAAAACACTCCCCTGGTGCTCAAGCCCCATAGTGGGGAGACCAGCAAGGAGGACTGAGGTTCCAGGCCTCAGGCCAGATTTACTCTTCTGGGGTTCCAGGGTTAGTGGATTTTGTGGGTCTGCCTATACTCTTGGGTAGAGCCAATAATGAGGGGTTAAATGTGTGGGATAAGGCTGATAGTCAATGGGATAGGGATGGGGTGCAGGTTCTGGTGGGAGGTGGGATGTAAGAGGGGGTGAGGGTGGGGTGGGAGGTAGGGTGTAGGAGCAGGCGAGGAGTGGGGTGTCAGGCTAGGAAAAGGGGGCAGGAGCAGGCTGGAGGCAGGCTGTCTGGGCAGAGGTCTCGGGGCAGGGTGTCTGGCCAGGGGGCAGGAGTGGGCTGGGAGCACACTGTCTGGCCAGGGAACAGGGGTGGGCTGAGGTCAGGGTGTCTCGCCAGAGGGTTGGGTAGGCTGGGGGCGGGGTGTCTGATCGGGGGCAGAGTGTCTGTCTAGTGATACCTGTCCTTGGACCAGCCAAGGGAAAAACCCAAAAAGGGTGAGCTAGAACAGTGCTGTAGCTTGTTTAATGATACAGATTCTAAAGAGTACAGTAATACACACACATCACATTCATGATGGCAATTTAGAGGCAAGCTGCTGGTGTGGCGCAGATTACTTCTGATTTCACAGGTGGCTGGAGCTGACCAGGCATTAGCTTTCTGGAGATTGACAGTAAGACCATGACAATCCCTGGAGTCCCTCTGAAGCCATGGGAGGGCCTTACTGCCTTTAGTTCAGTTTCGAGGTTCACATGCTGTTACATCTCTTCTGAAAGGAGATTCCCACCTGACTGCTCATCACATTAATTTATAAACATTGCAGCGTACTTTCTTGCCTTAAAAGGTTACATATGTTGAACTGCCTTTTGATTGGGTGTTTCTCATTCACACTTCTTCGCTCATTTGATAGATTACATACATATTCATAAGCATGGATATAATTAAGTATGGTTTCTAAGCAAAGTCTGGCCTTATCAGCTTTTATATAACAGGAAGCTGCTTTTAATATAACAGGAAGCCTACCGTAAATTGTATTGAGAGAGCCAGAACCAAGGGAAGGGGAGTGGTGGTGGCCGTGTTTGACTGATTACAGCCAGGAGGGCAGGAGTGGCTAGGGGGCAGGTTGTCTAGCTAGAGGGAAGGAGAAGACTGGGAGCAGGGTGTCTGGCTGGGCCGGGGGAGGTGCTGAGTGAGGGAGAGTGCGGAGTCTGGGCAAGAGGGTGGGGGGGCACTTAAGTGCTTTTGCACCGCATGTAACACGACCTCCTGCTGCACCCATGCACAGTAAGGAAGCCTCCATGCAGGATTCGCAGGGGAAACTTAAAGGAAGTGTTTCCTAGGGGAAAGAAAATAGCAGTGTACAGGGAGCCATTTTTGGTTCCTGGTTCCCTGTACACCGGTAGGGAAGGAAAAGGGTGGTGCATAGAGCCATTTTTAACTCTGTTTGTTCCCTGCACGCTGGATCAGGTGAGGAGGCTCGGGACTTTCTTCCTCTGCCCCCCTGCAGGAAGCCATCGCTGGAGTTCCAGTCTTGTGGAGGCCTGTAAGGCTGTAGTGCCAGCACTGGCTCCCTGCTGTGAGGGGAGCTAGGGGGGCTGAGTTGGGGCTCCCCATATCTGGCTCCCTAGTGAGCCGTAGGTTGCCCACCCCTGCTTTACAGCTTGAGCTAAAAGCCAGCTGGCTCTTATCTAAGGCCGTAGAGCAAACTCATTCTCTCTCTCTGTAAGTGGTGTAAGTGCCACTACACAGGACAGTACACCACACCTAGTAGGTCTGTGGGTTACACAGACACATCCCATTGCTTCCCCTTGCTGTTGCCCCCCTGTGGTCATTATGCATTATAATTGTCCCAGCTTTCCATTCCCTATCCCTTGCTGCCCCCCTGTGGTCATTATATATTAGAGCCCTCCCTTTGCTTTTTATAAAATAGAATCTCATTCCAGGCACATCCCCTTTTCCTGGCACAACCAAACCTTTACCTTACTTTAAGTTATGATCAGAGGAAGCTGTATTCCAAATGTGGTGGTCCTAACTCTTACCATTTAGGAGGAGTTCTTGAACGAATGGACAGACAGACTCTCACAAATATATAGTAGACTAGCAGACTTACACAGAGTTGCCCAGTTGCTTCAGAGCAGGACTTGGGGATATGGGGAGGGGTGTAGGAGGCTGGGGGCCAGTAGTGTATGCTCTCCTCTTCCCTTAGGCTACCCCCCCACAGCTCGCCTAGGCCTTTTCTCCCCTCCAGTTACTCCCCCAGCCTACCTGGGGCCTATTCTGCCCCACCTCCCCAGCCCACCAGTGGCCTGTTCTGGCCCTCCCAGGCCTCTCTAGCTGCCAGGGGCCTGTTCTCTTACCCGTCTGGTTCTGCGGCCAAGGACTGGAGTGGGGGAAGGGTTTCGGGCAGAACTAATTACTAGGGTGCTGGGAGGCAAGATGGCAGAGCCCTACTGGCCACTCCCTTCGTGACATGGTTGCCCCCAGTGAATGCTCTGCATATAGCTCTCCTTTGTGGGCTCGCTACCCCCATGGCTATTCTCATATGTGTCCCTCAGAAAGCAGCCCCTCCCTTTGCATATTTCAGGGCTGTTGTTCTTTGAGGATGTCCCTGCAGGTGCTCCACTGTTGGTGCTGGGCTTGCCCAGCGCCGCTGATGGAGATCTTTCTGGAAAGCAGTCTCTGGCTGGACTGCGCACGTGCCATGCTGCTCGCGGCATTTGCGCTCTTTTGTGAGGCGCGGTCCGTCCCTCGCCAGTTCCTTTCAACCACCTCAGGCTGCAGCTGGACGGAACTGCGCTCTTCGGCAATGAGCGTCTTGCTGTGAGACTATCTGTATAAAGTTTCTTCTTTCCTCTCTCCTACCTTCCCCGGTTGTTCCCTTCTATCCTAGTTTAAAAAAAAAAGGAAAATACAAAAAAAAATCCCCTTGTTGCTCCCGTTGGCGAGTTATCCCTTGTTTCCCCTGTTATTTCTCTTCCCACTTATCCCAACCTTGTTTAAAAACAAAACAAAACAAAAACCCACGGAAAAGGAATCTGTAAATATGCCTGAGGTGAGAGCAGGACTCTTAGAATGCCGTCCTCACCGGGCTTCAAAAAGTGTGAGAAATGCCGTGAGGCAATGCCTGCCTCTGACAGCCACAACCAGTGTATTAAATGCTTGCGGAGAATCTCATGTACCCCAGAAGTGCTCACAGTGCTCCTAACTAACGTTGCGAGCATGCAAAGACAGGGAGCAACGCTTACGCACATTCTTATTTGAAAAGCATCTGCAGTCGCAAAGCTCTTCACCATCTGAGCAGCATTCAAAATGGAGGGCGTCATCGCCTGATCCATCATCTAAGAAGAGACCCAGGCCATCTCCATCTCCCGATTTCTACCCATAGTCGAGTAAGCTATGGGTGATAAGTCTGGCACATCCGGCACGGCGGCATCGCGCTCTATATCCTCAGTGAAACTACCGCCTCTGGCACTGCGAGTAGCTTCGGCACTGCCGGCAACTAAACCCTCGGCACCGAGGGATGCGGTACCCAGGACGTCTTTGGCACCGATAGTGTCGGCACCGAGCACCATGTCAACACCGACCCAGGAAGTGATGCGGGGGCAGACATCGTGCGGTGGGCTTTGTGCGGAGGAAGCAGCACCGGGCGTACTGGCACCGACTAAGATCTCCCACTGCTCCATTGTCAGTGGCACTGATACTCCGGCACCGTTGATACCCGTGCGCTGAAGCACGTCCCGCTCGCTCATTGTCTTGCCAGCACTGTTGCCATCCCCTCCGGCACCGCGCTCCCCAAACTATCTCCGAAGCCCTCATAAATCTCCTGATCCTCCAAGCGATATTCTATCTCCCTTTCTTGTGGCATTTCCCGCGCGGGATACTAGGCTTTATAGACAGCGTTCCTTCTCTCCTGTGACTTCAGCGAGTTCATATCTTCGATCGAGATCCCCTGGTTCCCCACGCTTACATCACTGGCAGCGTCACCCATCTTATTACTCTGAGACACGATCGCCCTTGGATAGACTCTGTCACTTGGACGACCGCTATCTCTGTGACCCCCACAACAGATATTCCTACTACTACCATTCTCGATCACATTCCTGTTCTTGATACGGCTATGACTCCGCTAGACATTCACCTCTCTCTGCTCCATTTACTCCACCACACCGGAGCACACCACCACCTTGCATGACTTCATAGGTCTCTCACACGCCTCCCAATGACTGACCAATCGAGATTTCTCCTGTAGAGTCCTCACTACCTGACGATGCAATTGTTCCGGACCAGGTCTCACTGCTGGACAACCTGTGTCCATTTCAAGAGTTGTTTAAGAGGGTTGCTATCATACAGGAGATACCACTCGAGGATGTCAAAGACAAACAACACAAGCTGTTTAAAAATCTACAGCCACAGCATAGGCCTCGCCTTGCTATTCCTTTGAACGAAGAGCTCCTTGACATTGCTGACGAGATCTGACAGACTCCAACGTCAGTACCTCCAACCAACAAGAGAGTGGATAGGAAATATTTTGTTACCCCAAAGGGTATGGACTTTCTTTTTACGCCTCCCCACCATAACTCACTGGTTGTTGACGCAGCCCAACAACGATCTAGGGCTCCACAGTTTAAACAACAATGATAGAGAGAGTAAAAGATTGGACCTCTTCGGTACAAAGGTCTCTACATCTGCAACCTTGATACTTCATATTGTGAACTACATAGCTCATCTCTCTAATCATGTTTGACACTTTTTTGCGACTAACTCTGCTCATAGACCACCTGCCGGAAGCAAAGAAACCTATCCTCAAATCCATCATTCAGAAGGGATACACGTCAGCTAGGACGTCACTGCAGATGGATACCGATGTGGCAGACATGGCAGCACGTTCCACAGCCACTGCCTTAGTAAGGCTCACTCTCTTACCTACATTCAGCAGGCGTACCCAAAGAGTTACAATCAAAGGTTGAAGACTTACCTTTTGAAAGGGAAAACCTCTTCACTGAAAAGACCGATATGGTTCTACATTCTTCCAAGGATTCTCGCACAACATTGCGCACCCTTGGGATGTATACTTCCCTATTTAGAAGAAAACATTATACCCCTTATCAACGGAGGTACGACTACCCTGATGCCCGTCAACAGTGGCAGCAACAACACCTGCAACCTCAGATGCCCTTCGACACCCAGTGCTCTCTCTAGGAGCCACAGCGTTGACGCAACAACAACCGCAACAGGATCACACCCAATACCAAACAGTAAGTTTGATATTTTGGTTGAGGGCACGCATCCACCTCTGAGCAATGTCATCCAGCTACCTATCCGCATATTCCACCAACGTCTGAAGCCCTTCTTCCATCAATGGGCAAAAATCACCTCGGACAGATGGGTAAGGGAAGTTATCTGAATAGGCTACATGATACCCTTCAAGTCTATTCCTCCCATCTCTCTTCCTCCCCTGTCCCTTTTCAGGGACCCCTCTCACGAAACCCTTCCATGACAAGAGGTCTCTCACCTCCTCTCTCTAGGAGCGATAGAACCGGTCCCACTAGAATTCAGGGGCATAGGATTTTATTACCAGTACTTTCTCACCCGAAAGAAGTTGGGAGGTTGGAGACCGATATTAGACCTATGCCATTTGAACAATTTTCTCTGAAAACAAAGGTTCAGGATGATCTCGCTCGCCTCCATAATCCCTGCTCTGGAACACTATGATTGGTTTGCGGCCCTCGACCTTCAGTATGCTTATTTCCACATATTGATCCATCTAGCCCACAGAAGATTTCTGCGCTTTGTTCTCAACACAGACCACTACCAATACAGAGTGCTCTCCTTCGGCCTCTCCTCTGCCCCCAGGGTATTCTAAAAAATCCTGGCGGTCGTCGTGGCCCATCTTCAAACACAAGGAGTAATTATCTTCCCGTACTTAGACGATTGCCTTTTCAAGGCACGATCTGCACCCAAACTTCTACACATGGTCCATATTACCATGGAGCCCGTTCTCAATCCCTCTGCATGGAATCTATCCGCATGTGGAACTGGTGCATTCACCATGGCATAACACTTACGGCGTCTTATTTACCTGGCCAAACGAATGTCACTGCCGATTTCCTCAGCAGACATTTTGACACGAAGCACGAGTGGGAAATCTCCGACCAAGTCCTTTGACCAATATTCCATTAATGGGGAACTTCCATGGTAGACCTTTTTGCCACATACCGCAACAGGAAATGCCTCAAATATTGTTCGAGAGCGGGTCTCGGCCCAGGTTCCCTAGGCAATGCCTTCCTCTTCAGCTGGGAAGGGCCCCTTTTATACACATTTCCTCCAATTCCGCTCATCCCAAGAGTCCTATAGAAACTCAAAGCGGACCGAGCCAGAATGATTCTGATAGCACATGCCTGGGCTCGTCAGCACTGGTATCCCTTTCTCTACCGCATGTCCTTACATGCACCAATTCACCTTCCAACCTTCCCTTATCTTCTTACTCAAAACAAGGGCCGCATACGGCACCCTGAGATCCAAGTACTCAACCTTACGGCTTGGCTCCTAGCTGACTAAACCCTTCAGAAGCTTCATGCTCAGCCTCGGTGCAACAAGTCCTCATACATAGCAGAAGACAGACAACCCAAAATACTTACCTCTATAAGTGGCGTAGATTTGCTTCCTGGTGTCTCCTAAACCAGCAGCTTCCAAAAATGGCTCCTCTTCCGGTCATCTTGGACTATATACTACATCTGAAAAATACAGGATTATCGTTATCTTCAATTAGAGTGCATCTTGCAGCAATCTCAGCGTTCAGACCCCCAATCAAAGGAACCTCTGTCTTCGCTCATCCCATCACTAAAAGATTCATAAAGGGTCTACTAAATCTGAGCCCTCCACGAGACCCGGTTCCACCGACGTAGACGTATGTGCTTGAATCTAGACGTAGTGCTCGAAGCTTTCATGGCTCCCCCATTCGAACCCCTACCATCGACAACCTTACACCTTCTCACTATGAAGACACTGTTTCTCCTTGCCATAACATCAGCGCGCAGAGTAGGAGAGCTCTTAGCTACAATGGCTACACCACCGTACACTGTCTTCCATAAAGAGGAAGTAATATTAAGATTACATCCTAAATTTATGCTTAAAATACCTTCCTCTTTCCATGTTAATGAGCCCATAATCCTACCCGTGTTTTATCCAAAATCACACTCTTCACCTCGACAAGCAGCTTTCCATACCCTAGATGTTCGCAGGGCTTTGGCCTTTTATATCGACCGATCAAAACCTTTTGGAAGAACGGACTATCTGTTTGTGTCCCTAGCAAACAAGTCAAAAGGACAGCCATTGTCGGCTCAGCGAATTTCGAAATTAATAACCAACTGCATAAAACAAGCCTATACCCTTAAATGTATTCTGCTTCCTGTCCAGCCCTGGGCTCACTCCACCAGGGCTATTGCCTCTTCCACCGCTTTTCTATAAGGGGTCTCCTTAATGAACATTTATAGAATGGCCACTTGGTCCTCGCATTTTTACCTTTGTGAAGCATTATGCCATTATCCAAAAGAGACAATCTGAGGGGGCATTGACGATAGCGGTGCTCTCCACAGTGGACAAATAGGGACTCTGTTTCTCCCTCCTTCTGTTGGGGCGATTACTGCTACTCAGTCACCAACAGTGGAGCACCCGCGGGGACATCCTCGAAGAAGAAAGCGAAATTACTGACCTCGGTGAGGTAACTGTTATTCTTTGAGATGGTGTTCCCGCGGGTGCTCCACTACCTGCCCTCCTCCCCGCTTTGGAATCCATTTTCTATTTCTGTCTTGTAGGCTTTGAGGCGGCCTCAAGGAGCTGGCAGGGGCCAGATCGCGCCTCACAAAAGAGCACGAATGCAATGAGCAGCATGATGCGTGCATGGTCCAGCCAGAGTCTGCTTTCCAGAAAGATCTCGGTCTGCGGCGCTGGGGCAAGCCCAGTACTAACAGTGGAACACCCGCGGGGACGCCATCTCAAAGAACGACAGTTACCTCACTCTCTGAGTAACTTCGCTTTACCCACTGTGGCACTCCAAGTGCAGAAGGTGGTGGCCCGCATGAGACCTAAAAAATACTTTGCCTTTGTAGGTTTCTGTTTAAAAAACTCCCCGAGGTCACAGATTCCCTGGCCTTTGGAGATAGATAGGCTGTCATCATCAAGTGAAACCACCTTCTTCTTGGACCCAGGAAAAAGCACTTGGACTTCTTCCAGAGGGGAACCCCAAGCTCTTTTACCACAAAAGAGCTTGAAGAGAAAAACAAACTGCAATCTCTGATAGCTGACATCTCAGTCTTAGGCATGCACACACAGACCTACTATTACCTTCCAGGACATAAGAATCAAATCATCACCTTATAAAAATCACCTTTTTAAACAAAACAGAAAGATATACTAGGTAAAGCATACTTGGTTGCTAGATGTTACAGAGCAACTGAGAAAAGAACAAATTAAAACACAGAGAAAATGGTATCTCTGGGATACAGCTTAAAATGAAGTGTATGGGGGAGGGCACATGGACTTAGCTCAGAGAGATTAATCAAACAACATTACAAAGAAAATAACCTGATTGTGACTAAACAGACATTTTCCTATCCACTTTACAATCTGCTTCAAGGTCCAGTCCATTTCCATGCCCAGTATTCCTTGTAGGCATGGTAGTTCTGCCTAGTTCAGTTTATCTTGTTTCCCTAGCTCCTGGCTCAAAACTCCCACAAAGAAAACAGCAGGAAGGTATATCTTTCTATTCAAATTTCAATAACTTCTCCCATTGTCTCTCTTTGCTCCCTGCCAACACCCTCTAGCTACCTGAGTTTAACTCTTTAGTCACCAAATGCTGGCCAGCACTTCTCTCATCCATCACAGCATGTTATGGAAAACTGCCTTTCCTGGAGCTTCTGGTTCTCGTGGTAGAACCAAATCCTGACTTGGCTTTAAATTAGGAGAAGAGGAAGCTGCATACCAAATTTGGTGGCCCTAGCTCTTACTGTTTAGGAGTTCTTGAACAAACGGACACGCTCTTAACACACACACACACACGTGTGTAAACACACTTTTTGATTTTTAAATTTGTTCCCTTTGGGGAAATAATGAACATTACTGGTTTGTTACAGAGCTATAATCAAGAACTTTCTATAATGTTGTGGATTTGTGTTGTACTTTAGTATTAATTTAAGCTCTTTTATGGCTTGCTTTATACTCAACAGATAGAGGAAGATTATTTTAGTTTAAAGCTTTACTTCCTCTGATGCTATGTTTGAGACAGTGCCTGCTGTCAAGCTGATAAGAAAAATAAGTGAGCTTACAAGAGAAAATTCTCCAGGCGCTGGATCATCAGTAAAGACTGCTGTTAATTCAAATTCATAAAATATTTCATCATGGAGTTAATTTCATAATAAATATTTGCTTACATGTTCTTTAGTATTGACTATAATGGATACAGTATTGCAAGTATGGAGGGAGTTGTTGTTCTTTTCTAATAAATGGTTGAAATAGAGAAATGTTCTCCATACTAGCTGGTGCTGCATACATCTGTAACATTGGCATTTATAATCACACCAAATCAAAGAGTTTAGGTTGCTCAATATATTTAGCAGCATACTGAATACTTGATAAATAAGAATGAAGTTTAGCTTTCTTCTCTGACAGCTTGGATTTATAGGATATGCTTTTTATAGGGATCTATGGAGGCAGTAGATGTAGCCAAAATGGACACTCAAAGATAGACTTGGAGCCAATTTGCAGCACCAGGGATACATCAGACTTTAGGTGGTAGAGAGGCTCAAGGGCATAAACTCTCTCAGAAAAAATCTTTTTGATTAGTGATGAAAATCCCACATGGCATAAAAAAATCCAGTGGCTTTAATAATTCCAGTTTTTAAACATGTAAAGAATGAATAGAATAAAAGTAATTTGAGGTGGGATGCAGGATTGGTCCCTACAGTGGTGGTTTAAAAAAAAAGAATTTTAGCCAGTTTAGTTTTATAAATGCTAAGCAATAAGGTGTTGCCTTGGGAGACTGTTTCTTCAGCGTGATATATCTGAGTCAGGATATTTTTCCAAATATTCAGTTTTAATGTTCTCTCTTTAATTCTGTCTCTTTGCCAGTGTAATATCCTGGATAATGCCTTTCTAGCCTTGGTGCAATCTGTTAGGCCTGGTCTACACTGGGACTTTATCCTGAATTTAGTCCCCCATGGATGATTATCTAAGCGATGCATCCACACTACCAAGCCTATTGTTCCACAATTAGGGGCCGCAGAAATCAAACCCTGTAGTTCTGTTTTTCACAAGGAGTAATGCTATTCCCAACTGTGCATGTCCAAAATTATGCTAGTATAGATGCTGCAGTGCCAGAGATACAACTTCATAAGCCTCCAGGAGATCTGCAACTGGCCGCTCTGGACACACCTGGCGTCTTCACTGCTTTCCCCCTCCATTGGAGCTCTAAAAGTCCCTGGAACTAGAGAAGGGTCTGTCCCACATGGCCAGCTTAACGAATCCTGTGTGAGTGACCAGCACATGGAGACATGAGCACCCCCAATGTCCCCTCAGACACTCCAATGGTTGCCAGCACTTCTGCTCCCATGGCTTCCACTGCCCAAGGATGTAAAAGAGCTCCAGCCTGGATTGCAAGGGAGATTCCAGACCTCATTGAGGTGTGGGAAGAGGAATCCATCCTCCACAAACTCTGCACAAAGAAGAGGGATGCTGACATCTACGGCAGGATCGCTGCCAGCCTCTTGGCCAAAGGCCACACCACGAACCTCGAGCAGTGCAGGCTCAAGATCAGATTGCTGCACCAGTCCTACCAGAAGGCCATGGAGCAGAGCGGTTGCTTAGGGGGAGCACCTCATGCCTGCTGCTGTTATGACCAGCTGGATGCCATTCTCGGGGGGGGAGGAGCCACCTCCCCGGTTGTGGTTGTTGAGTTTGGACAAGATATGCCTGGCGTTAGCCTGCTGGAGGGCAGGGTGGTGGAGTCCCATGAGGAGGAGAAGGAGGAAGTGGAGGAGGAGAAGGCCTGAGAGCCAGGAGCTTCTCACCTTGAAGCCATTCCCTCCCTCCTAGGACATCTCCCAGGCCACTAACAATCCTGAGAAGGGCATTTCTGGTGAGTTCTCTAACTTCCTCTAACTACAAGCGGGGTCAGGCAATGGGCTGAGAGGAGTAGTGTGCTCTCTCTCTGCTTACTCAGTGCGGGGGCCACAGGATGGCTTGTTTGCATGTCTCCAGATGGTGTGCCAGTCTGGAGCACTCAGCTACATGAAGCTCTCACACAGGAACCCCTCTGAATTTTGTTCTTTGCTTTGAAAAGGTTCCCAACCACTGCTGCCAACCCCTACTGCTTACCCAAATCCCACTGCATTTACCCACCTGACTGGAATCTACAGGCAAAAAAGAACCTGGGACGAGTGCATGAGGGAGCAGATGGTTTGCTTGCACTCGCTCGTGCAGGAAGTTGAGACAGAGTGCTGGATTGGGTTGCCAAAAGATAGGAGTGGAGGGCAGACTGGGAGGAAAGAAAGGCTGTCCAGGAACGGCTAGTGTGGCAACAGGAGAACATGTTTTCCTCCCTCACTATGGTGATGGGGTGCATGGCGACGTGTATGGAGTGGGCCATTGGCCACATCTCTCCCTGTCGTGGCTTCCACTGCCACGATCCCCAAAGACCACCAGGGCCCCAGTACATGGTAGGGGGGCACCCTCTAGGGCAACTGGAGCCTCCAGGACATCTGGAGGCAGGTGCCAGACCCAGCCCTGTTCCTGAGCCTCCCTCCCTCCAGCAATTACTGGAGCTGCAGACTAAGGCACACCCCCTTACTTTGACCTCTGGCTCAGGTGACCCCTATGATGCCTTGGACTATCATAAAGTCAAGGAGGCAATTCTCGATCAGATGGGCACTGGCCCGGAAATGTACTGGCAGAGCTTCAGTCGCAAGTGATACCCCCAGGGGCCAGACCAAGGGACACAGCACAAAATCTGTGGGACTATTGCTGGTGGTGGAGTGAACCTGAGAAGAGGATGATGGGGGGTGCAGGTGGCAGAGGTGATGGTTTTGGAGCAGTTCCTGCAGATCCTCTCAATCGGGGGCAAAGATGGGTGAGGCGGCACCATCCAGCCTCACTCACTGGGGCCGTCTCCCTGATTGAGGACTATCTAGCGGAGGAGGACCCAGAGGCAGGAGGCAGAAGAACGGAAGATCACCCAGGCCAGTGTTCCTTCTAACATTTTCCATTTTTATGCAGGTTGAATTTTCTTTTGGGTGAGCTGAAATTTTTTATATGCACCACCAATATTGAGTTTGTGTGTGGATGTGCAGTGTGTCCCAGTGCAAACAAAAACTTATGTATAAATATATATTTTAAACATTCCATAGGTAAAGGAGACAGTGTATTAAAACAAGGGATAATTAACAAGGAACAATGCTTCAGAGGTTTATTTAATATGTAATCAAATAAAAAGAAAATTGATACTGCTCTTGTAGTACTTGTATTATTATCCTTTCTAACAATTCAAGCTAGTAAACACACCAAATAGGATACTGAAAATAGCTATATAAATAACTCCAAGACATGGCCATTAAGTAAAAGCATAAAAAAATATGCACAGCTTTAAGATACTAAACAAATCTATGAGTCAACTAGAAATAGTTGACTATTTCTAGAAATAGTTGACTCTAGCATCCAGAGGCCATGCTGTGGACTTTGGATGAGGCTGGGATCACAGCAAATCCTGGCAAGTGTCATCTGGGAAGAAGCAAGGTGACCCACATGGGCTACACCATCAGTCAAGGGATTTTTTTACCTACTGGTAGACCGAGTGCAAGCCTTAAGAGATTAGAGAACTCTCACAATAGCCATGTTCTTATGTTAGTCATGCTCTCCTTGGAAATATTAATACAATATTAATACAATATTTACTGATAATGGAAAGTAAAGTAAAAGGCATTTACTCAGGCTTATATACTTTGGGGAATGTTTAGGATTGATGCTATGCAAGTGAATCAGAGATCTGTAAAAACAGATACAAGTTCTGGTTTGAAACTTTCATCTTGTGTGTGTCACTAACTCTAAGAGTAAAAGCCTAAGAACATTTGTCTGAAATCCAACTCCAATTGAAAGGCCAAACAAATTAAGCAGGATCCATGGTAAAATTCTTCCAGTTTTAACAATTTACCATGTATTAATTAATAACACAGGATTTTTTGAAAAAATTATTAAGATCAGAGTTTGCAGACATTTACAACACTCAAAAAAATTCTGTTAAAAGAATCCTTTTTTTTCTTACCGTAAGCCATTAACACCTATAAAAACTTTGTTTGAAATGTAATCATGCAAATATCATGAGGTAGGCTGTTTGCTCCAGTATTCAAAAGCAGCCTAAAAGCTTTTAACCCACCTGAAATTTTGGTACCACCCTATACAGCCTGTCCCAGCCCAGGAGAGAGTTCTGTGTCTGCAGCCTAGCTAGAGCTGTTGTGCTGAGATGTGATGCAGCCCAGATGGGAGCAAGTTAGGACGCCCCAAACACTTCTCTGGCTCCACTTCACTGCACAGACACTGGTGCCTACCCAACTTTTCTCTCACCTACCCTGTGCTATCTGCTCTCCTCAACTCCAGCCCATCTTGGGGCTGAGGTAGAATCCTGCCTCTTGGAGTTGCAGGCATTGGCAGCTGCAGCCCCGCCACCATATAGTCACATGTCGGGCCAGAAGGTGTGTGACCATCACTGGCTCCTTCCCAGGAAGATGTGGAAGGCAGTCCAGAAGGAACTCCAGACCATGCTAGAAATGGGGTTAGTAGAAGAGTCACAGGGTGAATGAAGGAGCCCAGTTGTACTGGTCCCAAAACTAAATGGGGTCATACAGTTTTGTATTAACTTCTACCAGGTACATGCAATATCATGATTTGTGCATATCCCATGCCAAGAGTTGATGAGAGACTAGGCAGTGCTTTGTTTCTACCCTTGATTTGACTAAGGAGTATTGGCAAACCCCCTTGACTTTGGCTTCTAGTGAGAAGACAGCTTTCCCCAACTCCATTTGGGCTGTATCTATTTGTCACCATGCCCTTTAGCCTACATGGAGGAGCTGTGGAATTTCAGCTACTTATGGACCTACAGTTACAACCCCACCATTAGTACCTGGTGGTCTATATTGATGATCAAGTGATATACAGCCAAACGTGGCCAGAACATCTCCAGCATCTAGAGGCCATGCTTTGGACTTTGGATGAGTCTCAGATCACAGCAAACCCCAGCAAGTGTCATCTGGGAAGAAGTAAGGTAACCTACATGGGCAACACCATCAGTCAAGGGATTTTTTTACCTATTGGTAGACCGGGTGCAAGCCTTAAGAGATTAGAGAACTCTCACAACAAAGAAACAGGTACACCAGTTTTGGGGTTGGTGGGCCACTATTGCCAGTTTTTGTGATGCTCTCTGCTCCCGTATCCTCCTTACCAAGAACTCCCAATCCAGAAAGGTTCAATGGTTGGTGGAGAGTGAGAGAGCCTTTCAAGCCCTCAAAGACTAATTAACTAAAGCCCCAGTTTTGTTTCATTCCAGATTTCTCAAGACCTTTTATTTTACAGACTGATGCATTGAAGGTCATCTGATGGGGTGAGGTCACAGAAAACTATTTGGGGAAGCCTCCCAGAGTGCTAACATGGCCACTGCCACTTGTCTTCCTGCTCTCTGGGGCGTCTCACCACCCAGTCCAGCTGAGCCAGCTCCACTGGTCTTTCTGAGCTGAGATTCCTGCCTCCCCCACCACCCACTGCCACCCGAGAGGCAGTACAGATCCTGAACCTCTTCAGGTCCAAGGAGAGTGCAGTTTTGGCCCCTGGGACACCACTCCCCAAATGGGATAAAAACCCTCAATGAATTGCCTGGATAAGTTCCCTTTAATAATGAAAGTGAGAATGTACATACTGGTTGCCCCTCCAGGTAACAATTATTCATACTGGGTTTGATAAAAAATTTAAAAAAGTGATTTTATGAAGTACGAGCAGTGGGATTTAAGTGGTAATAATTGAGAATAGGTAGAGCAAAGTAGATTACAAACTCAAAAGTAACAGAAAACATTTAGCTAATTTTAACACTAAAAACCTCTGCCCAAACTTATTATGAACTCACTCCAAAACTGTTTCTGTTCCAGCTGCGCCTTGAAAAATAGGGCAAATTCCACTTCCCCTGGTGTCTCTTGTTCACCCTCCTTGGGTGTGTCTAGCCAGCCCAAAGACCAGACTCCTACTTTCCTGTTGTTTTAAAAGATTCCCTACTTGCATGGGAAGTCACCTGGCCATTTGGGGTGGCCATGTGACTTCCCCAGACAAACAACTGCTAAGACTTAAAGGACAAAAGAGATTGTTTAAAAGTTGGTCATCATGACATTGAGGGTAACACCCTTAATGCCTTTCATTCACACATTTAAAAAGCATAATATATTCCCTACTTTACATGTCTAATTTTACACACAAGAGTGATACACATACCAAAATAATATAAACAAAACCAGCGTATTAAGACACGAAGATTGATAGCTTACATGAAGTAATTTGCTCCAAGCACTTGTGAATTATGTACATTTATGTCCCTAAGTCTATTTCAAAAGGCCTGGGGAGGAGGGTGTCTGTCACAGGTGAGACTAGAGGTTCCTGTCTCAGGAGCTAGAGGGAGAAGAACATCTGTTCTTTTACATGAGTAGGAAATTGTTTCCACAAGAACAAAGCTATTCAATGATGGAGAAGAAGTCCCTAGGGTAAAATGGACAGTTGACATGTTGAGGTAGGTATTACCTGCCAGGAAACACTTTCCAACTGGTCAGTGACCACACATCACTTAGGGTATGTCTACACTATCCCCCTAGTTCGAACTAGGGGGGGGTAATGTAGTCATACGGAGTTGCAAATGAAGCCCGGGATTTGAATTTCCCGGGCTTCATTTGCATGAAGCCGGCCGGCGCCATTTTTAAATGCCGGCTAGTTCGGACTCCGTGCCGCGCGGCTACACGCGGCATGGACTAGCTAGTTCAGATTAGGCTTCCTATCCGAACTAGCTGTACTCCTCGTGGATGACCCCAAAGTCCATGATCTCTGCACTATATGGAGGAACGCGGCTGTCTATGGCAGGATAGCTGCCAGCCTGGCCACCAAAGGCCACATGCGAACCTAGGAGCAGGTTTGCATGAAAATCAAGTTGGTCCAGCAAGACCCTGAGCTTCCCCTCCCCGTTCTTCCCCTTGCTTTCCCCTTCTAGCTCCCTCCTCCCAGGTTTCCCCCTCCCCTCTCCCACTCTCTTCCCCTCTCCTGCCTCCTTTCCCCAGTCTCACCAGAGTTTCGTCCTCCCCCCCCCCAAGTTTTGTTAAATAAAGATGGTTTGTGTTCATGAAAATACCCCTTCCTGATGTCAAATAAAATATATGTAAGTGGAAGGACGTGAGGGAGGAATGAGGTCCAAGCTCCCAGTGGGGCAGACCAGGGAGGTTCTTAGTGCTCAGGGTGGAAGCTCTCCCACAGGGTCTCCCCGATACTTACAGCCCCCTGATGGACAGCCTGCAGAAAGTGCAGCCAGGCCCATAGCAACGCATGGAAGAGAAGCACCAGACTGCCCGGGGCAGCTCTGGCTCCATGTTGCAGAGTGCTGTGGTGTCCAGAAGCAAAATACAGGACTATGTAGCACTTTAAAGACTAACAGTCCTGTATTTTGCTTCAGCTACACCAGACTAACACAGCTACATTTCTATCACTATTCGTGGTGTCCAGAGTGAGGGCAACCAGAACATGCAGAAACAAATTGCTTTGCTGTCCCTCATCGAGGTAGGCAAGCAAGCAGGGAAAGGTAAGAACTGGCTGTCCAAGCACAGGCCTCAGATAGCCTCAGCCACGAAAAGTAACTCCTGATCTGATGCCCTGCTGGACCTGGTTCCAGCCGGCCTTAAATGCGATTCAGCGTTCACTCAGTGTGGATGTACTATTTCAAAATAGAAAAACACTATTTTGAAATGCATTTTGTGTGTAGACGCGTTATTTTGAAATAAGATATTTCAAAATAACTATTTAGAAATAATGCTGTAGCGTAGACATACCCTTTGGGACAGGGACTATCTCTCATGATCTGTTTTCTCGGTGCCTAGGACAATGGGGCCATAATCTCAGTTCAGCATGTGGGCATTAGTGTAATATAGATAATAAAGAATTATAATTTGTCCCACATGCCTGAAAGGGAGAGAATAGGTTGGTATATTTTGCATTTCTAGCAATAACCAATAACTGAATAGTGATAGCCGTGTTAGTCTGAATCTGCAAAAACAAGAAGTCCTGTGGCACCTTATAGACCAACAGATTTATTGGAGCATAAGCTTTCATGAGCAAAGACCCACTTCATCAGGTGCAGTTAGTGTAAATTCCAGAGGCAGGTATAATACAGGCATAAGAAAAGAGTTCCAATCAAGAGTAAGTTAGCGATAATGAGGTCAATTCAGTCAGGGAGGATGAGGCCCCCTTCTAGCAGCTGATGTGGAGGTGTGAACAATAACTGAATAAAGGTTTAGATCTTTGGTTGGCTGCACTTTGGAGGCTGGGCAAAATATTCAAACGTGGGCACTAAATAGGACATCAAATCTTACCTTCGGTCATTGAAATTAAACAGTTAAAACTAGGCACTTAAAGAGGCATCTACTTGCCTCTCTATTTGTTTGAATGTCCAGATGTGGGATTTGGTTATCGAATTTAGGTGCCCAAGTATTTGTAAGTTGTGCTCTTTATGTTTAAAGGAATAAGTGGAATATTTTATAGGAACCATTCTGCTGCAGATTCTGAACTGTTTTTCACTATAGAGTAGGAATTTGGGTTGCTTTCACAAATTCTCTAGATACCTAAGAAATTTTGCAGATGGCTTCCTATTTTTGTGGGGTATGATGGAGTCAAATATCCAGATATGTAATCTTTTTATTTCATCAACTAAACTATAGATTAACTCATAGACTTTAAGATCAGAAAGGACCATTATGATCATCTAGTCTGACCCCCTGCACAGTGCAGGCCACAGAATCTCACCTACCCCCTCCTAGAATAATCCTCTCACCTATATCTCAGATATTGAAGCCTTCAAATACTTTGAAGACCCCAAGATGCAGAGAATCCTCCAGCTGTGATCTGTACCCCATGCTACAGAGGAAGGCAAAAAACCTCCAGGGTCTCTGCCAATCTACCCTGCAGGAAAATTCCTTCCCGACCCCAAATATGGTGATCAGCTAAACCCCGAGCATGTGGGCAAGACTCACCAGCCAGACACCCAGAAAGTTCTCTATAGTAACTCCTATCATCCCTCCATTGACCTATTTACCTCTGATAATCAATGGTCAATTAGTTACCAAGATCATGTTCTCTCATCAAACCATCCCCTTCATAAACCCATCTAGTTTAATCTTGTAGCCAGATAGATCTTTTGCCCCCACTACTTTCCTTGGAAGGCCATGGTTAGCGTTAGAAACCTTCGTCTAATCTCAAGTCTAAACTTCTACTAGCCAGCTTATATCCATTTGTTCTTGTGTCCACATTGGTATTAAGCTTAAATAATTCCTCTTCCCTCCCTGGTATTTATCCCTCTAATATATTTACTCATACCACTTGTGAACTAAATGGGCACTCACCAATTATTTTTGTCTTGATTTATTTGCTCTTTAAGTTGCATATTTGTCTCTAAACCCCACTAAGAAACTTCAACATCCATGTAATGTTTGAATTAGTTGTTTAAAATGTACCAAGCTTCCCCATGTGAAATTCTCTTGGGAAAATTGCAGAATGCCAGTGTAACTCATTTTCAACTGAGCAAGCTCCTTAATACTCCAGCTTCCTTTTATGAATCTTAAAGAAATTTAGAACATGCAGCTCTTCAAGGTTCTTTTGTTTAATCAGGTTTAATGATATAATTGTATTAGTTTATTTTATCGAAGTGGATAAAATCTTATTCTTACAATTTTCCTAATTGAGAAGGAGAGCGAGAAAGACATGTTCTTCTCTCTTCAATTGCATTTGTCTGATACTTCAGAGGACTATTTTCTCTATTTATCCAGTCTTTGGGACAAATTCAACCCTGGTGTAACTCTGCATCAGTGGCATGATGTTAGTTTACAGGAAGGTCACTAAATCTGGAGTCTTTGCAATGTGTGGCATGGCGTTGATCTGTACTGGCCCTTTAAGGGTCTGAGACCTGGAGTCAGGAGGAAGCCTAGCTGAGGCAGCTAAGGAGGGCCCAGCTGGAGGCCATATAGAGCAGCTCCTGGGAGGAGGAGAGGGACCTGCCTGCAATGAGAGAGGCTTCGGCCTAGCAAACCCAGGCTACCCAGCCTGAGGCCCAGGGCTGCAAGGAGGCAGTCATAGAGGGCGGAGCTCGCATGGAGGCAGCCCTAAAAGGCCGGGCTGCAAGGAGGCAGCTGCGGTAGGCTGCGGGAGTTTGAGCCAGGGAAGCCGCAGGCCATAAGACCACAAGGCAGGGTTGCATGAGGCAACTGGGAAGGCAGTGGCATGCCTTTGGCCAGGTAGGAATGGCCGGGAGGGACTGCAGTCCTCCCGGAGACAGGACTAGAGAGGGACTGGCAGTGGGCCACTGAGGCTGGAAGGGTGCTGAGGAACTGTGTGTACCTGGAGGGAGCTGGGTGTTCCCGGGAAGAACTGGGGGTCCTAGGGAGTAGGGAGGACCCTGGACTGAAAGAAGAACAATGACTCTCCTCCCATCCCCCCCGGAAGAGGGCGCAGACCAAGACCAGAGTGGTCACTGCCGAAGGACAGTACCCTGAAGAGAACACCTTACCCAAAGGGGGCGTGTTGGCATTGGAGCAGCTAGTTACTTCCCCAAAAGCCACCTTGAGGGAAGAAGCTGTGAAAGTGAGTCAAACCCGCTACAAATTATACTGTTTTGTTTCACTCACAAAGACTGAGATTTTTCAAAAAGGCATTACCCACCCAAATCTGATTGACATTCAATGGAATTTGGACACTAGTGTATTTGAAAATCCAAGCTTTAAATTATATAATGCCATAGAAGAACAATAGTTAGCTGTTTCCATTAGAGATGAGTTGAAAGTGTCGTAGTGATCTGTATGAATAGATTCAGGATGGGCTCGTCTACACTGGCCCCTTTTCCGAAAGGGGCATGTTAATTTCACAGGTCGTAATAGGGAAATCCGCGGGGGATTTAAATATCCCCCGCGGCATTTAAATAAAAATGTCCGCCGCTTTTTTCCGGCTTTTAGAAAAGCCGGAAAAGAGCGTCTACACTGGCCCCGATCCTCCGGAAAAAAGCCCTTTTCCGGAGGATCTCTTATTCCTACTTCAAGTACTTTGAAGTAGGAATAAGAGATCCTCCGGAAAAGGGCTTTTTTCCGGAGGATCGGGGCCAGTGTAGACGCTCTTTTCCGGCTTTTCTAAAAGCCGGAAAAAAGCGGCGGACATTTTTATTTAAATGCCGCGGGGGATATTTAAATCCCCCGCGGATTTCCCTATTACGACCTGTGAAATTTACATGCCCCTTTCGGAAAAGGGGCCAGTGTAGACGTAGCCGATATGTATTAAGCATCCTATAGAGTTATCCTAAAATTGCTATGTGAAAATAAACCTAGCATCAGGGTTATCAGCTTTTGGCCCATCAGGGTAATCAGCTGGAGGACTGCAAGACATTTTGCTGACATTATCTGCAGGCACAGCCTCCCGTAGCTCCTAGTGTTCAGAGATGGCTCTCAGTGGCCGTGGTTTGCTGTGGGGGCCAAACCTGCAGATGATCAATGTCAGCAAAATGGCTTATAGGCTGCTAGAGGTTTACTCTAAAGGTTGCCAACCCATCTTAGTATAAGCAAACCTCTTCATTAATGTTTCACATCACTACATTAAAGAGAAAACACAGTCACATGGACTTCAATAGGGTAGCACAAATGTAACAAAGCAGAATAGGGCCTGGCCTGGAACATTTCTTTTTTCTGACCCTTTTAAACATTAATGAGGCTGCACAAATGTAACTGAACAGAATTTGGCATCCAAATCTATATAAGATAACCCTCTCACTTCTGTCAGGAACTGTTATGTCACACATTATACTAATGGGCTGTGTCTACACTGCACCCCTTTTCTGGAAAAGGGATGCAGATGAGACAAGTCGGAATTGCAAATGAAGCGGGGGATTTAAATATCTCCCGCTTCATTTGTATAAACATGGCTGCCGCTTTTTTCCGGCTCGGGGCTTTGCCGGAGAAAAGCACCAGTCTAGACAGGATCTTTCGGAAAATAAAGCCTTTTCCGAAAGATCCCTTATTCCTTTTAAAATCAGGAATAAGGGATCTTTCGGAAAAGGCTTTATTTTCCAAAAGATCCCGTCTAGACTGGCGCTTTTCTTTGGCAAAGCCCTGAGCCGGAAAAAAGCAGCAGCCATGTTTATACAAATGAAGCGGGAGATATTTAAAGCCCCCGCTTCATTTGCAATTCCGACTTGTCTCATCTGCATCCCTTTTCCGGAAAAGGGGTGCAGTGTAGACACAGCCGTGGAGTATATACATATGGTTGAGTGTGTCTCATCTGATTCATTGATGTTTTAGCTTGAGTTTCTTATTCAGTCAACAATCAAGAAAGAAAAAGATTGGTGGCTGATACTCCAAAGAAAGAAAAAGTACATTGTTATTACACTGAGTCATCATCTTTATCTTCTTCATCACCTTCATTTTCCTATGTGTACCTTAACTACAAAACAATAAAAAATACGTATTTACAAATTCTTTCTTTACACTATCAGAGTTGCAGGGTATTTCTCTTGCTTTGCCATTTTAGGAGATAGTGAGAGGTATGGATCAGCATTCATCTTACACTCCCTGGCAATATCCTACCTACCAAGGGAAGCTAATGATCCAATCAGTGGACCAAATTTGGTGGTGGATCTTGGTCTTTTGCCACTACGTACACTTTAAAAAAAAAAGCAGATAGTGGAATCCTACAGAAAACTGCAAGTTAACTCTAATGACTGAGACAGGTGTGGTGTGGGGGAAATCTTGCTCCCCTGGGGTACAGAGCCCCCAGAAGGGTCGGAGGCTGGAGGTCAAAGCAATGAGGCAGGAGAGAAACCTAGAAGGAAAACTTTATTATGCATGCATGCAGGCTGACCACTACCAGAGTTAGCAGCCAGCCCTGAGAGAGAGTTTCAGGGATCCTTTATACAGTATGTTCAGACAGTAGTTGTTATTTGTTTTTCTTTAACATATCAAAGTCTCAGCAGAAGTATTCTGAGATGTTTCTGTTCACACCATGAGTGCTAGAAGTAAGTTTTACAGAACAAAGGCACATGAGAGCGTTTACATGACAAATTGTGACAGACTAGGAGTCTTCATGAACTTGAGATAGGCATTGTAAGGGTCTTGATTAGAGTTAATTTGATTTCTCTCTGTTACAGGGAGAGAGGCCTGGAAAACTTTTAACCCTTACAGCAGTTTTCTTTTAGAGAGTTTTTATTTCCTGCACAGTCCCCCCTTAGACACAATTGGAGTTATTTGATTTTTCTCCCACAATTGCTTGTTCAACACCCCACTGAATATTAGGAGACATGGTAGGAGCTGTCAAGAATAGAAATGAGGATTTGAGGCAGATAGGTTCTGAAGTAAGGAACTATTGAAGAAACCAAACCAGAGAGCGTTTAGGCAGAGGTTCATATGGTGTTATTTTGAAATTACCTTCTTGTTAATAAAACTAGACCCCACAAAGGTTTACTGACGGCAGTAGCTCCATAGCTCTTGTGAGGGATCTAAGAAAAAATCCATCATTTGTATTTTCCCTTATGCAAAGAAACTATCATGTAGAGGGCAGGAAATGACAAGTTTCACTTTGCTGTGGCTGCATGGGATTATTCTGTTGGGAGTTGCCCCACTTCTCTCAAAACAGGTAGGAATCTTGGAATTCCGTAGAACCCGAGAATCCTCCGAGTGATACAACAGATCATGATTGTTGAAAGACTGGCACACTTGCAGAAGCCTATTGCTTCTGTGCTATTTCCTGGAGACTTCTTTCTCCAACGCATTATGGCTTTTTGACCTCTGTGAATCATCGCCTTGTAGTGGTGGAAAGGCTTGCGTGTTCTATTGAGCCCTGAGAGTGACACTGCTTGGAGTCATGTACTTCCTTAGGGTCACCCATCGCAGAATGGTTGAGGGCGAGGTTCCAGATAAGGTGTGACATGAGAAGTCCTCAATGGCAAAGCACATGGTGGATAACTGCACAATGGAGTTGAAACTGTTGTGTAATTTTATAGTGTCTTTGAAGGCGGATGAAGGCTGCAGCAGATAGAGAATCTCCAATCGTTGTGGTATCTATGCTATTGGTTTCAAGGCCTCTATTTGTCCAGGACAGTGTGGTAACTGTTGTGCACTAGTCTCCCCACTTTAAAAGAAGTCCTGCACAAGCATCTTCCAGTTGTGGGGAAAACAACACCTGCACAAGTCAAAAGTCCTGTGGTGATCGGTGAGTGGCAACAGGAACAGGACAGTGAGATCCAGAAGTTCCTTGTCACAAACTGACACACAGGTGATGGATTTGTGATAGGGATGTTAAATATCGGTTAATTGAATAGCCATGTAATCTCATGACATTTTATTGGTTAATTGACTATTCTTTAGTACCTGCGGCGGGGCCAACAGCCACTGTATCAGAGGCAGCAGCACAGGGTGCCAGGTGAGAGCTGGTCCAGGAGGAGAGCCGGTTTAAAAACCAGCTCCCCTCACGAACCAGCTGCCTGTCATCTTGTGCTGCTGCTTCTGAGAGAGCTGCAGCAGCGCGGGGTGGTAGCAATCCCTGTAAGCCGGAACTGAGATGGGCTGCCTACCCACCCAACTCCTAATACACTTTAAATGCAGAGCTGTAGCTGACATTTCTCACCAGAAATTATTTTTTAAACTAAGTTCTGACCCATCGCAAGCCAGGACGGAGCCAAGCTGCTGGCCAGCCTGCTAAAAAATGTACTGGCAGGGAGAGGGGGAGAGGGAAATGCGTATAGGTTATAGCATTAACCTATACATTTTTGCTTATCGGTTAATCAGCTATACTGTTACATCCCTAGTTTGTGATTCAGTTGTCTTGCTCGGCCTGCCTCAGTCCTCAAGCATCTCAGCAGTGAAAGCATCTCATTTCAGTGAAATGTCAAAAGAAGTTCATGAAAAATATGTCCTGCTTGAGCAAGTTTATGGAATGTGTCAGAACTTAGTTTAAGAAATCATTTCTGATGAGAGTTTAAAAGAAACTGTAGAAACATCATTTTCCAACTGGAACTTCTGCTAAGTAGCTTATTATTGTTCATGCTAGAGGAAGACTGGTCCCTCTGCCCATGTACTCTGGACACAGTGACTTGAAGTGAAGGAAGCGACACCACCCTGTTTAATGTCTGTCTATTTTAAGTACACTGCATAGCTCTAAACTAGTACTTTGAATGAGGCTCACCAAACGAAGATGCAGCATGCTGAGAATACATGTCCCTCTGCTCTTCAGTTTAGGAAGTATTTATTCGACAAATTCTGCTCACGTTATCATCCAACGTTGGGAAGTGAGTATTGCCCTTTGAATAAGAAGTATCTATTCTATGGGCTCAATTTTTCCTATGGTATGTTTTCTTTGTGTGTAAGTAACCCTTATTGAAATTGGTGTTACTTTTAAGTGCAGAAGGACTATAGGTTGGGCAATACATTTTTGTTTTCACACTTTTCTTCAAAATCTGAGTGTCTAACTCTCACAAGCACCCACATAAGCAAGACTGCTCATTTGGAATAAATTTAACAAGCAGTTTCGGCTTTCATATTATGAATTCTCAGCAGAGGGATATTAACATATTATGTACTTCTAGAATAGGTACACTATAGCAATTACTGTTAATTGCAAGAGCTAGGACGAAACAAAAGAGACAAGATATTTAACAGACTGCAGTTTGTGCTGAAATCTGTTACAGTATTCTGATTCATGCGTAAAGGGGAAAATTAGTAGTAATTAACGAGATACATGTTAATGTGGATTAGTGACTTTTTTCCAGCATGTGTTATCTTGCCATGTTTAGCTGTTAGAGAAGATTTACTATTGAGTTTTTTTGTGCATACAATTTTCAATATGCTTTTTGAGATAGTGATCATGTCTTTCTATGTGTATTCACACCTCCTAGTGCAATCATGATTGGACCTCTGTTATGAAAGGAAGCAAAATGAATAATAATTTACATTGTAATGCTAATCAGAGTAACATTTCTTCTAAAACATATTTAAAATATATTATGGTCATTAAAGGTGCAGATAAGATAAAGAGGGGAACCAACATCGTCAGAATAAAATCATAAATATAGTTAATATCACACCTTTAAAGAGGAGCTCATTGTAGTAATTAAAACATGTATTTGGTCAGGGACTGAGGGCCTGATTACTCCTGTACTTTCAGTAGTACACAGGAATGAAAATAGGTACAGGTGGGATAAGAGGAATGCATAGGCGGGATCAGTAGCTCCATTCTGTATCATGATCACTGGAGATGGAATCAGAGGTCCCATAACCTCTGACCCCTTGAAGGATTCTTGTTGAGGGAACACCAGGAAAAGAGCCAAATGAGGTGTTAGACTGGAAGCAAATGAGTCACATGGACAGAGCAATCTCTCGTACTGAAAAAATTTCCTCTTATTTATTTTAACCAGAATTTAGCATCATGCTTTCTGAACGAAATATGGTGGCAGCCTCTGAGCTATGAGTCCTTTGCAGCACAGCAGCTGGCAGCATGAACTGTGGAGCTCAGCACAAAGCCTCCTGGAGTTCTGGGATTTGCAGACATAAACCCAGCCCAGGCATGAATTCAGTGGAAGGAGTTTATGCTGTATGTGGCCTTTGCAGGGGGGAGGAAAACAGCAGGAAAGTAAAACTGTTATTTACCTGTATTGGGATGCTCACCACTGCCTCAAGACTCTCAGAAGCCCCAAGGCCAGGAGCCCTGACAAACAGTTGCTACCAAAAGTAGAATGAAACTGTGGTGCAATACAGATTTTGCACTAAATACCAATCCAGAGGATAGGGAATAGCTGAGTATACTGCCTGTTGCTCACTAGCACCTTCATGCAATTTTGGGAATTCAGCAGTCTCCCTAGTTGGGGACCAGATGGTGGTGATCCCAAGTGGTATGCACTTATGGCCGCCAGGAGCAGCTGCTTCAAGAGAAAGAATGAAATCTCTAGGAGGCACAACTTGCCCAGAAGGATTTGCTGTGAGAAACAGCAGCACCAAAGGAGATAACGGTTCCTTCCCCATAGTGAGATGCATTAACTGAGGCTATGTATAGATTACATTCCTCTTTCGAAAGAGGAATGTAAATGAGCCTGATCAAAAGTGCAAATGAAGCACGAATTTAAATATCCCATGCTTCATTTGCATATTCACGTCTGATTGCTGTTTTGAAAAAGGGTATTTCGAAAGTGAAACCAGTCTAGATGCGGTTCTTTTGGCGGGGAAAAAAACCTTTTTCAAAAGAACCCGTACTCCTGAAAAAATGAGTATGGGTTCCTTCGAAAAAGATGGTGTGTTTTTTTTTCAAAAGAATGTGTTTACTGGCTTGGAATTATTATGCAGCTCTGTTCCAGTATAGTAAGATGTCACCTTCTGGTCATGTGATAACCACCAGCAGAAAGGGCTGCCGTATGAGCTACCCACCTAAATGTGAGAATTGAGTTATTTACCTTCAAGGAAAAGTAGACCAGATGACACTGAAGAAGTGGGCTGTGCCCACGAAGGTTCACGATACTATCTACAAGTTTTGTTGGTCTTTAAAGTGCTACCAGACTACTGTTTTTTTTAGTTTATTTTACAAGATATGGTATCCTAGGCACTACTATTCACTGATAACAGATCCCCTTATTTGCTTCTGACAAATTCAAGACCTTTGCCTACAAATAAGAGTTTGACACCATACCTCCTCCCAGCTTTCCTAGGCTGTGTCCAGACTCAGGGTTTTTTTCGAAAAAAGTAGCCTTTTTTTCAAAAAAACTTCACCTGCGTCTAGACTACAGCCGTGTTCTTTCGAAATTATATCGAAAGAACGCGGCTTTTCTTTTGACAGCGGTAAACATCATTGCATGAGGAAGAACGCCTTTTTCGACGGAGATCCATCGAAAATAAGTGAGTGTGGACGCGGGGAGGCCATTTTTTCAAAAATAATGGCCTCCAGGAAGAAGCCCTGGTGGCCAATCTGGGGCATGCCTTGCATGTCTCTGGTTCCTGTCTGCAGCCATTTCTTAAAAGGACAGGCACCCTCACAGCCACTTGTGGCAGCAAAGCAGCCAGAGCACACGTCTGGTGACGTGCAGCATGTCCCAGCCCCAGAACCCTCCTGGCCCTTCTAGAGAGCCTTCTGGGGACCCAACCAGGGGCTCCAAATGCCGGGCACTGTCATGGTCTGGGCCAGAGCTCAAGACCCTTCTCGAGCTCTGGGGAGAGGAGGAGGCCTTACAAGCCCTAAAAAGCCGGCGGCGAAATGCGGACATTTATGGCCGCATGGCAGAGGCCCTGGCCCAGAAAGGACACTACCCCCGCACCCAGGACCAGGTGCGCTCCAAAGTTAAGGAGCTGCGCCAAGGGTATGTGAAGGCCAGGGAGGATAGCTCCCGTTCTGGGGCAGCCCCCCACTCCTGCCCCTATTATACTGAGCTGGACCAGATCCTGGGTGGTGGTGGATGCGCCAGATCAGGATCTAGAGCAGTCTGGAGACGGGGACATGGTGCCAGAGGAGGACAGTGAGGAGACGGCGAGCCTCACCCTGGAGCCAGTCACACAGACCCCAGAGGCCTCCCAGGTGTCATCTGACGCCGGAGATGAAGCAGCAGGTGAGTGCAGTGAGGTTGTGTAACACCCAGGGGGGGAAGGGGGTGCAATATAGACAGCTGGTAAGTTAAGAAACTGCCAGTGTAGATGTAGCCAGGGTCTCCTGTGAGGATCCAGCCATTACAAAGGAATCATGAAGGGTGCAGTGGCATTCAGGTCACAGGTGGTGACTACACAAGAGGCACAAGAGAGCAGAAGGAAAGGGAGGCAATTACAAGCCAGCAGCCACAACACAAAGAGAGTCTACAGAGAAACAGAGATCATCACAGGATTGAGAGACAGAGAACCATTTGAAGATCTGCTATGTAGGAAGAGAGGAGGCACCATAGGCAGTGAATTTGCTAGACTGGGTGAACATGGAGACAATGTGATCTCATGTTGAAGAGCCCTAACTATCTCAGATTATGTTGTCACGTTGCTGAAGTGGAGGGAAGCAGCCAGATCGCTGCTGCACCCCTAGGTGGGGGTGTTGACCCCAGAAATTGGTGTGGGGGGAGCCATGTGGGGTATTGAATGGGAGATTGTTTGTTGATCCTGTGTACGCTATTTATGTGAGTGTATAATGTCTATGTGTGTAGGTAGGAATCTGTAATCTGTGTGGAAGCTGAATATTTCTGTGAATGTGGTTAAGCATGGCTATGGACAGGCTGAGTAGCAAAGCCCTGTGGAACAATGACTCTCAATAGGCTATGGACACACCCAAAGAATGGGATTTGTCACCTGAGGGCAGCCAGCAGGGAACATAGATATTGGCCTCTGACCAGGTGACTTGCTGCATACAAGAAGAGGCCAGGAAGGGGATAAAAGAGGCCATGTGGTCGATGCCATTTTGTTCTCAGCTCAGCACTTCATCCCAGAGGCAGCACTGCAGGGATTGAAGAGCCCGGAAGACCTGTGAACCCATCCTGATCGTAGGATGTGCAATAAGAACTTTTAAACCAGCAGCTGTAACATCTCTGCTAGAGCCTGCATCGAGAACTGGGAGATTCGGTGCATGTAACGTACTGTACTTTAATAACCTTACTCTCATGCTTTTCTTTCCTGTAATAATAAACCTTTAGATATAGATTCTAAAGGATTGGCCCAGCGTGATTTGTGGGTAAGGTCCAGAGGGTAAATTGACCAGGGATCTGTGGCTGGTTTCTTGGAACCGGACAGAACTTGTTCGGGGTAGGTGGGATTGGGTGCTAGGACCCCCCACCTGTGTATGAGGCCCGGGGCCATCTGGGGCACGGATATTGCTGGGGTGTCGGAGGGGTTTTGCTCGGGAGGCTTCAGGCAGGTTGCTGAAGCGCTCTGTGGGACTGGTTTGTGGCCTGTGTGGAGAGGTCGCCAGTCAGGGGCTGTAAGTAGCCCCGAATTCGAGCAGGTCGCCCTGAGCGGACGCCCTCAGCTGTGCCCAGACACGGCCTGGTCCGTCACAGTGATTTGAAGATCTGCTATGTAGGAAGAGAGGAGGCACCATAGGCAGTGAATTTACTAGACTGGGTGAACATGGAGACAATGTGATCTCATGTTGAAGAGCCCTAACTATCTCAGATTATGTAACAAGTTGAGTCTGTGGCAAAGCCAAGACTGCAACTCAGCATTGTGCCAGTGATCTCTGACAGAGAGTCACAAAGTGCAAGTCTGGGCATTAACGATTTGTTTTTAATTTTCATATTGCAAAGTTTATAAAATTGGGATGATATACAGTGGAATTGGAGTCAGAAGGCCCATGTTCTCTGGAGGAACTGTTATTGAGGTGCCCCAGGAAAGCAACATGGGGAGTTAGGTGAGAAGCAATTCAACCACATGGACAGAGCATATATAGTATATGAAGGGTATACGAAAATACCACATGTTCAACTGAACCTGCATTCAGCTTCACTGTTTGCTAATAAAACACGATCCTTCCCTTGAGCCTGTGGATGTTCCGCAGACCCTCTACAGGATCTGGTCTCACAGATGTGGCTGGGGATTAAGCATTCTCTAGCATGCACCCTCAAAGCTATGGAGAATATGCAGTGTAAGAAACTGATGAGGAATTGAGGCAGCAGCTATGAGATCATAGAACCTTCTCTGTCAAAAGCCATGTAATGGTGATCACTGGTTGCTGAGTATGATCTTCCATGGGAGTTGTGAACCGGCAGGTGGCTGATAACTTGTGGTTCAAGGATCTGCCTTATGTTACAGTGAGGACAGATGTTTCCAGGTAGAGCAGGAGGCTGTTGACCATGACTAGTAGCCAGTCTCCCTTTCCTCCTGCACCTCTTCTCCTCCTTAGCTTGTCAGCAGGCAAATTCAAAATGCAGGGAGCCATTGCATAGGACTTCTCTCCATTTTGAGTGATCCTGGGCCAGTGTCTCTCAAGTGTCAACTTCAGTGTTGCATTTCTTTAAGTTACCTATACCTTTAGCAAGTCTTTTCAGCTGAGAAAACAGGACCTGTTTTGGGAGGCGATGCTCTGGCATCCAAACAACGTGACCAGTCCAGTGAAGTTGCTGATGGATGATCGTTGTCTTGATACTAGTGGTCTTTGCCTCTTCCAGAACACCATTGTTAGTGCACCTATCTTCCCATTTGATCTTCAAGAGCTCGTGGAGTCAGCATTGGTGATACCTCTCTAGGACTTTCAAGTGATGTCTGTCCTGGTTTCAGATAATACCACAGTGTTGGAAGAATGACAGCTCGATAGACAAGAAGTTTGTTGTCTGTTCAACCATCATCATCTTCAAAAGCCCTGTGCTATAAACGAGCAAAGGCTGCACTGGCACATCTCAGACAAAGTTGGATTTCTACATCAATATCTGCCTTAGATGAAAGATAACTTCCAAGGTAGAGAAAATGATCAACATTCTCCAGTGCCTCTCCATTGATTTTAATAAATGGGTCTCATGGTACTTCATTTGGAGAGGGCTGAGGGAACACTTTGGTCTTCTTGATGTTGACGGTGAGACCAAGCCATGTGTAAGCAGCAGCAAACACATTCAAGATAGTTTGAAGATCTTCCTCAGAGTGGGCAAAAACTGCATTGTAATCAGTATACTGAAGTTCCACAATAGGTGTGGTGGAAATCTTACTCTTAGCTTTTAGCCTGCTAAGCCTAAACAGCTTTCTGTCCATTCTGTAGATGATTTCAATGCCAAATGGGAGTTTCCCAGCAATTAGGTAGAAAATGATGGCAATAAAGACCATGAACATGGTTGGGGAGATCATACAGCCCTGTTTGACTCCTCTTTGTACTTCAAAAGGTTCACTCTGGGTGGCAGTGATGCTTAGAACTGTCACTTTCATGTTATCAGGAAGCATCTTTAGGACACTGATGTATTTATCGGGACATCCAATCTTTGAAAGAACAGTCCAAAGGACATGACGATTCACGAATCAAAGGCTTTAGTTAAAGCAATAAAAAGCCATGTACAGTGGTTGGTTTTGCTTGCAACACTTTTCTTGCAGTTGCCATGCAATGAAGACCATAGCTGCAGTTCTGTGACATGGTCAGAAGCCACTCTGTGACATGGTCAGAAGCCATTTTTTCTGATAGGGGCAGAAGATGGGTTCTGCTTCGAGTGGCTGCTCATGTCCATTTGAATTAGGTGTGTGCACCGCGTCTTCCGGAGCATTTTCCCTAGCGGTACCCGTAGCGCTGGCAAGGCGCCCCCTGGAGTGACGCCGCCATGGCAGGGCATAAGTACCCCTGCTGGCGCTCCCCTACCTCAGTTCCTTCTTACCGCCCGTGACGGTCGTTGGAGCGTGTCTCTCTGTTAGAGCAGTTAATGGTTCCCATTTCTCTTAGTGTTGTAAATAGTTCAAATTAGTTAGATAGTAGCTCTTTGTTTTTTTCATCCAGTTTTGTAATACTGGGATAAGCATTTGTGATGGATCCGTCCCCCCATGTGTCCGTGAAATGGACTTATGGATGCAAATATGTATAACTCAAAGATACTTTGGACTAATTACCTCATGTAACATTTCAATCTTAATGTCATAAGCCACTGGATCTGTATATTTTATTTTGGTGTATGTATTATTCTTTTATGCAAAGTTAGATATGTTACCAGTCCCTGGACCAGCCAAGGAAATAACCCAGGGTATGTCTATACTACCCCCCTAGTTCGAACTAGGGGGGTAATGTATGCATACCGAACTTGCTAATGAAGCCCGGGATTTGAATTTCCCGGGCTTCATTAGCATAAAGCCGGCTCCGCCATTTTTAAAAGCCGGCTTGTTCGAACCCCGTGCCGTGCGGCTACACGCAGCACGGGCTAGATAGTTCGAACTATGTAGTTATTCCGAACTATCTGTACGCCTCGTGGAAAGGACCAGTCAAGTGTCAGTGGTTTTGTCAGTTCTCCAGGAAGCACTCCCCAAAGGGTCTTCGGCGACCTCAGTGACCGGACACCCCAGCATTGTTATAGCATGTTCCATAAGACTATGTGTATGAAAATTAAACTCGACCCCTCAGTGACCGGACACAGTCTGACCTCCTTTCTCCCCCACCTGATCCACCCTGCACCCTCTCTTCCCTCCCAGCTACACCCGATCCCCCCCCCCCCCACTGGACCCAGACCGCTCCTCTCTCCCACTTCCTCCTACTGACTGAACTCTGTCTCCTTTCCCTCTCCCCACCAAACCCTCATGTCCCCTCCCCCCAGCATGTGTGGAAACGTTGGAGGGCCCTGAGGGAGGGGTGAAAATTACACGGGTCCCCCTGGGGAGGCACGCAGGCACAATCGGGAAACATAAAGGGCAAGGCCAGGGACATCTCTCCCCCCCCCCCCCCCCGTCTCTGAGCCGGGGCAGGTGAGGCCCCTCCAGCGGCTCCTCGCCGCCATACCAACCAGATGGGACTGCAAAGTAGCTCTCCCCTCCCCCTAGCCTAGGCACCTCTGCTTGAATCATCCTGGCCCGGGCAGGGCCTTTCTTCTGCCCGGCCCCACCAAGGCTGCAGCTCTCCCCTCCCTCCGCAACCAGCACTGATGTAGAGAAAAAGGGGAGAGAGTCCTCCCCAATTTGCCAACGTGCGCTCACCCTCCCCCCCCCCCCACACACACTCCTGCAAACTCCTTGGCCAAGGGTGCCTGCTCTGGCTGGAGGGGTCACTAGTAAGCGCAAGAGAGATGACCAAAGGTACCTGGCTCGCAGCGTGGTCCCTGGCTGCAGTGACTCAGGCTGCTCCTTGCCCAGCCCTGGATTGCTCTGTTCAGCCTGCTTGCACAGCCCAGGGAGAGTGGCTCGCCCACCAGGGCTGTAGTGCTCCGGTGCCGCTGCTGTTCTCAAAGCCCATGGTGCGCCCCCCTGCATGTTGGGCCACACTGGCTGGTGCCAGTCAGAGGAGTGCGAACTATCCCCGGGCACCGGAATCTGCTTCATGGATGGGAATTTCCTCAGGCATTTCCTGCTCCGCTGCTGCTGGGTGCTGGGCAGCGGCAGCTGCGCCGGGAAGGCGACTGGAGCAGTGCGTGGCCAGCGCTCCTGCCGGGGCCTCCCCTCTGCGATGCCCTCTCACACTAGCTTGAGGGCGCAACTTTTCTCCCTGGTGCCGAGGGAAGGCAGCGAGGCAGCCCTAGAACCGTGATGTCATGACGCTTCAGCCAATCACGGCGGGGCTGCGAGCGCTACTTGCCCCACGTAGCCCACCTGCCGAGGGTGGCTCGCTGCTGGCCCATCACGCGCTCCGCCGCCCCTCCCATTGCCTTGAGTGGCTACAGGGAGGCCTGCGTCGGGCGGTAAGGGTTAGGAGTTCTCTGGCCAGTGTCTCTCAGGGGCGGCCGGAATGCCGCCCCAGCAATGTGCCGCCCCAAGCACGTGCTTGGTTTGCTGCTGCCTAGAGCCGGCACTCGATGGGTGCACATAAGTGCCTCGGTGGGTGCCATGGCGCCCATGGGCACTGCGTTGGGGACCACTGATTTATGTGATAGGCTAAACCCTTACTGCTGGTTGTCACATTTTGGTGTAAGCTTTGCTGTCTGGGTAGGTAATAGGAATAGCTGGCTTTTTTGTTTCATTGGTAACACTGCTTTGTGATACACCAGTAGTTGACATAGAGCCAGTTTTTTATGGATGCTATTTTTCAGATTATTTACTAAATGGACGGTAACAAACTTATTGAATATTGTTGTGTTAAGTTTTAGTATAGGTACCCAGGCATAGAACAAGATCGTTTTGAATAACTTGTGCTTTAGTTAGGATACAGTGTTACTGACCCCAAAATATGGTTTATGCTAACAGTGAATTGTTTATTCAGTGTATAGTTACTATACAACTTTTTCTTTACCACTTTTTTGTTGGCTGTTGTTTGTTGTTTACCTTTGTGAGGGTTACACAGTTTAGCAATTCTTCTTCGGGTAGTCCCCGTGGGTGCTCCACGTCTGGTGTCGGGCTGGTCCCGGCGCCGCGAATCGGAGCTTGCCCTAGCTGTAGCCGACCGGGTCGCGCATGCGCGAGCAGCATTCGCGCCTTTGAACAGCCGCGCGCGACCCGGTCTCCGCCAGTTCCTCTCATCCGCCCCTGGTCGCGGACGGGGCTCCAACTTGTCTTTTCCCTACCTCAGGAAAAATTAAAGAAATACTGTAAAATAACATCGGCATTTAACTATAGAAGGGAAACTGATTAACAAAGGCGTAATTAACTTTAAAACCGGCGGCTCAAGCCGCGGCTCTGGTCACTTTCTCCGCGGCTCTAGCCCTACCGGCTTATTTAAAAAAAAAAAAAAAAAAAAGAAAAGAAAAGAAAGAGATATAGATGAACAAATAGTAATGGACACGTAGGGGTTCACAAAATATACAAATAAGGAAACGGGAACAGAAATTCTGTCAGGGAGAGGAGCGCTAGGCAAGCCCTCTCAACCTTTCAAAATGCCGGGCTCCCCCGGTTTCAAGAAATGCTCGGTATGCAGGGACTCTATGCCGCTCTCAGACGGCCACTCTGCCTGCGTTCGCTGTCTCGGGGAGGCACATATTCCCCAAAAGTGTGGGCACTGTGCCAAGCTCACTTCCAGAGCTCGTAAGGAGCGCGAAAGGCGCCTGAAGGAAATTTTATTTGATAAGGCATTGATGCCTTCGGCTACGGCAGGATCCTCTGCCTCAGACCCCACTTTGGAGAAGCGGAGGGCTCCTTCCCCGAATTCACCTTCCCCGAGTAGGAAGAGAGCCTCTCCAGCAAAGTCCCTGCCAATAGCCCCACAACCCCGGGGCAGCGCAGGAGGAAAGCCGGGTGCCTCTGGTTCCAGGGCAGCCCGTGCACCGGCAGGAAAAAAGCCGCCCGGCACATCAAAGCCGCAGCCGCAGCCGGCACCGCAGGAGTCCCTTAAAGGGCCAGCTACGTCGGCACCCACACTCCCGGTGCCGATCACTCCAGCCTCCTCACGCAGCTCTCCTCGCAGGGAGCTGTCCTCAGCACCGTGCGCACCGCCGGTGCAGCCTATGGAAATGCCTGCCTCACGTTCTACTGAGCCTGTGACCCTGCAGCCCTCTTCTCAGGAGCAGCTCCCACCTCAGATCTCTATGGCACCATCCAAGCCAGGTGCTCAGGTGGTCTCGCTCTCACCCTCTCCGGAGGCATCTCCCCACCTTCCTTCTCAAGCTGATCATGCTCTGGGTCATAGGAAGCATTACAGTCGTAGTGTGTCTTCTCACCACCGCCATAGGGACCGTAGTTGTTCGCATCACAGGCGCTCTAGGTCTCGGTCCCCTTCCAGACACTCCACGTACTCATCACAGCATTCGTACTATGACAGGCATGGCAGCACTAGATCTTCTAAACACTCGTCACCTGCGCACTCTGCTCGGCATGGTTCACATTATCATAGCCGCTACTGTGACGAATTTTCGCACTGTAGTCGGTCATGATCTCGCTGTAGGTCACCATGCTCCTGTCGCTCAATAAGTCCAGGTTCCACACATTCTAGATGCCAGGGACAGCCTTCCCGGAGATCCGTGAGGCCCCCACGATCCCCGACCCCTAGGTCGCAACTATCAGACCTGGAGGAGGGGCAACTTTCTGAGTCAGAGCCAGACAAGTCTCCTAATGCTAATTCTTCAATATCTTCAGCTGTTAAAGCCATAACTCCGAACGAATCGTCACTCCCTGATGATCTAAAAGAGTTCCAGGATCTGTTTCGCCGGGTAGCACAATCGCAAGAGGTACAGATTACTGAGACCGAAGGGAAACAGCATAAGTTGTTCAAGAATTTGCATCCAAAACAACAGAGAAGGATCGCCCTACCAATAGATGAAGCCATTATGGAGGTGGCCGAGGATATCTGGCAAACGCCAACCTCAGTGCCACCTACTAATAAAAGAGTGGACAAAAAGTATTTCGTACCATCAAAAGGATTGGACTTTCTTTTCAACCACCCACAGCCTAATTCGTTGATCGTAGATGCTGTCCGCCATAAGGCAAAGACTCCGCATTTTAAAAATTCACTTCCGGATAAGGACTCTAAGAAACTGGATTCATTCGGGCGTAAAGTCTATTCTTCCTCAACCCTACTTCTTCGCATCGCTAACTATGCTGCGCTCCTCTCAAATCATAATTTTGATAACTATTCCAAGCTTCCTGAACTTATGCAACATCTTCCGGACAGTAAGAAACATCTTCTGAAAGCTGTAGTTCAAGAGGGATTCGCGGCGTGCAGAACATCCCTACAAATCGCTGTTGATGTAGCGGACACCGCGGCCCGGGCCATGGCTTCAGGCATTGCTATGCGTAGGGCCTCATGGCTACTGTCAGCGGGAGCTCCTAGGGAGTTGCAGACCAAGGTTGAGGACATGCCCTTCGATAAGCAAAAGCTATTTGCCTCCTCAACCGACGAAATTTTACACTCGGGGAAGGACTCACGTACTACCCTCAGAACTCTGGGTATGTACACGCCACCTTTCAGACAGAGGAGATATTATCCATTCCAAAGAAGGTATGACTATCCCTCGTATAGGCAACAGCAGCGTGTACCTGAGCAACCCAAATTTCGACAGCGCCCGCAGCGCAAACGACAACAACAACAACAAAATCGTCCATCAACCAGACCTGCTCCTAGGCAGCAGGTTTGACTTGCATGCAGAGGACGCGAACATGCCTCCAGTGGTCAGTATACAGAAGCGTGTTTCCATCACATTCAACCACCGGCTGAAGCCCTACATACATCAATGGGCCAGCATTACATCGGACCGCTGGGTCAGAGAAGTAATAACAAAGGGCCTCTCCATCCCATTCCGTTTGCTTCCCCCCACCCCCCCCCCCACCATAGCTCTGATTCGGAACCCGTCCCACGAGACCATTCTTCGGGAAGAAATCCTCCACCTTTTAAACATAGGTGCCATAGAGCGAGTCCCAAACGAGTTTCGCGGGAAAGGGTTTTACTCCAGGTACTTCCTGGTCACCAAGAAATCAGGCGGGTGGAGGCCAATCCTCGACCTAAGAGGTCTAAATCGCTTCATCCGCAAACAGCGCTTCAAAATGACCACGCTGGTCAAGATCATGCCAGCACTAAACAAAGGAGACTGGTTCGCAGTCCTAGATCTACAGGACGCTTATTTCCACATTTCGATCCACGTGGCACACAGGCGATTTCTCCGCTTCGTGGTAGGAAACGATCACTTCCAGTTCAAAGTACTCCCGTTCGGCCTTATATCAGCACCAAGGGTGTTCTCCAAGACACTAGCGGTGGTAGTGGCCCATCTACGCAGAATAGGAGTCGCAATTTTTCCTTACCTGGACGATTGTCTGATCAAGGGGCGCACCCACGCAGAGACCTCCCACATGGTGAGGGTCACTCTAGCTCTGTTCAAATCCCTCGGCCTTGTGGTAAACATGGAAAAATCCCGACTGCAGCCGGCGCAGACCCTTACTTTCATAGGAGCACGGCTAAACTCTCTCGAGGAAAGAGTACATTTGCCGGTAGAGCGCTTCCAGGTCATAAGGGACCTAGTGACAACGGTTTTGCAGTCTCCTATGCTACCAGTCCGTGTATACCTGCAGCTCCTCGGTCATATGGCGGCTACCACAATCATCGTGCGGCACGCAAGACTAAATTTAAGGTGCCTGCAACACTGGCTGGCCACTGTGTACAATCCTGCCAGGCACAGCGTTCGCAAAACCGTGGTGATACCCGTGCAGGTCAAGCAGTCACTCCACTGGTGGACCGACCCCAGCAACATGCTAGTAGGGGTTCCATTTCACGCTACGCAACCAGCAAGAGAGATAACCACAGACGCGTCTCTCCTGGGTTGGGGCGCCCACATGGGTACCCAAAAGGCGCAAGGTCGCTGGTCCCCAGCCGAGATGTTGTTGCACATCAACCTCCTCGAGCTGCGGGCAATATTTCATGTATGCAGGCGGTTCAAACAGCACATAAAAGGCACAACCACAAGGATTCTCACAGACAACATCGTAGCGATGTACTATGTGAACAGACAAGGCGGTGCTCGCTCCAGATCCCTTTGTGCAGAGGCAGTTCGACTGTGGAAATGGTGCATTTGGAACGACATTTCTCTCGTCGCTGCATACTTACCCGGTGCACAAAACACTATCGCAGATGCACTAAGCAGACATTTTTATCAGGACCACGAGTGGGAAATTCGTATGGATGTCCTCATGCCCCTTTTTCACAGCTGGGGTCATCCGGACATAGACCTCTTTGCTACAAGGACCAACGCGAAATGCAGAGCTTACTGCTCCAGAGCGGGTCTGGGCATACACTCTCTGGGAGATGCGTTTCTCCTTCACTGGGGAACGTCACGGTTATATGCATTCCCTCCTGTTGTGCTCATTCCCAGGGTGCTAGAGAAGGCCATAATGGACAGCGCACGAATGCTGCTCATAGCCCCGGCTTGGCCCAGACAACCATGGTATTCGACCCTCCTGCAGCTCTCGACTCGGATACCTTACCGATTCCCTCACCTACCGGACCTGCTGTCGCAACAGAACGGCTCCCTTCTCCATCCGAGGCTGGACACCCTTCACCTAACAGCATGGATGATAGATGGTTCAGCTCATCAGAGATGCGTTGTTCGGACCAAGTAAAGCGCATCTTGCTGTATAGCAGGAAAGAATCGACTAGAAAGACCTATCTTTCAAAATGGTCGAGATTCACTCGTTGGTGCGCTCCTAAAGATCTCGACCCCTTTCTTTCACCACTGAATATCATATTGGACTATATTCTCCAGCTGCAGACGGATGGTTTATCTATATCATCACTTCGAGTTCATGCAGCGGCGATTGCGGCCTTCCACATGCCCATCGAGGGGAAATCAGTTTTTTCCCATCCTATGGTGGCGAGATTCTTTAAAGGCCTAGTTAACCTCAATCCACCGGTTAGGCCCCCGCTTCCTGAGTGGAGTCTTGACTTGGTCCTCGATGTTCTAACAAAAACCCCGTTTGAGCCTCTAGCAACCGCTCTGCTGCACCATCTTACAATGAAAGTGCTTTTTCTCCTTGCTATAACGTCGGCACGAAGGGTGAGTGAGCTCGCAGCACTGATGGCATCGCCCCCATATACGGTTTTTTCTAAGGAGGCGGTAACATTGAGATCGCACCCAGCCTTCCTACCGAAGGTCTGTACTGAGTTCCACATCAATGAGCCGATCGTTCTGACAAGCTTCTATCCGAAACCTCACACGTCGAGACAGAACGCCCTCTTGCACACTCTGGACGTCCGCAGGGCTCTAGCCTTCTATATAGATAGAACTCGTGCTTTTAGAAAAACGGACCGTCTGATGGTCTCCACCATGGGGCACTCTAAAGGTCAAGCCCTATCTGCCCAACGTATCTCGAAGATTATCGTGTCGTGTATCACTACCTGCTACAACTTGGCTAAGAAACCGCTTCTATCGCACCCTAGAGCCCATTCGACACGGGTGATGGCTACGTCAACGGCCTTCGTCAGAGGGGTACCTTTACGCGACATATGTCGTGCTGCTACATGGTCTTCCAACACGACGTTCGCAAGACATTATGCAATAGTACAGCGCCTGGCTTCCGATTCGGCCCTAGCCTCAGCAGTGTTGCCAAGCCGCGATGCTAGTGATTCCGTAGCCCACGTTTAGTGGATTACTGCTCCGGAGTCACCAGACGTGGAGCACCCACGGGGACTACCCGAAGAAGAAGAAGAGGTTACTCACCTTCGGTGCAGTAACGATGGTTCTTCGAGGTGTGTCCCCGTGGGTGCTCCACGACCCGCCCTCCTCCCCGCTACGGAATCTTCTTTATTATCTTTTTCAGATGGCGGTGAGAGGAACTGGCGGAGACCGGGTCGCGCGCGGCTGTTCAAAGGCGCGAACGCTGCTCGCGCATGCGCGACCCGGTCGGCTACAGCTAGGGCAAGCTCCGATTCGCGGCGCCGGGACCAGCCCGACACCAGACGTGGAGCACCCACGGGGACACACCTCGAAGAACCATCGTTACTGCACCGAAGGTGAGTAACCTCTTCTTTTATGCACATTGTAAATGATGTACATTCATAATAAAACAATAGAGCAATAATACATACAGTGATACAACAGTACTATTGTTCACTTTACACAGTAGCCAACTTTAAGTTAATTAAACTGATTTTTAGCTGATTGCCATTTTAAGGTTTATATATGGTGGATTTGGCCAATTATTTTATTTATAAATCATTTTTTATACTTGGGCATTTTTTTTACTGTATTTTTTGTGTGGTTTTGTAGTGAGGTGTTTTTTTTGTTGTTGTTTTTAGTTTGTAAGATGCATCCTTAAATAGCTTAAATTAGTTAAAAGAATAAATGTTTATATTTATTTAGTGGACATTTTTTGTTTTTAGTAACCCAAAATGTAATATACAGGTTAATTTAGTTTGGTTACCATGTTATTGGACTGAATGTTTTACAACAAGCTATATTTTTGTAATTGTTGAATAAACATTTTTACTTGACATACATTACTAATATTTAATGCAAAATATATTATGTAGCTAATAAAATAGATGCTTTTTGTTTTTTGTGAGAAGGAGTATTGCTTTTTTATTTTGAGTCCTTTTTTTAGCAAAAGAGCTAATAACATAATTTTTACCACACTTTTTAGAATTAATTTGCTTGTGATAACAATTTTACTGTTGTCAACTGTTTAGAAGCACAAACATTAGCAAATGCAACAGAACCTAAAAGAGAATTTTAAAAAAAGGAATAAAACTAACATGAAATTTAAATGCAGATTGATGCAAATACGTTGAGGGTATTACAGTTTTTTGACGCTTGATTATGTTGGGAAAGAAAGGCAGAAGTCTGTTGAAATAGTTTGATTAGTTGTATGCATAAATAGTTATTTTAACCATTTAACTATGATATTTTACAGCTATATTTAAAAAAATGCAAACAAATTTATAAAAATTAACCTTTTTTTAATATTACATTTACCTTAGAAGTTTTCCCCTAACATTTTTGTTTGAATAAATAAAGAAAACTGTAATTAATAACATAGTTTTTTTTATTTGCAATTGCATTATTTGTTGAGGAAGAAATATATGTGCGTATAATTTGAGATCTTTTTGAACTTTGCAAAAATGGTATTAGTGATATTATTCTATTCCAACCATGATATTAAAATAGTGTGTTACCACTTATAGTTTTGTTTAAAAGGGATATAAAATTGACTTTTGTTCCAAGAAAATAAAATTAATAACAAGTCGTGGTCACCAATATAGTAGGTCAGGACAGCGATGTACAGGCAGTCCCCGGGTTACGTACAAGATAGGGACTGTAGGTTTGTTCTTAAGTTGAATCTGTATGTAAGTCGGAACTGGCGTCCAGATTCAGCTGCTGCTGAAATGGACCGCCAGTTCTGACTTACATACAGATTCAACTTAAGAACCTCAAGTCAGCTGCTGCTGAAACTGATCAGCCGCTGATTCCAGGAAGCCCGGGGCAGAGCAACTGTGCCTCGGGCTTCCTGTAGTCAGCGCTGGTCAGTTTCAGCAACGGCTGACTTGGGGACGCCTGGGGCAGAGCAGCTGAGGTGCTGCTGGGTTGCTCCAGTAGCGCGGCTCTTTGGCGCTACTGGACCAACCCAGCAGCACCCCAGCTGCTCTGACCCAGGCGTCCTGAATCAGCCGCTGCTGAAACTGACCAGCAGCGGCTGAATCAGGACGCCTGGGGCAGAGGGCTGGGGTGCTGCCGGGTTGGTCCAGTAGTGCCCAGAGCGGCGCTGCGGGACCAACCAGCAGCGCCCCAGCTACTCTGCCCCAGGGTCCACAACAAAAGCCTGGTCTGCTGGGGGGGGAGAGCACACTAGCTGCGCCCCCCTCCCCCCCAGCAGACTAGGGACATGGGGAGCAAAGCCGCAGCGGCGGGGTGCCTCGCCTCTGAGGCTTTGCTCTGGCGCGGGACCCGCTTTGCTCCCGGTGCCCCTGGTCTGCTGGGGACCGTCTCCAGCAGACCAGGGGCACCGCGAGCAAACCCGCAGCAGCGGCGGGTTCCCGCGCTTCTGAGGCTTCGCCAGAGCAAAGCCTCAGAAGCGCGGGACACCGCCACGGCTGCGGGTTTGCTCGCGGTGCCCCTGGTCTGCTGGGGACCGTCTCCAGCAGACCAGGGGCACCGCGAGCAAACCCGCAGCCGTGGCGGGGTCCCCCGCTTCTGAGGCTTTGCCAGAGCTTCTGAGGCTTTGCTCTGGGACCCCGCCATGGCTGTGGGTTTGCTCGCGGAGCCCCTGGTCTGCTGGGGACCGTCTCCAGCAGACCAGGGGCACCGCGAGCAAACCCGCCTGCGTTGCTGCTTTGCTCCCGATGTCCCTGGTCTGCTGGAGACGGTCCCCAGCAGACCAGGGGCACCGGGAGCAGCTTTTCTCGCCCCGGAGGTCAAGGTGGCTGACAGCTGCCTGTGAGCTCCGGGGCGAGAAAGCCCCGTTCGTAAGTGCGGATCCGACATAAGTCGGATCAGCATAAGTCGGGGACTGCCTGTAGTAAATTTAGGATTTACTGATGTGGTGTCCTGACAGGTTTCCTGCTTTGTCAGTGATGATAAATGTTTGGCTGCAGACATGAGACATGAAACAGGGTGAATTAACACCTCTAAAGTAGCAGAGAATGCATATTGGAAAGACTGGGATATTTTCCAAACATTTACAAAATGTTCCATCAGAACATATGCTTTTAAGATAAGAGATTGTTCAATTTGTTGCTATTATTTTGTTGTTCCCACTGCACTCAGATAGACAGGTCTGAACAAATACATAGGAAGATGAGCTAAAGAACATTGAAACTGTTTTTGAGATTTTAATTCAGTTATTTATTTTGCTGTTCCCCATTCAATTGTCAGGTTGAATGGGGAATAGCAAAATACAATACAAGGGATTACTGCAGAGTTTGTTTCAAAAAAGATAAGTCAACAAGCTTGAAACCTGCAAAATTCTGTATTAAATTTACATACACACACATGAAAATTCGACCCTTTTTTAATGGAATTTTTTCATTTGGTTGGTTTGTTGGTTGGTAGGAAGGACAGGAGGCATATATCTATATACAACTAGGCTACGTCTACACTGGCACCCTTTTCCAGAAATGCTTAAAACGGAACAGTTTTTCCGTTTATAAGTATTTCTGGAAAAGCGCGTCTACATTGGCAGGATGCTTTTCCGGAAAAGCACTTTTCCGGAAAAGCGTCCGTGCCAATGTAGACGTGCTTTTCCGCAAAAAAGCCCCAATCGTCATTTTTGCGATCGGGGCTTTTTTGCGGAAAAGACTACTGTGCTGTCTACACTGGCCCTTTTCCGGAACAGTTTTTCCGGAAAAGGACTTTTGCCCGAACGGGAGCAGCATAGTTTTTCTGGAAAAACACTGACAATTTTACAGTAGATCGTCATTGCTTTTCTGGAAAAGCAAGCAGCCAGCGTATCATAGAATCATAGAATAATAGGACTGGAAGGGACCTGAAGAGGTCATCGAGTACAGCCCCCCGCCCTCAAGGCAGGACCAAGTTCCGTCTACACCATCCCTGACAGATGTCTATCTAACCTGTTCTTAAATATCTCCAGAAAGGGAGATCCCACCACCTCTCTTGGCAATTTATTCCAATATTTGACCACCCTGACAGTTAGGAATTTTTTCCTAATGTCCAATCTAAACCTCCCCTGCTGCACTTTAAGCCCATTACTCCTTGTCCTGTCCTCAGAAACCAAGAGGAACGAATTTTCTCCTTCCTCCTTGTGACACCCTTTTAGATATTTGAAAACCGCTATCATGTCCCCCCTTAATCTTCTTTTTTCCAAACTAAACAAGCCCAGTTTATGAAGCCTGGCTTCATAGGTCATGTTCTCTAAACCTTTAATCATTCTTGTCGCTCTTCTCTGTACCCTTTCCAATTTCTCCACATCTTTCTTGAAATGTGGCGCCCAGAACTGGACACAGTACTCCAGCTGAGGCCTAACTACTGCAGAGTAGAGCGGCAGAATGACTTCACGAGTTTTGCTTACAACACCCCTGTTGATACAACCTAGAATCATATTTGCTTTTTTTGCAACAGCATCACGCTGTTGACTCATATTCAACTTGTGGTCCACTATGACCCCTAGATCCCTTTCCGCCATGCTCCTTCCTAGACAGTCGCTTCCCTTTTTGCCCTTTTCCAGTCTTCTGGAATCTCCCCTGTCTGCCATGATTTTTCAAAAATCATAGCTAAAGGCTCAGATACCTCCTCTATCAGCTCCTTGAGTATCCTGGGATGCATTTCATCAGGACCTGGTGACTTGCTGACATCTAACTTTCCTAAGTGATTTTTAACTTGTTCTTTGTGTATCCTATCTTCTAAACTTACCCTCTCTCTGCTTGTATTCACTACGTTAGGCACACCTCCAGACTTCTCGGTGAAGACCGAAACAAAGTCATTGAGCATCTCTGCCATTTCCAAGTTTCCTGTTACTGCTTCTCCCTCCTCACTAAGCAGTGGGCCTACCCTGTCCTTGGTCTTCCTCTTGCTTTTAATGTATTTATAAAAGGTCTTCTTGTTTCCCTTTATGCCTGTAGGTAGTTTGATCTCATTTTGTGCCTTTGCCTTTCTAATCTTGCCCCTGCATTCCCGTGTTGCTTGCCTATATTCATCCTTTGTTATTTGTCCTAGTTTCCATTTTTTATACGACTCCTTTTTTATTTTGAGATCATGCAAGATCTCCTTGTTAAGCCAAGCTGGTCTTTTGCCATATTTTCTATCTTTCCTACACAGCGGAATTGTTTGCTTTTGGGCCCTTAACAACGTCCCTTTGAAATACTTCCAACTCTCCTCAGTTGTTTTTCCCTTCAGTCTTGCTTCCCATGGGACCTTACCTACAAGTTCTCTGAGCTTATCAAAATCTGCCTTCTTGAAATCCATTACCTCAATTGTGCTGGTCTCCCTTCTACCTTTCCTTAAGAGCATGAACTCTATTATTTCATGATCACTGTCCCCTATACTGTCTTCCACTTTCAAGTTCTCAACTAGTTCCTCCCTATTTGTTAAAACCAAATCCAGAACAGCTTCTCCTCTGGTAGCTTTTTCAACCTTCTGAAACAGAAAGTTGTCTCCAATGCAGTCCAGAAACTTATTGGATAGCCTGTGCCTCGCTGTGTTAGTTTCCCAACATATGTCTGGATAGTTGACAGCTCACAGCTTATTCCAGAAAAGCGGCTGCTTTTCCGGAATAAGTGACCCAGTGTAGACACAGCCCTACAGAGATCTTCAATTAGTAACATGAATATCTTTAATGAGTCGTTATGTATTTTATTATAGCAGCTGATCAATTATAGTAATGATCTCTTTTGTGTTGCATTTCAGTCTTCCTGAGATCTGTCAAATTATCTTTCACAACTTTCTAATTTACAGTCAGTATTCACTTTTGACTGCAGAATGTGACGACAAAACTTAGCAATTGTTTCTGTTTTCTTTCTTCCTACCTTTATGGTGTCAGTTGGCAATTTAACTCTGGCAGCAATATGCCTCTTGCCTAGCAGCAAGTTGTTGGCTTTGGATAACAACTTCTCTGGAAACTACATTATTAACTTTAATCCATTAGCACATACACCCCATTACCTCCATTTGGGAAAAAACTGAGGGTACTCCAAAGGCAATAAGCATGGATATGCATCACACAGTCCTATCATATTTCTGTGGGTGCTGCTCCACTGAATCACACTTGGACTGACAGCAACAAGAAAATCTTTAAAGTTACGTACCACAGCCAAGTTCTGCACTCCTGTGAATGCAGTTTCTCCTAACATCAATAATGTATCCAATGGGAGACTGACCCTATATATAGCAGAGATCAGCAAGCTGTTAAAAAGAGATTTAAGCGCTAACAAATGATTGCTTGTAGATTTCTCTCAGAAATCCAGATCTGGCTTTTCCTTCCTGTCAGGCTCACAGTGATCTTCTGGTAAATGGGAAATTACTGGAGAAAGTATTGCCTATTTTTTCTCCTTTTTTCTTCTTTGTCTTTGTCATCTTCAACTTTTTCAATGTTTCTTCCTGTCTTCCATTAAAAGGCAGCACCACACCAGGTGAGCAACAGAATGAAGGTCACATTCTGCATCAGAAAGGTAGTCTATAAATACACCACTCTGGCAAGCAAAAACAATTATTTGAACTTGCATTTAAAATTCTCTCTGTTACACAGGTATTTCTGTTATTCTTAACCGTTGACTTCATTCTAACCTTAAGTATCACAGCTGAAGAAAAACTCTCATAATTGTCAAGTGAATCACATGCTAAAATCCACATTTTGGGTATGTCTACACTACAGAGATTTGTTGGAAAAAGTCCATTTTTCCAAAAAAATTTGAGGAACATCCTCACTGCAATTGAGTTCTTTCGCAAGAAAATTGAAAGAACGGTGGGGTTTTCCCAGCATTGGTAATCCTCATTCTACGAAGAAGAAGCCTTTTTGCGAAAGACCTCCAGAAACATTCAGTGGAAGCCTTCAGCACATTTCTTTTTCTTTCTTGGGAAGAAGCATGAAGAAGAGAAAAAAAGAGCTTTCTGCTATAAATTCACTCTTGGAGCCCCAAGGATGGCAACATCGTGCTGCATCTTACCAAGAACAAGTTTCAAAGGTTTTCATTTTCATTCAGTCTTCAAAGGTTTTTCTGACACGTAAAAGAAATTTGTAGGTAAAAATATTCCTGATCCCTAACATGATCAGGTGACCTCATTCAGCTAACCTCTCCTAAAACTTAATG